>NC_132993.1:66160000-66785000 GCF_048564905.1 Vicugna pacos | reverse complement strand
CAAAGTGCAACATAACACTAATGACCATTAAAACTGCCCATAGTAAGCACCAGGATGTAAAAAGATGGGAGAGGAAAAAATCTCACAATGCAGTTTTCATCTACAATTCTGAGATATTGTACTGGTTGGGGAGTAGGAGTCTCAGCCAGTGACTTCATCCTCTTTCTGAGAGGTTCTGGAATCTCACAGGAACTTAGCCATCAGCACTGGAAAAGGCCAAGATAGATCAGAATACTCCTGACATCATATCACCAAGGATGTTACTTAGCTCTATACGTGTTCTTCCCAAGATCTAGTTAAAGAAAAAGAAAGAAAAGAATCCACATATAATATTACATAAAAGCAACACAGAAAGACAAAAGGAAGAGGAACAGAGACCAAGGTGGATTCAAAACATTCCTCATCTTCAGACTTCTGTTACTTAAACTGAGTTCTAGCATTTCTGGTTGGAAAAAAATCTCTTTTTAAACTTAATCCAGATATAGAAGAGAAAACACATCTGCCATTCCAACCACCTTATGCCAACCCCTTCCTTCTCCCCAAGGAAAGAGGAACTGCTAAGCAGAATGATAAGGCTCAAAATATTCCTTTGGCCACACTTTAAAATGTAGGAATTCACCACGCATTTAAATGCATAAGGCGTACACAGATTCTCTCCTTGGTCTTCTTTCTTCTTAGGGTTGGGTGTGAAATAGACCTGGAATTGCCAACAAGGAAAGGCAGGTCCTTCCAGGTCTTAGGGAACTAGTTGTCGCTTCTCACTACTGTAACGTGTGGCTTTCCAAAGGGTGGTAACATGTCAAGATATAGACTGGGGTTGGGAGCAACAAGTGGGAGGCCCTGTTTATCCTGACATGAATGCTTTTAAAATAAATACTGGTATACTAAATGCAGTAAGTCAGACAGAGAAAAACAAATATTATATGATATTGCCTATATGTGGAATCTAAAAAATGATTCAAATGAACTGATTTACAAACCAGAAAGAGACTCACAGATACTGAAAATGAACTTATGGTTACCAAAGCATAAAGGATCAGAGGAAGGGATAAATTGGGAGTTTGGGATTTGCAGATACAAACTACTATATATAAAATAGATAAACAACAAGATCCTAAGGTATAGTGCAGGAAACTACATTCAATATCTTATAATAACTTATAATGAAAAAGAATATATATATATATATAACTGAATCACTATGCTGTTCACACCAGAAACTAACACAACATTGTAAATCAACTATACTTCAATAAAAAATTTTAAAAACAAGTAAACAATGACGAATTGGAATGTGTCCAGAGGTACATAGAGCTATAAGGTAACCTTTTAGGAAACACTGACTTAGGCTATGTGGATAAGATAAGTGACCTGGGGCCACCTGTTTCTCACCTTGTCCTCTCCTCTTGTTGAAAGATGAATTGTATTTCAAAGAAGCAGCCACGGGAGGCAGGAGTTGGTTCTGCTGGCTGGTCAGACCTGAGTCTTACATAGGAGCACTCAGTCTATAAAAGTGCATCTTATTTGAACCTACAAAGCTCAGCTGGAGGAGATGCCTCTCCTCCTTTCCTTGCACCATCCTCAGGCCATAGCCCTTTTAGAAACTCTTTTGGCCACCAAGGCTGTCCGTGATCCTTATGAGCCGACAGCATTAGATTAACGAGACTGGTGGAGCAGAGAAGGGGATATATAGCATGATTCGCCCCAGGCCCTGTACACTTCACCCCACCCCAAGGACTGCCCACTTCCTACAACTAATTTAAAAAAGTACGATCAATAATGCATTAAGCAGCCTTTCGAAATTCCTCATGGGTCAACAGGCATGCGCCCTGCTGAATTTTACACTTGAGAAGTTAACCAATTCTTGATTTTACTTCAAAAGTCAGAGTAATAAGGAAAATGCTTCTTTCTTTTTTTAGGAAATTCATTTAAAACTTGGCATCTCATATATAATATCACTTACAGTAAGTCTGGAGCTAAAGTAAGAACTTTTCTCCCTAGTAATCATTCTCTTGATCTTTGAAAATCCTTAGGTATTAATTTTAATTAATAATATCTCCTTGCCACCAGTAATAAGTCACATAATATGGTGATTCTGATAAAATACCATTTAAGTATGTATGCCTGTGAAAGATTAAAATTTTAAGTGAGAGATAAACAAAAGTACTTCAGGCTACTAGTATGATTATATACATTGCTGCATTTTTGAAATGGCAAACTCCTGGAATCAAACAAAATATCTATCAGTCTAGAGTAATGAATCACAGTACATCCACAAAATAGTACTACATTCTGCCCTTCACCTTTTAATTTTTAAGTAAATTTTATATCCTGGAGATCTTTAAGGCATTAAAAAAAAAAAAAGAACTAGATAGATCTGTATGTGTTTTTCTGGGGAAATCTCCAAGTCACATAATTAATTGTTTTAAATGATAGCATGATCCCACTGGTGTCAATTTCTTAGAGTGTGTGCATGTGTATATGTGTTTGTGTCTGTTCCTATGTATGTCATCAGAAAGGCATATTCATTCAACAGATATGTATTATGCTCTGTTATGTGCCAGGCACTGGTTTTTTCCCTAGATATTATGGAAACATAGAGGAACAAGACAAAGTCCTTACTCTCATAGAGCTTACTTGTGAGTAGAGGAGAAAGATAGTAAGCAAGTAAACAAATATAGCAAAAACAAACTCCCATATACAAAATGGATAAACAAGTTCCTCCTGTATAGCACAGGGAACTATATTCAATAGCTTATAATTACCTATAATGAAAAACATATCTGTATAACTGAATCACTATGCTGCACACCAGAAACTAACACAACATTGTAAATGAACTGTACTTCAATAAAAAAGTAATCAAATAAATAAGACACTTTCAGATAGTGAGCAACACTATAAAGAAAACAGACTAATAGATAATCTGCATAAGATAGGCGGAGGTGATACCTGTAAACCAGACCACAGGAAAGTCCGGCAGAAAAACCATCTGATGCAAGACTCCCAGACAGCACAAAGCCAGGGAAGTGAAATCGGGCTAAAGACAGCTGAAACAGTTGAAGAAGCAGGCAAGGCCAGATCAAGGAGTCTTTTAGCTCATACAAAGGAGTTTACAACTTATTCTATATTGCAGTGGGAAATTAACAAAGCTGAGATTGGGTGGGGAGGGAGATGATCCAACATGTATTAAAAAGTGTATAAACACTCCCCATGCCCGTCCCTAGGATGCATCAGAAACACCAAATATTGAGGGAAAAACTTCCTTCATTGTTTTTTTAAACTACGTGCAAACAACTTTTGAAATTTTTTATGAAAAAATGGGCTAATAATATAAGGTGGCAAACTAACACTGAGAAAGTATGCTTGTTTCTTTAGTTAATATGCAGTACTTTTTTCTAAGCATGCCTGTCATCAGTATTCACCAGACTGTAAGTCAGAACAATGTCATATTAACATGAACTGAGATCTCCAAGCTTCTAAACTCGCAGGCAAAAATTATTTAAGCTCCTGTCTCTCTTCCAGCCAATTAAAACCAATTACTTAACCTCCCTGAATCCTAACTTGGGCTTCTCTAAGGAGAGAAATGATATGTCCCTCAGATATAATGAGTTAACGTTGGGAGAACTCAAAGTTCGGTGTAAATTGGAACTACCCAGAAAGTCAATACAGGATACAGAGGTTCACTGAAGTAGGACAAGACCTGAACATTTGCATTTTAGTCAAAGTTCCCAGGTGATTCTGATACACACTCAAGCTTGAGAATCACCAACTTAACATATCTGCCCAATCTAGTGCAATTTCTGGTATACACAAGACCTAATAAAAAGGTGTTTACATTTCATCCTTCCTTTTTCTGCCTGCACCACAGATTAGATGGCTTCCTTTCTATTATCTGTCTCACCAACTCTTCAGTGAAATTAACAAAATGAAAATTAAAGAGAGAAAATGTAAGATCCTGAACAAATAATAAAAAGTCATGTGTGCAAACATTAAATATATGTGCCCTATGATAACACCCATTTTTTCAGCCATTTTTTCAAATTTGCATCTGCATGAGATGGGTGGGAATAGTGTGAGACCCCAGCCCTCTGAATAAATGGCAGTTGATGGTACTGGATCTGCTCCAGCCTCCCTGTGCCTCCCCAACACTGGAACATGATGCACTTGCACCCAGACTTATCCACATCACTGGCAGCATCTCCCAACACCACTGGCTGACTCAGCCTCCCAGGAAGTAAGGGCCAGGCACTGACAGTGCTGCTGCTGTGCTCTCTGTAACAGAGCCACCGCAGTTACTACATCCCACACAGAACGGGAGGTACCCCTTGAGGCTTTGGCTGTTCTTACCACCTCAGCTCAGAAGAGCTGCAGGAACTCTGAGTCTTCCAATGGAGGGGCCAGATAAACAAAACTGAGGAGTCTGGAAGACGTTCATCTTCTGGGAGATGAGACATAAAAAGGAGCCAGCAGGTAAACTCCTTGCTCTTCTGGGTCCTCCCCTACTCCCCCATTCACATCTGTACCCCCATTCCCCAAACCCCATTCCCATATAAGATTGATGATTTCATAAATCAGCCCCTAATGCCATCTGCCGGCCCCCAAACACAGAACAACTAGAACTGAGCTGTTAAAACTAGGCAGTTAACCTCATCCATCATATTTCAGGGAGGATCCCTTACTCCCACCTCAGTACTAGAGGCATGAATGGAAGGAAAGGGGGATTTTCCAGTAAACAGAAACAAGATCTGCTAGATTGGCAGCAACTTCCTTGACATCACAGAGTCCTTGCCTCTCCCACTCATCAGGATTTGAATGGTTGCTGGATGCTTTTTGAATGCAACAGCTGGATGTTTTTACTTTGTCTCTTTTCAAATAGAAGTTTTATTTTGCAGTTTTTCCTGCTAATGTTCAATCATGTTTGTGTTGAGAATCAATAACTGATAGGTAAGTTTTTATGTATTTGATCCTGGAGAAACACAAAGAGGCCAGATGGAAAGGAATGAACATCACCCAGAGACCTTAGACCTAGCCTTTCTAAAGAAGAATGTGAGAGGGCTTTATAAGTGGGAAGAAAAATGTGAAATTGGGTACCGAAGAGGTGGACTATGAAAATTCACTTTTACTATCATGATGAGTGTACCCTTGATTTCTGTATCCCTACTTGGAATCGCTGTTATCCCTTTTTAGATTTTTTTTTTTTTAGTATTTGATAGTCTGGGAGGTGTAAAGCAATATGTCAATATTAATTTCTTTGTGTTTTATGATGACTAGCACATTAGAGCATCTTTTAATATATTTATTACCTGTATGGATTTGCTTTTGTGAATTGTATGTTCATATCCCTTGTTTATTCTTCTGTTGAGTTGTTTGTCTTCTTTGTTAAATTGTAAGAGCTCTCTCTGTATTATAGTTATTAACCCTTGCTAAATCCATCATCTGCTTTGCAAGTATTTGCTCCAAATCTAATTATTGTCTGCAAGCAATGCTTATAGGCGTTTTTGCACAAAAAGTTTTTAGTCTTTATAGTCTCAGATATATTTTTAAAAATTGATGCAAGAAAAATTTTATTGTAAAATGTTTTCATAAATAGATGCTAGGATATTATTATTGTTGTTGTTATCATTGTTGTTATTATTATTATTATTAATCTTTCTCTCCCCACACTGTATATGTTGTTTTTTAGACTTTCTTCTAAAATTCTTAACATTTTAACTTTGACGGTTAAGTCTTTTAACTGGAATTTACTTTTGAATATGTGAAACACAGGAATCAAATTTTGTTTTCTTATAGATGGACAACCAGTTGGGCCAGCACCAATTGATAAATAAATCTTTTCTCCTTGAATTAAAATACTCTTGTAATATGTTAAGTTTTAACGCTCCCTTCTCTATGAATGAACAATTTGTCTGCTTCTGTGCCAGTTTCATATTACTTGGATTGATATGATTTTATATTATGTTCTGATATCTGGAAAGTCCCCCTCACTATTCTTTTAGATAGATTTCGTGACTTTTTTGAGATTTCTTTTTCTTCCAACTGAAGTTTCAGGTTATTGTGTACAGTGCCACAAAACAAATCCAAGTTGGTATTCTAATTGGAATTGTATGAAATGTATAAATCGAGTAGAGAAAAATTAGCTTTTATAATTAAATCTTCTCATCCAAGAATATCCTATGCCTCTCAATTTGTTCAGGTTGTGATTTCATGTTGAAAATGCGATCATTTTCTTCATGGAGAGCCTTCATTTGTTTTGTTAATTCTGGCGGTAAATTGATTGCATTAATGACATTATAGAGGCATTACCTTTATCCATCTCACGTAACTTACTCTGGCCAAAAGAAGGGGGCAGAAGTGACAGAATGCTAGTTCCAAGCCTAGGTCTCAATATCCGTTGCATATTTCTGCTTGTTCTTTTGTATCTTTGCCACAGCCACGAAAAGAGCTTCCTCTATAGGCACTGCCTCTTCAACCTAGAGACAGACTTCAGAGCAGAGCCACTCAGCTAAGCCCAGCCAAGAATTATGGGTGAAAATGCCTGCCAGGATGGTCCATGCCAAGATCCTACTTGCCATTCCCATTGTGCTCTTGTGAGGAAAGCAGCTCTTTTGCCATCTCTGCAGTGACTTATACTGTGTACATCAAACACAATCAGCCCTGCCATTTTGAACACACCAGACTGGACCAGATATTCTTGTCTCTGTTAAAAGCAGACATGGTAAGCCTAACACTACGAAGAGCTAATCCTTTGAGAAGCTTAGAATAAAATTCTGCCCAATAGGGATGCCCTGTATCAAATGGTACCGTGTCAACACTCTTTGTTCCTCTTGTTAAGAATAAAGTAATACGTACATAGAAATAGGTCATTATAGCCATTGTATGACAAACAGTTTCTCCATTTCTCCATGTAGCTTGCTTACATGCCAGTCTTGGAACTGCTGGCTACTTTCTTGGGGTTGGCCTATGAATGTCAACAAATCTCTATTTTCAAAACTTTTATTTTTCATACTATGGAATATTCATTACAACAAAAATAATAGCTGGCATATTTATATGTCATTTTGTTAAATCTTCATAAATTAATCTGTGAAGTAGTTACTATTATTGTTGTCTTTTTACAGGTGAGGAAACTGAGGTTTAGAGAGGTAAAATAACTAGGTCACTGTCACACACCTTGGAAGTAGAGGAACTGGGATACAAATCCAGATCAGTCTGGCTTCCAAGGATGGTCTTCTATACTTCTATAGCAGTGGGTCTCAAAGTGTGGTCCCCAGACCAGCACATCAGCATCACCTGGAAACTTGTTAGAAATTCAAATTATTGAGTTCTATCCAGACTACAGTATCACAAACTCTGAGAATGAGACCAAAAAAATCCATGTTTTAACAAGCCCTCTTTACCAGCATTCTGATGCCTGCTTAAGTTTGAGAATCACTACTCTATACCATACTACCTCTACAAAATAATTTTAAAGGGAGGAAAGAATTCTGTGAGCAGAAGTGATCTGAAAAGTCTTCCTGAAGAAGATATATCATATGTTGAGCTTTAGAGGATGGAAAGAATAGAAGTGGGTATAAAAAGGAGTTTGCAAAAATTAAACATACTCTAACCATATGATGCAGCAATTGCACCCTTTGTTATTTACCCAAAGGAACTGAAAACTTATGTCCACACAAAAAGTTGCACATGAATATTCATAGCAAGCAGCTTTTTTTATAACTGCCAAAACTTGGAAGCAACCAAGATGTCCTTCAGTAGATGAATGGATAAATAAACTGTGGTATAGCCACACAATGGTAGATTATTCAGTGCTGAAAAGAAATGAGCTATCAAGACATGAAAAGACATAGAGGAACACTACATGCATATTATTAAGCAAAAGAAGCCAATTTGAAAAGGCTATGTACTTATAGTTGTATGACTCCAACTATATGACATTCTGGAAAAGGCAAAATAGTGGAGACAGGAAAAAGATAGCAGGAGCCAGGGATGGGGGCTGTAGGGGTGTGGCAGAGAGATTTTTAGGGCACTGAAAACACTCTGTATGATAATATAATGTTGGATGCATGCCATCATACATTTGTCATCCAGAGAATGTACAACATCAAAAGTGAACCCTAGTGTAAACTATGGGCCTTGGATGGTTATGATGTGTCAATGGAGATTCAACAACTCTAAAAATATACCATTCTGGTGAGGGATGTTGATATGGTAGAAATTATGCATATATGGGAGCAGAAAATGTATGAAAAATCTGTGTACCTTCCTCTCAATTTTGCTGTGAATCTAATACTTCTCTTTAAAAATCACCTTCAATAAATAAAAAATAAAAGTGTTAAGTTCCAGAAAGTACTTTGCCAGAAGGTTCAGAGTCAAAAGAGTGATTATTTGGATGGAAAGACCAAGACCAGCTTTCATAGAGAAAATAATTATTAAAAGAGGCCATAAAGAATGGTTCGAATTTGAACAAAGAGCAAAGGAAAGGATTGTCTAGGTCAGGTTTCTCAATCTTGGCACTAGGAATGTTTTGGAAGAGGAAATTCTTTGTCATGTGTGTCTTTCCTGTGCCTTGTAGGATGTTTAGCAGCATTCCTAGCCTCTAACCACCAGATGCCAGGGATACCCGCCAGTGGTACCAATCAGAAAGTCTCCAGACATTGTCAAATATCCCTAGCAGGAGGAGGAGGGAAAGGGCAATATTGCCTCTGGTTAAGAACCAGTTAACAGGACAAGACATCATAAACCCCCTAGAAGAGAACAGAGGCAAAACATTTCCTGGTATAAATTGTAGCAATGTTCTCCTAGGTCATTCTACCCAGGCAATAGAAATAAAAGCAAAAATAAACAAATGGGACCTAATTAAACTTAAAAGCTTTTACACAGCAAAGGAGACTACAAGCAAAACAAAAAGACAACCTATGGAATGTGAGAAAATATATGCAAATGATGCAACTGACAAGGACTTAACTTCCAGAATATACAAACAGCACATATAACCCAATAACAAAAAAGGAAACAACCCAATCCAAAAATGGGTAGAAGACCTAAACAAACATCTCTCCAATGAAGACATAAAAATAGCCAATAGGCACATGAAAAAAATGCTCAGTGTCACTAATTATCAGAGAAATGCAAATCAAAACTACAATGAGGTATCACCTCACAACAGTCAGAATGGCCATCATTGAAAGGTCCACAAATGATAAACGCTGGAGAGGGTGTGGAGAAAAGGAAACCCTCCTACACTGTTGGTGAGAGTGTAGTTTAGTATAGCCACTATAGAAAATAGTATGGAGATTTCTTAAGAAAACAAAAACAGGCTTAACATATGATCCAGGATTCCCACTCTTGCATATATCAGGAGGGAATTCAAACTAGAAAAGATACATGCACCTCTATGCTCACAGCAGCAATATTTACAATAGCCAAGACATGGAAGCAACTTAAATGTCCATTAACAGATGATTGGATAAAGATGTGGTATATATGTACAATGGAATACTACTCAGCCACTAAAAGGAATAAAATAATGCCATTTGCAGTAACACGGATGGACTTGGAGATCATCAGTCTAAGTGAAGTAAGCCAGAAAGAGAAGGAAAAATAATAGATGATATCACTTATACGTGGAATCGGGGGAAAAAATGGCACAAATGAACTCATCTACAAAACAGAAACAGGCTCATAGACATAGAAAACAAACTTATGGTTACCAGGGGGAAGGGGGTGGGGAGGGATACATTAGGAGTTTGGGATTTGAAGATACTAACTACTATATACAAAAATAGATAAATAACAAGGTCCTACTGTATGATAGCACAGGGGGCAATATTCAATATCTTGTAGTTACCTATAATGAAAAGGAATATGTACATATACATAGTTGAATCACTATGCTGTACACCAGAAACTAACACAACATTGTAAATCAACTACACTTCAATTGAAAACACAAAAAGAACCAGTCAAAAAACCAAGTGAAGGGAACAACACATAGAAAGGCATGGAGACATACAGTAGAAAGCACGAGAATAGCTTGGTTAAAATAGTGTTGTAACAACTATTCACTGTGAAATTCAAATAAAGGAATGAAAGAATGAAAGATGGGTTAGAAAGGTCTTCTGGGACCACAAGTCTTCATACTGTTGGCTTAAAAGTTTGGGGTATACTCTATGAATAAAGAGGAATGATTAAAGTTCTTTGATCTGGAAGTAACAGGTTAAGAGCACTAAGATTTGTGGATACTGTTGTTTGCAAAGGATTAAAATGACTGTTAAATGTCCATCTTTGGTGAGAGGATTATAAAGGGTTGTTACACAGTTAAACCATTAACATTCAATATTTTCTTTATCAGCTAAAGGGTGGTGAATGTTTTTTGCTCAGAAGTTTATATATATATATTTCATAATAAAATTTTTTTTCTCAAAAAGCTCTTAATTCTTCATTTTATTAAAAAAAGGAGATTGCATTCTAGGATTTAATCTCGTTTTCTCTATCATACTATGAGTTCTGAAGAAAGTGATTGCTCTCAGCTCAGAAAAGGCATATATGGGTACTCAATACATTTTGTTCAATGAATAAAATTTTTGACAAAGGATAATGAAATATACAACTTTAAGATGTAAGTGAAATTGGTTTTTGTGCTTCATTATCCATGTACAGTGATTATATTTCAATTGCCTTGTCTGTAGAGTCTGTCTCTGGACTTCTAAACCCCTCAGCACCAAATGCTCATGCCCTTATTTCCCATGGCTCTCAACATAAAGCCATGTGCTACTGTAGCACTGTGATAATGCCATGGTCATTAGTGCTCAACTAGCTTTAGCAACAAGTAGATCATTGCCTGAACAGATGAAAAAGGACACTCCAAATTTAGTTTTGTCAAACTAAAAACTTCCAAGAAAGGAGGGAAAATTAAATCCTATGAAAAAGAAAAACAGTACATTTTGTAGGATATGAGATATGCTTAATGTATTAAAATCTGAACTAGACACAAATGTATTAACTATAAGATTATAAGTGGCATTCCCATTCTAAGTCACAGAATGCAAAAATGTTAAGATTGTCCATTCTCTTCTATTAGAGATAGTCTTATCAGAGCAGGTCATACAATAAAAATAGAATAAGTATTTTTCCATAGCAGCAATGCCCTTGCTGTGATTTTGATAAGCATATCTTCAGTTATACATTAATACCTAAATAGTAATATAATTTTGAATTTGTAGAGTTCTCCCAAAATCACGTCCTGAAAAATTATACTCAAAGGGACCTGAGTGATAAAAGATTTTCCACTGTGAAAAAACGTCCTCCCTCTCCCAAAAGTAATTGAGGGATGAGAAACAACAACCAAACAAGAGGCAGACAAGGCATGTCTAAATCAAATATATCTTAACTATTGTACATACTTTTTCAGAGACAGCAGAGACTTCTTTAGGAAGACGGTTATTTTTATTAACATATAAATGTGTATTATGACTTCCTATAGGATATTTTAAAAGGGGAATTTAGTCTGATTGAATCCAGCCCACTAGGCGAGAAGTAGTTCAAATCTATGATGAATAAACAAATTAAAAGGTCAGAGATAAATACCTACGGAATTTTAGATGTTTTGAGTGAGCATGCAAAGGCTATATATTAGCCCATGAATTAGGACAGAGGAGTCCTGTGTATAGCAAATAAGAAATGCACTGAATTGGGCAGGCAGGGATTGCAATCCCCTCCTCTTGAATGTGGGCTGGATTAGTGGCTTGCTTCTAACAGAGTATGACAAAAAGTGACGGCTTATTATCTGAGATTATGTTCCATAAAGACCATAGCTTCTATCTTTGATGTTCTCTCTCACATACTCACTGGGAGGGAAGTCAGCTGTCATGTTAAAAACAGCCCACTGGAGATACATAGCAAGAGCTGGAGAGACATGACTAGGAATTGATTAACAGCTAGCAAAGAACAGAAGCCCTCAGTCCAATATCCCAAGTGGAACTGAATGAACTCAGAAGTGTATCATTCCCCAGCCAAGCTTCAGATGAGACCACAGCCACATCTGACAGCTTAACTGAAACCTCAAAAGGGACTCAGAACCAGAAGTTTCTAGCATCTGACTCACAGAAAATGTGAGATAATAAGTGTTTGTTATTTTAAGCCACCAAGTTTTAGGGATATTTTGTTAAGCAGTGATAGATAAATAAGATAAGGGGTGGTTTGGAGTCCTGAAGAGAAGCTAAAATAGAACTCACAGTTATAGCTTAGCAATGGCTCCATGGTTAAACGAACATATTTTTGAAGTGTGCAACTCAGAGGACTGATCCTTGGTCAAGAGATAAGATCTTGAGTCCAAGGGGTCACGATGGCAGAGGAAATTTGGAAAGATGAATCCATGTTCTAAATTCTTCTCAAGTAACTCATTAAAGTGAGAATTTATTTTTAATTATGCTTAAAATATATGGCTTAAAACTTCTTTGTATAAGGGAAACATTTAGTTGCACCTTGGAACTAACTATTCTAGACTATATTAAAGAAAAAAGCAGAGAGGGAAATGGGGAACTATGAGGAAAAGAAAAGACCAGGGATATCTGTTCCACAGAGCTTAGCCTTTGAGAAAGTTCACTACTTGGGGTTTGTGCCCCAGAAAGAAAATCCAAGATCCACTATAGCATTTATTCTGTACTACAGTTACTGGTATATCTGTCTTCTGTACCACACTATGAGAAACTTGGGTAGTAACTAGGAATTATTTATAAATGTATTCCAACACATTTTAAGGTATAGAATGTAGTAGGTATTTAAATATTTAGTGAATACATAAATCCACAAATAAGTAACTCTAGTGGATTAAGGTTCCTTATATCACAATACAGATTGAACTTATCAGATCACACAGGAATGCAGTATCTTAGTTTGAAAGCTAACCAAGGAGATCCTGGTTCCATTTAATGGTGCTGTAAACCCACTACATCCTCACTCTCTTGGTGACAACTAAAACTCCTGCAAGAGAACACAAAAAGCAACTATCTGAAAATAAATATGAGCAGGCATATTGAAGAAACACAACCAAAACTCAAAGAACAACCTACACATCAGAGTTTCTCAGCTTAGACCTGAGGGCAGCCCAAATCCTGGAATCGTGCAGCAGGTATGGACACGAAAATCTCTAAGAGAAATACTCTTTCTGACTAGAGGATGGGTAACAGCATGCCTGAGAGCATAGGAGAAATCTCTGTTTTTGTTGTTCTTCTCTTTCTCTATCCAAGCCTTCCCCAAAGCAAAGCCTAGTATGAGGGCAATGACAGATATGATCATATGGGCTCCTAAAACCCTGAGAGAAAGCCCTTACTTCCAGCCCAAAGACCCGGGAAAGGGCTTGCTCTCCACCCTAAAAAAGCATGGAGGAAACACAGGATATATTTTTCGTTATTTTTCCTCTTGTTCTTGTGACCCCAGTTATGGGAAGTACACAACAGTGTGGAGAGGCTAAACTCTGAGAAAAACTGCAGTTTTCTGAATAATGAATAAGGAATAATGAATCCTTAGATGCTGGGGAGATCACAGGAGAAGAGCTGAATGAGAATCTCTCAATCCAGGTATCCCTGTATGATCCCACACAAGTCCCAGGCTCACCCACAAGATGTGCATGTGCAAAAGAGACCCAAAACAGCATTAATAAAGGCTTTAGAACTGATCTATGATATAGACGCACCCATGTTCCAGACTCATACTCAGTGGAACACACATGGGATGGGATCCAATTAGCTGTAAAGACTTTAAAAACTGAACCACTGCCCACAGAAGATACTCAGAATTTGCAGTCTAACTGGACCAGGCTGACTGCCTGCTAAAACAACAACAAAATCAACAATTCCAGAGTTTCTTTATAGGACCTAGAGGCTCAAAACATCGTATTCAAAATGTTCAAGATAAAATCTAAAGTGACTAGGCATGCAAATAATTAAGAAAATCTAAACAGTTCTTAAGAGAAACTGCAATCACCAGATGTCTGGAAGCAGGTGGAAAGATTAAAGAATATAGAGGTCTCCTGTAAATTTATAATTACACAAATTTCTTTGAGTATGTAAGCAGTTTCACAAACTAAGAACCATGAGGTGACAAATTTTGGATAAGACAGACTGTGGACACAAATTAGGAACCCCTAGAACCCATTAGAACCCCAAAGTGAGTTCTAGCTACATACACACTCCATAGATGCAGACAACACAGACTGACTGAGGTCTATCATGGCTCCAATACTTGACCACTTGCCAACTCTGAAATCTTGACAAAGTTAAGCTTAAGTAACCTCTTAGTGTCAGCTTCTTAATTTGCAAAAGGGACATAACAATACCTGTCTTAAAGGTGCTTAAAAGTACCTGTTGTGGGGATTAAGGGAGTTAAAACATATAAAGCACTTGGAGCAGTTCCTGGGGAGACTTCAGACTGTGCAGAAAAAAATGCAAATGGATAACATTGCTTATGTACCTTTGTGCCTACCCCTTCCCTCTTCAACCCTCCAAGCTCTTGTTATGCAATAGGTACTGTATGAAATGCTTTACATGCTTCATTCCATTTAATCCTCACAACAGTCCTATGAAACAGAACTAGTTGCATTTTTCAGATGAAAAATTGGATTAATTTACTTTATATCTGTACATACTCAGAAATACACATATACACACATCACCAGTTAAGTCACGATTACATCTTACTTTTATTTGTGGGTCTTTCTGTCTTGCCAGGTAATATTTTATGTCTGACACATTAGCTATATATTGATTTTACATATTTAATCTCAAAGGAAAATGCCATTTCCCTTACTTTAAAACTTCTTGGCTGGTAACACACTGTTGTCTCCATATACCACCTACCTGACCATTGATTATTTTCCCCTTTAAATATGTTATTTTATACACTTTTCCCCACCCCTCTGGATCCAGGACCTTTGGCCTTGTGATGGGCAAACCATGGCACCTGTGTAGAAATTCAAGGTGGCTGTTGACCACCTGGGAGTACGCATTCTTGGAGTCAGTGTGGGGACAGTTTTCAGAAGCCATTTAGTGCAATGACAGAAATATTGATTGTATTAATAGATCAGACTCTCCCTGGTGTTTCAAAATAGATCTGACTCCTTTGGAATGTTTTCTTGAAAGTAAGTTGATCAATTTCTCTGTACTTACTGCCAATGGCTATGTCAGCATTGCTGATTTGGAGAGTAATTACATAATTTCATAGCTATTCTGGGAAAACATGAACATACTGGAAATAGAATGAGGAAGGGTATGAAAGTATTGAATGAAATATGGAGACAAGCCAAGCTATTAATGACTTTCATGCTGCTCAGTAGAAATCATCTTTCCTGGTCTCTTTACATAGTTAGAATCTAGGGATGACAGATTTCTAAGTTATGGATACTTAAGAAATAATTACAAGAAGTCATCTATTCTATAGCTTAAAAAAAACTAAGAAAAAAAAACTAAGATCCACTCTAAAATAAATAATTATTATTCAACAAATATTTTAATGGCCAAATTTCTGCCTTGTGCCCTATATGAAGGTAGTATAGTAGATCTCATATAAGAATAAACTAGATGTAAGGATACAATAATCTCAGGAAGTCCTTCAAAATTAAGTGGGAGGAAGAGGTAGAAGTCAGGGACAGATGAGAACAGAACCACTCACAGGAGCTAAGGAACTCAGACCAAGCATTTTATGTGGTTCCTTCCGCTGTCAACATTTACCTATAGGTAAAGTCAGGCTGAACTATATTACATGCATTCTTAAAAATAATTACGTTGTTGAATCTACTGGCAATCATTATATTTGAGAGAAAAATCACCTCAAATTGGCTTTAACAATAAAGGAATATATGTCATCAGAGACTCAGTTTCTTGCCATTTCTTCACTCTGCCTTGTACAATATAGGCTTTATCCTCAGGTATTGGCCTTCCTGGGAAGCTTTAGGATTTCCCTGCTGGTAACAGTAATATGGCTACAACCTAACCAGCTTTACACGTTATATCTTAACATCTAGGACAAAAGAAATGTCTCCCCTGCCATTTCCCATAATTGAATGTTTTATCTTTCTTTTAACAAGATAGGTCAGCAAGTGTCACCTTAAACATCATTGTTCTGATCTGGTTCTGCACCCATGTCTGAAACAATCACTGTGGTCAGAAGGAAGAGACACAAACTGGCTTAAGTCAGCACAGCCTACATGTTCTAACAGATGTGTGATGTACCCAGCTCTACATTCATGAACCTCCAAGCCTCAATTATCAGATCATTTCCTCCTTCCCTAATGGTTAGCAACGCTTTGAGAGACTTTGAGGACATTCTTACAACTGTCTTCTATTAGGACCAATACAACCCATTAAAGAAGTTCCAGTAACATCAGACCTCAAAAGAGAAGGGTTTGATGTTTCAATCTCTGCTCTCCAAGGATGTATCTCTTTTCTTAAATGAATTACCCACCTCAGTGACCAGCTTTTTATACTAAGGAATCATGGGAGAGTCTGTCCTTGTAAAGCCATATTTTCTCCAAAGAAATAGGTTATTATGGGTTTATCTTTGTATAACCTGTACTCTGAACAAGTTAAGGATCTATCTTCTTTAATCTAAAGAAAGTCAGGCATGTTCATTTTTAACCTTTTGTTAAATATAACAAATAAAGAAAAATGGACAAGTTTTACATGTACAACTAAATAAATTTGACTAAGTGAACATACCTTGTAAACAGCATCCAAGTCAAATTACAGAACGTGACCACCAGCCCTTCCAGTCACTTAACCCCTACCTGCCAAGACTAATCAGTTTCCAGTTTTCTAACACTGAAGACTGGTTCTGCATGTATGGGCTTTATCTAAATGGAATCACATAGTATCTACACTCCTCTGCCTAGCATCCGTAACTCAACAACATGCTGGTTCATGTAGTTACAGTTTTTTTCATTCTTATGTTTATATTGTGAGAAAGAAAAATAGTGAATTTATATCACTGAGATAAACAGGATAGGTTTTCAAATATTATAAGCATCCTTCAAAGATGTAGCAGGAAGTTTGACAGCAGAGCTCCAGAAGCCTTCCAGGCAGTGAGATGGTAATGAGTGCAAGCCACTCTGATCAGACCCTGAAAGTAATAGCTAACACTTATTAAGCGCAGCCAAAAACTGTACTAAGTATTTTACATGGAATATCTTATTTAATCATCACAACTTAACTTTTTCCCCACAATTTTATGATCTTTATATTTAATAGATGAAGAAATTGAGGTTTTGGATTAGGAAACTTATCTAGAGAATTACTAATGAATGAAGACCCCCGAAAAAACCAGGCCTGGAGTCCCTCCTTCAACTTTTCCATTGAAAACATTACATAACAAAGTTTCATGACCACAATACCATAGCTATCTGATGAATCTACCCAATAGGTACACATAATGTCTTTCAACCACCATCCACTTAACCCCTGATGAAAAAATTATGGTCTTCATTTCTTCTATAAAACCTACTAAGGACCTTGTCACACTACACAGTCATAGCTAATACTCTTCCCCTTTATATCCACACACTTCTATTCCCATCAGTTGAATCGTGTTGCCATCAAGTCAGTTGGGTTTGGTCTAACCTGTTGATTCCAGTTGAGCTTATTATTGTAAGTATGTAATTCAAATAAATATCACAAAAATCAACGAAATATAAGTGAAAAAACAAAGTTGTTGTTTCAACAGAAACTAAAGTGTTTGAGAAATGCTAAATAGAATCATACTGTCTCATTTAATTTAGTGACTCAGTAAAGATGAATCTCTAAGAACTACTGTTACTGAATTAGGTGTTGGCCAGGCATTCCCAAAGATAGGTGGAAAAAAAAATTAAAAACATAGGAGCTCTCAGTTCACTTCATGAGTGTTTTAAACTTTCCATCCTATTTTAAGAAAGAAAACTGAGAAATTTATGTGATGCGTATTGTGTGTATACATCACGTATACATGAAGAAACTATAAAACTTTCATGTGCAAAATATTTAAAAAAAAACAAAACAAAACAAAACCCATGACTGTATTTCAAAAGTTTGGCCAAAAAGTACAAATTTTTATGTTTTAAGTTTGAATTACATATTTAACACATTAATTTTTTAAGATTTTTGAAAAAAGGAGGAAGAAAAATTTTTAAGAAAAAAATTCTAGGTTTTAGCCACATTGCTGATAAACTAACCAACTACCATTCCAGTTGAATCAGGTAAGAATGTCCCTGTCATTGTTCAAAAACAAGTAAAGTTGCAAAGTGTACCTGTGTTCCCAGAACGTACCCAGGGCCCAAAATGAGATATGGCAACAAAGTGTGGATTATCACAAATAAATCCAAGCTTATACTGGAAATCATGGTGGTTTATAGAGTCATAACGTCTACTATCATCTTATATGCCTAAGAACTGGAATGATGTCTCTCTCATAATTGGTGATCAAAAATTCTTGTTAAATATCTCTGGGGGGATGTGTGCTATATTTATTGAAGACTGCCATTTCAGCAGCTGGACACTACTAAATCATTATAATGATAAATCATTCTTTATATTATACTCTAAGGGATCTGAGATTATTCCTTACCACTTTTTAAAAAACTAAAGTACAAGATAAGGCCGACAAAAATATTTCCCACTCATTCACTTCTTCATTATTCGCAGCCTCTTTTTTAGTCATTTATCTTACATCGCATAATCCTAATGCACTAATTGTTCTAATGTACTGGATACTCTAACTTCACTGTAATTGTCTCACTTAATATTGAACTATTAAATAGCTACAAATTGATTTGTCTATACTTTCAGAAAGGTCCCATTTAATTAATTTTTATTTTACTCTGAAAGGTAAAACTACATACAGATAATGATACATTTACTGCTATGTAAAAAATGCTGAAATAGAATGCTTTTTCCTTTAATGTTTTTATCATCTGTGTCATGGATTTATTTTTCCAACTGATTTATATCTATTAGTTAAATATTTAAGTTAAAATTTAAAATCCTGGAATAGACAGTTTTCAAAGTAAGTAAGATAATTAGAATAGAATTTGAACAGTTTTCAAAGTAAGTAAGATAATTAGAATAGAATAGAATCCCTTAAGAGTAATAATATTTCTACTCCTGTTCACATTTTTGGCTGGTTGTCTAGAGCTACAAATATATCTGGAATCAAAAAAAAAACTTTTTTAAAATCAACATTTAAAGCCCATATTTCTCTAAAGATTTATCAAACTTCCTATTACCTCGTACACGTATTTCTCAAACTCCTGGAATTTGGCTTCTGCTCCATCATCACCAATAAGCTCTGTGTCACTAATTTTGACTGACATTTTTCAGTCCTTGGATTACACTACTTGATCTCTCAAGGTCTTCAACAGTCAGGCCAATTACACTCTCTTTCCTTGGATTTTTTGTCTGCTCTCTCCTACAATCCTTCTACCTTTCTAATCACTCCTTCTTGTGTCTCTGCTCCAGACTTATTCTCTTCTACCTGGCCATTAAATATTGGAGTCCCTTCAACTCAAATTCAAAAAGATACATGTACCCCAATGTTCACAGCAGCACTATTTACAACAGTCAAGACATGGAAACAACCTAAATGTCCATCAACAGATGACTCAATAAAGAAGCTGTGGTATATTTATACAATGGAACACTACTCAGCTATTGGTGTATTTATACAATGGAATACTACTTGGCTATAAAAAAGAATAAAATAATCCCATCTGCAGCAACATGAATGGATCTGGAGATTGTCATTCTAAGTGAAGTAAGCCAGAAAGAGAAAGAAAAATACCATATAATATCACTCATATGCAGAATCTTAAAAAAAAGCAAGAAAAATGAAGACAGTAATGAACCTATCTATAAAACAGAAACAGACTCACAGACATAGAAAACAAACTTATGGTTACCAGGGGAAGGGGAGTGGGAAGGGATAAATTGGAGTTTGAGATTTGCAAATACTAACTGCTATATATAAAATAGATAAAAAACAAATTTCCTCTGTATAGCACAGGGAACTATATTCAACATCTTATAGTAACTTATAACAAAAAGAATATGAAAATGAATATATGTATGTATATGTATGACTGAAACATTTTGCTATACACCAGAAATTGACACATTGTAACTCACTATATTTCAATTTTTTAAAAAACATGGCAAGAAAACCACACTGGAGTCCCCTCAATATCCGTCTTAGATGCTCTCTTCATCCCACTCCTCATTTTCTTCCTAGGAAATTTCACATTCACACAGTGGTTTGATTACACACTATTGCACCAGCCCTTGTGATGCAGATCACAAATGCATATCTTGGGCCCAGACAAGTCATCTGAGTCCTGGACTCAGTGTTCCAATTGCTTCATTGTGGCAGGTGCTGAAAACACTATTCAGACCCCACTTCCTTCAAAAAGTGATTCGCCATTCAGCTATAAAGAATGTGGCAAATTCACAGTCTTTGGCTGTTGGCTCCATCAGCATGCATCTCAGGTTTCAAGATGAAGTCATCCTCTTCTTGCGCTGGTCCCAAGGCAATGATGATAGAGAAAGGCAGTGGTACAAAGGCTTAATCTTGTCCACAAAATGCAAGTCTCCTCTAACAACTAATCTTTGCACCATAACAACCTACTGGAGTGACAGATGCTTTGTCAACTCTTCATCATGGTCTGATGGCTCTCTGTGCCCAATCTTGCTTTTTCCACTTTTCATTCACAGATGCAACACCTCAATAAACTTTTTTTAAACTCCCAGCATCTGCTTCCTGAAGAACCCAATATTTTGTACCAGGAGTTATGCAAGAAAGCCTATGTGGATAGATAAACAAAAGTGAACACAAAGAGTGATGATCTTTAGAGTACATATTAATGCCTACCAGAAAGTATCTGTTCTAAAAGAGACACTAAACATTTTAGACAAAATGAATTGACTAGTTGATGTTAACCAAACTGTCGGCAGCCACTCTAGTGCTGGCCAATAGGTATAACAATTGAACAGTCAAGGCAGCAGAGATGAAGGCTATGCATGGGTATCTACAGCACAGACTCCCACTGTTGCCTCTTAATGCTTTACCTGCCAGTGACAGAGACCAAAGCTGTGCCCCTAGTAAAGCACCAGCCTTTACGGAGACCAATTGGCCATTTGGCAGCAATTTGACTTTACTGGACTACTTCCATCCTGAAAAGGCCAGCAATTCTTTCTAATAGAACTAGATACCTAGTATCAGTGTGGATTTTCTTTTTCTGCAAAGAAGAGTAAGTGTGAAATTTAGGAGATACACGTGGGTGCCTCTTGGTTTCTCTCTTTCATAGTTGTAACTATGAATGGAAAAGTGGAACAACCCTAGCTTGAGGAGGGTATGATTACCAGGAACTCTGACCCTTTGGGAATGAGAGTGTGGTGTCACACCACCAGGGAACTCACCAAGACCAGCAGAGATGTTATCTGAGGTTGCAAAATGATTCTAACAGAGAAAAGCAGTGGAAGAATTGAGTGATCCAATGATAGGCATACTAAATTCAGAAGAATCTGTACCATATGGGTCAGTACCACATTTACGTTGCAAGTAACAGTTCACTTCTAGTAAAAGAATAGAATTGTTCTCATTGTCTTGTCAACTTGAACTTAATTGGTTTTAATTAGTTTTTGTATTTAATTTGTAAATTTACTTTGGGATTATGAATGTGCAAGATCTATTTGCATAAAGGGCTTAAATCTAGTTTTATGGCTGTATCCATATAGTAACATTTGTCATCACTAGGGGCCCATGGAAACTGGTTCTTTTGAAAGAGATTTGTTTGCAAATTACTGGGGTTTGAGAAACACTGCACAAGAGTAGTATCTGAGTGATGATCTGGTCTCCTTGAATTTTCTGTGAATCAAAATACAGTCAGCTTGGAGTCTGAGCTAACACAACTTTCCAGGGACAATTATATGCCCCCAGGGGCAGGCCAAAAAGGCTCAGTGTGCAGGCCCTAGTCCAGTTTCTGCCTTAAAGAGCTTTCTTGATCCTAGTATAATAAAAATGATCTGTGATAATTTGTTACCACTGAATTGTTGCTATTCAACATGGAAAAGTTTAACTTTCTCAACATTAACAAAATTAGAAGTAAATCTATTCTTGCATCTATCCCACATAGACCTCTTTCTCTCTGGTTAAAGTTTAAAAGTTTCATTTAATTCATTTCTGGTGGTAAAACCTAAGTGTATTCTCCCATATGAATTAGAATGTAAGCCTTTCAAAATTGTAGAATAGATAAACAAGATTACACTGTATAGCACAGGGAAATATACACAAAATGTTATGATAAATCACAGAGAAAAAAATGTGACAATGAGTGTGTATATGTCCATGAATGACTGAAAAATTGTGCTGAACACTGGAATTTGACACAACACTGTAAAATGATTATGAATCAATAAAAAATGTAAAAAAAAAAGAATGTAAGTCTTTCAAAAATCTAAATAACACTATAATCACCAGTGAGTTAATTCATCAAATACTCTCTTTTTCACTTAGATTATGGAAAACTGAAGCCTAAACTATAATCTGAAGCCTAAACAATTTAATTATGGCCATAAAATGTCATTGAGTAGCATAGTAACACAGCCAAGATAATTATTTTGGCAATCTAAAAAGAGGACAGATTATAACATTTAAAAGATTGAGTGGTTATCTACATCACAGCAATTAAAACAGTTGTATATTGATTCAGTTGTCTCCACGAAGAAAGGCTGGAATAAAAAGAAACTACCTAGGTTTCCCTTATCAATATGGAATCAGGAATTTAGCAAAACTGAGAGAAAGTTGCCTAAATTAAGTAAATAAACATATCAGTTCCCTATTTTCATACTTAACTCAGTGAGAGAAAACCAACCCCCAAACCTAAATAGTAACTGGCAGAAATCCTTGCTCAGAATCATACTTTTAATTTCAATGGGCACAAAAAACGGGAAGATCTGTGGACTAGACAAAGAGCTATTTCATGCAAACTGGCGCCTACACTCTTTTTCTAAAACAGATAAAAAAAATGACATGAAAATAAAAATGAAAAAGCAACAAGATTTTTCAAAAAGGAAATCCTTTCTTTTATCTAATGTTCCATGTGTAGTTATAATATCCCTCTGTTTCCTGTTGATACGTTCACCCCAAAATGGAAACAGGATGGAGAATGTGAGAGTACATGGATCTGGTATGCCTTTACTAATGACACACTTGATTCATCTGAGTTACACAGACAAGAAATCTGAAGAAAATGTACTCACAAGCATGGTGGCAGTTGGAGGAAGGATGATCTGGGCAGAGTGGCTAACTACTCCTTCAGCTCCAAGCAGGGCAGAATTTCCTTGGTGAATTCCTCCCAAGCTTGGCTATCAGTTTTGAAAGCCCAAAAACCTGATCTGTCAACACACCATGCAGCATCTCACTAATCCAGTTCACAAAGCCTGACACATAAACTCCATTTCAAGTATGTTAATTTGCAAAGGAAAGTGTTTACCACCCCTGGTTGCTATGGCTTACACATTATTTCTTTATAGAAAGATGGGAACTACCTGGGAAGCTAAATTATCATCAAAACATTTCTTTGTAATCATAACCTTAGAATGAGTGGTGTTGGTTCTATGATGTCTATGGGTCAAAGTCTCCTGTCCTTTGGCACAGTCAATCTTTGCCTCTGTTCTCAAATTTCAGGGCTAGCCAACCCCCTACACCATCTGAGTGTCATGTTCTTTCTTTAGCTACTAAATATAAGCAGTCAGGTTACAGTCCAATGTTACCTGCTGGGCAACCATTTCTCCTTTTTAGAGAAGATTTTGCTATCCTGTCTTGTGATCCTTTTAACATTTTAATTCTCAACAGGCAATCTAAAGTCTAACAAAGAAGGAAGGGAGCTCACCTTCAGCCCTATGTATTCACAACACATAGAAATCCTGAATTTCAAAAATTCTTCCTTTTTTAGCTCTCCCTCATGTCTCTGAATCATCATCTGGGCAGAAGACTCTTTTAAAGCAGAAGTGAATTTCTAAGAGAAAGGGAAATGATCCAGAAGTATTTGTGGTTGAATATGGGATAAAAATTAGCCACAGTCAGTTCCCCGATGAATACATCAGAAGCTCAGAAACACAGACAAGATGAAAGTAAGGATAAGAAAACTAAGAAGAGAGAGAAACTAGAAAAGTGAACATAAGTCACAATTCATGAATAGTGAAATCTAGAATGTGGAGTCGATCAGAAAACGGTACAGGTAGGAACCAAGAGTCAGAGTAGGACTAGGGCTGCCTTACTGGACATGCCAAGGGGCACCTTTCACATCACCATCGGCATGAATGGTGCCTTCTAGAGTTTTGCTGTGCACGTGCTCAGTATTTACAGAGGCCCTGGACTGGAGAGTGAGGTCAGAAGCCCAGATCGTCAGGAATAAGGAATTGAAAGGCAAGGGCAAAACTGGCAGGACAGAAGGTGAGAGACTGCCACACCGAAAGGACTTAAAATTTTTAAATATTCTGTTAGGGAGCTTTTCTGTAGTTCTGCCATGGTAAGAAATATTCTTTAAATATGACTGGTCTATGACAGCAAACTGAAGCAAGTCACATAAAGTATTGAAGTGAGGAAGGGTGGGTGGGGAAGATGGCAGATCCCAGGCAATGTTGTTTACAGCTGGAATTTCATTCTAAGTTTCACACTCGATCTGGGATGATGTTTCCAAATATTTATTCTGATCCGTTCTGATGCATCATTGGAAAAAAAGCTTCAGTGGCCAAGAAATAGTTCAGAAATGAGTAGAATCTATTCCGCTAGTGGGAATTTACAATTCTCAATAATTTATAATGATTCATACATAAAAGGCTAATCTAGTTTATTTGAATATGAAATATCTTTTTTTGGGGGTAATATTAACATTCTATGGATCATGCTTTAGGAATCGGCAATTACATACGTGAGATAACTGTTTAAATCTCCCTCAGGACTTATAGTACATTTAGAAATACTGTACTGCTAACCAAACAAGATGAGACAGAAAGAAAACGGGGGAAGTGTGTCCAAAAGGAAATGCTCTGGGCCGCTAGAACTGAGGCTCAGCTATAATGGCTGAGATCCGTTAGGATCTCATTCTCTTTCTGTCTCTTCATCCTGTCTCTCTGTGTTTCTCTGTCTCTGTCTCTCTCTCTCACACACACTCAAATCCTAGTTGAGTTAAATTTTACAGTGAAATATACAAATCTTATATGCACAATTCAATGCATGCACTGTACAACCAATACCCCAATTAAGACAGAAAATATTTTCATAATGGTAGCAGATTACTTTGCATTTCCTTCCCCTCAGTTCTGGTCCTCACAGAGAGCCACTGTTCTGGTCTGTTTTACCATAATTTTGCCTGCTCTTGAACTTCATATAAATGGATTCATCCAAGGGGTTCCTGTCTGTGTCTGAATTTTTTCACTCCACATAATGAGCTTCTGAGATTTATCCATGTGATAGCATATATCGTTTGTTCTTTTATTTTTTGAATTTTTGCTAAGCAATATTCCCTTGTATGAATATACCACAATTTTCACACACTCTCCTGTTGGTAAGCATCTGTGCTGATTATAGCTTTGAGCTTTTATGAATAAAGCTTCATAACTATTCTTATATAAGCCTCTTTGTGATGCCATTGTACATTTCTGTCCACTGAAAGGCCTGGGAACATTAACGTTCCAATAGTAATGACCACACTTAGTGTCCAGCTCTTAATTTCTAAACACTACCCTCCACTAAAAGAGAACCAGAGCTTCTCAGAGAAATGGCTGATTCAGGAAGTGGGGCCAGAGAAGTACAAGATGGGCCTGGAAAAGAGCTGGGCTTGTTTGTTTGTTTACTAACATCAGAGATAATTTTTATAAATAAGAAGTCAAAATTTATTTTACAATCCATAAAAACCATGAGTCAGGATAGGAAGAAAAAAGAGAAAGGAAGGAAGAGAAGAAAGGACGAAGAAGGAAAGAAGCAGTGAAGAAAACTGGCAGGCACCACCTTCATTAAGTGATCAAAGTGAGCATTACCAAAAATAAATGTGGTAGGTAGAATAATGTACCCCTATGTAAAATGTCCGCACCCCAATTCCCCACCTGTGAATACATTACCTTAGATAGGGAAAGGAACTTTGCAGATGTGATTACGGTTAAAGGCCTTGATATGGGAGAATATCCTGGATTTTCCAGGAGGATCCAGTGTAATCACAGGATCCTTAAAAGTGGAAAAGGCGGCACAGGAGAAGGAGTCAGAGAAGATATAATGAAAGCAGAGCTCAGAGTGATGTGATTATTGTTTATGAAGAGGGAAGGGAGCCACAGGCCGAGGATTGCCGACAGCCTCTAGAAACTGAACGAAGGAGGCAAACAGGTTTTCCCCAGAGCCTCCAGGAGGAAGGTAGCCCTGCTGTTACCTTCATTTTAGCCCAGTGAACCTATTTCTGGCTTCCAATCTCCAGAAGCATAAGACAAATTTGAGTGGTTTTAATCCACCTAATTTGTGTTAATCTATTACAGCAGGAACAGGAAATGAATATAATGAGATAAACCAAAGTTTTGTGCCATCACCTGATCAGATGCAAGAGAGGAAGTTGGCATTATTTCTCTGATATTTCTGACAAAGGCACAGCACCTAAATTTAGTTGCAAGGACACATTAGACAAACATAAATGGTGGGACATTTTAGAAAATAACTGGTCTGTAATCTTCATAAATGTCAAGGTCATAAAAGTGAAGGAAAGACCAAGGAAGTCTTACATACTGAAGGAGAGTAAAGAAAGATGACAACTAAATGCAACACATGGTTCTGGATTGGATTACTTTTCGGTAAAGGATATATTACAGCAATTGGGGAAATTTGAATGAGATCTGAGGATTAGATGACAGTAATATATTGATTATGATTATGCAGGAAAATGTCACTGTAAGAAATACACATAAAAGAATTCATGGGCGATGGTTACCTCATGTCAGGAGCTTACTCTCAAATGGCTTAGGAAAAAAAGTTCATTATACTGTATGTGCAACTTATCTTTAAGTTTGAGATTGCTTCTATTTTTAATAGAAACTAAAACAAAATTAGGGAGAAAAGCCTTTACCCATAGATTAAGTCTTCAAAACCCTCTGAAAAAAGTAACTTTCTAGTGTGAATTAGCTTGCCCAAGGACACGTAACTAGTAAATGACAGAAGATAACATTAACTAACACATACCAACTTCTGACCCAGATTTATAAAGATGTTTCCCTGCTGGAAACAGTTCTGTTATGTATTTTGGGTCTTTTAAAACTGTCCAGTTCTTCATCTCAAATATTTCAGATGTTTCTGTTTTCAAAGTTGAGTTTAAATCAAGATCCAGTTTCTGATTCTATTCTTATTGTGTTCCTCAAAGCAAGCACCTGAAGATCACTGCTCTGTTTGGGCTGAGGTCATCCTAATCCAGTTCTTTGGTGATGCTGAGATATGGGAGTGTGGGAGTGACAGATAAGAAGTAAGGGAGGGTATTCTTTCTTTATTGAAGTATAGTTGATTTACAGTGTTGTGTTGGTTTCTGGTGTACAGCACAGTGATTCAGATACACACATACATATTCTTTTTCATTATAGGTTATCATAAGATAGTAAATGCAGTTCCCTGTGCTATTCAGTAGAAGGGTATGCTTTTCCTTCAATTTAATTCTGTCTCTGCTCTTCAGAGCCTTCTTTCCACCTTCCATCTTTCCCCAAATGAAAACCTTAAATGAGGAATGTGTACCAAAATGTTTTGGAAATGTAAAGAGTGTTGTGGGAGAAAGAGAGAACCACTGTATGTTCTTCTCCCCAACCTAAGAAAGTACAATGACATAGTCCACATATCATTCTATAATTTTTTCACATATTGTAAAAATTCATTTGCATTATGACTTTCGCATGTGAATATCTAAAGTGCCAGTGTTTCCAGTATTCTCTGAATGTATTCCACAAGATCGTAGTTCATTTAATATCCTTCCATTTTTGTCAACAGCTCATCTAAATATTGACAGCTCAAACAAGCAACATATGCTCTTCATTCATTCTTATCCCAAATAATCAATTGAGCAAACAATTATTAGTTACTAATCTGCCATTTGCCAGAGATATTTTTATTCATTTATTTAACTACCAAATCCCTAGTCTGAGGCTCATACTGAGATAGTGTCACATTTTATAAACGCTTTTGATTCATGAAGCTGAATCTCCACCTTTTTGACCTCCCTCCTCCACTGTCTCCTACCTCTGCCAAGCACTTAACTAGCTCCATTTCAACTGCTATCTTATGTCATCTCTGTTCAACTGTAAAAACTCTCTGTTATAACAATGTAATCAACACCTAGTTTTTCCCTGATAATAACTTTAACCTTGAAATCTGTGATAAGGATATAATTCTTATTTTCTTCAATTCATATGAAAAGAGGGTTAAACCTTTCCTTACTTCCCACTGCCTTTTAGTTGTGCTCATGCAACATCCCTTTTCTGCCTTCCATGCTTTATGTCATCTGCTCCGTATACTTGTGCAGTCTGGCTTTCTAGGGTGTCTCAGCCTATAATTGATGGGGGTATGTCAAAGGGGCACAGGAGCCAACTCAGAGCTGGAGAAATCTGAGCAATAAAATGAAAATTAGTACTAAGTTATCATCAAAGTATGTAAGTGCCCATGAATTCATACTGATGCAAATAAATCACTGAGTAAATTAATAAATAGGGAAGAAGAAATAAATCTTCCATGTAGAGTAATTCCAAATAATCTATGTAGATACTTCATCCTCAAGAAAAGTGAGAATAATGCCCCACTGCTTAAGTGTGGGCTGAGCATAGTGACTTTCTTCCAAAGAGTACATGGTATGGGGCAGGGAGTATTGGCAGAAGGGTAACTTTACAGTGAAGGAACCTAACAAAAACTACCTCAGCCAGGTTATCAAGATTCACATTAACAGCAGGAAGTCCTAAGGCTAGGATGTTCCTTTGATATGTTGAATCTGGCATTTACCTCTATGGTCTTCCTTCCAAAAACCCATAAACCAAAATCTAACTATGAGAAAAACATCAGACAAATTCCAGTAGAGGTACACACAACAAAATATCTGACCAGTACTCCTCAAAATTGTCAAGGTCATCAAAAACAAGGGAGGTCTATGGAAACTACTTTAGCTAAGAGGAGCTTAAGGAGACATGTCAACAAAATGTGACCCAGTATCCTGGGATCCTGGAACAGAAAAAGGACATTAGTAAACAATAAACAAATCTAAATAAAGCATTCAGGAGGTACGGTATAGCTCAGTGGTAGAGTGCATGCTTAGCATGCATGAGGTCCTGGATTCACACCTCCACTAAAAAATAAGTAAATAAATAAATGAACCTAATTACCCCCCCAAAAAACAAAAACAAACAAAATAAATAAATGAATGATGGTTGGCTTTTAATTAATAATACTGCATCAGTATTGGTTTATTACTTGTAACAAATAGGCCATATTAATGTAATATCTTACTAACAAGGGATACTAAGTGTATGGTATGCAGGGATTCTGTACCATATCCTCCATTTTTTTAGAAATCTGAACTATTCTAAAAAATAAAGCCTATTTTTTTAAAAAGGCAGTTTTTTCGCTACATCAAAGGTTAGTCTCTACGTCTGTACCCTTTCCTTTTTCACTACCAGTTAAAATTTCAAATTTCTTAGTGTAGTATTCAGGGACCCAACAGATTGTAAAATATTGTCCTCTGATCATTTGCAATTCTTCCTACCAAGAGGTGAAGTATTTTCTTCCAACTCTTACGTGTGGGCTTGGTCAGTGACTTGTTAATATGAAACAACTAGAGGCTTAGAAAGTGTCTGAGCATTGAGGCTGGCCTTCTTTGCTGCTCTTGAAATACTGCTGCTATATTAACAATGCCAGACAGCTGAAGTGACAACATGGAGGAGAACTGAGCCACAACAGCCATCAGCCTATCAACTAGACATGTGAATGAGACCACCCAATCCCAGTTGATTGTCCAGTTGACTTCAGCTGCACAAGTAAACTGAGGTGAAACAGCAGAAGAATGACAAACTGCAGTCAGCCCCAACTGCCAACCCATTAATAGTGAACCCATTCATTGTTTTCATAAGACAGCAAAGTTTGGGTGTTTTGTTACACAGCAAATCAGCCCAGGCTACCTGATATAATCTTCCATTACCTTAACTCACTGAAGTCACATTTCCAACTTTGTTTTCCAGAATCCCCTATGCTCCATCCAACTGCAGGGTTTTTATTCCCTAGAAATGCTTTGTACTTTCCTGAATACTACCTCATGAAATTTCCCTCCACGTAAATTACCTTTATTCTCACATCTCTCATTCATCTTCCTCTTCTACAGAAAGTTTAATATGTAAATACTAATAGCAGGAAAAATTTGGTTCACCTGAGTTCTTGTTAGAACGAGCAAAGTATTCTTAAGAAATGCCTTGATGTGAAGGGTAAGAGCCTGAAGGCACTGTTTGGATTAGTATATAGACTCAGCTGCAGAAACAGAAACCCAAAACATAAATAGATTAAGAAGAAGATAGAAGTTCACCTTTCTCTCATTAACAGAGCATAATCAGTCGAGGACAGGCACAGGGAGTCCATCACGTCCATCTTGTTGCTCCACTATTCCTATTGCCCTCATTTGTGTAGTTAAAAATGACTCATTACCACCACACGCACATTCCAGCCAGAAGAGGGAAAAGTGAAAAGCTGGGCAGGGAAAAAACCCAGGTGTTGTACATATCAATTCTGTATACATCACATTGGCCAAGGTGATAGTCACACAATTACACTCGGCTACACAAAAGACTAGGAAATTATTATTAGGAATTATTATCCTGGCACTCAAATACTCTACTACTACTATAGGACAAGGGAAGACCAAGTATGGGGATCAGTAGTAGACTACTACAAGTAAGATCAAGAATATTAGCCTGCTAAAATGCTATGTCTAAGGCAAGAAGAGGAACTGGCTTTGTTCTCAGAGGTAAGAGAACAAGTAGGAGAGGAGAAAAAGAAGCCAGGGAAATGGTGGAAGGCTATGACTCCTCCTTAAAAGCCTCTAGATTCTTGGAATGAGAAGCCTGTGGTAACTGGTGAAGAGACTTGATTCTTCAAGGTAAAGCAGATGCAAGAATTAGGGGAAGGGAGATTATGACAGTATAAAACCCTGAGAACCTGCAGAAGACTATGGAAAGTTCTGAATACAACTGAACTTTGGAAGTGGTCATTTGAGGCAATCTTACACTGATTTCATGAGTCAGGAGATAGGATGCCCTAGCTGACATGTGAGTTTTGCCACACTTCCTTTTATTTTATTTTATTTTATTATTTATTTTTGAAATATAGAAATCTATCTATTTGGAGATTTGCAATGCATGTTAAAATGCATGTTAGCATTTTTTTCTTAACAAAGTATAATTGACTTACAATATTATATTAATTTCAGATGTGCAACATAGTGATTCAATATTTTTATACCTTATGAAATGATCACCTTTATAATTCTAGTTACCATCTGTCACTATACACAGTTATTACAATATTATTGACCATATTTCCTATGCTGTACATTACATCTCCATGATTTACTTATTTTTTAACTGAAATTTTGTACCTCTTTAATCCCCTTTATCTATTTCACCCTTCCTTCCACCCAACTCGCTCTAGCAACACTAGTTTATTCTGTGTATCAATTAGACTGTTTCTATTTTGTTCTGTTTGCTTTTTAGATTCCACATATAAGAGAGGTCATATGGTGTTTGTCTTACTCTGTCTGACTTATTTCACTTAGCATAATATCCTCTAGGTCCAATAATGTTGTCACAAACGGCAACATTTTATTCTTTTTTATGGTTGAGTAATACTCTTATCTATATATACATATATGTACGTATATATATGCATATGTATATTCTTTATTCATTTCTTTATTCTTTCATCCATCAATGGACATTTAGGTTACTTCCATATCTTGTCTATTTTAAATAATTCTGCAATGAACACTGGGGTGCATACATCTTTCCAAATTACTGTTTTCATTTTCTTTGGGTAAATGCCCAGAAGTGGAATTACTGGATCATATGGTAGTTCTATTTTTTAATTTCTGAGGAAACTTCATACTGTTTTCTATAGAAGCTGTACCAATTTACATTCCCACTAACAATGCACAAAGGTTCCCTCTTTCTCCACATCCTCACCAACACCTGTTACTTCTTATCTTTTTGATAATAGCCATTCTGACAGCTGTGAAATTTTGACTTGCATTTCCCTAATGATGTGACACCTTTTCATGTCCTGTCACTCATCTATATGTCTTCTTTGAAAAAATGTCTATTCAGATCTTTTGTTCATTTTTAAATAAGATTTTTTTCTGATACTGAGTTGAATGTATTCTTTATATATTTTGGATATTAACCCCTTATGAGACATACCATTTGCAAATTTCTTCTCCCATTTGGTAGGCTGCCATTTCATTTTGTTGATGGATTTCCCCCACTGTGTAAAAGCTTTGTAGTTTCACATAGTTCCATTTGTTTATTTTTCCTTTTGTTGTCCTTGCCTGAGGAAACAGATTCAAAAAATATTGATAAGATCACTGTCAAAGAGCACCTTGCCTATATTTTATTCTAGCAGTTTATGGTTTCAGGTCTTACATTTAAGCCTTTAATGCATTTAATACACAGTGTAAAACAATGGTTTAGTTTCATCTTTTGCATGTAGCTGTCCAGCTTTTCCAACACCATTTATTAAAGAGACTCTATTTTCCCCATTGTATATTCTTATCTCCTCTGTCATAGATTAAGTGACCAAGTAAGCATGGGTTTATTTTGGACTCTCTATTCTGTCATTGATTTATGTGTCTGTTTTTTTGTCAGCACCATGCTGTTTTGTTTAGCTTTGTAGTATACCTTGAAATCAGGGAAGAAGTAAAACTGTCACTATTGCAGATGACATGATACTATCTATAGAAAACCCTAAAGACTCCACCAAAAAACTGTTAGCACTAATAAATAATTCAGTAAAGGTGTAGGATACAAAATTAATAGACAGAAATCTATTGCATTTCTATATACAAATAAACTATGAAAAAGAGAAATTAAGAAAACTCATTTAAAATTTCATCAAAAAGAATAAAATATCTAGTAATAAATTTAATCAAGGAGATGAAAGACCTGTACTCTGAAAACTATTAGGGCAACTGATGAAATTAAAGATGACATAAATAAATGGAAAAATATACTGCGGTCATGGATTGGAAGAATTAACATGTTTAACACATCCATACTATTCAAAGCAATCTATAGTTTTAATGCAATTCTATCAAAATACTCATGGCATTTTCACAGAACTAGAACAAATAATCCTAAAATTTGTATGGCACCACAAAGGATCCTGAATAGCCAATGCCATCTTGAGAAAGAAGAACAAAGCTGCAGGTACCAGAGCTCCTTTTAAAGTCCACAACTTTTAAATAAACAAGGGTGCTAGCAGCAGGATTAAGTATGGTTGAAAAAACATGGTTTCTTTAAAAAAAAAATCAGTGTAGAATTTCTAATTATCCTACTTACAACAACTATAAAGTTAGCAATTTGAGAGAGCTTTTAATTAGACTTAACACAGTGCTAGTTTTAGCTACTGGAAATAGACTTGCAGTATGAATCACTTTCTTAACAGAAATGTAGGCTAAATGCAACCATCACAGATTTTAAGAATTTCACTTAAATTTTCTTCTCATCCACATTTTGTGTACTGACACCAAGACAGCAGTACAGGAAACAGGATGAACTAGCCAATTTCTGTCTTTCCAAAAGAGTCCAAATGGACTAAAGTTTATGATGTCAGTGGAAATGACACAGCAGATGGACAACTGCACTTCTGACAGACTGCAATATGCCTGATTACAAAATAATTCGTTGCTGAATAGGCCTCATCACCAGCAGAAGCTCTCATGGAGAAAGTTTCTTTAGAACCAAATAAACACAAACCAAAAATCATCAGAAGCCCTATGTGAGCCTCCATGTGTCATTTTTCAGATGTTAACCATGTACACTACAAGAAGTCCCTCTTAGAAGAAATTCTCTGTGGAACAAGTTACTCCTGCCTTTCTAATGTAAGCTGTAGGAGAACAAAGTTGAAAATGTCTGGTCAATCAGGAAACACAGAACATGACTCAACCCTCTTTGAGCTATTGGCAGGTACTTCCGTTTTCTGCCCAGATAGTCAGGTAATCTCTATGTTACTAATTATTGATATGTGGAATTCAAGTAATGTCTATGAATATTTCAAATTATTAGTAATATAATAATTATGAGAGTATCTTTTACACTCAACATTCCTTTTCTGTACACATCATGGCTCTCAAGAGCTTGTGTCACTTATATTTTTAAAAACAACTTTTTCATTTTGAAAGTAATATGGAACAAGTTTTTCTGCTTCTAACGTATAAAATTTTCAAAATCCTGATCTTTGTAATCTGTCATCTTCTGTGAGAGGGCTCAAGGTCTGTGAATTGTGCCCTGTTACCACTTCCGAGCCCTCTCACCGTTGTCTTATCTCTCCATCACTCAGGATGGAGACTCAGGTAGATACTCCACTTCCAGCCTTTTGGGACCCAGAGGCATCTCTGTAGTCTTTGAAATCTAGTCTGCTGAGTTGCTTATCTCTTCAATTTAGTGGTAATTTTCAGGTACATGTTTCTTTCAATCTCCATTTCCTATGGGACAACTGCGTAAATTGGAATTCCACTTCTCTGTATCCAATCCATATCTCCCACATTTCAAAATCGATCACAAATAAATAAGTAAAAAGATAGTGAACTATAACATGAATGCATACTTCATGCAAACTGTTATTATGTAAACTCAAATACCACTTAACATAAATGCTACATGTTAATTATTTACTTAGTATAACAATATCTTTGTGCTATTAATGGATTGCTATTTCTTCCTGCATTTTCTTGTACCCGTTTTCCTTCCCCCACCATAAAGGCAGCTTTGGTAGTTTTCTATGCACTGCCTGTATGAATGTACATACAGGCTAGAACCAAGAAGTAAATTCAAATTTTGAATGGATTTTTATAAATTTATGAGACAATATTGAAATCCAGGATTTTTTATCCTTAGGAGCCAGGAACTATGAAGAAAAAACAGGATTTGGGGGATTCTAAAATCTTCCACTTAAAAACTAAGAGAAGGGCCTAGACCACCCAAATCAGAGTTTATATCATGAAACAGAGCATGGGGAGAATGCTGATGATATAAGAGTAGTTTTCTCAACCAAAAGGAAAAAGAAAATGTTTACAAGCTAACAAGTGCTAACAGGTAGCTGAGAAGGGCCCCCATAAGCTACTTCCTTCTTGGAGTCAAAAATCTCAGAAGCGAAAGAAATAGAAACCCCAGATTAAGTTTGCAGGGATCTCAAAGAAGGGAGTACTTTCTGGCCTTTCAGGGTTTAATCCAAAAGATTCCATGTTCTGGTTATCTAGTGCTGGGGAAAAAAATTACTTTGAAACATAGTGGCTTCAAACAAAAATTATTTTATTATCACTCATAGTTTCTATGGATCAGAGTTTTAGGAAAGGCTGGGATAAGCAGTTCCAGTTAACAGCAGTTGTCTAGTGCCTTTGCAGTCAGATAATGGTGGGAGACATAACAATGGATGGAGGATACCCACAAATTCCTTCTAAGGGTGGAGCCCAGGTACTACCCCTTGAGTGTGAGTTGCCCTAGTGACTCACTTTTAACGAACAGAATAAAATAGAAGTGACAATGTGTAACCTCTGAAACTAGGTCACTAAAGCCATTGCAGCCTCCTCCTTGCTCTTACTCTTGGATCACTTGCTCTTGGGGAAGCCAGTTGCCATGTGTTCGGGAATGGCCCACATGGTAGGAATGAAGGCCTCTAGCCAATGGCCAAGGATGAAGCCTCTTGCCAATAGCCATGTGAGTAAGCCATCTTGGAACAGGATCTTCTGGTTTCAGTCAAGCCTTCAGATGACTGAAGCCCCAGCTGACATCTTGATTGCAACTTCATAAGAGTCCTTAAGAAAATCACCCAGCTAAGCCACTCCTGAATTTCTGGCCCACAGAAATTATGAAAAAATAAATGCTTGCTGTTTTGAGCCATTAATTTGGGAGGGGTAATTAATTGGTTATACAGTAATAGATAACTAATTTTGAGAGGAGGCTAGAGCAGCTAGGGGCCCTCCAATCATCCTTTTTTCTTTTTTTTTTTTTCCTTTTTTTTTTATGGTCTCAGTGCCTCTCCATGGGGTTTTTCTGAATGGGCTCGCACACAGTATGGCAGCTGGACTGCTTACATGATGGCTGCTCACCTGGTGGCTGATAGGCCTTTTATGATCTATCTTCAGAAGTCACAAAGCACCACTTCCTGAATACTTTATTAGTTAAAATAGCCACAAGACCTGTCCAGTTTTAACAGGAGGAGTCATATATCTCCACCTCTTCATGAGAGGAGTGTCAAACTGTATTGTACGAAGAGCACATTGGATGGGAAATACTGTTGCAGCCATCTTTACAAAATACAAGTTTCCACACTGTAAGCCTTCCACATTTAAGTCAAGTACCACATCCAAGAGGGCATGTGAATAACAGATTAGCAGTTATAAAGTTAGAAGTCATCACTGTATGGAGAGCAACTGAAGCTCTTGAAGTGGATGATATCACTTAGAAGAGGACAGAGTGAGGAAAAGATGTAGGCCTATGAGGTCACCATCAAGAACTCTGAAATTTAAAAGCCAGGCCAGCTAATAGGAACTCAGAGAAGTAAAAGAAATTCCACAGTACTGTATCTCAAAATCCATAAAGAAAAGAGTATTCAAAGAGGAAAGACATAGTCATTTCAGGAGCAAGTGCTGCTGAAAATAAAGTCAAATGATAATAGAATATTTTCATTGGATTTAACAGTGTGGAAGGTCATTAATGATCTTCAGAGGCACATGGGAAGCAGAAACCAGACTATAATCATTGAAAACACAGAAGAAGGAATAAGTATAGTTCTGGGAGGGAGATAAGATCAAAAGCTCAAAAGAAGGGATTAGCCTTGAATAAGGAGCAAAATATCTCTAGGATTGGAGGGAAGGAGTTTAGGATGAGCTCAGATGAGCACATAAGCAGAGGCAGGGGTGGCAGGCTTAAAAGTCTCTGTAAAGGTCACTTGTTGAGAGAGAGGTAAAATGAAGAGCTATTAGAGTCTGAGGAGCTCTCTGAAGGCTTGTTACCGAGGAAATGACAGGTACATTCATTGCAAACCTATAGTGTTTAATCTGTGACTTTTAAAAATTTCATTGGGATTGAATTTCACCTTTCACTTGTTTAAACAACAATAAAAAAGAAGTGAAATAAATCATTTTTATTCCTATTTTAAATTTAATCAAAATTAAGTATCTAATGAAATCAGATTTTACTACCAAGTAAATATGGAAATGGTAGGAAAACCCTGATCACTTATTGCATCCTACCATCATTTATAAGCCACTCATCTTATGGAAATTTAATTTCTAAATCCTTCATGCAAAATATTACTTTATAAAAGTGTAGTTGCAGGGAAGCAAGAGGGAGGAAAGGCCTACAAGCAGGAGGCTTCAGATTTATTTTCATTTTTACCTACTGCAAGAGACAGACTGCTTATACTCTAGTTACCATGACCTTTTCAAATAACATAGTTATTTATAGCATTATATGAGACATTGTTGTATCATATATTTTTCCTGCAGTTGGTCTACAATGGTAAAGCAGCATGGGTTCCTTTGCAGAGGAAACTCTTGTGAAAATTTATTACAGGCTCAAGATCAAGAGTGTTCTTAGTAGAGAACATTCCATAGCAGATGGCTATTCGGCAAAGGCAAAGAAAGAAAAGACCACAGTATCATGTGAAAATCGGCTTCTGTTCAACACAAATGAGCTCATCCCATTGCAATGGAAACAGAGAAAGGAGTTTCACCTCTAGACAATGGCTGTAACAGCCTTACGTCTTCCTCTACCAGGTTGAACCAACACAGACCAAAATTCAGCATAAATGTCAACTTCTGGTAAGAAACATGAAGAGACATAAGAAAAGACATTAGTGATACTCTGACTGCTGGAGCCACATATATTTCTTACTCGAGGTTTGCTCATATAAATATAATACTGCTGCAATGGCTATAATTATATAATATGATTATATATAATAATATTCTCAAATCTGAACAGATGGCCCATGGAAACTCTGCTTTCCTAATCCTATTATTCCCAATTTCACTACATTAAAAACTATATATCACATGTCTTCACCAGGTCTGCCCACTTAAGGTGCAGTTGTTATAATGAAGGTATTATGTGCTGGAATTTAATTTGCTATGGTTATGTTTAATAGAATGTATATATTGTTAAATTAGGTAGGTATGATAAGACTAGGTTGAGAATTCAGGTAATTTGGGGGGAGGAAAAGCTTACTTGAAAAACTGTTTTCTGTTGAGTTTAGATTTTAACTCTAATAATTTCAGGTCAAGAAAAACCTTCAGCTTGTGGTATGTCTATTGTATCTATGTATCTGTTGCATATATAGTAAGGGTAGCCAGTGAATCTTCATATAAGAGGCCATATCACTTTCTCTAGTGCTTAAAACATTTTGCCCAGAAACATGAAAACAGGCGAATTTCTAAAGAGTTTCAGAGAAACAAAACACTTAAAACAATGGAACTTTCCCTTTCCATAACTTTCAGCAATAGATTGCCATTTTTGAAACACAATTTAAAATAAAAGATATCCAGAAATAGACCACCTGTTAGCTATTATTATTTCAATATAAATCTTAACATTAAAGAATTTTTTATATCCCAAGCCGCTTGGGATCTAAATAGAATTGCTGCCCTAACAAATCCTACTCAACAGTCAAATAGCAACAATTCTTGTTTCCTGCTTTTCATTCTTTGTTCTTATCATGGGTAAAGACAAATAATACTGTCTGACATTTTGAGCACCTACTGTTTGCCAGATATTTTTCAAAGCACTTTGACTCAGCAAGACAGATGAAGATTGGTCCATCTTTCCTAATATTTGCAGTTAGATGAATATGATGGCATCAAGTGATTTGATTTACATTTTATCTTAATTCCTGATTAAGTTGTTAATCATGAGTAGGTTCCATGGCAGATGTGATAATTTAGTAAATTGGTACTTTAATCAAGAGTTTTGTACAAAGAGACATTGAAAAAAAAAATTAAAGACTACAATGTAAGCTCCTCCACTAGAATATACGTTCCTTGAAGGCAGAGACCTCTCTTTTGATCTCTACTATATTCTCTATGCCTAGGATCACGTTCAGCGCAAAGGACGTGCTCATGAAGGTCTCTTGAATGACACGAAGGAATGGGTGTATCACAGATGGGCAAAGTCCTGAAAGCTATAAAGGTTACCCAGGTTCCTTGTTTCTTCCTCTGTCACTGCATATTCTTTACAAGAGAAGTAGACGTAGAGAAAGAGAGAAGGCGATTAATCAATGACAAGCCGTTAAATGCTAGAGGGCCTTTCATATTTGAATTTCAAAGCATAATCTCTTTGGTTTTATTAGCGTTGAGGTTTGTCATTTGTCTACCACAGCGTATCAGTAACAAATTCAAGCCGCAGAAATCCCATCTACTTTGAAGCTACTAGTCTGGAGAGGAAAATAAATATATATCTTGCTGAAAAACAGGGACATCTGCTGGTTAAAATGCAACACTTCTATTATTAAACTACTGCATCTAGCTAGGCAAGATTTGGGTCATAAAGTTCACCCAAAGACTAACACCAAACATGTTAAAATAACCTCCTTCTACTAGAGTATTGATAAAAGGTATCATTTTTTTGTTTTATTCCAGACTTGTCTGAGTAGTGACACTATCTGAAAAAAGACTGAGCTCTCTGTTCAAAGAATAGAAATGGCTAGGTTTCTAACCTCCTTGCTTAAGACACTTAATCATCTTTGAACTCAGCAAACATTTAAGTGTCTGCTAAGATAGGGTACTGTATCAGGTGCTGGCAAATTGAACATATTAAGACAAGGCCGAAGTGGCAGATGGTCCAGCCATCTCTGGGCATGTGCCAAGCCCCAGGCTTAGAGGAATGGGGTGAAACCCAATTAACATCTGTGACAGACTGAGCCTACTACTTACTAGCACTGCATTCTTACCATTTTGTAGACATTATAGGCCGGCTGCTTTCTACAAATACACTCTTTTCAACGCTAGCTAGACAAAGGCCTTCCCACCTCCTGTCCCCTACTCTGGTGATTTCTTCTCACCTTTCCAGTCCCTGCTCAAATGTCATCTCAGAAAGCCCTGCTCTGAACTTCCCATGTTAAATTCTCAGAGCACTCAGCTTGTATCCTTTCTAGAATTTACCAAATTAGCTATTACTGATTGGTTTGCCAATACATTGTCCCTCTCCCTTCTACACCAGATTATAAAGGAAGAGGTATTTGAATCTCAGTTCAAACATTCTTCCAATTTTAGTAAAGTAACTTAACTGTTTTGTTTTGCCCACATGAATTTCAAGCACATAATGAAAAGGTTTATCTACACATGCTAGGAGTATCTGAAGTCTCAGTTCTCCATTCTCCTAACTGGGAGAGGAACCAACTTTGGCTAATGTCCCATTGATAGGTCTCAGTAAAGATCTATTGCGAAACAAAATGAAGAGGGCATGGAAAAGTGGTGACCAGGTTGAGAGCTTAAAAGAAGTGTGGAGATGAGACACTGACACAAATGGAGGGCAGGGAAGGGGTTATGAGAGGGAGTGCCATAAGTCCCAGAGAAAAGCCTAGAAGACGAACCTGAGATGCAAGAGGACTTGGAAGAGCCTGATGTGTGGTCCTAACTAGGGACAGTGTGCTCATTCCTCTATTAGCATAGGAATCCCCATCAGCTCTCTAGAAATTCTGGAAGGCCTCCCAATGTATACTCATTGGCTATGTTAACAAGACTTAGAGATGGTGTAGAAAGAAAATGGACTACTCAGGAATTGTATTTTTCATTTACTTTGAACAAAGTCCTTGCAAACATCTCTTTTTTCTGAATCATGATATCCAGGGTATGAGACAGTCATGAAACAACAGAATCTGCCTCTCAGTGTTTGAAACACTTTTATATTAACATATCAACCTTTCATAAAAGGAAGGCCACTTAATCAATATTCTGTTGCTGATGAGGTACATAAAAGCATTATAAGAAATCTGCAGTCTAACAGAACTAATCATAACTAGCAAATGTGGTAAATATCATAACTATGTTATAAATATTTTTATAATACCTTCCACTTTTGAAAGAACTGTTTCTTGTGATTTTGCAACAAAATATTTCATTCCTAATTAGGTAAATCCTAGGATAATATTAAAAAAAAACTCATGCATTCCCTAGGTACATATTGACTAAGTAGTGAGGTGGAAAACAGCTAGAATTATAATTGCAGAAAGTTACTCTAGGATTCAAATTATGTTATAGATAGTGTTATACTGACTATGCAAGTTAAAGACACAGAGGTATTACTATAAGAGATTTGCCTTTAAAATTACTTATTAAACTAATATTAAAGTACTCATGTCTTCCCCAAGGAAATACGAACTGACCTTGAGAAAAGGTAGTTATGAAAGAAACTTACCCAGAGGGAAGAATTAATTATGAGGATGCACTTCACTTTTTAGGAAATTAACAGCAGAATACAGGCTGACCTAAGATTTTGCATTAGAGAATGGGCAGTAACTATAATTTAGACATCAATCTTTTATGCCTTAGTGAAGAATAATCCCATATGGTTCTGCTTTGTGAAAATATGGCTAATTAGGAACCAATTCCTCATAAATAGTAATGTTAACAATTTTACATATGTAATTACTCTCATTAGAATGGCACTTTGAGTAACTTTAATTGCTTTTCTGGTTCAGGAGTGTATTACTTTCCACTTTTAAGTGCCTATTACATACGACAGAGCTGTGTAAAGCATGTTGCCTAAGTTATTCTGAGATAGATTTTAGTATCCCTGCTTTTCAAAGGCAAATGAATCTTAGAGACATGAAGTAACATACACACCACTAAGCAATAAAACTAAGATTCACACTTGGGTCTGAGTGCAATATCTATACCACAACACTATCCTGCCTCAGAGTGCTGGTTACATATTATTTATGTACAGTTTTAAAAGTTGATTGATATATGCCATAACCACAATGTGATGCAGAGATTACCACAAACTGGTAATAATAAAATGCTACTTCTGGCATTTATTTTTGAAAATTGGTCAGACAGGTCCTTCTTCCAGTTCAGTAAAAACTCTGGAAACTAGTAGTAATGATTTGTTCTCATAATATAAAGACTGTTGCCAAAGTGTATTTTTTGAGTTGCAGAAGGGTAGTTTGGCACATAGGCTTTGGAGATGAGGTTTCAATTCTGAATCTACCACTTATTTGCTATGTGTCCTTGGACACATTCCTTCACTTTTTGGGTTCTTGTCTAAAATGGGAATCATTTGTAATAACTATATTGAAGCTTTGGCACTTGTGAACATTAAATGAGCTTAATGTATGTAAAGCACCTAAATGACACATAAGCACTCACACACACACACACACACACACACACACACAAAAGCTGACCAACCTTGTCCAAATCCAAAGGCTTATTTGTCTCTTTTATACTTTCTTGTTCACATAGACTTTCCTGGGGGCAGTGAAGGGGGGCAGTTTAAAATTTACATCAAAACTGAGGGGAAAGGTACAGACACTTCCCATATACCCCCTGTCCTACACATGTATGGCCTCTTCCACCACCACCATCCCCCACTGGAGTGGTACATTTATTGCAAATGATGAAGCAGCATAGACACATCATAAACAACCAAAGTCCACAGTTTACATTAGGGTTCACTATTGGTGTTGAACATTCTACGGGCTTTGATAAAAGAATAATGCATGTGCCTACCATTACAGCATTCTACAGAAACGTTTTGCTGCCTTAAAAAATCCTCTGTGCTCTACTTGCGTCTTTTCCTCTGGCCTTAAACTGGCAACTACTGATATTTTCACTATCTCCATAGTTTTTCTCTTTCCAGAATGTCAGATAGTTGGAATCATTCATTACATACCTTCTTCAGATTGACTTTTTTCACTCAGTGGTATGCATTTAAGGTTCCTTCATGTTTTTGTCTGGCTTGATAGCTCATTTCTTTTTAGCAATGGATAATATTCCATTGTCTGGATGTGCTGCAATTTATCGACTTTCCTATTGAAGAAACAAATTGGCAATTGCAATGAAGTTGTTATAATTAGGTGGACATAAGGTTTCAGCTATTTAGGATAAATATCAAGGAGCAAATGCTGGATCATACGATAAGAATATGCTTAGTTATGTTAGGAATCACCAAAGTGTCTTCCAAAGTAGCTGTACCATTCTGCATTCTATCAATGAAAGAGAGTTGCTATTGTTCTACAGCCTCATCAGCATTTGGTGTCATCAGTGTTTTGGATTTTAGCCATTCTAACTGATGCGTAGCAGCATCTCATTTTACACTTTTTTGTTAAATGCAACATTTATGATTGAGAAAGTTATCCCCCAAGAATAGGTAATGTGGACTATTGGTGAAAACTATGTACATTTGGCTTAAAAGTAAAACAAATATTTATCTATCTAAACCCATTTCAATGTGTAGTTTGCTTTTTTCCCCTTCCTTGGCCAAATTAGTGTCACTTCCACTAATTCTTTCAAACTAAATTTGGTATTCAAAAGAAACCAAGGTTGCATGAAACAATTTTTAAAAAGCCAAAATAGAGGAAATCACTAACCATTATTAGATTGATTAGTTAAGACCAATGCAAGACATACATATTCACACTCTCGATAGCCTTCTTTAGACCTTTACAATTGATGCTGACTACATTCCCATTGTGACAACCGTAGTGTGACTCTACACAGTCATTGTAAGCAAAAACATTAGTCGTCTAATTTTTAAAGTCGTTATCACAGTAGTGAAAGCAGAGTGCGATAAATCAATTTTTTAAACAAGTAAAATGAGGTCAGACTCATAAAGAGTTGTAACAGGGTTCCAACCACTAACTCTTCCGACTTTCAAGGCTCTGAAACTCTTTGAAAACAAAAATCTCTACCGGAGTCCCTGGAGGCTTCCAGACTCTCTGGGGGCGGGGCCGAGTATTGGTTTTCTCTGAAAGCTCCTCAGGGAGAGCAGCCAGTGTAGAAAAGCAGCGCCTTAAAAGGCGTGCTGCGCCCTACAGGACACATTTCACCAAGAACTGCATTACACGCCCAACAGGTAACACCTGTACGCGCCTACGGACAGGCAGACAAAGTGAGAAAAGCCTGACACACAATTCCCAGCCTCTTAGACGCGGCTTTCAAGCCATTCCACGCGGCGGCTCCCTCCCCTCCGAACCCTGGGTAACTATGAAATTCGGCTTGCGGGGCCCAACTATCCCCGAGCCAGAAGGACCACAGTTGCGCCAAAGAAAGGAGGTCCTCCTCGTGGCGTCAGTAACGGGACAGTCAGTACCCAGATTTTCTAGCAGGAGGAGAGGGAAAAAACAGCCGACTTCAAACAGTTCGACAGAGTCTGAAGCACCAGTTCCCGAGACCTTTTTTCGCGCTCCGACTTGGCCGGAAGTGACGCCAGCAGTCGGCGCGCAGGGCCGCCCCAAGAGAGAGGAGGCCGGGCAGGGAAGCGTGCGGGGGCTGGAGGCGGGGCGCGGCCGTAGCTCCGTTTCCGGTGGCTCGTCGCGCTCGCTCACTCCAGCTGCAGCCACTCTTGCCCGTGGCTGCTTCCTCCATCCTGGTATTTTTTGGAGCCTCCATCCTGGTTCTTCCAAAGTGCCCGGACCCAAAACAGGAAGTAAGTGCGATGGAACCTTCAGGTCCCTACCGCCGCCAGGGCCGCTCCGCCCAGTGGAGCCTGTCCGGCCCCCTTGCTGCCCGCCTGCTCCCGCTGGCCGGCGCCAGCTGCCGGCGCTCGGGCACTGCGGGCGGGGTCGGAGCTGGGCCTTCGTGACGCTGAAGCCGCCGTCCCCGCACGCTCAGGCCAGGGCCTCCCTCTCGGGGCCGGGCCTCCGGCGGTGGCGTAGCCTGCAGAGCAGGGTAGTGAGCGGCCGCCGAGGCACAGACAGCAATCCGGCGGGGGCGGAAAATGGCGGCGGCTTCGGAGGAGCTAAATGGCGCCGGGACCCCTGGGGGTGGGGTGGGCCGGGAAGATGCCGGGGACGCGGAGAGTAAGGAAGCATTCCTTGCTTTCGCGTGGGGTTCCTTTTTTTTTATTTGTTATCTTTTCTGCTGTATTATGTGGTCCCATGAAGGAAGTGGGCTCAGGTGGGATTGAGAGTTTGGGCGGGTCTCGCCCCACCCCACCCCCGTTTTTTCCTTTTACCTTGTTTGCGTCTTAGGCTTTTCTCCCATCTGTAGTGTTCATTCTCGCTCGGCTGTTGATGGCCGAGGCGGAGGGGATCGGGGCTGCTGGCCGAACCATCTCTGTCAGGAGTCTTTTTTTTAAAAGGGAAAGACGGGCTGGAGTGCGGGGGAAAGAGTCCTAGACTGGCAAAGAACAGGAAAATGCGTCTGCAAAATAGGAATTGTCCTATTTTGCTGAATTCGGAGGAAGTTTTTTTTTTCCCATCTTCTTTATCTTTTAAAATAGACTGAGAATTTTTTCAGGTAATCTGCGGCATAAATTTGAAAATAGAGGTGGTCAAGTGCCGTTTTATGCAGTCGAATGATACAGCATGTGTTTTCAGAATAAAAATAATTCCGTGTAGATAAGAATACGTGATAAATCTACCAATTATGTAAGGCAGGACTCACTTTCCTGACTGAATTTGGAAATTCAAATTCAGTATGGTTCCTTTTCTCCATTCATCGTCGTGTACCTTCATGACAGTAGGTGAGGCTGTTTGTTGGGACATTTGACAAAAATGCATATTCTGTAGGATTACTTTCTAATATTTAGTATTTAAAGCTTAGAATAATAACCATTTGGAAGTATTTTATCTCTTAAGATTTTAGCTCTATTTTGAATTTGTGAAAGACAAACCGTTTACAGCTTTTAAGCTCCAGTTCAAGTAAAATACTTTTCCATTGTGTTGGAAGTTTTACAAACAGAAAAACTGTTTTCAGTTAAGGATTTTCGTGTTTTTCCATTGCTTCAGGTGTTTTTCTTGGAACTGATTTTAAATTTGTATTTCAGCCTTTTGAGTACTACTGCGCTTTGTCAATTTATTTTAGTAATTTGAGTAATTTACCACCACTTAAACGTTTAAAAACTGCGGTGATAATACACCAGAAAGAAACTTAGCTTTTTGCTATGATGGTGTGTTGGTGGTAAGATTTCATTTATTAGGTTAAAACTTAGAGATTTAGGTAAGGTTTAGGAAGAAAATTAAAATTATATTTCTTGACGTTACAAAAAGTCTCAGGCTGTTTGAGTAAAATTTGGTGAGTTTTTCCCCTTCATACACAAGGGACAAAAACTAGCTTGATCGTTTCTGAAAATAACATTACGTGTTAGTTACGAAGAAAAGTACATTTTATGTTTTGTGATAACATTATTTTAACTCCCGTATGCTAAGTACTCTTATGTGCCAGCAAACAAGCTAATTTTTTTTTTTTTTTTTTTTTTTTTTTTTTACTATTTTAGTTGATAGGCTCACCCCCAAATATGCTTTTTTGGACTGATCTAGAACCTGCATATTCTGCGTGAATCTCTTTAATTGATTGCAGTTGAGCTAGATGGTGGAGCCAAAATGCTATTGCCCTGTCTTCATCAAAATCAGTAAGTACTGGGCATTGCATACTTATATAGAACTTTATGTCCATACTTTGAGCAGTTATATGAATAAATACATGCTACATGATCATTTTACTCTGGGTGTTGAGGTTTTAGAAATATTTTGAGGGGAAGCAGTCACAAAAGTGTTTGGGTTAGGATTTGAGCTTTGAGAACAGAGCGTGGCTGGGGAATGGTTACTGGTGAGAATTATATTTTTTTAAAAGGTGAGCGTCCTCTTTAGTCCCCCCCCCCCTTTTTAAGTTCTCTATTTTTACAGGCTTTTTTTAAGATGGAGAAAACTTATCTCATTTCAGCCCCAAGGCAGCAGGAGAGATAAGTGCATTTGTAAGGTTAGATATTACTAATTAATATTGAAATGAAAACAACAAAACTAGTCCTTACCTTTCCTGCATAATGTTTATCTTTCTGCTCGTTTTATCTCCTTAGCATCTACAGACTTAATTTTTATTAATGTTGTAATAAACTTGTATGTCCTGAAGATAACATCTCATTATTTTATTTTAAACATTTTTGCTTTTTTCATGCTCCTTTAAGTATACTGGCTTAAGTTAACACTTGTGAGGATGAATAAAATAATGTGAAACAAGTATCCCGAGGAATTTACAGCCCGTCACATAGATGTTAAAATATCGAGGGGGTTGGGAAGAGTGTTTTGTTGTAAAGACTGTGAAACTTAAAACAGCAATAAAGATTAGGAAGAGTTCTACTTTTTTAATATCATAGGTAAAGGCTGTCTATTTAACTCTGAAATGTAACCTGCCTTCTCAAAATGGAGCTCTCTTTTTTGGTAGTTTTCTCTTCATTTTTAACATTTTTTTTCTCATACAAAAGGATTCCTTAGGAATTGATATACTTCAAAATGTTTTGCAAATTCACCTCCAAAGCCTTGTCTATCCTCAAATGGTATGAAATGACCAAGGGCCTTAAATATAAAATGTAGTTATCAGATGTATGTAGCATTTGTTTGCATTCATACCATTTCTCCCCTTCAATTTTATTTCCTTTTGTGAGAGGATTCTTGCAGCAGAAATCACAAATAGGTTTTGTTTTTGTTTTGATTCCATAAAGGTAAATGGCAGATAAAAGAAGGAACCTGTTTATTGTGTCATCTTTTTCAAGTTTGTGGAAAGATCCCATTCCATGACTGAATAACAGAAAGAGGTTGTCATGAAAAAGCATACTAGAGAGCCCTTTATGAGCAATTTAATCATTTTGTGTGTCTGTGTGTGTGTGTTAACCTTATCCTATTTTTTTAGCTGTCATTTTAGCTGTATGCACTGTTGGGTTGTCAGTCCATTCTTCTAAATACCTGGTTGTCAAAGCTGATCTTTATGGAGCATCTTCATTGAGGTGTTATGCAGCAAAAGAAATGCTCATTAGCCTTTTTTACTGTGTATGTGTATTTTAGTATCTGTTTAAAAATTGGCTTCAGTGTAAACCAGAGGACTATAGTGATAATTTATTCCCTTTAAAGAACTTCTGATGACGCTTTGCATAAAGGACTCAGTTTTAAAAGAACAAAATCTTAAAATGTAGCCAAATGCACATTATATAGCTCTTAAATCTTAAATCATTTTCACTAGGTGAAAACCAACATTTTAAAAATAAGCAATATGATTTTATTGCCAAGCCAGGTATGAAATGCTGCACCTTGAAATGAATCATACTTGTGAGTATTTTTTTTTAACTCTAGGAATGTCATTGGTAATAGAAATCAACATCTTAAACAATTAAAGCCTGTTGTAATAAACTCCGTTAATATCTTTATTGACATTTTGTGATATATGGTCATACTGTCTTAAAACCAAGCCATAGTGAACATTAGTTAGGTACCTTAATTCAGTATGCTTTATCTTCATTTATAACTCGCTTCTCAAACTTTTCCACAAAGTATACAGAAGAGCAAATCCGTGGGGGCCTGGGATCATATTCCAAAGCATTAAACCTCAAGTGTTAAGTTGTCTCCATTCCTATCTTTAATAAAATCAATATTCAAGATGTTATTCTGTGGCTTTGTCTATTTTCTGACATCCCTCTACATACTTAAGTTCAGGATGTAGGAATTTGTTACCTGTTCTTTTTCACTAAGACTTTCTATTTAGCGAAGAATTTTCATTCCTTCAAAATAAAAAATATTTTAAAACATATCTTTTGAATTCTTTGTTATACATTTCTAAGCAAATTCCCCTATAAGCGTTTCCTAAGGTGTTAGTTATGCACCACCAAAGGTATGGTGGTGGCCAGTGTGGAGTTTATAATAACAAGATCAAGATCTTAAAATAAAAATGTTCAGTAATAGATTAATGGTTAGATAAGTTTAAATACTATGTACCCACTTAAAATGCGATGCAAAAATAACTAGTAATACTGAAAAATGCTCCTCATAAAGTAAGTGTGAAAAAGTTATAAAAGGTGTGACAGTATGTTTACTGTATTGTAAAAACGATTTAAAAAATAGGTATATTGATACATGGGTAAAGGATTTGGAAGATCCTCACACACACACGAAAAGAGGAATATGATTAATTTTCTAATGTTGGGCCAGGGGAAAAAAAGACATCTGAAAACTACATGTGTCCTTACTGCCTTACTAGTTGAATTCTGCCAGAAACTTTGCCTCAGGTAGTGTTTCTCAATCTTTGACTCATCCAGTAAAATGCTGGTGCTATATGTTCTATAGCTTGCTTAATTTCCCCTTATAAAAGTATCTTATACTGAATGTTTTTCACACCCTGTAGTCTCATCCCATCTTTCAGTGTAGAAGTACAGCTCCAAGCATCAAGGGAAGTAAATGTTACATCTCTACTAATGAAATCCAACCTTCCCACTTGTACTGTGTTTGGGAACCAATACAAATTTATCTATAGAACTAGTCTCAAAACTAGGAAGAAATGCCACTTTTCTTGATTTGATCTAGTTTTTAGAATATTACGATACTCAGTTGCCCAATAAATCAGGACAATTACGTAAACTGATGGAAATACCAGTCTTAAGGTAATCCATTCAGTAAAAATTTTTCATCAATACTGGAATGGAGTGGAATGAAGGACTCATTTCTTTAAATTCTGTGTTAAATAACAGATCCAAGAGTTACGGGTCTTTTGGTTCCACACAGAGTAGTATCTTGTTTATTAGGAGCTATAAATGTAAACAAATATATTTCTCACTTAAATATGAGTATATATAGGTACTCTTATAAGAGTCTTGTACCACATTTCAGGTATTTTCTTGATTTAATTAGTATATTGTTGAAGATAGTCACCAAATGATGGAAACATGCCAAAATGCCATTTCACCAATTAAAATGGCTGTTAAAAAGTTTCTCCTTTTATGTTCTCATTTCTAGTAAAATAATAATAATAATGCATATGGTATGACCCATGGGCTGATGGTGTGTATTTATTTGCCCTAAAGAGAAAAATTAGATGTTAGAATTGGAGATCTTGATACATTTCCCTCATAAACCAAATAGGGAACGGGTTTAGAAGTTAAGGATAGTTTCATATATAATGAATTAGAATATGAGACACTAAAATGCTCTGTTCCTTACTATCATAAGTTGATTTGACCAACATTTCTCAGTTACTCTGTAATGATAAAATACAGATGCACTCCAAATGACAGCTGTCTTGACCCTACTGCTAGTATCCTCTCTGCTTACCTTGAAAGCTAAACCTCATAAAAGACCTGTTTTGCATTACCTTCCATACTTCCAGTTCTCTAAATTCCAGTAGGTCATCAATGTTGAACGTATTGCCAGATCAAGTAGTTGCTTCTCCCGTTGTCTTATCCTCTCATCGGTATTTAACGAACTACTCCATGCTCCTTGAAAAAGACCTGTGTCTCTTAATATCTCTTAGTTTTCCTCCCTTATCCCTGGGTGGACCTTCTCGGCCTCCTTTCCTTCTTTGTGCATTGCTTGACTTCTCCAGAACTAGGCTGTCTTTTCTCACTTCTCTAGGTGATCTTCTCTTTAAAAACAATTTGCATGCCACTAACTCAGATTTATATGTCTAATCCTTGCCTGTTGAATTCCAGCTTTCAGCTGGCAACTTGACATCTTCATTTGGGTGCCTTATATCTCAATTTGTTAATACTAACAGTGAAAATATTTTTAGTGCACCAAAACTCAATCAGCTATTCAAGCCATAAGCCTAGGAATCATCTTGAAACAGCTCCTCATCTTTTATAATCTCCTTTCAGCAAATCCTGTCAACACTGCCTCCAGAATAAATCCTCTGTGCCGTATCCTTTAATTTCTGCCACTTATTCCAAATGACAGTGATCACTTGGACAACTGCTTTTCTTCATGACTTCCTTATCCATTCTCCGTATTGCAGTCTGAGTGATCTTTTAAAAATGTAAGTTTTATTTCCCAATTTAAAAGTCCTAGGATTTGTAAGGCCTTGTGAGATGTACCATCTTTTTCTCCAGCCTTAATTTCAGCCCCCAAAGGCTTGCAGCCTCTGCCATAGTGGCTACCTTTTTAACTCCCCTCCCAACAGACCAAACAGGTCCTACCTTAGGGATTTTGCTGTTGACCTGTTGGTTGTCTTGCAGTCACATACTTGAAATAGTGTCTCTTCATCTTACTGCTGAGGCAGTGTAAAGTAGCCATTAAGATAGGCTCTGTGTTTGTAGTATAACTATTTCTGTAAAAAGTGTCGGTGTCATGGGGGGATATATTGGCTTTCATATGCATACAATGACTGGAAGGAGGCATGAGAAATTGACTACATTGTCTACCTCCAGGGAGGTAGACTGGGTGACAGGAGAACTAGATAGAGTGGAAAGTAGACTTCACTGTTTAACCACCTTTACCTTTTGAATTTTGAATGATGTCAATCTCCAGGTGAGATTAAATACTAATAGATGCAGACCATGTAGCTCTAACAGCAAGAGGGGAAGAACCCCAGGAAAATGAATCTTACCTCTTGGGCTTAAAAGAAAAAGTAGTCACTATATACCAGTGCCTAGGGAGTGCCTGGCACATAGTGGGCACATGATATATATTTGCTGATTGAACAGATAAATGATGCTTGTTAATTAGCAGAGCAGCATAGAACCATTTACTCATCTCTAACGTGAATTACCAAACTTAAAAGTGGACCTAGTTTCCTGATTTAAAGCTAATATACTGCATAGGATACCTCTAACCAGTACAGGTTGTCAAGAATGAAATACTCTGATCTGGCTATTTCAGTCTCCTTTTTTCTTGTGCTATTATCTCATCATATCTTCTCAAATCGACCTTTATTTTTTCTTTTTCCCAATGTTCTAGATTAACTTGGGTCCTGAGATGACATTAAAATGCTAAACCAGTAACCATTTTGTACCTATCAAATGAGCAGTTGCACTGTTTTGTTTTGTTTTTGCTTTGTTGTTTCTTTTTAAATAAAAATACTGACACGGTTACTATGATTAGAGCTTACACCTCAATGGTGCTTACACCTCAATGGTTGAAATATAAATATGTACATCCTTTCTGGAAGATAGACTGCAGTATGATTTGAGTTTATTTTGTCGTATTCTTTGATCTAATAATTTTCTAATACTGTTTAAGGAAATAGAGTGTATAAATGTTTGCTTCAGTGTGTTACAGAAATGAAAAATTGGGAACAATGTTAATGTCCAGTGATAGGCTAGTTACTGAATAATGTTATGTTTTTATGTAGTGTAAATTTTAAACGATACAGAAAACCTCAGTTAAATACCTAGCTTGGTCTCCTTCACGTGTTTCAATATGAATGGACCCTAAAAAGCAGAATATAAAATTGCTTCCACAGTGTAATCTCTCTCTCACACACACACGCACACATCAGAGAGTGAACTATGATTTTGGTAAGTTTATGGAGGGTTTTAACTTTTCTTCTTTTTTTAACATTTCATTTCTCCATCTTAAGCAGTAGGTATTACTTTACAGACCAGATTTTGAAAACATTTTTAATGGATTCAGAAATGAGAACAACATGAAATCTAATAACTCGATGTTTCTCAAGCAGGATCTGTACCTGTTCCACTGCAGACTTATTTATATATAGCAGCTCTCAAAGATACCCATCCTGGAGAGGAGTTCTAATCAGAATACTGCAAAAATGAGAATTTTATTCATTGGTTTTTCCAAAATATCCTCTTGGACTCAAATCCTACTGTGCTTTTTAATTTTTGGTTGATCCTTTGGGATGAAAATTAGAAGCCTATTGAAAGAAACCTTTAAAAATCAATCATTTCAGGTTTTTTGAGTTTCTCATTACATTCAAAAGTTTGCTTGTTATTTACCTTTTCTGGCTTGATTGTTTAGTTTCTTTTTCCCACAGATCCCTAGGCATGGTTGTTAACAGATACTATATAATTTTTAATGCTTTAGGATGAAACATGGTACTACATGTAAAGAGAAGTATTAATTATTATAAAGCAAAAATATATAGTTACTGGTAATATTTATGGTACTACTAGTTAGTGCACATCTTAGGTCATGTCACACATACCCACTCTGCAGTCCACAGAACTGCTAGTGTCTTTCAACTTATTTTTCTGAGAAAGTCTGATTGCCTGATGAGGGACAGCTTGGGTTCAGAAACTGCCTGTAAACTAACTTAGTAGGTATAGGATCTCATCATTTCTGCCCTTTATTGGAGAACAGTTTTAGAGACTGATTTCCAAAAGTTGTCCTTAAAGAAGAATTCTGGTTTTGTCCTTCGTCTTCTAGTTGAGATGTCACAGAGGCCTGAGACTAGATTGTGATCAGCACACAGTTTGTTCTCAGTAAGCCTTATTGTATAATGCTGTTACTTTTTCAGAGTGTTGCAGAGGTAGGAACATGGGGGAGAAACAATCTGGATAACATGAAAGTGATGCTGGTGGCTGAGGGAAGGCAACTCGATTTTGTGGGAAGGGCTGTAGCTGATCCATCTGTTTTCTAGGTAAGCATTCCCTTGTTCCAAGGAACTCTCACCTCATGACTTGCAAATTTTAGTCATTACTAGATTCTGATCTCCATTTATCTTAAATTTGGGAATGGCATCTTAACCATTGTAAAATGAATAATGTCCTTTTAAAACAGTAATTTGTGTAGTAAAACTTGAATGAATCACTAGATCTTCACCGAGTGAATGTTACTAGTTTTAAGCTTTTCTGCCAAAGGAAAATGCATTTGTGCATCACTAGATCTTCACCGAGTGAATGTTACTAGTTTTAAGCTTTTCTGCCAAAGGAAAATGCATTTGTGCAAATGGCAAATATATGAACAGACTAATACCTTATATATAGGAACCAAATTAATATTGAGTGATTAATTTAATACACATCAAGGCTTATGTTCTCTGTATTATTTAGTTGGTAAAAAGTATGTGGACAAGACCAAAATTTAGTATTGAGGCAATGAACATTATCAGGTAAGCCCAAAGACTTCACCAGGCCGTTGATTACAATTCAGTGCATTTCCCCCTGTCAACCATGAGATCCTGTATTCTAAGACACTGATCATCCTGTCTGTCTGAACAAAAGGAAAGTAATATATGTATAAAATATCATAAAAGACACTTTAAGCAAAATCAGTTCTCTATTTCAAAAGAAGGCCTAAAAGCCTGGTTAATGATGGATGTATGTACTTGTTCAATATAATGAAAGAAACAGCAAGAAAAATTTTTTAATGTTCATATTTTTCACATAGTAGAACTTAAATACTTGTAAAAAGTGTTTTGGAGAAGTAATTCTTAGATTAAGATAAAAGTTTTGATACATCTTCTGCTAAAGAATCAGAAGTTAAATGCATATTTGACTATATCACAAAGCTACCAATAAACTGAAAAGTGGTGAGAGTTTTTACTAATATTGACAGGCAACTTGGAACAGATTTGATAAAAACAACGTTTAAAAAAGTAAATACTGTAGGTTTTTAATTAATCATAGCAGGCTGATTATTACAGCAAATTCTAAATAGTGGGTGTAAACATTTGAAAAACAAGTTTTAAAACCTGAACCATCATTGCAGTTTCACATAACAAGTACTGTAGGCAGGTACAGATTGTTGGGGTCTTTTAGGGGGATGATTGGGGGATACTTTATGTTCACGTTTGGAAATGATTTTTAAAATTCTGATGTGAAATCTGTTCTTACACAGATTTGAGTATGAGCACAGTTGAAGAGGATTCTGACACAGTAACAGTAGAAACTGTGAACTCTGTGACTTTGACTCGGGACACAGACGGGAACCTCATTCTTCACTGCCCTCAGAATGGTAGGAAAACTTGCTTACATACAATTGTGACTCTCTGGGTTTCTGGATTTCATGTCACCTATGATCCTCATTACTCAGACAGTTTAGGCTAGGACAGTGGAAAGGGAGGTTATCTCTTGAATAAAATTAATTTGTATTTTTATCTTTCTATTTTTAAAATATACTTTTGTATGTTTTTAAATTTACCATAAATTTTAACCTTTATGAATCTCATAACTATTTTATAAGTAGAATCTGTTGCACTTCTGAAGATGATGATGGATTAACTATAATATACTTCCTCTTTGATACCACTTGGTGCCAGCAGTATATATAGTACATTAGAAAATGGGGAAGTAATCCTGCCAGCGAGCATAGAACTTTTTTTTTTTGGATCGAACCTATTAGAGAATTTTACATGACTGTTTGAATAGGATTTAATATGACCATTTGTAATGAATTAAGATTGAACAGCCTTGAGGCTTATGATTTTGTTATTTCTCTACCTATTCCTTATGTTTATTATTTATTTTGCTTTTAAGTTCATCTTTGTTCAGCCTAGGTTCTGTCTTCTGTTTTCACTCAATGCTTAATCCCTGGGTTATTTCATTCAAACTTGTGGTTTAACTACTACCTAGCTACAAAAATGATTCAGACTTTTTTCTTTATTCTAAATTCTCTGTTTCTTTTAGGCACCTTAAATTTCACATATCCCAAGTTGAATTCTTTAACAAAATTCCCAGATCTAGTTCTCTTTTTTCTTTTGTCAATCAATTCCATTACTTAGTATCCCAGATTATAAATGTGAGTAGAAATAAATCCTTTTCTCATCTCCCCCATTCATTCTGTTGTGAAGACTTGTTGATAGTATTATGTTTTTTTAATCCATCCCTTCCTGTCTGTCTTAAGTCCTCCTTTCTGAGTTCACATTCTCATTTCTCACCTGGGTAGCCTTTTAAGCAGTCTCCCACCTCCAATTTATCTTTCAAACTGCTGGTGACATTGGTCATGATACTTAGTAGTATTAGAAGGTATGTTTTTGGTTAAGCTTCCCATGGCTTCTAGAATATACTTTAGGTTCTTTAATTTGGCACATAGGCCTCCCATCATCTTACTCAGCTTTCCTTCCAGCCTCATTTCCTGCCACATTTCGTGTATCTATCCAGCAGTCCACAGCTATGTTTATTTTCTAAACATACTTCAAGCTTTTCATACCTCAGTATCACTGCACATATTACTCTTACTATCAATAATAACCATTTTCCCTGGGCTTTGTTTCTTTTTGAAGTTCAAGACACCTTTTCCAGGAAACCTCTCTGCACCTCCAGTCTAAATTAAATGCCTCTCTGCTTATATAACAGTCTCTTCATTCCGCCTTCATAGTTCCTATTAAATCATTTTGAAATTGTTAGTTTAGTCATCCCCTCCACTATACTGTGAGCGCCTTGACAGTCAGGGTATCTCTCATTGTTCTGTGTCCCACACTTAACTAATGGTAGACATTCAGTAAGTATTTGTGAGTGAATTAAATGACCAAACCTTGTCTTTTATTTGGAAAGCCAAGTAGTCGACAGCACAAAAGTGTGATTTTTTAAAAGTGGCACCTTGTTCATAGTTCCTTATCATAAGAGTAGGAGTTGAGGTACTGCAGTAGGTGGAGAGAAAGCAGTGTCATTTTGAGTCCCACTTGCACAGCTGGGTTTAGTTAACTTAGCAAATCAGTAAGAAGATAGTTTCATAGTTACTACTTGTTGAAGATTTTGTTTTCTACTTGTTTGTTTGAAGACTCTGAGATTTTGGTTTTTGTTTTGTTTCATTAGAAGCTGATGAAATAGACTCAGAAGATAGTACTGAACCTCCACATAAAAGGCTTTGTCTGTCTTCTGAGGATGATCAGAGTATTGATGATTCTACTCCTTGTATATCAGTTGTTGCACTTCCACGTAAGTCACTGTGTGTTAAGAACAGAGTTTCCTTTTGAAATAAAAATTTAGATTGTGAGAGATTAATCTGGCATTTGAAGGTAGACTGAGACCCATTTTTTTCTCTTCATTTGGTCAAAAAAAAATCCCCAAACCCTCTTTTTAACCAACACTTAATGAGTGCTTATTTATATGCCAGGCATGGCTCTAAATGCTTTTATGTATATTGTCCAGTTTAACTTTCTCAACCTTTTTTTCTTAATTGTCCCCCAGAGCCTTTTTTGACATTTTTTCATGATCTTGCTCTCCTCCACAAAATTTTAATACCACAAATATACTGTTTTTTTTTTAATGTATGTATGTCCTTGCTTTCTTAATAAAGAGAATTAAGATTTTTTTTACCCCCTCTCCCAAGAAGCATACTTGCCTTCATTGAGAAAGCATGCTCTAGAGTAGCTTTTGTTATCCCTGTGCTATAACTCAGGAAACTAAGGCACAGAAAGGTATAATTAATAACTTGTTTTAGGTCATACGCAGGCATTCTGGTTCTTGTAGTTTATACTCTTAGCCCAATGCTGTACTGTCTCTTCATTTGACATATGGCTAAATGGAAGTTAGATAGGAGCCTGATTAGTTTATTCTGAGAAAGTTCTTAATGTGTTTATATTCCGCGATCATTTAGAGTAGATAGGATTCTAAGGAGGTACAGTATTCTGGGTGGAATGCTGTTGGTGAAAGACTATAACACACCAACTGTAATGTTCTATTCTTTGCTAAACAAATCAGAAATACAATCTGACTCTTGTTGAGCTGTGGTGGCCCTACAAAGCAGGAGTAGATACCTCAGTCCATAGCACTAGAGTTGGGACACAAGGCTGTTGGTGGCACTCTCTGCACAAAGGAGAGTCTTGTCATATCCAAGAACTTTTATTTTTGCACTCAGCATCAGGCAAGATCACATCATCATCCAGTGGGAGAAAACTAAGATAGGTTTTCATTGTGGAAAATCATGTCTTCGTAAGTAGATATGTATTCTGTATTTGGATTTAATTGCTTATTAAACTGAGCAGAAAGTAAGTCGTTTTATATAAGTTTACTATGACATTTTATTGAAAAATTGTGTTAATATTGCTAATACTGCTTGCAATTGTAGCATATACAAACATAATGTATTTCTACTTAAATGATCTTTCCTTCTAATGATGATTCATAAAATTTTTAAAACTCATTCCTAACTTGACTATGTTCTATTATGATTCAGTTTTAAAACTTGATTGGCCTATCTGTATAGATGCAATCATATATGGACATTTTCTAAGCTACAGTTTTTTTTTTAATTCAGATATAGTTGACATGTAACATTACATTAGTTTCAGGTGTACAACATAATGATTTATTATATGTATATATTATGGAATATGATCAGCACAGTAGGTCTAAACATCCTTCACTACACGTAGTTACACACTTTTTTTTATGTGATAAGAACTTTTAAGATCTACTCTCTTAATTTTCAAAGTACACTACAGTATTATTAACTATAGTTACCAGGCTGAACATTACATCCCCAGGATATAAAATAAAATAAAAATATTTAATTATGCCAAAATTTTTGAGTGATCATTTTGATATAAATTATGACTGGTCAGTTCATTTGGTTAGAGTAGAGTGCCTTGAACATGAACATAGGTTTGAACTACACTTGATATTTTGTTCTATTTTATGGTGTTAGACTGACTCCCTTAACTGGGTAAGATAATATGGATGTGCTGACATAAAAGGACATGAGCTGCTTGAGTCATAGCATCACCACATAATGAGAATGTGCTGGAGGCTAATTTACATTAAGACTGAAAGTATGAAAAGTGGACTTGAAATATTTACATGTTCCCTGGATTTGTTTTGGGTTTTTTTTAAGTGTTAATAAAATCAATTTAGGAAAGTTTCTATATTTTAAAAAGTCACATAAAAGCATGAAGTCCTATACCCATCACCTGTCATCTGGAACTGATTAAATGGGCAAGTCATTATTTATGCTGGACTCCATGGAGGTGAATATTAATTTCAAAGATTTAACTTTAATTTTAATATTCAAGTTTTCTTTACAGGCTTTATAAAACTTACTTAACTCTCAGGTTAATCAGTGTAGATCGCTTACCAGTTCTTTTTGCAATTATCTACAACTACATTTATTCCTTTACCTATTCATAGTTATAATTCTTCGTGATTATTCATTTAAATGATTATTGCAGTTACTAAGCCTCTGGTTCCTTTTGTTCTTCACAGTGCCTCATTTGTCACTTCCATTACCACTCTTGCTATTACATATTAACTGTAGTCCATTTGTAATCTACTTCAGACTTTGTTTTCCTGCCACTAGTCTTTATCTTCAGCTTAATTCCTGTAATACTTTTGCAATCCTTTACCCACCTGGGACCCATTGACCTTGCCCTTTTAAATTGTTCCTTCTCCACTCATTATTGTTTCCTTCTTACCCACTTTTAGTTTTCATGGTTAATCATTATAATCACTATCTTGCATTTACCCTCAAATCCTTTATTCCTTCCCTCACTTCATAGTTCTTTAATGAAATTACAACCCTTGTTCAGTCTGTCGGCCTATTTATGTCTATACTATACAGCTAACTGAAAGGAATTGGAGAAAAATAGCACAAGCAAGCTGACTGGTCTCACTTTAAATTTATGATCATTAACTTGAAGTGGGCTCTTTATGTCACCTGCCAGTCACACCATATTTATCTACTGTTCTTCCTCCTACTCTGAGATGACTGTTTCATACATCCTGAACTCTCTAATACTTCCTCCACCTTTTTTACTCTCAGCTGATAACCTTGCTTCCTCCTTTACTGGGAAAATTTAAGTGGCCAGAAAATAATTCTGTAAGTTTCTACTACCGCAGACACCCGCCCACATTTATCTGTGCCTGTATATTCTGTCTTTTCTCTGAGCTAAGGCCAGCCCTTCGATATATTGGATCCCATCCCTTCTGTCTACTCAAGGACGTTGTTGCAGCAGTTCTTCCCTTTCTCTTGTGAATCATCAATTTTTCATTCTCTATCAGATCATCCCCTTCAGCGTTACAAACATACATAGTATCTTCTTTAAAACAAAAAGTCCTGTTATTCCCCATGGGGCTCCATCCTACTTCTCTCCTTCCCTTTAGAGCAAAGTACCTGGAAAGAATTGCCTATATTTGCCTCCATTTCTTCTTCCTTTGTTCCTTAAACCCACTCTAGGCAGTCTCTCGCATCTATCACTACACCAAACTGTTCTCCTGATACCTCCAGAAACCTTGTTGTTAAAGCCGATGGTGATTTTTTAATCATTGTCTTAACTTGATCTGCCCACTATTTTCAACAATTTTTATCACTCCCTTCTCCCCAAAACATTCGGTCATTTGGCTTCCCGGAAACAGATTTCTCTAGTTTTCTTCTACCTCTCTCTGCATTCCTTCTTAGTCTCTTATGCTGACTTGTCCACATCTCCTGAACCTCTAAATGTGGAGTACCCCTGGACTCAGTTCTTAGATTGGTTCTGTTTTCTGTTTTTACTGCCTAGAATTCATGGTTTTAAATTCTGTCTGTGGTGATGACTCCCAGATTTGTTCCAGTCAGACTTTTCCTCAACTCTAGGTGTTTAGTGGGTATCTCAAACTAGTATGTTTAAAACTGAGCTCCTGAAACTTCCTGAATTATTTAAGTTGCTTTTTCTGTAGTCTTCCTCATCTCACTAATGGCAGGTACATTCTTCTAGTAACTAAGAAAAAAACGTTAGTGCCATCCTTGACTTTTTAGTTTCTTTCGTATTTGGTCTGTCCGCAAATCCTGTTGATCTCTGCCATCAAAGTATATCCACAATTTGAACTACTTCTCGTCGCCCTCACTTTCCTCCACTCCGCTAGTCCGTACCACTGACCTCTCTTACCTAGATCATTGAATTAGCTTCTTCACTGATCTCACTCCAGCCCTTGCTGCTCTTCAGGCTGTTTTCCCCATAGCAGCAGAATGATCCTGTTAAAATAAAAATAAGTTTATATCACTTCTCTACTCTGAATCTTCCAGTGGTCACCCCTGTCTTAGAGTTAAAGCCAGAGTCTTTACAGTGGCCTACAAGTCCCCACACAATATTTTATTTGGTCTGTTCTGGCCAAACCATCCTCCTTGATACTCTTGTGAACATTCTAGGCGTGCCTCATCTCACAGCCTTTGCACTTGGCTTTCCATGTGTCTGAAGTGCTTTTCTTCAAAATACCTGCATGACTAGCTTGCTTCCTCATTTTGTTCCAAGTCTTCGTTACTTTTCCTGGCCTCCTATCTAAAATATCAAACTCTCCCCTACTCCCAGCGTGTTTCCCTTCATGCTTTTTTCCCCTTCTCATTACTTACCCAACATAGTATCATGTTTATTTTGTGTCTGCTGCCCTGGACTGTAAGTGCCATGAAGGCAGAATTTCTGTTTTTTTGGCTTACTGTTGTCTTCTCGTTGCCCAGTGCAATACCCAGTATCTCTTCGGTGCACAATCAATATTTGTTAAGCAGATCTATGTATGTATACATATACACACATATAAATGGATGTATTGGCAAGGAATGTTTTTGAAATTAGTTGATGACATTATTTGTTCCTGGGACATTTTTTTAATAATTAGAACTTGCCATTATTCTTCTGCAGTTTAACTTTTCTTTTTCTTGAAGTTTCAGAAAATGATCAGAGCTTTGAGGTGACCATGACCGCAACCACAGAGGTGGCGGATGACGAGATTACTGAGGGAACTGTGACACAGATCCAGGTATAGTATACTGGCTACAAGAAGATTATCCTGTACACATATTTTAGGTGGTAAAATGATGAGAATGTATTTTGTCTGATAAAGTAACAACCACAAAATGGAGGTAAGACTTATTATGCATTCAGGTTTCCATTTCCCATATATATGAGTCTCCAGATTATAAACCAAGATAAAATTTTAGAGTGGTTCACATCTGTTGAAACGGATGATGCATGTGCATTCTTTATCTAATTGGAATGATCTCATTTGAGCCATTAAATAACTATAAATAAATTAAATTTATTACATTTTAAATTTTTAATTATTAAATAAATTTTATCTTACCAGTTGTGTAAGATAAAAAGATATTGGGATATAAAACTTCTAAGATAAATTTTACCCAGCAGTTAATCTGTAGTGACTGATTTAGAAAGGTTGCATGTGTTCTCTCCTCTAATGTGAATGAAAGCTAGTCATTTCAAATAGATTTTAATTACAACAGTCGCAGTTATGGTAGTTCCTTCTGGTGCCTATAGACTAGAAATATTTTAACATTAAGGGTTAAGAGTATAAATAATTATCAGCCTGTTTTCCTCTATATGAACCTCTTTAATTGTCTTATGAGGTATTTCTGCCCAAAGTAATCAGAATTATTTTCTCTCATCAATAGCCTGCAGCTTAAATCTATTTTACTTGTAAATTTATCTCTGGATGATTGTCCTTTCTTTTTAGTAGCATGTCCTTTTGCTTCATTTCTTCATTTAATAAAATACTTTTAAGTAGACAGTAGAGATATTGTACCATTAGTTTTCTTATGGGAAGGAAGCATCACAGTGACCCTTCCTCAGTTAAGAAGTAAAATAGTTATAAGTTGATATGTAACATCAGGAACTAAAGACATCTTAGGGAGGTGCGCTGTGAACCTTTTGTAGTAGGGAGCGTCAGAGGAGCGAGTCTCTATGTGCTCCAAACAGCTTTGAGCCCTGCTTGGAGATTTTGTAATTTGCCCTCGGATTTCAGTGGGGATTTGGACAGAAATTTTTTATTCTAAACCCTCTGAAACAATACAGTACATCCTTTTTAAAAAATGGGTCTTGTCAAATTCATTTCAGATTCAGAGATTATGTAGTTTCACTTCTGTTTGGTTTTCAGCACATTAAAAATAACTATATACACGTGTGTGGTTTGGCTTACAGCCCAATAACCTAGTTACTATAAGGTTGAACAGAGACAGTATAAGACAAGTTTTGTTTGGATTATTTCTGAAGAATTAATGGGTTCTAATTTAATATTAGCCTCTTGGTTTGTTACTACGATTTTAGTGAATGAAAAACTTTATAATAATATCTAATGTTTCTTTAATAAGATTAACATCAGATTGGGAGTGAATGTTAGCATAGTTAAAAGTTTAGAAATAATCTGCTTTGCTGTATTCTTCTGTGTCAAACTAGGTGTGGTTATTTCACATAGTTTAGTAGTTAATGTCCCATGTCTCATTCCAGTGATGGGACTAGCTTGTTAAACAATTAGAAACTGAAAAACTTTCCAATATATGTAGTACTTTGTAGTTTCAAGATATATTCAGTAAGTGAAATACTTACTTTTAGATTTCTGAGCCTACATATACTAAGTATAGATAGATACCCTTTTAGGTACATAAGTCTCCTGCTATCTCACTGTTATTGACAATGTTGGATATTACTGCTAGAATATATTAATTATTTACTTCATTTGATGACTGTTTTCAATGTTTCACATTATATGGTTTCAGTAATAATTGTAACTCTTCTTCAGGAAAATTTGAGCCGTAAGGCATTAGGTGTTTGCCCCCAAACAGCAATTAATCGACATGACAGGTTTATTCCTGAGATTCAGAGTGGGCCGTGTATAGACTTACTTTGGGAAATGGTGATTTTATTCTTTTAACAACTGATTAGTATGAGAGAAGATGATCTCAGGAAATTTTCAACATTACATTTCTTAAAAGTAGGTGTTGTATGTATCAAGGTCTTTGCTCTCCATACTGCCTTTAATGAGTAACTCCTGTGTCAGGTCTTACAGAATTGTGATCTTCTGAATACATAAGAGGTCTTAGATATCATATATCTACTATGTCTCAATTCTCAGCTTTATAAAGTTCTCTTGATCTTTAAAAGGAAAAAAATCTAAAATGTATGACAGATAAATACAAGGTTATAAAACATTTCATATTTGTACCAGTGATTCCTAGCTTTTGCCCAGGGATTTAAAAAAAAAAACACTTTCAGAAATACAGTATATTCATTACCACCAGACATAGAAATAAAGTAGGTGACAATAGAGGCACAGCTTTTCTCATTGTTGCACTGTGTTTGTTCATTGACAGCTTCTCTCTTTCCAAGGGAGACGGGTTTCATTTCCTCTTGAAAGTAGACATTCAGTTTCTGCTTACTTAGCATTACAAACAAAGATGAATCAGGTTGGGTATTAAATCAAACTGCTACTATTTTTTCACTTTTACCTTTTAAGATTCTACAGAATGAGCAACTAGATGAAATATCTCCCTTGGGTAATGAGGAAGTTTCAGCAGTTAGCCAGGCATGGTTTACAACTAAAGAAGATAAGGATTCTCTGACTAACAAAGGTAAGAAATGCTGTGAATTTTAGTGTCTGTTGGAAAAAATGGAGATTAAAAAGAGCTTGTAGTTGTAAGGATTGTGAGTTGGACCCTCATAATTGTGTTTGAGTTAGATACAGTAATTGAGCCTTTCTAATTGAATTTGGCTCAATGAGACCATGAAACCAACATTTGCTTTTCAATAATTGATTATTTCTCTGATATGAAGTAGGTTATAAAGAAATGCACAGTGGTGTCATTTAAAAGGCAGTACAGTTATTGCTTGTGGGAGTAGAAAGTCAAGCCTATTTGAAGATCTGCTACTGACTTTGGTCTTATAAGCAGCTTAGAGGTTTAAAGTAATAGTGTTTATTGTGCTGCTTTGTTTATAAGAATTGCTAGGGAGCTGCTGCAGGAAAGTGGGGTTTTGCCGCTCTGAAATACAGAAAGCAAACAGAAATAAGTAAACTGATTGTTTTCAACCACTGTACAGTAAGTACTCATTAAGAATCAGTTATTGACTTGGTATCCAAAATAGTACCTTTACCTTATCCTATAATCTATTAAACGTTTTTTTGCCCAGAAAATTTATTTTTCATTGGAGAAATTTTTCGAAAAGTTTTGAGCATGAGTTGGCTTTTTTACTTGTTATATGTCTTTTTAGCATTCCTATACTGCTGAAAGGATAAGAGATGTAACTGGAGGAAGTAGTATTTTTTATGAATCTTTTTCTTATCATTGTCTTTACTTCATAAGGTCAAATCTGTTCTTTCTTAAAAATCAGAGGTCACAAAAGCAACTTTACGTGGACATTTTTCAGATTTCAGATAAATAAGAAATTAAATTAGCTACATTTTAGTCCTCAAGGAATAACATTTTCTGTGGTATTACTTGTTTTCTTTTAAAGGGCATAAATGGAAGCAGGGGATGTGGTCCAAGGAAGAAATCGATATTTTAATGAACAATATTGAACGCTACCTGAAGGTAACCTATGACATTTTTTGTTTTACTAATTTTTTCATTGCCAACTGCAAAAATATCAAAGCAGCAGTTGTATGAAGTACATATTAGTAGCTTTTCAGTAATTTATGTCATGGATGATGGGCTAATATGTTGTAGCTTAGTAATTCTAAGGTGTGTGATTTAAGCATATTTTGAATTCTCAGTTCAAAATAGCTTTATTGCTTTTGTTAAACACCCTGAAGTTTAAACAAAGCTTTAATAGCTTCTCAGAATCTTAAAGCCCTGTCTCTTCAAGCAGCCTATAAATTGGGGTTTAAGTTTATGTTGTATAAAGCCTAAGATATGCATCTTCTTTGAATGAATTTATGACATCCTATTAGTCCTTCCCTTTTTTTAAAAAATAAATAGTTCATTTTCGTATACAGGCTTATCTCCTGCTAGCTTAGTCATCCTCTTCAGTAAATGTCTGTTGAAAACAGTACTTTTAATGCACTAAAGAATTGCCTTAATACATAGTGTTTGCTTTTGAAAAGCCAACAGTCCTTGTGGGAAACAGGTTAAGAATGATACAAGGCTTTATACGGTGTAAATGATACAAGTTGTGAATTCTGCGTGAGTTCAGAGAAGGAAGAGTTTATTCTCAGGGCTAGGACAGTTATGGAAAATATTTGGAAGAGCAAGGATTTGAGCTGAGTCTTAAAGGGGTAATAACTTAGGGGTAGAATAGGCTGGAGGCAACATCCCAAGTAAATAATGAGTGCCAAGGATTCAGAAATTAAACCCACAGCCTCTAGAACTTGGGCTTTGAAGTCCAGGCCTAAGAATTAGAGTTCTGCCCTATAGGAAATGAGAAAAACTGGTAACTTAGTTAAATGAGAGATCAGTGGGGTAGATCTGTGCTCTTCTCAAGGAAATATTTCCAGAGACTTGCTGATCATCCCTATAATGAAGTTATATTCAAATAGTGTGTTTGAAATGTGGAGCATTACCTTGTTTGAGAATGGGAAGTGTACAGTGTTTATTTAATCATTCTATTGTTTGATACTTTGTTTATAATTTTTCACTATTCTAAATACACTACTGCCTAGAATATCCACATTCTTAAACTTAATTTTAAGCTGCCCTCTCGCAAGCTATGATTTATAAATTATAAAGCATAAAAAACTTGGTTGGAGTAGATGGTCTCCAAGGATACTTCTAACTTTATGATTAAAGGGAGACTTTATGATAAAGAGTTTTTGGATTAACTATTTCAGTTGACCATGTAAGAGTAGTAAGGACTTTAAACTGCAGTAGTTGAAATAGAATTGGCAGGGAAGGTAGTCTCTAAAGAAGCCTGGTGACCAGATGTTGGTGAAGAAGAAAAATGAGGAGTTGGAAGAACTGAGGGTTTTGTTTTGTTTAATTGAGGATGTTTGGGAGAATGATGATAGAATTGTCAGAAATAGGAAATGTCCAAAAAGATGTACTGATCTTGGGAAAGGATAATTTGTTTGATTTTGATTTTTGACTATGGATTTTATTATGTGGTGCTCTTATGAGAAGAACATTGTAGAGCCATTTTTAAACCAAATAATTAGATGTCATATATTCCATATTTTGGGTAAAAGGATAAGATAAATGAAAGTACTGTCACATGCTGTTAAAGGGGGGCAGAAAAATCTTTTCATCTCACTATACTCATCATCCTGCAACATAGTGCCTTGCATGTGGATACTTGTAAATATTTAGGTTTAATTGTTTGCAGAATTGAAGCTGCATAAAAGAGTTTTAGAAAAGATTCTAAAATTTAGAAACTTTTTACTGTAAAGTGTCATACATTCAAAATGAGTATATAAAATGCATAACAATGTAATTTTACCTGTTTTTTGAAATTTATATAAATAGATTCATTTTCTGGGTATTCTGTAACTGGCTTCTTTTGTTCAGTATTGTGATTTTAAGATCCATCCCCTTTGTTGTTTTCTTCAGCTGTGTTTCATCATGCAAATATATATACATATGTCATAAATTACCTGTTCCACAGTTAATAGTCATTTGGGTTCTTTTTTAGTTTCTGCTGTTTGTACAGATTTGTTGGATTGAATGGTATTTAATTATGGCTTTAATTTGTACTTTTCTAATAACATTTTTATATGCTTATTGGCCATTTGTGTTTCCTCTCTGAAATTCCTATTTGTCTTTTATCACTTTTCCTATAGAGTTGTTTACCTATTTCATTTTCTAGATGTTCTTAATGTATGCTGGATACTAAGTTTTTTGGTTATGTTACAGATATGTTGTCCCAATTTAGTGACCTGTCTTTTCCTTCTTTCTAGGTATCATTTGATTTAAAAAAAAGGTTCTTAATTTCAGTATCAAAACTATTATCTTTTTGCTTCTGTGTTTTTGCATGCTTCTTTAAGAAATCCTTCCTCTGCTTCAAGGGCATAAAGATATTCTCGTATATTGTAATTTTGCCTTTAATACTGATTTTTTTTCCTATTGGCCTTAGATAGGGTTTCACTGTTACTGGGTTGTTTTTGTTTTGTTTTGTATAGATGCCAGTTGTCCCAGCATCATTAGGGAAGGTCAGTCTTTTCCCAGTCTACAGGGTCCATTTTGTCCTAACTCAAACTTCCACAAATTTGTTTCTAGGTTTTCTTATTTATTCCTAGGTTCTATTTGTTGATACCTACGCTAGTATAGCACCATCTTCAGAAGCCCCAGTATCTGATGGGGCATGTCTCTTTGTGAGTGTCTTGGTTGTTCTTGGCCCTTTGCTCTTCCATTATAAATTTGGAATCAGCTTGCAAAGAATGGAAAACTGTTAGAATTTTTATTGGACTGAATCTGCATCAATTTGAGGGGAATTAACACCTTTACATTCTGGTTTCCTATTGAAAAACATTTTATAGCTGTCTGTTTTAGTTCCTCTTTAATGTGTTTTGATAGTTTTATGTTTTCCTCATTAAGGAATTGCATAACCTGCCTGAGATTTAGTCCTAATGCTTTTTTAATTTTGATGCTATTATAAGTGAGAATTTTAAGTTTTTTTATGAGCTTTGTATTGAAATACCAATGTATTGAAATACAGATGACTTTACTAATTTTGCAACCAGTATCCTTGCTAAATACTTATGAATAATTTTTTCATAGATTTTTGGGTTTCTACATATATAACAGCTAAATGATTCTTCTTTTCCAATCTTTATGCTTTTTTTTTAGTTGAGGTATAGTTGATGTACAATATTATGTAAGTTTCAGATGTACAACATAGTGATTTAAAGGTTATACTCCATTTATATTCATTACAGTCTTTATGCTTTTTGAATGTTGGATTTAAGAATGCTGTTTCGACACCTATTGAGAATTTATTCTTTTTCCCATGAACCTACTCATGTGATTAATTACTAATATTTTTTAAATTAATACAAACTTGTATTCCTGGAATAAGCTTGCTTTTTGCATTGATTGTTAACCTTTTTATACATTGCTATGTTCAGTGTGCAAAATATTTTGAGGATTTGGGGAATCTCTTTCAATGAATGAGCTTGGCCTGAAGAATCTTTTCTGAAACTCTTCTTGTCTGGTTTTCCTATTGAGGGTCATGCTAGCCTGATAAAATGAATGAGGAATTGTCCTTCCTTTTATCTGTAGTCTAGGATAGTTTTAAATCAGAATTGTGTTTCTCTTAATTGTTTGGTAGGATTTACCTGTAAAGTCATCTTGGCCTGGTGTTTTCATTGTAGGAAAATTATTAATAACTGATTAAATTTTGTTAACGGTCTGTGCTTATTAGATTTCTTTCTCTTCCTGAATCACTTTTGGTAAGTTGACTTTTTCTAGGAATTTATCCATTTTATGTAAGTTTTCAAATTTATTGCCATAAAATTTTCATAATATTCAACTGTCTAATCTCTGTGGCGTCTCTACTTAGGCTCCATTTTTTATTTCTAATATTGTTTTGCCCTTTTTTTTAAGTTTTGCCATAAGTTTATCTTTTAGTATTTTATTTAGTCTCATGGATCTTTTCAAAGACGCAATTTTTAGTATTGCTTATCCTTTCTATTCTTGATTTCACTGAATTAATTTTGTCCTTATGACTTTCTTCTTTCTGCTTCCTTTAGATTTAATTTTTTATAATTTTAAAAGGGGTTGTCAGGACTTGACTTTATTGAATTATTATATGCAACTTATTTTTGGAATATTTAAGTATTGTTTTATTATCTCGCAACATTTTAAAGTTTGTATTTTACTTATTAATGAGTTATCAGTGTTATTTTTCTAAATGCCATTGATGATTTTAACATTAAAAAAATCTTTTAAAAAGCATAGTATATCCATATGCATTTTATCAGAAATCCCTAAATCAAAGAAATGTAACCCATTTAGGCACGCGGAATTAAAGATGCTACAGAAATCATCTTTGAGATGTCAAAAGACGAAAGAAAAGATTTCTACAGGACTATAGCATGGGGTCTGAACCGGCCTTTGTTTGCAGTTTATAGAAGAGTGCTTCGCATGTATGATGACAGAAACCATGTGGGAAAGTATGAAAACTTGTAATGCTGCATGTTTTCATGTAATTTAGGGGAAATACTAAGAACTATCTTTTTTTTCTTTAAATAAAATTATGATCAAAGGCTTAATTGGAGACAGTTATGAATTACTGTTGAGTGATGTTAATATTTTTATTCTCCAGGTCCATGTTGTGAATACTCATTACAATAAGGCCTCTTTTAGAAATTAGAATCTAAATTACCTTATACAGGTTTAAGACTTAGCTGACTTAACACATCAAAGTCCTCTTTGTAGTAAAGTAGCATTTTTAAAAAGTGTAGTAATAGTGGTTAAAGATTTAGGAGTGTGCACACAACACTGTAGAATTATTATAAATCAATAAAAAACGTTTAAAAAGATTTAGGAGTGTGAAAAGAACTCTTTTCATTGGTAACATTTTTTCCTATTCATTTTTATAGTATATTTCCTAGGTCAGTGATTTTTTTTTTTAAAGATAAAACCAGAGTGGAAAATAACTAAATTTCTGGATACAGTGCATAGATATCTATTACAGATAACATTTATGGGAAGCCATTACATCTTCAGTGCAGTGATAATACGGTGTTCACATATTTTAAATTTCTCTTTGGGAGTTTTAGGTGGTAGTATTATGCCTTGCTAGATATGGCTTTTAAAAAGAACATTGCATTGGCTGTATTGAGTACTTGCCCACCAAAAAAAGTTTTTACATTGGAGCAAGAGGATGACAGATGTCCATGCATGGGTAGAGGAAATAAAGAGAACTTAAAATTTTCCAGTGACTTGTAAGAACTGACCACAGATTCTCTTTTTACCTCCAGTTTACAGTGTCATCTATAAGTCTTTCAGAATATCTCTGATATTAGAGTACCTATCCCTAACTTGAAATAACCCAGCAGTTAGGCGGCATTGGAACAAATACGTTTTAAATGTTGGATTTTCCTAGAGAAAATTGTTGTAGTGCTCACTTTTACTATAACGAAAAGTATTTGTAGTTTTTTTCTTTTTAAGAAGAAAACAGAAGCATTAATTTTAATTTTTATTAATCTACTTTGAAATTGGTTACTTTTAAAATATTTTCAGTATGCTAAGTGACTTAACATTCGGCTCCCTAAGTGAAATTCTGATTTTTATTAAGGTTTTTAGCATTCTTTGTTTTAATTACTCTTTTTAAAATTTCTTTAAATTTCTAGATATACACCTGAGGAAATTGAAAAGCTCAAGGAGTAAGTTTAAAATTTTTCTCATTGATTCTGAGAGTTGGGTTTGATTTTTTTTTTAATCTTGTGTTTTTTTAAGTGTAACTTTGAAAATGTAAAGAGATTGGTAGACTGATATAATTTAATCCTGCTTTTAAGCATGAATGACCATATAAAGAACTTACCAGATCCATACATGCACAAAGTAGCCATGCCCATAAATTTAGTCTTCTTTTGTTGTCTGTTACCAAATGAAATGCATCCTAAGACCACTAACAGGGGTTACAAGAGATTAGATGGCCATTCTTGGTAGTCTACAGACTAAATCTGGGGACCTTGCATACCAGTATCAAAACTACTGTTGTGCTACATGGCTTAGTTTGCATGGTGAGTTGGCAGATGTTTTCCCGAATGTCTCGACTGACTCTACCTCATAAAGGCTGTTTTGCAGGAAACATAATTTGGGGACCATAAAGTATGGGTTAATGAATTATATGGATTGTGAAAAAAAATGGAAAGCTGATCCTGTTTATGATGAGGAGGACTTGTGAAACTTTTTCAGACGTCTAAGAAGAGCTTGTTAGGAGTGCTCAAAAGGGAAAAATCTGGGGATTGCCTGGGAGATTATGTCATATTAACCTGAGGGGAAATTTGGTCTTTTTTGAACACATATCCAAGTTACTTATTTCTTCTCTGACCCAGGAAAAAGGCAATTGCTGCCTGTTTTTTTTTCACCCACAGACAACTGTGGACCCCAAAAAAAGGCCACACTTTCAAACTTTGGCTCTCAAAGTATTGCTGCCCACAACTTCCAAACCAGTCAAATGGGAAGAAGAAGAATGAAGAATAAATGATGAAATTAAAAGGGAGAAAACAGTTGAACCCAATGCTGATTGGCAGACTCTTGTTTTAGGCTCCGGATAAAGCATGGCAATGACTGGGCAACAATAGGGGCGGCGCTAGGAAGGAGCGCATCTTCCGTCAAAGATCGGTGCCGACTCATGAAGGACACTTGCAACACAGGTACTGTGAGTGCTGCTGGCAGAGTTTTTTGTCACCATTTAAGCTTACTGCCTCTTTAGAAACTGCTTTCTCTTCTGTTATGGAACGAGATTTGCCATTCACTATAGTTTGGATTTTATTTTCTGGTGTCCTTTTATCTTCAGATAGACTCAACTAATCCTTTATTTTTGTGCTTTGTGTATGTAGTACAGTGACTTTGTTCACAGGGACACCTCTCAGTTTCAAAGTTTTTAGGTCTAGCATCTTTCCATTTGTAGCAATTCAAAACTGTTCCAGTTGGGAAAGTACTTTTAAGTCTTTACTGGTATTTTTAAGACATATATATATGCAGAAAGTAACTTTAATTCAAGCCCATCTAACAGTTGAACTTACATTGGCAACAGCTTATCAACTCATTATTTATGAAAAACTTTAGTTCCAGGCAGATCCCAACTTAGGAAGAAACTGTGTTCCAAAGGTTTGTATGTATTTTGCTTATTTCAAACTCAAAGTATATTTTTCCATAGAAAACACTTATGATTGATGTTTGTCCCCAGGCCAGACCATGAATGCCTAATTAACTGTTAATGTACATACAGGTACTGATTTGATGATACTGTTAAACCTAAACTTTGTGACCAACAACAGTATTCAGGCTTCGCCACCAAATTTCACTTGACCTCTCTGAGCCTCAGTTTACTCTGTAAAATGAAGAAGTTAGAATAGATGATCTCATAGTTTTTTTTTTAAGCCCAAATGTTGTTTGAAGGATCTACAACCTATGCTCAGTCTTTCAATTAGAAAAATAGTTCTTAAGCTAAGTTTGAGCTTCCAGGGAATATATTTTCTGTCCTCACCCCCTACCCTGCTAAAGTGGAATCAGGAACATTTCCTGCTTAACCACTCCACCTGTGCTATTACCTCCAAGGCAGTGAGAACGTAAATTCCATCAACCCTGTTATTCTGTGGTGAGTGGACAGCTTTATGAACGGAGCAGGAATGGAAGCCTTAGATTTACGATGGGACCCCAGGGGTTCATGTAAGACACTGTGAGCTTAGAACCCCTTTCGTTAGCATAATATGGAAAATCACTGTGCCATTCCCTGATTGCCAACCTGAAAGGGTGACCTGCCTGTTAACTTCCCTTTCTGCTCCTTGTTTCTGATCAGGAGTTTTCTTTTTGGAGCACACCACAAGAGAGCAGTGTGAGTTTCCCCTTCCTTTTTTGCTGTGTTAAAATCGGAGAGTAGGATGTTGTCTTGAATCGCTGGTATCCAGAACTGTGCCTAGCACATCGTAGACTTTCTGTAAATACTTGTTGAATGAATCCCTGAAAGGCAAGCACGCTGCCTTTTTGAATTTTCTTGAAGTTTTCAGCTACTACAAACATAATGGAAGCAGAAGTGGAAGACATTTTTTAAAGGTTCTTTTTCTTTTTTTTTTCCTGTTTTTCTGCTCACGCTTTTAAAGAAAAAGACAAGGAACATGTGATATTATTAGTGGGTTTACGGGTTCAAAAAAACTAGAATAGAAATATGTGTGAATACTAGTCTCAGATTTATATTTTATCACGGTAGCTTGGAGTTGGGACAGTGGGGAAAAGAGATGTGTATAAACCTAGTTTCTGTTTTTACTGAAATGGGTAGGAAGGCCTAGGTGTTACTTTACTTGTCCCTCCTTGTTCATTCTTGTAAGTAATGGTCTCTGTTGATCTTATTGCTTCACTTCTGCAGAGCAGGGAATCTTAGGTGGGACTAAGAAAAAGGTATGAGAGGGGAGGGTGTAGTTCAGTGGTAGAATGTGTGCTTAGCATGCATGAGATCCTGGGTTCAATCTCCAGTACCTCCATTAAAAATTAAACCTTAATCCCCCCAAAAAATTTTTTTAAAAAAGAAATAAATAGAACAAAAGAAGGTACAAGTTCCTGTGTCCATCAGGCCATCAATGGAAGGCTTCCCAGTTAGGACTTAGTGTAACTTGAGAGAATATAATTCTTTCTAGTTATGTTTTGGGTAGTTTTTTTCCCTTAAAGAGTGAGTCTGTGCTTTCTGTTAGGATTCTGTATTTTCTTTGGTAGTACTAAGAACTTTACTGGGCTAGTAGAATGTAAATGTCTTAGTAGGTATATGCAGCTTTCCACATCAGGGTTCAGAAATAATTTTAATACTACTGCATACTTCTCATCAGGCCTTGGAAATGCAAGGCTGAATCTGACTTGTAGAATGAGGAGAAGGTAGCAGTAGTAGTCTGGATGATTGCCTTCTTTCAGGGAAATGGACAGAAGAAGAAGAAAAGAGACTTGCCGAGGTGGTTCATGAATTGACAAGCACTGAGCCAGGTGACATAGTCACTCAAGGTGTGTCTTGGGCAGCTGTGGCAGAACGAGTGGGTACCCGCTCAGAAAAGCAGTGTCGTTCTAAATGGCTCAACTACCTGAACTGGAAACAGAGTGGAGGTACTGAGTGGACCAAGGAAGATGAGATAAATCTCATCCTCAGGTTTGTGTCCTAAATCTTTTAATGACAGTAGCTGCCTGATTGCTGCAAATGTCTTGATTAATTTTCCTTTTCTGGTTTCCCTGGATGTCTAATGTCTTGAAAAGCATCCTTTCCATAGAGAGCCACTGTTTAAAATCCTGGGTATTTCATATTGAGCTCTTTATGTTTTGTTTTGTGTTTGTTCCTTTTTAGTGGATTTAGTTCTCATGTAAAGTGCCAGATTGAAGGCTTGGAGACTGAAGTCCTCTCTCCGTATCCACAGAACAGGCAGCGGCAGTGCAGCTTTTCCACTGCCCACCAGTGTGCCTCAGTCCTGGCCAAGAGGGACCATGTTAAGGGTGAGAGGGCTGTCAGTCTCCATGCCCTCCAATCTTTGGCTACTGTGCGAAGATTGCCCGGTCTACAGTTACCCCACACCTTCAGGCTGGACCAAATTAGACATTTCCATTTCATACAGATCCAAAAACAGCTTTAAGGTAGTAATTCCAAGCTTATTTTTTAAATTAGTTGGTTTAACCATTAAGACTCTGACTCATGGGCAAAAATACCACAGGGAAGTATCTGAGACACTGAAATAGTAGAAGCTGTGTCTGTGGTTACTCCCTACTGCAAATCAAAATCATGACAGTTAAGCTATAAAACGAGTAGACCGTTAAAACCCCAAATTTAGTTGCACCGTTTTGTGTTTGTTGGGTTGCTGCCCAGATATTATTTGTGTCTTTTTATCACTTTGTTTTGGGTTTTGTTTTTAATACAGTTTTTTCCAACCAATCATCTTTATAGTTCCTAAGTATTTTTATTTATTTTACAAATGGAAAAGCTCAGATCTAGGCAATGACACTGTAAAACACCGTAGAACACTACGCAGCTAAACCTGTTCTTACCCTTTTCTAACCTATATAGCTCTTCCCTTCCCTTCACGGTGCTTCATCTGGTTCTGACCCTTCACGGTTCCACCCTTGGTTGTACCATTAACAAAAGGCTGTTGCTGTGATACTTCATAGCTCTTAGCTCTGGAAGCAGGTGTGCAGTCCTGGAACCCTTTCCCATGTACCTGAACAGCATCTCAGTGACATAACCTGCCAGTCCCTTTACTTCTAGTGCCATTACATGTATTCAGAGAACGGTTCTCGTGGAGAAATAAACATCTAACCAATGCTTATTTTGTAATTTGTAGGATAGCAGAGCTTGATGTAGCTGATGAAAATGACATAAACTGGGATCTGTTAGCGGAGGGATGGAGCAGTGTCCGTTCACCACAATGGCTTCGAAGTAAATGGTGGACCATCAAAAGGCAAATTGCAAACCATAAGGATGTTTCATTCCCTGGTAATGTATTTTTTTTGCTTCTTAAGCCCTTCCCTTGTCTTATACTTATTTCTCAGGACTTAGAGGTTAGAAGTTCTTTGCCTCAACTAAATAGATAGGAATCATAGTAGATTTTCACTTCAACCTCTGCCCTATTTCTTCCCCTCGAGAAGACAGTTTGTAATTCCAGAAGCAGCAAAGATGAAAATATACACATTTACACACATTCTTGTTCTCTCACATAAACTACAAAGAGGAAATTGATTTTACATACATATTTTCATTGTATACAGATGTATATCTAGAAACAAGTTTAAATCAACTTTCATGAATTGAATAATTTCAAATATCTTAAGTGGGTTTGTGATTTAGAGAAATTCTATGGTGATTTATTTGTACAACAAAGGCTCTGTAAGTTTCTAATTTTATTTATTATGTAAATCTAGAGATCTTAAGTTAGGTTTGCTTAGAAGTGAGATACTGCATACTTTCCACTTCGCCGACTGCTTTGCACTCAGGCACTGATCTAAGCTGTACAGTCTGATTTAGGTTGTCACATTCACTCCGCTTGCTACAGTGCTCCAACTTGCATTTTTGCCAAGGAAAACTAAGTGCTGAGGAACTTTGGCTTGATGAAAATGTGTTGTTGTTGTTGTTTTTTTCTTTAATTAAATACTGAGTTATAAATTTATTTTAAATTTTAAAAATTATAAATTCTGGTAAAACCAGAAGAGTGAATGAATACCAGTGTAACATGAACCCAGCCAGATTGCAGCAGCATCTGAGAGGACTGATGTAGCTTATGATTAGTAGAGGAGTTGACTTTCCTGTACAGGAACTCAGGGTGGTTGCATATTACCCTTTGGATAAAGTCAGCTGCTACTGTGGAGTTGTGAGTTAGACTCATAGCCAATTGATTATGCTCTCGTAATGGCTAAACAGTTAAGTACCCTCTGAGCCCTTGGGGTCGGGGAAGCACGCTATTCACTAAAAAAACGAACATAAGCTACTTACCATTACCAGTATTCTTCCTAAATAATAAGAATTTTATCAAGAAGCTCTAGGACATAGAATATGTCTTATTTCTATGTTTCTTACAGTAGCTGTTAATGCATGGCAAGAACAGTATTAAGTTATGAATCTTTTAAATATGTTTTGATGGATAACATTTCTAAAACTTTCCAGACAGGTTATAGTTTTAAAATACTTCTGTTATTGTGGTAAGATCTTACATCCAGTATACAATTATTTATTCCGACTACTTTCCCTCCTTACCCCCCCACCTCCCTTGCTGCTTAGATGGTGGTGTGTCGGAGAATCAATGTTCTTTTTGTCTACCCATCTCCCTTCAGTCTTGATAAAAGGTCTTAAACAGTTACATGAGAATCAAAAAAACAACCCAACGCTTTTGGAGACTAAATCAGGATCTGGAGTTCCAAACAGTAATTCCAATTCCAGTGTACAGCATGTTCAGATCAGAGTCGCCCGCTTGGAAGACAGTACAGCCATCTCTCCAAGCCCTATGACAGCCTTGCAGATTCCAGTCCAGATCACCCATGTCTGTAAGTGTTTGAACGTCAAGACTCTTTACTATTTGAGATGTAGTTAATGGCTCTGACACATTTCAGTCTTCTAGAATGTTGACAGAAATGTATCCAAGTTGAAGAATTAAAGGCGACTATGATTTTTTTTGTTCAGTAGCTTGATTAATATTTGCACAAAGGATGAATATGTGACAGGAAAGACTGTTGACCAACTTGCCCAGCCATTATAAACCATTTAAGTCATCCTACTTTTTAGATGTTATAATTATTGATTAATAGAAACTACCTAAAATAACAGTGAGTTGAGCAAGGAAATAAGAGTCCCTAAGGTGGCACATCATTTGTAGTAATTCACCAGAAGATACACAAATGAGGAACGGATTTCAGGTCGTAGGTAGAAAGAAAGGAGTTTTGGTGAGGTTGAAAATGATTTTCTTTAGGGAGTAAAGAGCCAGTTTCCTATGGGATCTGTTTGTTTACCCCTGGTCTTTTCCTTAGCCTCTGGTGTTTTTTGTGCTTAATGAGATTAGGAGAATCCAGTGATTGATAATAGGGAAAGGAAATTTATTTCCTGAGGCCTAAGCCTGGTTGATCTTTCTGCATTTTTTCCATTATAGAGGTACAGAAAAGGAATGAGAATAAAATTCTCAGAACCATATTATTTTTCCCTTTAACCTCACTTTTTTCCCCTACATGTTATTTGCCCATGGAAAAGTCATTGCCAAGAGTATGTATCAGTCACTGGGTGCTACTCTCAACCGGGTGATTACTGGCATTTTGAGTGGGAGAGTTCTCTATTGGCAGGGATGTCCTATACATTACAGGATGCTCAGGTTCCCCTGACCTCACCCACAAAATGCTAACAGTGCTTTCCAGTTGATGGCAAATACAAACACCCTACACATTTTCAGATGTACCCTGTGATTCCCTGTTTGAGAATCACTGGGCTACTTATTAGTGTTATTAACACTGTATTTCTGTGCATGCAATGACTGTCAAAGTTACACCGTAAAGATGTTTAATTATGCTTGTCTTATTAAAGTTTTAATTTAAATTTGGTTATTTATTTTAGTTTTCTACCAGTGTAATAAAGCATGAAGAATTTATTTTCTTTGGCCTTGCTTGTTTTGTTGTATAGTCTTGAGAATTCCAAAGCAACTGAAATTACTAGCCCCCCATACATATTAGAACTACTGTTGTCTAAAAATTAATTGTGTGTGGAGAATGTTACAAGTTTTCTTGGCTATTGGGTTGAAAATACTTACTGGAAAAGTAACATGTTTTATAAATAGTACCTTAATATTCATTCACAGCATGACTTCTTAAAAAAATATTTAGAATAATTTTATTTCTTGCAGCAAGAAATGTGAGTATAGTAAGAGTTTTACAACACACCCATTAGTCTTGGCATTCGGTCTAAAATATCATGCTTCTTTCTTCCTTTAGGTTAGAGGTCAGGGATTAACTTAAGGGCCAGAACAGTAAATATGAATGTTAGGGTTAGCAGGCCACATAGATCTTTATAGACTCTTCTGTTTTGTTTTTAAACAATCCTTTAAAAATATAAAAACCATTCTTAGCCTTGAGCTACATTTGTCCCTGGCCATAATTTGCTTATCTTTGGTTTAGGTTATTTATCTGGAATCACTTCAAATTATTCTAGGTATGATCTTAAGAATCTGTTAAATGGTAAGAGAAATAACATGAATCAAGTGCATTTCTTTTAAACTGAGTAGTATAGTCAGAATACAATAAACTAACAATAAACATTATACATTAAGAGTCTATTCCAAGTCATTTTTTCACGTGGATTTACCACAGGTGTGACTAAAAGCACCAAAAGTGATCACATTTCTTCTAGTTATTTATAACCTTGAGCGGACACTGATCAAGTCTGAGCCTCAGTTGACATATCTGTGAAGAGATTATGCTGTTGCTCTCTCAAGTGCTGTTCAGTTTCCTAATGTGGTCATCTGAAATACTATATATATTGCATGTTTTGGATCCTCACAACAACTATATGAAGTAGACAGGACATGATAGTCACTGAACATTAGTTTGGGTTAAAGTAAGTTATCTGCCCAGTTTACAATGCCGGAAGTAATGTCACTTGAACTAAAGCCTAGTGTTCTTGGACTCATTCCAGACATCAATATTGCTTCCCAGAAGGCCCAGGAAAATGTATTTTTTATCAAGCTCCTATCTCTTTGCAAGTCAGCCTTAGTGTATTCCTCTTAATTCCTAACATTTGAAATATTTTATGATCTGTACCAGGGATGAACAGATATTGTCTCTGTCACAGCTACTCAACTCTGCCCTTGTAGTACCAAAGCAACCATAGGAAATATATAAACAGGCATGGCATGTGTTCCTGTAATAGCTTATTTATAAAAACTGGTGGGGGGCTGGATTTGGCTATGGGTCATGGTTGGCCAACCCTGATCTATGCCATCTCAGACAAATACATTCGATTTCTTACTTCTCCAAAGAAATTTAAATAACTTCAGGTTTTCAGGCAAATTATTCAGATGATGAGACTGCCTTCATAATTAATTGAGTACATTAAGGAAATTTAAATTTACAAAGTGTTTCATTTATTGTTCTTGTTTTAACTGCAGCTTCAGCAGACTCCCCTGCTGCTACTGTTGACTCGGAAACAATAACACTAAACAGTGGGACACTACAGACGTTTGAGATTCTTCCAGTGAGTAACACTTTACAAAGTAGATATTAGCCATTTTATGCATAAGAAGGATCAGTTGGTATCAGTTTTAGAAATGTTATATAAGCAAATGAAATAAGAAAATCAACGTGATTGGTATTAAATGTAACTATACCCGTGATTTTGAAAGCCAGATGGTTAGAAAACAACAAATCAGACTTCCACCTTTAAAATTTATTCTTTTTAAAATCTGTATAGACGTCTGTAATGTTCTTTTTATAGATGAAAATGGCAGTGCTAACAAGTAGGGTACATGCTATATGTATTTGTATTGAGTCATAAATACACACCCCAAAAGTTCATACTGGTTATTTGAGGGAAGTTTATAGAATGAATTACTAACAACATTCATTCAGTAAACCCTGCACTAGCCATTGGTGATACTGATTTTAAAAGTGCCAGTCCTAAATGGTACAGCCACTTTGGCAAAGGATCTCACGTCCCTAAAAAAGTTACCGTATGACCCACCAATTCTAATCCCAGGAATACCTAGGAAAAATGAAAACGTATGTTCACATAAAAACTTGTATATGAATGTTCATATTCATAAAAACTAAAAGTAGAAACAACCCAAACATCCATCCACTGATAAATGGGTAAATAAAATATGCCATAGCTATACAAATGACTGTTCTGCAGTAAAAAAGAATTAAGTCCTGATACATGTTACAAGAATGAACCTTGAAAACATGCTAAGTGAAAGAAATCAGACACAAAATACCAGACTGTATAACTCCCATTTACTTGAGATGTCCCAAACAGGCAAATCTGTGTAGACAGAAAGTAGACAGTGGTTAACTGTGCTAAGAAGTTTTGGGGAGAAATGGAACATGACTGCTAATTTGAATGCAGTTTCTTTTTGGGGTGATGGAAATTGAAAAGTCCCACTTCTTTCCCTGCTTTCTAAAGCAGGTAAACCCAGCATTATTAGCTCATTTTTTCATGAAGAAAATATGAAATAAATTTTATTGGAATTATGTCAAGATGTATTTGCTGTGAAGAATGTAAGAGGTATTAATGCAAGAGGTTATTTATCCTGTCCACAGCCAAATCTCAAAAGAATGGCCAACATAGCAAAAGGTTCTCTTTGAACAACTTCGGAACTTGCTACTAGCTGCTTGCTTAACCTAAGCCTCAGTTTCCTAATCCACTGGTCTCCAGAATAGTGATGTATAAGATAGCTATTTGTCACAGGTAGAAAACAACTTCGTTTTACCTTTTTTTGCCACCTAACCCCTTGCCAAATAAACAATATATACACATATATCTGGGGTGTATGTTCTGGTTTTCACTTATCGGGTCACAGTCAAATACTTGGAGACTTTTGTCCTAATTCATTAATAAAGCATAATAGTGCCTCAACTTCAAAAAATTATGAGCATTAAATGTATTTAAGTATATTAAAATGCATGTATATAATATACATGTACATATAAAGTGTTTACTCCTTGATTATGTGTGATTACCTTTAGGAAGACAGTCAGCTTTCACTTTCATGGAGAGGGAGGAGAAAAACTGAGTCCCCACTGTGTGCCAGGCACCATCACAATCATTTCTAATCTTCACAAACCTTTCTATGAGAGGTAGTTATTATCCCTGCTTTAGAATTAAAGAAACCTAGAGTCAGTGAGTCAGTAGCCAGGAAAGTTGTGGCTTAATTCCACAAAACCACGTCGGACAGAAGAACAGGCTGTATGACCTTAACCTCCAGCTCTGTTTTAAATGCAGATACTTTGCCTTTAGGGTGTTCAGATACACCAGGCTCAAATTATTGTATAGAAGCTTATGGTTGTGAAGGGTGTTTTGTTTTCAATAGTTTTGGTACACTTCCATGAAAGATCTTGAAAGATAGATGTACTATCAGTTAACCAGCTTTTCAATTAGGAATTTTTTCCTTCAGCAGAACACTAATTGCTATTTCTGTACATTTTCCCTTAACACACACAAAAAAATTCCTAAAATTGTACTATGGAAGAAATCTTAAGTAAGTAAATGCTGCTGTAGTACCTTTTCAAAAACGTGAAGCTTTTTTTTTTTTTTTTAAGCTGAGACTGCCAGTTTTTATGGGCTACAGAGAAAGAACAAACAGGGAAGACTAGTGTGCTGGGTTACAGCACTGGAAACAGTGGCTTATTTGACCATGTCCTGGACCTGAAACAAATAGCTGAGACCAGACCATAGAAATACAGGGAGTAAAGAGCAGGATAAAGGCCTTGCCTCTCTGTTAAACCTGCAGGCCGAGAAATGACTTAGATAAATAGTCCAGAATGTTATACTCTCCGTTTTATTGCTTGCCCCTTCATGATTGGTAAGTACCTTTGTGGCTAGTAAATTAAAGTCCCCCTACTGGGTGTAAAGCTAGACCTGATGAGCACCAAGTCTGCTTGCTCAGTAGTCTGACACACCTTTGCTGATTTTACTCTTCCTTTTCCTTAAGTCTTTCCATTTACAGCCCACTGGCACTCCAGGCACCTACCTACTTCAAACAAGCTCAAGCCAAGGCCTTCCCCTAACGCTGACTGCTAGTCCCACAGTAACGCTGACAGCTGCTGCTCCTGCTTCTCCTGAACAGATCATTGTTCACGCTTTATCCGTACGTTACCTTAAATTCCTTAATTCTTCTAGTTTCTGTATAAAAGACTGGCTAACTGATAAGTGTCACCAGAGATGACTCATATGCTTCAATAACAATATCTTGGGGTGAGGGGGGAGATAAATTTTGAGCTCAGTTTAAGTACTTGAGTACCTATTAGGGACCAGGATTAGGTAATAGAAAATATAGGAGCCAATACTGATGTAGTCCACTTATTTAAACAATTTTTCCTACCCGTTGTCCCAGGAGCAGTGTTTTACACGTTCATTGGGATATATCCCTCATCTCCTGTGTCTCCTTATATGAGATGGACTTACATTAGGGGAATGGGGCTAGTAAGAGAGCAGGGGCCCCAGGAGGTAAAGGATAGGGGTCTAGAAAAACAGTGATAAGAACACTGAAGTTCCAGGGGTGAGAGGCATGGAGGGGACAACAGAGTACCACTTATAAATGTTATTTATTGTCTTTAACTGTAGTCTGGTAGGTACTTTTTCATTTTGCCATTGATTGTTTTCTTTAACATTTTATAGCCTGAACACTTGTTGAACACGAGTGACAACGTCACAGTGCAGTGTCACACACCAAGAGTCATCATTCAGACAGTTGCCACAGAGGACATCACTTCTTCCATATCCCAAGCAGAACTGACAGTGGATAGTGATATTCATTCATCTGATTTTCCTGAGCCTCCAGATGCCCTAGAAGCAGATACTTTCCCAGATGAAATTCATCAGCCTAAGATTACTATAGAGCCGTCATTTAATGATGCTCATGTATCCAAATTCAGTGACCAAAATAGCACAGAACTGATGAATAGTGTTATGGTCAGAACAGAAGAAGAAATCTCTGACACAGACCTTAAACAAGAGGACACACCCTCCCCTTTAGCCCGTGCTTATGTTACTGAGGTAAGTTGCACTTAAGGAAACAGCCTTAGGTCTCAAACTTGCAGTTTGGGAAAAGCCTAGAAATCACTTGTGGAAGAGATGTCCTTCGATACCTTCCTATTTTCTTTAGACACAAAGTGAAAACCCCTGCCTGACCTCACAAGTATCCCTCAGCCAGCAGTGTGGCTCTGTCTGATCACAGTTCCTCACTAAACCCTTTCCCTGTCCACCTCCAGTAGATTGAGAAATGTTTGTTGGCACCTATGGAAGGATTTTCCGGTGGGTAGTTTGTAACAGATCTTTGTGGTTCAGCTTAGGAACCTCATCCCACAGTGTAATAATAGCAGAATTGGTTTTTTGCTGGTATTTAGAGTATGAGGTTATTAGGTTATTACTTCTGTCCATTTTAAGACCTTAACTTTAAAGCAGGATAATTTTGAAAGCTAGGTCCTTTCAAATGTAAACGTGTTCAGGGACTTAAGGAAAACTAATAGGGAATATGAGAAAGAATGTCATTTTTTAAGTGTTTTTTAATGGAATGAAAGATTCTTTAAATTCTATCTATACAAATATTACTGTTGTTATTTAGGCTTTAGAGTCTCCTACCATAGAAGAACAAGTTGATCAAACAACAATTGATGATGAAACGATTCTTATAGTTCCTTCACCACATGGCTTTATCCAGACATCTGATGTTATAGACACTGAATCTGTCTTGCCTTTGACAACACTAACAGGTACTGTAGAACACAGTAACTTCATCGGGTGCCACGGTGAATCTTATGCGGGAAATCAGGCAGTCAGTCGGTCTTGTTAAATTTTCACTTTGGTCCCTGATGTGGGTTAGAGAATATATACATTTAAGATTAACTTGAAACTTAACTCTTTATAGATCCCATACTCCAGCATCATCGAGAAGAATCAAACATCATTGGATCATCTCTGGGCAGTCCTGTTTCAGAAGACTCAAAAGATGTTGAGGATTTGGTAAACTGTCATTAAGTAATTCTTAGAAACGGGTAGTTCAGGCAAAGAAGACACACTGTTAATTACAACATCTCCAAAGAAATAGGAGCAACCCCCAAGAGGCTTAATTTACCATTCCTCTGGCTTTTAAATAGCTACAGTACTTAAGCCACATCCAGTGTTGCTGCTATGACTTTTTACCTCCTTTAAATATATCATCTGAGGTCTAGTCCTATGACAGTGTCTAGCTGAGTGGAGCACAGGGGTCTTAACTGCAGAAATCCTGGTGAGTGGTGTTACTGTCAGCAGGGAAGTTCATTCGCTTTAGCTGAGGAGTTTAAAATCACCAAAGCTTAACTACTGTTTTAAAAGCAGTAATACTCATCTCTAACGGTCAAACATGGCGCTCTATCCAGTCTCAAGTAAGCACGTTCATTCATATTTCAGAGAAATCACATCAACATGGTCTAGAGCTTACCAGTGACCTTCTCCACAAAGGTTAAGCATCTTTTAAGTAGTTTGAGACTTGAGGTGATTGTGTGGTGGTTACTTTTGGTTTACCCATTGCTGGCAGTGAGAGCTGATCTAGGCTGGGTAAAGAGGGAAGCATTAAAAAAAATGTTAAGAAAAATTCACTACAGATCTTTAAAATAACTTTTAAAGGGAATATGGATGAGAGTAGTAAAACAATTCACCAGAAGCTAAGAGTTTTCACCCCCTCAGAACCCACTGTCATCAGTTTACAAAGTTAGCAAGCACTTTGAAGTAAAACTAAATGGGAAAGGAAGTAAAACTTGCCTATATATAGATACATATATATATATATATATATATCTATATATACACACCATGACCTTTTCTTACATGTTTTACTACATAAATTACTCAAGGAATACTAGAGGGAGAGTATCAGAGTTTGCCATTCACTTAGTGCATTAATTGGTGGGGCTGTGGTATAAATTCTCCCTCTCAGGCAATTTACAAAAAAAACAAAATTTGCTTCTGTTAATGAAAAGAAACAAATCAAGAATCATTCCTATACTAGAGAAGGTTAAGCCAAAATTAGCCTTTAGGGCTTTAATGAATATGACCCCTGTAGAAAAGTCACAAAAGAAAACTTGTATAAATTATTTTATTTATTATTGTAATTAGATCTACACAATCAAAGTTGTCTTTTCACCGTCTGTGTTTTGTTAACGTGAAATTGTAGTTATAAGCAAAAGTTGGTTGCTTAGGGAACAATAATTGTATATTCAGTTTAACAGAAATAAAAGAATATTTGTCTTAAAATGCAAGATTGTTTGTTACATAGCCTTTCGCCATGCAGTTACATTATAAAAAATTGTAATTTCAAAAGTGAAAATGACTTGTGCTGTTTCAGCTTTAAGGGGAAATGTTTAAGTGCAACATCAGCTCCTTAAAGAAAAAGCAAAGTGATCTAGGCTGTGTCTCCCCTGCAAGAGGGAATTTAATTTACAATTACATGAAAATCATGTATCAGACTTCTGCAGGAGATTCTTCAGCATACCTTACCCAGCTCTTATTCAAGTCCAAATACATAGCTTTGAAGAGACCTGGTAAGTATTTCTCCTTGGCAGCCTCACTTTCCCACATCATGGAAGTACAGATTCGCACATATACATAACATGATGATAGAAAATAAGATATAGTAAATTAGATTTCTAAATTTTGGTTCTAAGTCTCCTTGTCGATACCAGTAGATCTAAAAGAAGAAGAATTAAATAAAAGTTTTAAGTAATAGCACTGAGCCAAATAGTAACAATTTAAAATACAACTTCTGTTTCCACTGTGACCAGTTTCCTCTGTATGTACTTTTTCCCCCTAAGTGAAGCTAATGCAGCCAGAATTTTATTCTTAGTCTTCATAATTCAAGTAGTACCAACTGAGTTTCCATATCCGAGATCATACCTATCCCTGCCTTCTCAGTTAAATTTGTTCTATGTTCAAAGTCTACCAATCACTTGGCAAGTCATCCAAGAACATATACCTTCTAGAGATATTTAAATACATTTGAGTAAAAGGTACAGCTCTTTGAGGTACTGAAAGACAACTTTTAAATTCTTTTAACTGATTCAGATTGCCAGTACAAACTAGGGCTTTACACATGCAAGTATTTGGTTTAAACTAGCTCGCTGTTAGTCACTTCTGGCTTTAGACCAGGAATGTGAAGTGAGCATCTCTGGCTGCTTTGTTCCCAAGGCTCTCAAGATGGGATAGGCTGATTCTTCCCTCAGGGCATAGGAGTACAGCAAAATCAGTGAGTTCAAAGCTTGGAAATGTCTCCTGGTTTATTTTTAACTCAGGTAAGCACATTATTTCTGATTTAGGCCCTGTATGAGACAAAACAATTGTGTTTAAGGGTTTACTGTTTTGATTCTGCCTCTCCTCAAGGGAAATGAAACAACAGCCAACGAATGAATGAACACTTGGCAAATACCCAACTGAGGATCCACCATCTTTATTTCTTTACCTAAAAGGCTTCTTTGTAGTAAAATTAAACATTGTTGTGGAAAGGATACAACTGCAGTTTTAGGTTTGCCAAGAGATTTTAGTGTTAATTACTTTCACTGGGGAAGATAAAGCTCAAGAGATTAAAATAGACTACTTTTTAAATTATTAGAAGTAAGAAGGAGTAATGGCATTTCCCAAAGCCTGTTGGGCTCTGTATGTAGTCCTTGAAGGAAGATGAATTAAGAAAATTACATCAACTCTTTGGCCACCTGAGTTTTTTGGGTTTTGTTTTATTTTTGCTATTAAGGTAGTAGTTTCCTTTTAGGGTTACAACTTTGGGATTTAGGAGAAAAGGAAACTCAGATATAATGAGAGATACCCTGATACCCTTTCATTCGTGCCCACCCAAGGACGGTTTTGTAATTAGAGATATCCTTTCATACAGACATCTGCCAGGGCTGGAAATCTGTCCCATAAACTGCAACCTTCAGCTCTCAAGGATACTGAATTTATATTCTAAAAAGTACTCACAAGTATGCAGGCAGTAATACTACTCAAAGAGATGCAGACAGCAAAAAATATATTCAACGGTTTTGGAGGTAGTTGAGGGAAAACAAAAGCACTGATCAGCGTTACCTGTGTGAAGAGAAATTACGTCAGGCCTCAGGAGTAATTCCGAGCCTTGGTTAGAAGGGCATCTAGGCAATGTCGTGTCATAAACTGCTTCACATTGTAAAATGATACCTTACCACCAGTTTGCCTCCTGCAATGTTAATACTTAATAAAGTATTTAAATATTTTCAGTTGTGTTATTTCATTTAGTACTTCTATTTAGTCTTTCTCACCTTTCCCTCTTTTATGAAAGGAGACAAACCACCACAGAGCAGTAAAACTAGCTAACCTCAAAATAACCTCCTTCGTTAACAAAGACTAGAAAGCATGTAAACCTCATTCCCAGGGTCAACAACTGTACTGGAAAAAGTGCTAACCTTTCTGTTATTTTGAATACAACAAAATACATAGCCAAAATTGTTTTTGCATAACATGAAATATACTTAAAGATAGATACCCTATATTACAGTTCTCCTTCTACTTTAGATACACCATTTTACCTATTTATTAAGAAATCATGGCAGCAAACTTCACTACAATTCTCTTAAATTTAATGATAATGTGCCAAAGGAGTATCATTCTCGGACCGTGGGAAGTGTGGCTTTATTTTATTGTAACAGCACCAAGCTGACTCATACAGGATGGAAAGTTATAATAAGCTTTTGAAACTACAGGATAATGAATGTGCTTTAAGAACAAAATTAAGGTACTGGCAGAAACGGGGAGTTGTAGGTTATGTACAGAAGGGAGTTGCTGGTAGCCACTGACAGAACAACTGTACTAGGCAAACAAATACAGCAAACTCAGAAAACAAGTTGTTTGACTTGTGCTATTTCACACTCAACGAGGCAGGGTGGAAATCAATTAGCTACTCCAGTTACCAAGTGCAGTTTTGTTCAAGTGATAATAAATTGAAAGCATTTAATTTTACTATGATAGGAATACTTCACATGCTCATGTACTGACCCCTTCTAAATACTTTTCTGGAAAGTTACTGGACCACAATATTAAAATTTTCAAAACTGTCTAAGAGCCTAGGTGTGACACAGAGATACTTACTAGAATCAGTAAGGATGTTAAGCTGCCAACAACTAAATTGATGATTCGATCCTGAAAGAGAAAAGAGTTTTTGAGCCACGTGATAAGCCCACAGCACTTTCAGAAAGAAAGAACTATGTTAGGAGGCACTATGGTGTTTTAGAACAGAGAAACCAGGCTCCTGCCCCTCTGAGCTTTACCTAAACAACTGCCAGAAAGGGCAAGTATACTGAGCCACCAGAGCAGAAAAGGTATTTTGCAAAGAGGAACAACTAACTGGAGAAGGACTCTTGAAGTGACAGGGTATTTTCACATTAGGGTCTTCAGAAGACTGGGAAGGCCTGGATGGGGACGGTAGAGCAGAAGCACTGGGATGGCCAGCTCAGGGCCTTGGCAAAAAGAACCAGAGACCCGACTAGAGCTGATGCCAAGTGCCATCGTAAGTTTGGACCTATCTGTGATACAGCCTAGGTGGCCTCGTCTAATGTAATGGAGAAGGAAACACTGCTGTTACAAGGGACCATGGACTGCCAAGGCTGCAGGCAGTCTCCGACCACCTTGTCCAGTGGTTTTCCAACTCATTTATTTAATAGCAAAAATCTTCAATATGTAAACAAGCATAGAATCATTTGATTGAATGAGGAATTTGAGGTCCTGCCCATCAAGCTTTCTTGTCATTCCCATCGCTCCCCCAACCGACTCCAAAGAGTAGTTTGAAAAACTGATCTAATCCAATCCTAATTTTTCAGATTAAGGTAAATTTAGGTCCAGTGAGTGTAGTTAACTTATTTGTCCAAAGTCATACAGCAAGTCAGAAGCAACTTTGAAACAGGATACCTAAATATCAGGTTAACTGGTTAGTTTCAGTTTCAGTTATAGGAATTAAAAAAGTTAAAGCAGTATTTTATATAAATGTAATGTTAGCAATATATACTAATATTATATGCATTATATATTAGTATATTCTAACAATTTGATAGAAGTTATTTACAGAGCTTACAGAATAAAGGTGGTAAGGGTTCAGGGCCTGATGAGGAAACACTACTTTCAGGCCAATGAGAATATCAAATACTCATTTCTGAGGAGTCAAAGCTGAAGGCTTTAATCACTCAGTCTTAAAGATTGTTTTGGTAACGTCTGAGCAGAGAATAGCAGGAGATGGGAGCGACACAAGAACGTTCACCGAGCAACTGAACACTCATTTCCAAGCTGCCTGCTTCTAAAGATAAGAACCCAAAGAAGTTAGAAGAGGGAGGAAGCTGGGAGGAAGAGTGAAGCAAAGCCAAGTATTCTATCTGATGTGCCTGATCTCACCACCACCAAACCACACTCCAGACCAAGGCCACTGCAATTCAAATGTTATACAGGACAGAGGAAACAGAACTCCAGCCACATCCAAATAGATTCAGAATAGATCTTAATCACCACCACAGGGCACACCGGAGTCTGAAATTAGGACCATTTGTTAGGGAAGAGACCCGGGGACAAATCACTGATCACTATCAACTTATTCCCACACAATACCAATGTAAGTGTGTTCAACATAAAATGTGCTCACAGACAATCCATTTATGAGAAACTTGTGCCTTGTGAAAAGGTTTCAACTAAGCTCTTCTGGTTTATTCTGCTAAGTCAAGAATATTTGCTCCTTTCGAGCTCCAGGGATTTGCAAGAAGTTTATGAAGCTCTGCATATCTCACAAGAGCTCTCTTACCAATCCAGAGAGGCCGGTGAAGAGGTTCAGGTGAGACGTATGGAGCAAGAATCACTAGTCTCCAAATGGCACAGCAAGTTTGCCGGCCAGGATCAGAACAGGGAGGGGGTTATAATGGTGAACACACAGTAACTATGCTAAGAGCTTTCGTGTATCTTCTCAAAAATCCTGGGATGAAATGGTATGATGACTATTTTATAGGTGGTGCACAGGCTCAGGGAAACTGAGGGCTTGCCCAAAGTCTCAGTGCTAGTAAGTGATGGAAACAGGATTCAATGCAAAAAGAGCAGATTCCATTTAAACTCCTCACTCGAAAAGCAGCCTAGCGGGCAAACTGCTGGTCTTGACACAGATATCGAGTTGCCAAGAGGACCTCAGAAAGCCTATTAGCAAAGTACTACAGTGAAGTTATCTTTCAGGAATGAAGATCACATAAGTGACTTTTTTCAGATTGTTGAACTTATCCATATAAGCCTAGCTGGTTTCACTCATTCACGAAAACACACCTACACTTTAATGAACACTCCTAGACAGTTCACTGTGCAGAATCCCACGTCATCCCCATGAACAGCGGTTACTTTAGTGTCATAACGAGTCTCTCTGGGACTCCCAAGGTGGCACCAACTATACAGGCTACAGCAGCAGTGCTTCTCCTCTCTCCCAGCCAAGGCCTTGGCTTCATGCCATCTGCTATCAAAGTAACCATGAACCCAGGCCGGGGAAATAGCAGAGCTAAACTTGGAAGACCTCCCACTTTCTTCTAACTCCTGCTTCGTGGAGTGGTCTGGCTCAGCAACACTGGCCTCACCTGAGAGCCCGTAAGAGATGCAGGCTTTTGCACCTTGCCCCAGACTTACTGAATCAGAATCTGAATTTTAACCAGATCCTCAGATGACCTGTGAGCACATTTAAATTTGAGCAGCACTGCTCTAAAGTTCAGAGTCCAAACTAAACTGTTCTGAACATTAATAGTTTACGTCGCAGAGCAGAGGCCCCTCCCAGGGCCCAGAGATGATTTTTCAGGGCTTTAGCAGCTCCCTGTTCCCCTAGTCTCCGAAGATAGAGGAATAAAGAATAATTACATTGCTTGCTAACTGGCATTTCAAAGGGCAGTTTTAGAGCCAATATGCTCCACATCAGAACCAGAGTGCACGGAGAAAAGAGAACATTGCATTTAAATCTGCTGTTTACAGAATGAACACTGAAAACTCAGGTTATCTCCATTTCAAAAGCTACTTCCTATTGACTCAGTTATTTCATTTCTCACAGAAACTAGCCTGTCTCCTCCCCAGTTCCATTATTGTCCTATTTTCATCTAACAAGACTGTTCTCCCTACCAGAGCTTTACGCCTTGTACTGTTGCTTATGTTCACTCCCCGAGGAAGTTCGGCAGGATCAGAATCAGCCTTGATCCTTATGTGCAGAGGGGACAGGCCAGGGAATGAGGTATCTCCCCACGGACATCTACTCAGCAACAGGCTGAGACAGTCTTAACCCATGTATGTGCATACACACGTGTGTGTGTGTGCACAGGAACATAAATATATACATGTACAAACACATATAGTACAGTTTTGAGAGGGATTCTGCATACATTACCTCATAAGTCATTTATGTATTCGCTCAAACATTCTCTCAATTATCTCAATATAACTGAAAAAAAAATTATCTACTACCTCCCAGACGCAAATACAAGCACATATAAACCTGCCCTCCAGAAGTTTATACAATGCAGAGCTCAAGAGGGCATGAAGGAGAAAGGGAATGAGCTATCCTGCACAATCGGGGGGAGAATATCGGAGAGAGTCAAACCTGAAAGAGGACTAGCTGGTGAGCAAGGAGGAAAGAGAAGGTGGCTCATGAAGGAGGAACTTCACAAAGTCCCCGGGGAGGGGAGGGGCGGGGATGCCTCGCACAGGAGGAGAGAGCAGCCTGAGCCCAGAACAGAGGCATGTCTTCATCTTCCTCTGAAACAGGGAAGGAGAAAAAGATGGCTGGGCATACAAAGTGTCTGTACCTGGGATGGGAGAAGGGGGCCCTGTGAAGCAGTAAGGAGGATGTTATCTCCACTTAACCAGTGGGTGACCAGGTTCTATAGGACCAGTCTGCCCAAGGTCATATAGCCTGGTAACAGAAAAGTCTCCTACCCAATGCTCCTTGCAAAATGCAAGCCTAACAAGCAGGTCAAAAGGTCTAAGAATCCTTAGCCTGGTACATATGGACCCTGAAATTAGAGTTAAGAGACTAAGGTTCTCATCTCAGTTCTGCCACTGGCTGGCTAGGTGACTTCAAAAGGTCACCATAATCCATTGGGGTCTATCAAACAAGGGGATTGGGCTGATTATCTAGTTCCTTCCAGTTTTAACCATTTAAGGTTCTGATCATCTGCTTCAGGCTACCCCTGGGTCAGAGGAGAAGGCCTACTCCCCAGAGATCAAAAAGCTCAGAAGCTCCCCAGATTCCTTGGTCAGTCATTAGCTGGTATCCTGATACAAGACAGAGAAGCCCAAACTCATGTCAAATGCTCAGGCGGCAATGATGGCTCTGGGAAGAAACTGGCAGTAACATCCCAAATAACCAAAGGCCAGCATTTGTCCTCAGCCACCTGAAACATCCTGAATCTAGACAGTTCAAAATGCTAACGAGTAAAACCATGCTCAGCCTCACATTTCCACGGTAATTTACCGCCTACTTCCAAAGTGGATTTACAGCTTGTGATATTACAGCAAAACCCTAACCCATTCAAGCAACAATAAAAACAGCAAGGCAAGATTTCTAAAGGGATCTGGGGAGTGGAAACGAGTAAAAGGATTTAAAAGAAAAAAATTTGACTTAAAAAAAAATCTAAGTTCAAATGTTAGTACTTAGATTCCTGGCAGCCAACTGGGTTTCAAAGTTCTCACTAATCACACATGCAGGGTCATTAGAAGCAGCAAGCTTCTCCCGGGTCTGAGAAGAATTTGTTGTGTGCCTCTCTGCAACTACAGAGACACAGAAAATGCAGCTACTTCATACATACTCTTCTTATGTTGACCCATAAGAACAGCTGAAGGTATAACGTTCCCCAAAGAGTGAGACGCAGGCTGAGGCGGGATGGCTGAAACGCCGCACACCTGATTTAACTGAGCATCCTTCACGGCTCAATTCAAACATCGCCTCTGCTGTAAATCCTTTCTGGACAGCATCCTCTGGCACCTCTCAGGATGTACGATGTCCCTGTCTCAGGGCTCCCAGGTCATGTCATCCAGATTTACACTTATGTATTTATTGCCTGTTTCCTCCATTAGGGCTGGCAGCCAATTAACAGTGAGGAAGAGAGCCCACGCCTGTGCATGTTGCTTAAACAAGAGAATCACAAACAAAAGTGGCCAACAGCATTTTCCTTAGAGCACCTCTCACCAGTAGAGGCTACTCACCACTCATCTGGGGCCTGACCCATCAGAAATCTCAGCTTCTGGTCAGCACAGAGCGTGGCCTCACGGCTCTAGGATCCACAAACACACAACAGCTCTGCAGAAGCTACAGCCTGGCCCTGCAGCCCGACAGACAGACCCAACCCCTCACAGTGCCTCCCAGGCAAGGCACCAACGATCCCACAGAAAGATCGGTAGTAAACCATGGGCATCTCCAGGATCCGGGTTTCCCCAGCCTGAGGACAAAAGCCCAGGTACTCAGTACCCGCCCCAGCAGCTCCCAGCACTGGTTTCAGGGGCATGACAGCAACTCCTGCCCAGGAATTGGCCCTCGGCATTCCCAGGGAGAAGAACCGCGAAACAGAAAGCTCCCTGCAGGGAAGAGAAACCCTGGATGGACACCACCACAAGAACATTCCCGCCCACCCTCTGGGGGGCGGACATGAGGGCTGGTGGGGGGTGGCTAAGACTGAGAATTCCACTTTGGTGTTACTTCCATCTTCCTCTGCGACTCCATCAAAGTCCTCCTCAGACAACATCGCAGGTGGCCCTATAGACCCCGTCCCTCCCCAGCTGTGCTCCAGGTCAACCTGCACCCCCCACACTTGCCAGGTTCTCCGTCAGCCACCTCACCCCTGAAACCTGTTCCACGTGAGCCCACTGCGTCCTGGGCTACGGAGTCCTCCCGCGGACCGATGTCCCTTGCTGCCTGTCTCTCAACTTCTCCCCAGTAGAGCCTGTGCCCCCCGTATACTCATCACAGGTGCACTGGGCCAAGATCGAGGGGGCGGCAGGGCGGCGCCTGCTCCCCAAGCCAGATTAAGATGGCAATTTTAGTAATAGCCTCAGCGATGGTCTGAATGTGTGTCCCCCTCCAACTCCTATGTTGAAATCCTAATGGCTAATGTGACAACAGCAGGAGGCGGGGCCTTTGGCAGGTACGTGGGTCATGAGGGTGGAGCCCTCACGAATAGGCTAAAAGCCCTTATCAAAGAGGCTCCAGAGAGCTCCCTACCATTTCCACGGGCGGAGGGGGGGGGGGCCATGAACAGAAGTGCACAGCCCGGAAGACAGCCCTCATCCTACTGTGCTGGCATCCTGCTCTGGAATGTTCAGCCCCCAGAATCTTCAGAAAGGAATGTCTGTTGTTTCCAAGTCACGCAGTCTGTGTGGCGCTTTGTTACAGCTGCCTGCACAGACTGACAGCCTCTGTTTCTAGGATGCACGTCCCTGATAGTCTTATGCCAACTTCTTCTCTTCCTCTTCTCAGTTACTGCAATTATTTCAGCACCTGCTTTGCCAAATCCCTCTTCCTCCAACCCCTCCACTACTGCCCCTGGACTTCACCCACATCCACTGGCTAGATGATTTCCAATCTGTTACCCAAAGCTCTAACCTGAGGGCCTCCCTACCGATCTCTGATCGTGGAATCAGCAGTTTCAGCAATGCCCGGAGCCTCCCTGGTGGATGTGTTCTTCTCTTGATGCTTTGAAAACCCAGTCCCAAGTCACCCTAAAACCCGCACCCACTTCTCAGCTCTGGTGTAAGCCATGCTGTGAAGTCTGACACTATCCTGACTATAGCGCCAGCTTCCTCATCTGTCTCCTACTCCACGCTGTACAGCCCAGGAGGCTCAGAGCCACATCCTCCTTGTTCTGTCAAATTCTGGGCCACTGCATGTGGCTGAAATCCAGCCCAATGCTGCACCCCCCAGGCTGTGCACCCTTGCATGGGCCTGCACCCACTCAGAGGCAGGAGCCCCTTTTTCTAATTCAGACAAAGCCAAGCTACAAGTCTGTGGGAGCTGCCACTACCCAGAGTGGACAGATCCTTCCTCTGACTGTACAAATGTGTCATCGTACCAGTGGGTGGTGACGTTGGTCACTTCCCTCTGCCAATCCTCTAATGTATGCCCAACATATATTAGATATTTAAATATTAACTGAAAGAAAAAATTCATTGGTTTACTACAAATTCATGTTTTTGGCAGGGCCTTCATTGTATTTTCGTGGCCTTTTATTTTGGGCTGAGTGTCCTTGACTCTCTTCAGACAACTGTCAGAAGCTCTACCTCAACTCAGGTTCTCAGTCTCACCCTTGAAGCCTGTCCATCAGCAAATACCCTTAGAAAAAAAGATGACAAGAAAAAGAGGAAAACTCCCCTCCCTTTACTTCCATTCCTTCCAACCTGAAGAGGACTGGAGACAGCTTGCTCTTCTGCCAAGCCTGTACCCGTTCCCTGGCCTGATTAGTTATCTCTGTCCTCATCTCTATGCTGAATCTTTCCCTCATAGAGTCCATCTCTGGCCCCAGATCTCAACTCCTCCAACATCAGAAGAGCCTTCCATCCATCCTGCTTCCCACCTTTGATGTTCAGCATCCATTCTGTACCCTTTTTACATGTTCAGTGTGAGAAAGTTAGGAAGGAAATAACACAGGGTAGATGAAGAATGACTGGGAGAAAATGGGGGCGATGGGCAGGTATTTTTAAAAAGGGGTTCAAGAAATCCTCATTAGATGTTTGAACAGGAGCTAAGGAATGAGATGCGCCAAGAATCTGGGAGTAGAGTGCTGCAAACAAAACAGTGCAGCAAGTGCAAAGGTCCTGAGGCAGGAGTGAGCTACGGAATTGGAAAGAAAAAGACTAGGATGACTGAAGCTTAATAAGGAAAAGAGAGGGAAGAACAAGGATTTGTGTAGGGCCTTTCTATCTTCCCTGCAGTACACATACGCTCCATGAGAAAAGACACCCTCTCTGGCACACAGCACATTTCCTAGGATGCAGTACACACATGATTAATCACTGAATAAAAAGAACACATACATGCACACTCTATGTCCTACAGCCTCCAGAAGAAAACTGTACTTCGCACAGCACTCAAGGCTCTTCCCACAGCCTAGCCTTTCCTCTGATCCTTGGTCCCAAGTTCTGGCATCTGCTCATAAGGGAACATTCACAGTTTCCTGCTCCCGCCTCTCAGACAGAGTTGGACTTCTGGCTTGGGCTTGGGATTCCAGCTCGCCACCTGCTGTTAAAGCTTACTCCTGCCTCAAGCCCAAGACTCAATTGCCCCCTGACCTGATGCCCCAGCAGAACATCCCCTCCTCTGCGCTCCCTGGCCCTCTGCTCCTCCTTTCACTAGCGGCTTGATCCCACGTTAATCCTCCCGAGATGCAAGATCTTTAGGTCACTGAAGACAGTGATTATCTTCTCTTGTGAAGGAGACAGAAGAAAGGCAATCCAATCAGCACATATTAAACCTACAAGGGGCATGACTTCCGAACATTGTTCCCTCGGACTGAGTCATTCAGACCCTCGAGCCGCATTCTACTATCCCTTGCGTCCAAAGTTTTAGATTTCTCAAACTTCGGCGTTCCACTACCATAAATAAAAGGCTAATTCTCACAAATAATTTTCCTTTTCTTCCTCCAAGTCTCAGTGGGAAAACTTCTCATCTGGTAAGCTCTGAAAATGGCCCAGTCAGAAGCTTGAGGGGCAGCGGTCTCGGAATAAACATACTGAGAGCAGAAGGTGGGGGGAGGCCCGGGCCCAGGAGAAGCAAGAAACCTTGGGCCTCGCCGGTAGGGTTACTGGGCTCCCCCGGAGTGCACGGCCCTGACAAGGCGAAGCCTTCCCCTTACGCTGGGGCAGGAGGAACTCTGGACACAGCATCCCCGTCCCCAGGATGGAAGCCAGGGGACAGCTCGCCTCCCTGGTGAACTCTGGACACGGTGGCCCTGTGCCCTGGGGCTACTGCCCTGAGCCGTGGCAGAGGCCAGGGGCGCAGGATGCGTGCAGAGAGCTTGCGGGAGCCACACACCTGCCACCTCTCCCCTGAACTCTCCCTCGTCTCTCCCTAGACAAAGTAAACGTACAGGCTCTTTCTTTCCCTTATTTCAGATTCACATTCTGAAGCATCTTTCAGCTGTGGTATTTCTGTTACACATCCTTGCCGGGCTCTCCTCCTCACAGTTATGCGTTCTTGAAACGCATTATTTTCACTGAAGCACCACTTAGGGAAATGAGATCACAGTAAAAATAGAAAACAAACCTCCTCCACATGCTTAAAGGATAAAACAATCCCTGGAGCCAGAACCACAGGAAATGCCGGACTTTATGCGCTCCGACCTGCAGAACAGGAGGCACAGAGCAAGGGCCAAGGGGTCAGGAGCCGGACAGACCTGCCTACAACCTACGTTCCTTCTCCTGCCACCTGCCTTCCTGTGGCCCTGCATACGTCACGTAACTCCGAAGCCTAAGTTTCCATATCTATACAACGAAATCCGTATTTGTACAACAGTCAAACAAGCGGGGTTGCCAAGGATTTGGAGACTATATACGTCAAGCCCTGGAACAGAGTGACATTTAGTGGAGAGTCGGTAAGTGGCAGCTCATACGGGATTAGCACTCTTTCTACCACGTCTAATGGGGCCTCTTGCCAAGAGGATCAGGTCCTCATAGATAAGCAGGAGTTGAGTGGGCCCCAGACCCTGGCCCCCATTTCTAGGGCAGCACAACTTCAAATGCATTCCATCGAATTTGTCAACCCATGTATCCCCGTGGCAGCACAGAACATATGGTCATTGTACCCATACACAGACTACAGACTGATGCTAAGGAAAAAAAAAAATGACTCAATTTAGAAGAGCCAGCCTATTACCACAGAGCTGCAAAAATCACGTCTCCAGAGAGAAAAACCCAGCAGCCCCTCAGCTTCTGAGAGGCCAAGCCTCAGTTTAAGTTTTCCATACAGGAGTATAATACATTTACTGTGGCCCCGTTGCTGAAGCTCAGAGAGGAGAGAGGACAGTGATGACTTGAAGTGCAGAGAGCCTGAAGCACCACTTCCTGGTCTGCTGTCCTGCGCTCCAGGTTTCTGAGAACCAGCCCCCGCCTTCCACGGTTGGTGCAGGGTGTCCCAAGAAAGAAGGTTACTTTTTGGTGATGCTAGATGCTGACTTCACATAAACCTAATATAAAGAACATAAGAGAAAAGAAAGAAGCAGACTCACAGATATAGAGAAGAAACTAGTGGTTCCCAGTGGTGAGAGGGCAGGCAGGAAGGGCAACATAGGGGCAGGAGATAAGAGGTACAAACTACCATGTATAAAATTAGCTACAAGGGTATATTGTACAACACGGAGAATACTGCCAATATTTTATAATAACTTTAAATGGAATAAAACCTTTAAAAATTGTGACTCACTCTATTCTACACCTATAACATATTATATTGTATATCAACTATATTTCAATATTAAAAAACTTAATAATATTCACAAAATCAAGAACTGTGTAAAGCACTGTGCTGACTGCTAGAAAGGTTACAGAAATAAGGCAACTGGCTCCTCCCCTTAAGGAGCTTAGACTCTGGTCAAGGAGACGAGATCTGTATAAAGTCTTCACAGCACAAGGAGTAGGTACCAGGGGGCATCTCTGACCACGAGGCTCATAGGAGGGAAGCCTGGATGCAGGCTGGGTTGTAAGGAAGTTTCTAAGGCAGGAAACTGAGGACCAAGCAGTATTCTGGCATTTAGAGAAGAGAGGGTTCCACAGAAAGGAGAAGAACATTTGCCAAAAGCTCAAAGAAAGAGGTCCATGGAGAGGTGCCAGCCTGGACTGGGCTCCACAGCGCACGGGTAAGACCAGGGATGGCAGCCCTCCCTACACACCAGCATCCTCTGAAGAGCTTTCTAAAAATACAAATGCCTGAGCCCAACCCCCACAGACCCCCAGGCCTCTGGTCTAGGGGTGAGGGAGAAAAAACCTATTACAGCAGGAAAGAAAAAAGGCCTGGCATCTATCATTCTGAACTGTTCCTCCAGCACAAGAAACAGCCACTAAAAGTGGTTTGGCAGGCTGGATGAGGCAAGGGGATGACTGATCCTGTCCCTTGGGTGACCAGCTCTGCTTTGAGGGAGACAGGCGTTGTGCTCAGAGAATCACCCAGGCACTGAGGTCAGAGGCTTGAAGCCCACAGCCCTCAGAGGACAGCCTTTGAGGCTCCAGGCAGGGGGAGGGGCAGCAGGCAGAAACAACCACCTTACCCACAGCTTGGGTCTTAATCAAGCAACAATCCTACCCTTACCCCCTAAAAGGCAAGAAGTAGCACTCTAATCTTACACTATTATTTGCAGAAGCCAAATGTTCCAAGTCTGAATTGTCTGAATTCGACTACAGCTCATCAAAAGGACTGGCTTTTCAACATTTTTATTTACTTTTCTTTTTTTTTTTTGCAGAGAGAGGAGGGAAGGAGGCAGGGAACACAGCTTAGTATATGGAACTTATGCCTTTGGAACCAAAAATCTGAGCCCCAGGGTTCACTAACTTGCCCCCTACACAGGGGTCCCCTCCATATTATCTGAGTCCAATGCACGCACCTTCCTCCACTGTCACTCACTTTCCTCACGTCACATCCACGTAGGAATAAAGGAATCAGAACTGTCACCTCCCTTCTCAGAGATGAATCGTCTATTTCATTATCACTGACATTCAACAGAAGAGGCTGGTCTGGAAGTGGCTTTCACTACAGTGCACCGAGGGTAGCACTCCTCCCTTGCCCATTTGCACTAGCTGTGGGACACTGGTTTGCTTTCTTCCCCAGAAAGAACTATCTCCCTCTCCCCTCTAGGTTCACCAATCCACTGGCTGAAAGTGAGTTCGGATGATTCCGCAGCCACCTATGAAATCAAGAAATCAAAACAGGGGGAAGTGGTAGAGAACGTGCTTAGCATGCATGAGGTCCTGGATTCAATCCCCAGTACCTCCTCTAAAAATAAATACATAAACAGACCTAATTAACTCCCCCCACAAAAATATAATTAATTAAAATAAATCAAGACAGATTCACAAGCTCCAAGGATAACTTAAAGCCTTCCATCTTCCGGACAGAAAGACTGCCAACTGTGTCTTGTCTGAAAGGAAACTTAAAGGCAGCCATGGGCAAGAGGAGGAGGAACATCTCCAGGTTTCAGTTCATACTAAGAAGGGAGGGACAAGGGAATCGCTCTAGATTTCTAGAGCAACATTTCCTGAGGGGGGCTCTGTGGACACTGCCTCAGGCACGCGGGGTAGGGGTCGGGATCGGGGTTGGCGGGGGCCGGGTAAGAATGAAGTGAGACACTATTGTGCCGGTGCCAAAAGGCCAGCCAGTAAAATAGCACAGGCAGTACTCCTACCCTCCCTCTCCAACTAGAGTCCCAAGGAAAATTAGGAGCCCCACAGTGAAGGAAAATGATTCTCGAACATGCCACGGAACCACCATGACTAATAATTCACTTGCTTTAGAAGCGCGCTGCCCAGTACGCAGCACCAGCTATGCCCGGTTACTGAACGCCTGGAATGTGGCTGGTCCAAACCGAGATGGGCTGAAAGTGAGAATACACACCGGGTTTCAGAGGCTTAGCCTGAAAAGAGAATGCAAAAGTTACCTCCACTTTTCACACAGATTACATATTGAAATGATAGTATTTTGATTATATATTGAAATGATAGTATTTTGGATATATGGAATTAAGTAAAGCATACTATAAAAATTAATTGCACTTGTTCATACTTTTAAACCATGCCTATAGGACGTTTAAAATCGTGTACGTGGCTCACACTGTATTTCTGTTGAACAGTGCTCTGTTAGGAATGCTAAGCGACAGCCCAGGCTCAGAAACCCCAAGTACAGCATGTTATTGTGGCACTTGTGCCACATTTTGTTTTTCCCCTGAAAGACATGTACCATATCCCAGAACTGGGAATGGATAAAAATAGATGAAAAACGCACCTGGACATTCTGACCAGGATTCATAAGACAGCCCACCCAGCAATGTGTAATTTCCAAAGGTGTCAAGGAATGAATATCTTCCCTTTTTTTGGGTCTATTATCCCTTAGATGCTTATGTAATGACACAAGACGAAACCTGCTTTGCCTTTCGCTCCTTGGATGTATCTGTAAAGTTATTCCCAAATATCATGCTAAAGTCTGACTAAATTTGGAGCTGAAAGCATTACCCAGTTCTTTCAGAAACCATCTATCAGGGTGCTGCTCCAGGCCCACTGGGTTATGCACTTCTTGTTCTACGTAGATTCTAGAATCTTCCACTCACTCCATGACTGAGCAAACCACCTCTTCCCTGTGAAAGGGCCAAGCATGTGAACGTCCACAGAGCTTTCAGGAGCAAGTGACACAGATGGTGGCGAAGGTCACCATTCACTATCCTAGTCAACTTGTGAAAGGGCGTTGGGGAAGCATCACCAGCCGGGAACAGTCGTGTGACTGAACACTCAGCCTGCTTTGTAGTTCAGCTTCCCAGCTTGTAAAATAGGAGTAACAACATCCATCTCACAAAGGAACTAATGATTAGATGAGGGAAATCTGAATGCAGAGCATGCTGCCTGGAACTGGGGAAACCCAGCTTCCCTCCAGACTCTTCTCTGCTCTGTGGGCTTCAGTCATCTTTGCCATCAAGTTAGAGACCAGCCGTAAAGCTCTGGTCCTTTCTAGACTTAAAATTGAGAGGCTATCTACGGTCAGTTGTTACAAGGCAAATTAGATCACCAACAGCTCAGAAGATCTGTCAGACTAGGACAGGAAGTAGGTTTTCCCCTTTCTGGATTTTTTTCCTCAGAAGCAGGAGTTCATTAATGTTGATCATTAATGTGAAGCGGCTGTTGTGTCATTCCTAGCACCACAAAGAGAGAAAGCTGGGAACACACCCACACACACACGTTTCTCAGGGTCCCCAGGAAGCCACCCTGCGCTAGCAGTGACTCCCCTCCATGGGAATGGCTCCACTGCAATGTTGTCCTATCCTTTCACTATTATGGCCCCACTCCTGTGTCTTGCCCACTCAGGTCCTCAAAATCATCTGCTGTCATTAACGACGGGTGCTTCCCCTTCTTCAGATCTGGCAACTCCATTTATACGAAGCATGATGTATTTTCCTATCTCAAACCAGAAGCCTCTCCTTTCTCTGTTCTGGACAATTTCTCTATGTCCACTATCAGCCTCACAGAGGGAGCTCAAGGACGCAATTTTGAGAGATCTGGAAATTTATGTTGTCCTTAATTTTTTTTGTCTGAGTGGCTGATTTTACCATTATGATGCTTCAAGATGCCTAAGTAGTGCTGGGGATGTATACTTTTGGACTAAATAAATATGCGACAAACACAGATTCATTTGAAATAGTCAAGTTCTCGGATGGGTTTCCAATGAATCACGGGCAATAGGAAACTTTTAGCCATTGACAATTTAGGCCTGAGTCAGATAAGTGTCTCTAAATCAACAAGACCCTTACCAAGTCATCTACCTTAGTATTCAGGGATTAATGGAGGTCAGAGGCCACATCACCCAGAACCCCAGTCTGTGTGCCAAGGCATGTGGGGGAGACACTGAACCTCTTGGCTCTCAGCACAGCTGGGCAACCAGATGCTCTGGGCCCCATCTCTTCAAGCAGCAGGCTGCCTCCACCCTCCAGTTCTCAAATCCTCTTCTAGTCAAACCCCAATTTAGGAGCATTCGCATTCGAAAGCCCAAGGCTTCCAGTCTCTGAGTTGAGAATTCATTCTGTAAAATCTTCTCCAGGTTTCCCAAACATGCCCTCTCTATGCCCGTGTCATGGCGAGATGCAACTGCATCAAGTTTGCTGACGTGTTTCCCCCATCTACCTGGGTTCCATGGACCACCAAGGCCTATCACATAATGCTCAATAATGTCAGCAGAAATAGGAACACCTACTGGACCAGAGCTGTGTTTCTCGGACAGTGTGCACCGTGGGCTGGGATTGTGCAAAGCCACAGGATAAACGAGATGCATCTTCCTAGACATCAAGGTTAAAACATTTTCTCATAAAGACACTTTGAGAAGAAAAAGCAAAATTCATATGGGGTTAAAAACATAAAGTAGTAGTCTCCAGGCAGGCTGACAGCTTCCAAATTCAGGGTTATGCCCCAGGCTGTCGGGTGTATATGTTCTCTATCCTTTCTGCTAAAGAGGTCCCAGCCTAAGCTGAGAAACTCAGGAAGCTCTGGACTCCCTATGTGCCCCACTTTATGAGAGGCTGAAAGCACTCTGTCAGGGGTCAAAGATCACCAATGCCACTTTCTACGTGGGGGGAAAAAACCCAAAACAAAACAGGCTAATCTTACCGAAATGACTCAGAAAGTTAATGCTGGGGACAGGAAAACAGCTCTCTTCAATTACCGGCCCAGGACATCACATGATTAAGCTTGTGAAAGATCTTATACTTTTTAAAAGCCCAAAATAATGTACTACCTCTTGTTTGGGTCTGAGACCCTTTGATCACTTCCTGTAATGAAGCCCCATCAAAGAAACCCTTCTTTCACGCCTCTCCTCTTTTTCTTTGCCCGGATGCCTCAGCAGTAAACCCTTAAAGGCTCTAGAGAAAACAAATCAGAAGCACCTCTCTTGGGCTCTTTCTTACGGAAGCTTCAGGCGCACACCTGAAGCCTCCTGGAGGTCAGCCCTCCAGCTGAACGGACGGAAGTGCAAACACCCTACACACCTGCGGGGGGGGGCTTCCGCACTCCCGTGAAGGGCCTCCAGTAGTCCAGAATTTTCTGAACTTTTCTCCACCCCAAGCTTTCAAGGCTCTTAGCCAACCCTGTCCCAACTTGGGAGCCGAGAGGCAGGGCAAATATCTTGAGAGAGACTGAAGCAGCAGCTTTTTCTTGCTACAAGTGCCCTCAAGGGCAGCATAAGGACCCAACAGGGCTCCGGGCGGGAAGAGGGGCAGACACGCGCACCCAGGCCCCCAGTCCCGGTCCGCACTCACCTTGGCCGACGTCTCTCCAAACAGAGGCCTGTTGTCCAGGCCACTGGTGCCGTAGGTCCTGGTAGAAAAGTCCTCCATTTTGGGGTTTCTTCACTGTCCCCCAAGCCAATCAAAGCCGAGCCAGCATTGCCTCTCGAAGTCCCGGGTCCGCGATTCGCAGCGCCGCGGATCACCGAGCACTCATGGCCGAAGCGCGGGGGCCGGAGTCCTCCCGGCGGCGGCGGCGGCGGCGGCGGGGTGGGCGCTCAGACCCGCCGCACGAGGCCGCGGCGCCCGAGCCCGGCTCTCCTCATCGTGAGCAGCTGCCGCAGGAAGTGAAAGGAAACACACTCCGCGTGGCCGACTCGCCCGGGCCGTTCCCGCTTCCCCAAATCTCAGCTCCCCGTCCGCAAGGCTCGCGCCGCAGCTGGCGGAGCAAATCGGCTTCCCCGGGGTTCCCCGCTCCCTACCCCTCGCCACCCCGCCTCTTTCCCGGATCGCTGCCCGTGCTTTCGAAATGTCCTGATAAACGTTCACCCTTCACGCTCCGAGGGGGTAAAAGTTTTCCTGGGAGGATGCATTCCAACCCTCTGCACCGCTCCACCCCGCTCGCCCCAGTTCCCGTGGCCAGAGAAAGTGAAGCTGCCCGAGCAGAGCCGAGCGCTCCGCGTCCCCTCCCGCAGCGCTACATGTTCGGGGCGCCGCCGCGGCCACGCTGAGCGACTCCCATCCCCGCTCAGGTGTTGCCTGTCCCCGAGGGCCGGAGCGGCGGCCCGGGCAGGGCGAGCGGAAGAGGAGATCCCGCCTTGGCCTGGCACAGATGGGCCACCCCCCGGACCGTCCCGCACTCGCAGGCCAAACCTCGGCGTCCCCAAACGCCCGCACGCTGGGGAGTGCTGGCCGCGCTGGGGGGCGCGGGTCCTCGGTCCACGCCCGCGTCGAGGTTCGGTGCCGAGGCTCCGGGGCGCCCGCGAGAGAGGTCGAGGAGAAAGAGACCTTCCGGGCGCTGCGTGGCGGGCCCCCTGTCCGCTTCCCCCGGCCGGGACCCGCAGCCACTGTCGCAAACCGACTCGGCCCGCCCAGACGACGTCACGGCCGGGGCCGCCAATCCCGCGTGCCGAGGCGCTCCATTGGCTGCGGAGCTTTTATTTCTAGAGGAGCCAGGTTATTCCCTGCTGAGTGGCGGATCTCCCGAGCTCCGCGTTCTCAGCCTCCTAGTGGTTAGCGTCTGCGTGATACACGTGGGCAAAGCGCATTTTTGAAGTTAGCGTGCATTGGGCTGAAGGCTTACCAACAACCAGTCTGCTTTAACATTCCCAGTCTGCACAACTAAGACAGAAAGGGGGTTGTTGATAAATCTGATTTAGAGTTGCGTTTGTCTTGTTTGCTCTGTGATAGGTCCACCTGTGTCGTGGACAGAAACGGTAGGGAGGTAATACGTGCTTAGATATTTCTTCGACTTGTCACTCATCGTTCGGGTGAAGGTGCTAAGCATATGTGCAGCCGCGGAGAACGCTTCGAATGTGCAACCTCTTCTCCGGGTTTTAAAATATGAAGAACCGGAGGTGGACAGGCCTCCTAGGCAATATAGCGTCCCTCTGACTTTGGGATCATTTATAAGTATTACGAAACAAATGCAGCCACGCGGTTCCCTGGAAACTACAGCTCCTAGATTGAAGAGAGGTCTGACTACGTTTGTTTGCAGGGAGAGCCCACGTTGGAACATTTTAGCCATATAACCCTTAAAAGAGTCCAAGCAAAGATTCCACATGGTCTTACAACAGCTTAGGACAATGGATTAGGACACGGGTGAACCAAGAATCACACAGCTACAGATTTGAAATCTGCAGCACTAAATAGAATCAGGTATGGTGTATATCTAATCAACCAGTTATATATTTTACAGATGATCTTCTCTTCGTTCAGGACTTTTTGTGCCAGGAGGAATGCTACACAATCTTGCACCCAGTTCTGTTAGAAGTCTGGCCCAATAAATAATTTTCTTCACTCACATGCAGCCACATTTATTCAACAAATACTTCTGAGAATCTGCTATGTACCAGGCAACCACCAGACAGGGTAATACAGTGATCAAGAGACAGTCAAAAGGTCACAGTGTTGACGCTGGAGTGGCAGATAGAGACATGTAATACCATAAAGAGAAAGGAGCAGGTACAGTGAAGACACTAACAGCACAAGCTTTGAAGTTGATCATATTTGCCCTCAAACCTGATGCCACGATCTACAGGCTGTATGATCTTGAGAAAGTTATCTAACCTCTCTTCAGTTCCTCCTGTGTAAAAAGTGAAGATAATTATACATGGAACTAGAATATCTAACTTCAACTGTTTTGTAAAAAGTATAATCTAATAAAGAATATTTAAAACACTTGGCAAATAAGTATCCAAGTGGTAGTTGTCATAAACAGTGACGAGTGTTGTGATCTGGACACTGGGGCACTATGGGGATACAGGGGAGGGCACCCACTAGACAGGTTTAGAGGCAAGGACAGCTTCCTGGAGGTGCCTTCTAAATCAGACCCCAAAGAAGCCTAGGTGAGGAGGAGAGTCAAGAAGACAGGCCAATTAACTACTATAAATAAAAATAGATTTAAAAAACCCAAATTTCTCCTGTATAGCACAGGGAACTATATTCAATATCTTATAATAACCTTTAATGACAAAGAATATGAAAACAAATATATGTGTGTGTGTATATATATATGCATGACTGGAGCATTATGTTGTATACAAGAAATTGACACATTGTAACTGACTATACTTCAATTTAAAAAAATTAAGAAACATGCCAAAAAGAAAAAAGAAAAAAAAAGAAGACAGGCCAGAAAGGCCAGATATTCGTGTAGGGTGTATCTGAGGAGGAAGGCTGAGCCATGGATAATGACCCTCTCACTGTAGAGCTGCCTCTTCTCTTGCCTCATCAATTTTCCGCGCCTCTGTTCCATTGTTTCCTAAAAACCAGCTTCCTTATGACTACTGCTCCCCCCAAACTTCAATGCACATGTGGCTTTAGCTTGTTTTTGGTGCTAAATTCAGGGAAAATGGACCTTACAGCTCCAGTGCCCACTACTGCTTGGTAAGCTCAGTATCTTTGAGTTCAGATTCTCCTGAGAAATTTCCATTAGCTGAATCCAGCTTATGGATTGATTTCTAACTGCATTAGGTCCTCCACCCCCAACAGCCAACAGGTGGGACCAAATAGAACCTATTTTCTAAGGACCAGCCCCTTGAGTAGAGTGGGATAGAGGATTGTTTAAATAGAGAATATGTATTATGGAAGTCAACGAGAGGGATATCCAGGGTCTTGCCGCTCAAAGTGTGGTTCCTGGACCACAAGCATGACATCACCTGGTAACTTGTTATAAATACAGAGCTTCAGACCTCACCTAGACCTACTGAATCACACACAATCTGCATTTTAATAAGACCTCCTCCCCCCGGGAGAGGGGATTCATACACACAATGAAGTGTGAAAAGCACTTCTTACATACACCTCTATTTTCACAAGTTGGGCCACAGGCCATACAGATGACCCTCCCAGTAGCCATCGCCTCTCATCGTTTGATCTTCTTCATTGTACCTCAGCCGCTCTTTCCAATGTAATATTCTGGACTCTGTCAACACCCAAAATCACACCATTTTTAAAATAAGCCCAGGTGGATCATTTAGTAAGCCTTCTCCAATCCTTTCAATTCTCTCACACAGTCAATGTTACCAGTCCTTCGGTCACTTTAGTGTCTCTGATCCTTCGGTCTCTTGACTTTTCCCCAGTGAATTAACTCTTCCATTTCCCCTCTCTTGCAACTTAGATTCTGTGTTCTATCACCTATTTGCTCTTTTGATAATATCCTCAGAATGCCAGATGTTCACTTGTAGCTGGGGGAGGGGAACGTGAGTGTTAGGGCCAGTGAGTCATTAGGGCAAGTCTGCTGGGGGCTTTTAGGAAGGTTTCCTCCCTGATATAAGGTGAGAGGCATGTGAGGAGAGCTATCCCTCCAGATGCTGTCACATGAAGATCTGATATTTGGAGATGCTTCTGTCATCTTATGAACATGAAGGAGGCCAAGAGTATCCCAGAGAAACCAAGTAGTCTTCAGCCGGGAGCCACCCACCTCTGGGCGTCTTAAATGTCATGTGAGAGAGAGAGAGAGAGAGAGAGAGAGAGAGAGAGAGAGAGAGTGTGTGTGTGTGTGTGTTTTGAGTGGGAGGGACTCTATTGTCCTAAGTCATTTTTATTTGGGTATTCCCATGCTGACAGCTGAAAACACAGTGACACACTTTTAAAGTCAAACTTTCTGTAAAATGGTCCATTACCGTTTTATCCACTTTATCCACATATCCAGATGGTATCCACTTCCTTCTCTCCACATTTGCCTCAGTCACTGAAATCTAGTTTCCTGGCCCTGCTTCTCCAGTATTCTTTCAGGAAGGTTCCAGGGTAGACTTACTGCAGAATCCACTGGACTCTTCAAGCCTCCTCCCCTCTGGGCAACACTTTGCATTTTAAAATCCTGGAACTAGCCTTTACTATAGCTCTTCCGCACCACCCCCTCTTAAATATTATCTCCCCGGGCTCTGTTCTTAGCCTTTTCTCTTTTCATGACAGGCTTTGCAAGGCCCAGCTCATCTACATCCATGACGTCAGTTTATACCTTTGTGCCAGTGCCTCTCAAGCTCATACGTATAGGCTTCCACAGTTTGTCAGGAAACATATAACTTAGGAAGAGAGTCACTTTTGAAGTTAAATAACTTGTTCACTTCGGGGATGGTTTGACCGTGTTTCTCTTCTTTCCCTGTCCCCACGGTAAAGCTGTCATGGAGATCAGTGCCTCCAATTCTGGCTGGACATGAAAGTATTTGGTATTTTTGAATACCTGATGCCCAGGGTCATACTCCAGGCTAGTCATATCAGAATCTCTGCAGACGAGACTCAAATGATTAAAGCTCTCCAGATGATTCCAGTGTTCAGGGAAGGAAGGGAATCACTGGTTTCAGGGCAGAGTATGCAGCTAGGAATCCAGGCCTGGAGCTTCACGGTGCGTCTTCATTCTATCATCTGACAAGTCAGTAGCATGGACTCTGGAGTCCACAGACATTGGTTTGAATCTTGGCTTCCCCCCTCAACAGCTGCATGATTTTGAGCCAAGTACCTCAACCCCTCTGGGCCTCAGTTTGGGCTTTTGTGAAATCAGCAAAACAATACTTGCGCTGTAGAGTTTTGTGAGAATTAAACAAAATGCTGCAAAATTAAATAAAATGTATACTATATTTTAAATACTTGACCCCTAGTTAAGACTCTGTAAATCATGCATAGCGTGCATTTACTACTATAAACGTAACAAAGACTGTAGCAAAATGGAAAAAAATGAATATGACAATGTTGAAGGGAAAACTAACAAGTAGAATCCTTATAGTGTACGGCTGACCCTTGAACATGGGTTTGAACTGTGCAGGTGCACTTATTTGTGTATTTTTTTCCATAAACACGTACCGCGTGATCCATATTTGGTTGAATACTCATACGTGGAACCAGGGATACAGAGGGAGGGTCAACTGTAAATTTATACACAGCTTTTCCACAGCACAGAGGGCTGGAGCCCCTAACCCCGAGTTATTCCAGGGTCAACTGTAATTGTGGAAGATATCTTTGCATCTGAACCAAGACTGGAAAGGAACATGGAAAATATAAAAATAGTGGTTTTTTAAAATTAATCTTTCTTTGTTTTCCTGAATGGTTGTGAAGTTCCGTACCTTTTCCAGAAGATAGGAAACTGGCCATAATGCATCAGTGCTTCTTTCCTGTTTGTCTTTCTCTTTTCTTCCCTTCACATGTGCTCTGTAGCAACAGGGGCATCATATATTCCTTCAGAGCCAAGGGCAACAGTTTTCAGAAACTGAAACTGAAGGTCAGGAGTGGGGCAAGAAGCAGCATCCAAAGTCCACCCAGGAAGTGAGAACTAGGAAAAAGAATCCAGCACCTGCCAGTGAGGTGGGTGACAGTCGCAACGAAGTTATGACGCACTTGCAAACCTTATGGTGTGTAGAACTGTACTGAGCAGCCCACTTGAGGAAAGGTCACGCAGCAGCATTTCAAAGTGCTTCTCTCTGTTCCCAGAGCTCCTGGATGGGAGGAGGGCGCAACAAGTAACCCAGGCCGAGTCCGGTGGGACGGGATGTCCAGCCGTTAGAGGGCCAGGTGAGGGGGAAGCACACACCATCAATACGCTGCTCTGAGTATGACCCTCACAGCCTCTCTAGCAGACTCCAGAAAAAACGTAAGGGGGAAAAATGAGTCAAGATAGAAAAAAGGCTGAAGTAGGAAAAAAAAAGCAAAAGAAGAACAAGAATGAGGGAGAAAGTGGCTTCCCACAACACAGAGGTGAGATGGAAATAACTGTCAGGGGCCTTTTCAGGTTCAAAAGGAGACAACTGGCCCCCAAAGGAGTCACGTGTGCTAAACTCCACATCACAAACCAAGACTTGCTAACTAACCTAACTGCAGTTTCAACCACACAGAAGCGTAACCTTTAACAAGTCAACCTGGAATTATCTGGTCAGCACTTAGGTAATCCTCCTGAGAGATCCTTGGGAAGAAGACCGGAGTGAAACAGTGCATTCCTTGCTAATAACTTCCCGTTTCCTCTGCTATTAAACACCTTCCTTTTCTACAACTTGGTGACACTCCCTTCTATAGCTACATGAATTCATGAACTGATTCGTGAATCATTGAACAAAGCCAATTTGATCCATAACTGTACCCAGCTGATTTTTTGTTGTTTAACAAAGTACCCACAGTTTGAATAGTCACGTGATAGGAAAATTAATTCACGAATATAATGCCGTTAGGCACTTCAACAGACCGTCCCTATCAGTCTGAATGTGCTCCCCAGAGTGGATAGGATCTGTGGGTTTACTGATGGCATTTTCTTGAATAAAAGGATGAGATTTCTACACACCCCCTGTAAATCAGGCAGGTGTGGTAAAAGAACCACCTCTGTAACTGGGAGTCACTGGTCTGATCTGAGTTTAGGAAAGTCAGCTTGGGTACCAGTTTCCTCAGCTGTAAAAGGAAAGATTATATTCTACCCTGCCAGATCTAAAATGCTAATAAATGGGGAGAATAAATAAAGGACCTATTTTAAAAATATTTTTCTATTTTGAAATACTTTTAGACTTACAAAAAAGTTGTAGCGGCAGCACAGAGAGTTCCAGTATATACCCCTTGGCCAGCTTCCCCCAACATTATCACCTTATACAACGATGGCATATGTATCAAATCTAAGAAATTAGCTTTGCTATAATTCTATTAACTAAACCACACACTTTATTTGGAGTTTCCTATTTTTAAATGAGGTTGATGTGTAGTAGAGAACTGTGACCTTGAGCAAATATCAGAGTTGTACATCCATTAAAAAATAAGGAAAAAGAATTTTCCCAGAGCCTGTAAACATTAAATGAGCTAGGTAGGTGAAACTGACTTTTACACTCTGAAGTGTTGCTCACTGGAATCTGTCACAAATGATAAAAAGTAAATTTTAGGTGTTTTAATAATTGAGTAGCACTGGTACAGAAGTGGATAAAATCTGAAACAGGGGCTATTGCCCACAGCTGACACACTGTTCACAATTTGAAAGCTGAAATTTTGCACAGAGAAATTAAATAAATGTGCTATGTAAGCCAGCCCTCTTGAATAGGAGCAAAGAGATTATTTTTAGCCGATGAACAATTTATTGCAGTTCCTACAGTAACCTCTGAGTTTGAAATTGTGTGTATTGTTTTTAACAAATTTATTTCATGATTTAGAAACTTCAAAGTACAGTTTCATGGACAAAGTAAAGGATTTTTTAGGTTTTGAACTATATTACATTTCTCAAGAAAGTTTAGACAATCTACTATATATAAAATAAACAACAGGGTCCTTTGGTATAGCACAGGGAACTATATCCAATACCTTGTAATAACCTATAATGAAAAAGAATATGTATATATAGGTATGAGTGAATCACTATGCTGTACATCAGAAATTAACACTACATTGTAAGTCAACCAAATATCAATAAAAAATAAACAAATAAAAGGAAGTTTAGGAAAAAATAACACCAGGCAGTTATTGTTTGTTACCATTGCATTTAAGATTTAGAATATTCCTGATAATGATTTTGAGTAAATGATTTAAAATTCAGGCATTTAGCTTCAGAAGTGTGTCTTAGGTCTTGGCTTTGCAACTAATTGTGTCACATTCAGTTATTTATTGAACTTTACGGGCTTCATTTCTTCGTGAATGAAAACTATGGGGTAGATAGCTTTTTCAAGATTTCTGGCACTAAAATCAAGTGACTCTAGCCATACGAAAGGAAGGACTGAAGTTAAAGAGGAGGAAAAAAAGAAAAATAAAAATATAAATGTGGTTCACAGGGCAGTGTAGTTACATCAGCTTTAGTGACACTGGTTGTTCTGGATCTTTTTGGGGCCCAAGGTTAAGATCTTTTTCACGAAGGTAGTTTCTCTGTGACAATTAGATACTTTTGTACCGTAAACACGGCGTCGCACACACTCAAGCCCTAACCTGCCAGCTTTGCCGACAGCCTGCTTCCCGTGCTGCTTCGGTTCTCTAAATAGACCCAACGACGAGGTAATCACACACCTTTTCTTAGAATAGTGTCACTTTAATTTTTTTCAGGGAGACTAGACAGGAATCCAACTATCTCATGGCTTAGCAATCCAGATTCATAGTGAAAAATACCTGAAGTAAATGGTATCACTTAACAAAAGATCTATGGATGCCTCATGCTAATTATGGGAAATTTATCAAATTAACTTTTTTATTGTAAAAAATATAGAAAAGTTAAACAAAAATGAAAAAACATTTTGTCATTCTAACTTCTGGTTTGTTAAATAAAATCAATGGAACATTACAGAATAGGTTTATTTTCCAGAGAAGAGCTTTGGGGAAGCTGTTTTCTCTCCCTCTCTCTCTCTCACTCTTTTTTTTTTTTTTTAAAGAAACACATTAAGATCCAGAAGAAAAAATTAAATAAATAACAACCCAGGTAAAGAAATTCTCTTGCAACCTGTCCATCTGAGAGCACACATATTTTTCCTTCAAGAGTCATTTCTATTCTCCCCAGTGAAAATATTAGCACCACTTCCCCTTGGCTGGGTTCCTTGACACCCACTACAGTGAGAGCAGACATCTGTTACTGAGCCTCTATTTAGGGAAAAGGTATTAATGCTCAGAATACACAAAGGAAGACAGCTCATGTATGGCACCCAGTGTGATGTTTCTCAACTCCATCCCCTAAAGGAGAGATCTGAGCAGAGCCTCTGAACATCTAATATGATTAGATTCTCCTGCCAACAATGTCTTCCATTCCTCTGGTAGTAGATTGAACTGTGGATTCCCAAAAGATGTGTTTACCAAACACCTGTGACCTTATTTGGAAAAAGGATCTTTGCAGGCATAATCAAGGTAAGAATCTCAAGATGAGATCATCCTAGATTAGTGCAAACCCTAAATCCAAGTGCCCTTATAAGGGACGAAGGCCACACAGAAACATACAGAGAAGGTCACGTGACTACAGCCCGAGGTTGAAGTCATCCAGCCAAGGGATGCTAAGGGATGCTGGCAGCTACCAGGAGCTAGGACGGAGGCATGGGATGGGTTCTCCCTCAGAGCCTCCAGAGGAAACAGCCCTGCTGACACCTTGATTTTAGACTTCCGGACTCCAGAATGGTGAGAGAATGAATTTCTGTTGTTGTAAACCACCCAGTTTGTGGTCCTTTGTTATCACAGTCCTATGAAACGAATACTGGGCACTTCCACTGGGAACTGCTTCCTCTTTCACTGGAGATGTTGTAAGAATTTAATAACGTTGGCAAAACTTTCTCTTGTGATAAGTCCCCTGGAAGAACCACTTGTTCCAAAGTGAAAAGGGTCCTAAGAAAACAATTAAGTCCAAGTTCAGAGAAGGAAAGTGAACACCTGTGTAGTATGATACCTGTAAAATAAGGACACTGGATTTTTAATAGACACATCGGACTTTAATTTCATCCTACAGTGCCATCTTTACACACTGCACCACACTTTTCAAAGTCTTCTTTTGTAACTGACCTTAGAATCTGTTGGGAACAATGTGTGTGTGTGTGTGTGTGTGTGTGTACATATATATATATATATAGAGAGAGAGAGAGAGAGAGAGAGTTTTATTATAAAGAATGGGCTCGTGCAATTACAGAGGTTGAGAAGTCCCATGATCTGCCATCTGCAAGCTGGTGGTGTAACTCAGTCCAAGTCTAAAGCTCTAAGAACCAGGGATGCTGATGATGTAGATTTCAGTCCAGATCTGAAGGCCTGAGCACCAGTCATGCCAAGGGCAAGGGAAGACGGATGTCCCAGCTCAAGGAATCAGCAGGAAAGGCCCAACTCTTCCTCCATCTTTTTTTTCTGTTCGGGCCCTTGAGAGGCTGGGTGAGACCCACCCACACTGGAGAGGGCAATTTGCTTTACTGAATCCTCCAATTCAAATACTAAGTTCCTCCAGAAGTACCCTCACAGACACACTCGAAATAATGTTTAGCCAAATATCTAGGCACCCCATGAGTCAGTCAAATTGACACTTAAAATTAAGCATCATACAAGTTATGCAAACAAAACAATTTCATTCATTTCTAGTCACAACTCCAAGTGTTACTATCCAATCTTGCTTCCTAGACAGTTTAAATTACAATGACAGGAACCAATATTGAACTTGAATCCACATGACTTGTAAGTTCAAAAAAAATCTGTATCTAGATCCAGATATATATATATATATATATCCTCAAAAGATGAAGAAATTTCACTATATATAATTTTACACCCACCAGACTGGCAAAAATGAGAAGTATGACAACACTATTTTTAAGCAAAGATATAAAACATTAGGACCTCTCCATCCCTGCGGCTGGCCCTTCCCCGGGGAGAAGTGCTGTATTCATCAGGAAGTGAAGGGGTAGACGCCAATACTTCCTACCCCCGTCATTCTAAACCTAGGTGTACAGAAGTAGCTCTTACACAAAGGCAGTGAGAGACTTGGAAGTTTCAAGGTAACATTATTTGTGGTCACAAAAGAATGGATAAATCAATGGACCAGACTCAGACAATGGAAGATAGCACTGAAAGTGAATGAACCATGGTTATATGTGATCAACACACCAGCGTGAATGAATCTCACAACCACAATGGTGATCAGTAACCAAAAAAAGCGAGCTGCAGAATGCCCCTCGGGTAGGTAACAGACACTGGAAGTGCCCTGCTCCTATCCCCCTTAGGCCTTATCACTTCAGCTCAGGCCAGGCCAACCCCTACCTATCAGTCATTTCAATCCTCTGCCAGAGGGATTCCTCTGTTTGCAAATCCTGCACACGTGGCAGTCGGAAGTGCCAGGGAATTAACACCCTCTAAGAGGCAGCCTCAACCAATGTGCCACAAGACTTGTGTATAAATGCTTGGGAGGGATAATTCCAAAGCATTCTACCCTGGCTCCGCAGTGTGATTAGGATACAGATGTCCACAGGGGTAACTTCTTTGTTGGCTGCTTTTTCTGTCTTGTCTCAGTTCCCCACTCCCTTGCTGGGCTCTCACGGCTGTGATTAATTTTAGGAGTCCACTGAGCAAAGGGATGCCACGATGGCTGGTAAAACTTTTCTGGGTATGTCTGGGAGGGCACCTTGAGAAGGGTTTAGCACTTGAATGGGCAGATTGTGTGAAGTAAATGACCCTCAACAGCCACAATAAAAGAAAAAACCCAGTGAAAACAGGACAAAGACTTGAACAGACACTGCTGCAAGGAAGATGTACAAATGGCCAATAAGCACAAGAAAAGATGTTTGACTCACCTCTCATTAGAGAGAAATGCAAATCAAAACCTCAGCGAAGTACCACTTCATAACCAGTAGGATGGCTATTATTTTTTAAAGTGGAAAACAGTGAAGGGGGGAGGGTATAGCTCAAGTGGTAGAGTGTATGCTTAGTATGCACGAGGTCCTGGGTTCAATCCCCAGTACCTCCTCTAAAAATCAGTAAATAAATAAACCTAATTACCACCCCCCAACATTAATGAAAAAATAAATAAGTAAAATAAAAATGGAAAACAAGTGTCGGTGAGGATGTGGATTGGAATGTTTGTGCATTGCTGGTGGGAAGGTAAAATGGTGCAGCTGCTATGCAAAAATAGTGGTTCCTCAAAAATGTAGACATAGAATTCCCGTATTACTCAGCAACTCCAGTCCTGGGTACATACCCAAAGAACTGAAAACAAGGTCCCCAACAGATACTTGCATACCAATGTTCATACCGACATTATTCACACTAGCGAACCCACATGTCCATCAACTGATGAATGGATAAACAAAATAAGGTATATACGTACTTTAAAATGCTTAAAACACTAAACTTTCTGTTATATATATTTTACCACAATAAAAACAAAACAAAACAAAAGAAGATGATCCTCACCAATGCAGGTGGGCATCACCCAATCCACTGAGAACCTGAAAAGAAGAAAAAGACAGAGAAAGGGCGAATTTGCCGGCTTGGCTTGAGCTGAGACACTGATGTTCTCCTCCCCTCGGACATTGGCGCTGCTGGTTTGTGGGCTTACAGACTCAGACAGGGAAATCCGTGGGTCCGGATTCCCAGGCCTTCAGACTCCTACTGCATTACACCTCCAGCTTTCCTCGCTGTCCAGCTTACAGACGGCAGATGGTGGGACTTCTAAGCCTTCACAACCACGTGAGCCAATTCCTATAATAAATACAAATCTCCACATATACATACATATATATCTCCTATTAGTTCTGTTTCTCTGGAAAACCCTGACTAACACAGTGGCTCACTTCCCAAATAAACTCCATGCAATAGAATCCATATCTCAGAGTCTGCTTCTGGGAAGACAAAATGAAGACAGCAGGGTTCTATTTGTATGTGATTCAAAAATAAGTAGAATGACAATATATTGTTAAGAATAGGTGCAGCAGGTAGTTAAAGGTACAGAAACTGCAGCAGACTGCCAGGGTTTGAAACCACTTCCTAGCTGTGTGACTTTGAGCAAGTCTCTTAACCTCTCTGTGCCTCACTTTCCCCATCTGCTGAATGGGGATGATAATAATATTTACCATTACTGTTGTTATAAGGACTAGAGTTTAAAATATGCAAGGGATTTAGAGTAGCATTTTACAAAGAGCAAGCTCTCAAAGAATGTTTGCTATGGCTATTACTAAGAGTGTATGTAATCACAATAAAACCATAAGGGAGATGTTAAATACAACATTCAGAAGAGTGGTTACTTTTGGAAGGGAGGGAGCTTGATGGGTTCAGAAATGGGTATACAGGGGTCTCAAAGGTATTAGTTATGTGCTTTTTTAAAGTTAGGAAATGGATATATTTTGTTGCTTTATTATTATGCTTTATAACATACATCTTTTAAGGTATCTATCAAACAGTGCATAATTTTTAGAAGTTGAAAAAGGTAAGACAATCTCCACCAAATACATTCAAATTTGTGTGTCCTTTATGAATTTGGGGTTCTACTTCAGCTAAGGACAGCCCCCCACCTTTTCCCAGCATTCCCTGGAGGCAGTGGCATCTCAGACTTTACTAGAGTGGCCCCTTTAAGGGAAGTTTCCCAGACACCTGTACCTTGTCAGGCCATGGGGCCCAGCCCATATCCCACAATCCTTCTGGAGATACTTAGCAATATGGTACTGTTATCTTTAAACATATCTTGGTTTTATAATTCTTTCTTTTTGAATGAGCATTGCACTTAAGACATTTCACAATCAGTATATGCTTATTTTAGAAAAAAAAAAACTTGTGCAGAAAAAAGGAAAAAGTATGCTCACAATATCATCACTCAGCTATAACCACTGTTACTGTCTTGCTGTACGCCCTTCTGGACTTTATATTCTATTACACATTTTAAAACAAAATTACATTATAATGAAGCGTTACTAAATGATATCCTTTTTAAACTTAATACTGGAAATAGCTTTCTTTTCTTTTCTTTTCTTTTTCAATTAGATTTCTTCGTAGGAATAAAGAGAAGAGAATCAACTGCTGCTAGTCAGCAAAAGGAGGAAGAGCTCACTGTAAGCATAACTGGGACTAAGGAACACAGGGACCCTGGAGACTCCTAGGAAGGAAATCCAAGCATGACAGGCCTTACAGAGCTGGGAGCTCCAGGGATGCTGGCAGCAGGAGTTTGAGATCTTCCACCATCAACGTCATTGCATATCAACGTAGGTATAGCGCTGGGCTCGCTTCTTCATACTGACAGGCTTCCCTGCCCTACACAGCTTTTTTAGCTTCTTATTATGGCTTTTGTTTTTTTCTGTTTCTTCTTCCCCGTGACTTCAACTTACTGAAACATTTGGCTTATTCGTGACCCATTATTACCCTTTTAGCCTTTTCTTATCTCCTGAGTTTCACCTCTAGCCTTACTCTGTCAACCACTTAAATCTCTCTGCCATTTCCATTCCGGGTTCATGAGACTGAGACTCTGACGGGCCCTGACAGTCTCCTTAGGGGCGGGGCTTTTGTGTCAGGTCTTTAGACAGGTTAATGGCCAAAAGAGTGACTGTCCTTGGTCCATTTCGTTGTGTCCTGCCCGCCCCGGCCCGCCCCGCCCCTTAGCCTTTTGTATAAAACGTGTTTCGTTAGAATTGTGGTGCCCTCTTGTGGAAACTTTACGTATTACAGGCACCGTGATTTTATTCTAGAATTGTTTTCAGATTATGGGTACCTTAATTTAGGATGATGAAATCAACTAGAGGCCGACAACCAGAATTTTAAGAATGGAATAGAGTGGAATGGAATGGAGCAGAACAGAATGGAACAGAATAGAACAGTAGAACATAAAATAGACTAAACCAGAAAAGAATATATGAGTGCATCATACTAAGATTGGGTATTGTTTCACGAAACTTTTATTTCAGGAGTGTGTGTGTGTGTATAAAACAATGTACATGATATACAAAAAATTTAAGAACTATCATGACACAGGAATAGACACCCACCGTAAATGGCTAGCACAGCTGAACTAGTAGGAACCAGCTACCCTCAACCTATTACGTATAAACATGGTTGTGATGCAAGATGTTTATTTCTTAATATAGGTCATGTCTGAAGAATCTGAGAGTTCTGGAACTCCATACAGCTATACATCATCATTTTTAATGATTGCATACTTTTTGTATAAATGTGCTATGATTCATACAACCTAGTGCTTCTTTTTTTTTCCCCTCTTCTTTACTCCCAAGGAATACAGAACAGTCCCACCAGTAAGAGAGGCCCTAAGTAATTTGGATACACTCTCATGACACAGTTCTTCTGTATGTGACACACACATTCATTCTCTCCACCCTCCCTCCTCCTCCTTCCTCCCCCTCCTCCTCTACTTCCACCTCCTCCTCTCTCTCTCTCTCTCTCTCTCTCTCTCTCACACACACACACACACACACACACACATGTTAAGCATTACAGTATTTAACCACTTTCTTATCATTGGCTATTTAGATTGGAGAGGTGGTGGAGTGAACTAGTTAAGAGCATGGATTCTAGAATTAAACCGCTGGGACTAAATCCTGGCTCTTCCATTTATTGTGTATAAGACCAGGTAACAACCTCTCTGTGCCTCAGTTTTTCAACTGTAAAATGGGGATGACACTAATAGTAGTACCTCCCCATAAGTTGGTTGTGAGTGCTGAAAGATTTAACCTATGTAAAGAGCTGGGGGGAAGGGAGGGAATAGCTCAGTGGTAGAATGTATGCTTAGCATGCACAAGGTCCTGGGTTCAATCCCTAGTACCTCCATTAAAAAAAATTAAAAAAATAAACCTAATTATCACCCCCAACCAAAACAAACAAACAAACAAAAAAAGAGCTCAGACAAGTGTCCAGGACATAGTAAATAATCAATGTTACCTCTTATCATTATTTAGATTGTGTCTAGTTTTTCACTATTACAAGTAAAAATGTTGATGCAGTGAATACCTCTGTAGCAGAACTGGTTAGGAGGCTTTTATAGAATTCAAGTCTGCCCAAGCCCCTCTACCACACCTTATCATAAACGGCCATGTTCCAAAGCCCTCCAGCCAAAACCTGCCAGCAGCACTTCCGCATACCAACCTCTTCCCCTAACTCAGAAACATTTGGTGGAGTCTCAGATGGGGAGAGAGATCTGAGCTTTGCTTCCTGTTCCCTCACTTGGCCACGATGCAGTAAAGCCACTTCTCTCTACACAAGGCGTTCTTCAGTGTTGGTGTCTGGTGTTTCCAGAGCCCAGGGGGCAGCAAGCCCACTCGCTGGGTTACAAGGATAGAAGGGGTTCAACATATGACTGGAGGCTAAAAGCGGTAAAGGTTAGACAACCCTCGAGGGAAATGGAAAAGTGAGACAGTTTATGATCAAACGCCTGGATTCTCCTTTTTTCTCTAGGTCTCTTTAAAAATGTTTTATTACAGGAATTTTCAAATACAAATGAATCTATATACAAAACAGAAATAAACTCATAGACATAGACAACAAACTTGTAGTTACCAAAGGAGAGATGGAAGAGGCAGGGACAAATTAGGAGTACTGGATTAACTGATGCAAACTACTATGCATAAAATAGATCAGCAACAAGGATATACTTATACAGCATAGGGAATTATACACAATATACTGTAATAACCTATAATGGAATATAATCTACAAAAGAAAATCACTATGCTCTATATCTGAAACTAACACAATATTGTAAATCAACTCTACTTCAAAAAAAAAAAAAGATAGTAAAGAAACTTTCAAACAAACACAAAAGTAGAAAGAATACTATAATGTACCTAACACTCAGCTTCAACATTTTGCCACCTTGTATTAATATTTTTGGATGGAATTATTTTAAAGCAAATCTCAGATATGATTTTATGTAATCTTTTTAAAAAATATGAAAATCAATTCCCAACAGTATCATGGGTCAGCTGTTTTTAAGAAACTCCACTAATTTTTTTTAAGGCTGAATTAAATTAAAGGGGAAAAAACTTAAAATGCATTGAAGAGTTTGCATGCAAGAAAGAGTCAAAAAACTAAGTGGAAGTAAAAGTCAGAGAAGTAAGTGTAAGCAGCTTTTTGCAGGAAAGAGCTCTTTGCAAGAGGCCCCTTTCGTCTTGTCACTTCAGCAAAGCTGTATTTTAATGAACCTCTGACCCAAGCATACCCTCAAATCTTTTGATCATACAATGACTCGCCTAACCTGTTGCTTCTTTCCTTAGATCAAAGAAGTAGAAACGAAGAATAAATAATTAACAGATGACCAGATCTTTTCCCCAGCTTCCCCTTCAGTAATCTTGCCAACAAACTGTGTGAATGAGACAGCATCTAAAGAAAGATCACAAGGAGACGAGGAGCCTGCATGCAGTTAGGAGATGCCACATTCTGGCCATCACTGTTAACTGAGATTACTTCCCTTTTTCCCTTTAAAAACTGTCATTGCTGAGCAGAATCTTTGGACTTGGTTTTGGTACATGGGTTTGCATTCTCCCCAGATTGCTGGCTTTCTGATTAAAGCAATTTTCCTTTCTCCCAACACTTGCCTCCTGAGTATTGGCTTTCAAGCAGCAAGCAACCAAACCTGAGTTCAGTAACAAGCAAATAACTAAACTGGCTTTTACCTTGAGGATTTTAACTTAACCCAGCTGAGCACATGCTTCTATTCTTAGTGATTTCTAAGGATGCAGGGGACAGCCCCCCAAACCCAGAATCCATATAACACATAATAAGAGATTCCTAATTTTCCACATTTATGCTGGGGTCTGCTAGGGCTACCTCAGCATAAATGTAAAGTAGAAATAATCACTTTCTCCACAGAGCAGCAAGGAAAATGGATTGTCTCAAACCTTGATATGGGGGGAAGGGGAAAAGGAGGAATTTATAACCACAAAATGGCCTCACAATTGGTTCTCAGTCCCCAGACAACAATCTCAGGGTACCTTAGAAAAAGAAAACCCTCAGATCAAGAATGTAAAGTGGTTCTGGGTTGGCAGTGCCCCTGGGCTCTGGAAAACATACTCCCTCCTCCCTGGAGAAAAACACGTTAAGTTCAGCCCTCCAAGAAGTCCCACCAAGAAGGTTCCAGGAAATCTGAACTGTCAACAACCACAAAGTTCGTACGGAAACAGGTAGCCATGAATGAAAGCTCACAGAAAAAACAGGCACCAGACACCAGAATCAGAACCACAAAAGGTTTTACAGGTAAGAATGATCAGACAGAATGAGGTAAGTACGTAAAGCAGCGAAGGCTCTGAAAAGTAACTCCCTTGATGACAGAGAGCTGGTAAGTGACAGAGCTGAAGTTTCAGCAAAAGTCTGAGATCAAGTCTGTCAGATGCTAAAGCCTTTTCTTTTTCCGTTTAAAGGTAATACTTAGTGCCTTATACACATAATATCACCCTCTGACAACACGTGATCCCATTTGCTGCATGAAAAATGGAACATATTTGATAGATAACACTGAAGCCCCACTTGTACCCCTGACCCATTTCATCCCCGTCCTTCCTTCCCCCAGGGGTTTATAATACTCCCATATGCTTTTCTAATTCTCCTGAGACCTGCCTTTCCCCTGACGGTGTTTTTAAGATTTATTTTATGTTGATACAAGGAGCTCATCTAGTTCATTCATTTTAACTATTCTGTGAAAATATACCACAATTCATTCACGCATTTTCCCATAAATAGAAATTGAGATTGTTTTGAACTTTGCACCACCTACGGGAGTTTCTTGGTGTAACCAAGGGTAGGGAGCAATGGTTATCTTTTTCTTTGTTAGGTCTGGCCAAATGGCTCTCCAAAAAGGTTGCAGTGTTATGCTCCCACCAGCTGTGCATCAGGGTTGCTTGAGCTCCACATTCCTACCAAGGCTCAGTATTGTCAATATTTTAAATGTTGCCAATATTATGGGTCTGAAATCGTATCTCATTGTATTCCTTCGCATCTTCTTGATTACTAGTAAGGGTGAACCTTGTTTCAAATATTTATTAGCCTTTGGCTTTTCTCCTTAGTGACTTGCCTGTTCAAATTCTTTACTTATTTTGTTTTTTGGTTTTTTAAATATTTATTTATTTATTTTTTGCCGTAGTTAATTTACGATGTTGTGTTAGTTTCTGGTGTACAGCATAGTGATTCAGTTACACACACACATATATATATATACATATTCTTTTTCATTATAGGTTATTACAAGATATTGAATATACCATAGGACCTTGTTGTTAATGTGTTTTATACATAGTAGTTTGTATCTGCTAATCCCAAACTCCTAATTTACTCCTCCCCCCTTCCCCTTCGGTAACCATAAGTTTGTGTTCTATGTCTGTGAGTCTGTTTCTGTTTTGTCAGTAGGTTTATTTGTCTCATTTTTTTAGATTCCACATATAAGTGATATCATGTGATATTTGTCTTTTTCTGACTTACTTCACTTAGTATGATGATCTCTAGGCCCACCCATGTTGCTGCAAATGACATTATTCCATTCTTTTTTATGGCTTGATAGTATTCACATATATATATGTGTGTGTGTATATATTCTTTATCTAGTCACGTGTTGATGGACATTTAGGTTGCTTCCACATAAACAGTGCTGCTATGAACACTGGGGTGCGTGTGTCTCTTCGAATTGGAGTTTTCTCCAGATATAAGCTCAGCAGTGGGATTGCTGGATCATACTGTAACCGTATTTTTAGTCTCTTAAGGAATTTCCATACTGTTTTCCATAACGATTGCACCATCTTTTGCTTATTTTGTGATTGACTCAGCCTTTTTCCTATTGATTTGTAGTTCTCTGATATATGCTGTATACCAATTCCTTGTTGGTAATGGGTGCTGTAAATACTTTCAATCCATGGTTTGTCTTTTCATTTTTTGAAAGATTTCCTCTGATGCACATAAGTTTTATTTTTGACATAGTCCATGTGTTAACATTTTCCTTTATGGTTTTCTCTTTATGTCTTGTTTATAGAAGCATTTTTCTATCCAAAGTCATAAAGATACTTTCCTATAGTTCATTCTGGATATTTTGAAGTTTTGCTTTTCACTTTTGGATCTTTAATCCATCTGACCTATGGTTGTGTTTGATGTGAGACGGGAACCTAATTTTATTTTGTTCCATACACGTAACCAAGCCCCCAGCCTTTCTGCGTTGATCTGTAATGCAATGCCCATGAAGAAGAGGAGGAGAACCAACAACCAGGGCTATTAGCAGAGCATGGAGGAAATGTTTGCTAAGTCTACTAGAAACGGACGGAAAGCACAGCTGGAGGACAACCTGTTATATGCTTTGGATGCTGAGCAACCCAGCCTGCTTTGATAGGGGGAACGTCTTTAATGTCTCTCCACTGTCTTGCTCTACGTTTCAGAAATTCAAGGTCCATTGGCCACTCATGGGTACTGCTTGTTGAAGCAGCCGTTGTGCTTTCGTACACTCCCTGCTGCCGCCCCTATCAATCTGCTTTTGTTTAAAATCCTTGCAATACGCCCGTCCTATTCACCTTTGTGTCCCTGCATGCCTACTATAATGCTTAACTCATACTCTCCAATAAATGTTTCTTTCATGAATGTATCAAATGAATCAAGTCCTTTCTTCCGATATTCATCCAAGGATTGCAATACTCAGAAAACAATTAGCCGAAAGGTGTTTGCAGTCACACAACACATGCTGGAACACATAGTCCCCATAATAAAAGCTATGTAAAGGGGCAGAAACATTCCGGGAAATATTTTTGGTTTACCTGCTGGATGACCTACTAGGGGCAGAAGGTTTTATTTCAGTTGGCAAAATCACGCGGGAGTGACTACCAGACACGGAGCACCAGGAGAGAGGCACAGGCTAAACATGGGACGGGTGACTGCCAGCCCATGGCCAATTCATTTATCAAAGACCTATAAAATGACAATGTCTGTTGTCTTGTACCACCCCTGGCATCTAATAGGAGCTTATTAAGCCTTTGTTTGTCATTGTAGTTGTTATTGTTATGTGCTAGGCACTTAAAAAATAGAGAGGAATAAGAGTAGTTACTTGCTCAAGTAAAATTTAAAATGGTGGTTGGGGTCGGGCAGTGGGGAAAGTGACAGGACACTGAGAATTACAATAGGGAATGAATCTAAGGGCAGAATTAGGCTTTGAGGGAGGAGGAGCAGAACGGGAAGGAGGTGGGGCATTTGTGTTTATAGAATAAGATAAACTTAAGCAAGTATGTAGCCTAAGAGGAAAGAGTCTGTTAAGAGAGAATGACAAAAATATAAGAAAATCAGAATATCATTAAGGAGAAAGTTTCCAGTAGATGCAGTAAGAAAAGCAATCAAGAGCTCAGGTAGACACTTTACACTTGAAAAGCATGGGAACTTTTCTTCTTAGAGAGGATAGGCAAAGGTGCCAGGGAACTAAGTCACCAGGCAGACTTCAGATACAATGGGCTTGTCCTGCATCCATCAACTCCTGGTGACTGTGGGCAAGGAGACAGTGTACAAGGAAAAGAGACTTTGCAGCCAAATAAACCCATGTTACACACTAATTTCCCCACTTACAGCTCTGGATTGTTAATCAGGTTTCATAGCGTCTCTCATTTTCCTTTTCATCATCTATAAAATGGAGATAAAATAGGAGCATGATGTGAGGATTCACAGAAAACATACAAAATTGCATGCAATTATTCAATGCATGTAATGTGTACAGCAAAGTACAGGGCACATAGTAAATACCACATGAATGAATGGTAGTAATTATTAACATGAGCAAAAAAAACCCCACAAAAAACAAAAAACAAAACTAATTTGCACTAACTTCTGAGCTAGGGAGTTTACAACTTTGTAATAGCTTCTTGAGGAAGAACCCACCAGATCCTTTCGTCCAACTGAAAATGTTTCTCTATTTAAACAAATTCCAAAGGAAGCGTTCCTGTAAGTCTTCCTGCTACCCTTCACCACACCCCTGACAACTGAGAATGTTTCCTCCACTCAGACTGACTCAATTAATACTACATAAAAACAGTCTTTAAAGTCAGGTTTTTTTTAAAAAATCCATTAAAAATTTAGAAAATATATTTATTAAATAGATATTATATTAGTTATTCATTAGGATTAAGTATATAATTTCATAAAATACATGATGTTACATATTATTATCTATATTACAGTTATATAATTTGTTTAGTATAATTAAACACAGTATGTATAATATTTATAGATTAATTTTTAACACTGAATCCTAAGTTTGGAAAGATGTTTTCTTTTTTTTGTTGGGTGAGAGAATTTAAGAGAGTAGAAAGTGATTCATTTTCTTATTAAACAAAATCCACATCTGGAGATATGCTATGATAGGACCATCCAATCACCATTTTATCAACATTTTTAAAAAGTAATAGAGAAAGTTAAAATAAAAATATAATCACAGTAAAAATGTAATCATCTCTTGACCCACTTCTCCCCATCTTGACTGTCATCCCCAGAGACAATGACTATTAACTATTTATTTTCAGTCTTTTTACCATCACAGCTCTAATAATAAACTTTCTCATACTTTTTTCTTTAATTTTTTGCCATTGAAAAGTAACATCATTTCTTTAACAGAAAAGCTCAAACAAGATGATCAAATAGCAAAAACTAATTTAAAAATTGAATTCAAGATCATTTAAAGTGTGTCCAAGCTTCTGAAGAACATATATCTATAATAAGCAAATACTCTTTAGACATATGGCATAATTTAAGCAGCGATGCATGACTCAAAATAGTCAAGACGTTCAGATCAACAAAACTGGTCCAGGGTATGTGAAGGTACTATAGACAAGACTCATTATAGACTAGAGATTGTACTCTTCAGCAAGATGTATGACTCTCCTCTTGAGCACTCTTGGCTGAAGTACTATAGCCCAGAGCAGAGGCCAGACAGGTAACACTCATGAGAAGAGGGGCTGGAACGCAAGAAAAGACACCACAGCCAGAATTATGCCCACATTTTCTTTATTTTCAATGAACTGGGGTGAAGCATGCCCTATATCATAGTCACATGTTGAACTAGGAATAATGTGGCTATCTCTGCGGGGCCACTAGGGAAACTTCCAATTAATCTGGGCAGTCTTTGTTCCGGGGTGAGATCTCTTCCTTCAAGCAACTATCCCCACCTCCATCCCCACTCCGCTTGTGGCAGCTTGACCTGCCCTCCAGTACGGTCTTGTCTTTCGGGCTGCTATAACAAAACACCACAGACAGGGTGACTTATAAACAGCAGAAATTTATTTCCCACACTTCTGGAGGCTGACAGTCCAAGATCATGGTGTCATGACGATTGGGTTCTGATGAGGACTCTTTTCCAGGCTGCAAACTGCTGACTTCTTGTATCCTCACACTGTGGAAAGGCGGCAGGAGACGTCTCTAGGATTCCTTTCATACGGGCACTAACTGCCTTCAAGAGGGATCCACCCTCCTGACCTCATTCCCTCCCAAAGGCCCCACCTTCTAATTCCATCACACTGAGGGTTAGATTTCAAGATGTGAATTTGGGGGAGGAGGACACAAACACTCAGTTCGTCGCAGGTACTGTTGGAAGGTTCGGTCTGATGGGCTGGTCGCTGATGGTCCTCACTCTTTTCCAGCTGGGCTCAGAGTCCCTTCCACATAGTTTCCTGGCACTTGGGATGGACCCTCTTTCTTCCCTTCGCTGCCAGGACTCAGGTTCTCCTCTAATTCCTCCCCTCACTTGTCCTTCTCTCTCTTTTCACTCCTCTGTCCTCTTCCCCACTCTGAGTCTTAACTAGTGTCTAGATATGGAAAATTTTGCTTTACAAGCGTCCTTCTAAAACAACTGAGTTAGGTCTATTGGTTTGGGGGTGGAAAGCAGGAAACAACAGAGATTAGAAAGAGCAGCAGAAACAGGAAACACAGGAAACATACTTATATACTTCAATATGTGGAGGACATTACTCTACATTTATTATGTTGGAGATGCTTCAAATGTGATTGTGAAAAGTAGAAGTGTCTTAGTCATTACACTGCCTCATACTTCATTTCGTCTTTAAGGTGGAACTGAACACCTGATACCGTTTCTGCTGTTTCTAGCTGTCAGTCTCAGGTCTTGTGCTTATTACAGAGTTTTCGCCTTGGATTCTCTAATCGGAAGCAAAAGTTGGCTATGTTTAAAATGGAAAATAGTAAATCAGCAACACAGGTGCTTCTGAACAGGAAAAGAATACATGGATTTTATATGTAAGAAGATTACTTCAGAGATATTTGTAATAAATGTAGCTCTCAAACAGCCTCCTCTTAGGTTTTCAGAACTGTATTGTACCGCAGTTCAAAGAGTTCCGTGTTTAGTTCTTCACTCACGCTATCCGTGTTAATTGCAACAAAGGAAACTGAACAATGTTAGTTCATTTTCCTCAAGTTTTAGACCTGAGAACCTTTCCTGAATTCCCTTCTGCAACCCTACAACTTCAGGAATGCAGCATCACTCTCATTGCTGGGAACCGACTCCAGTGTGGCAAAGTGTGACATGTTATTTCTTGTCAAATTAGTACATCAAATCATACATTCACACAACTATTGTTAATGCCCTGGCAGAGAAATGTGTTTGCATTCACGAGAACTTCACTCCCAACGTGCTGGTTCATTCTTTGTTTGTTTCCCAGGGCATATGAAAGTTTTATTTACTTATGTATAGTCTATTAAATGTGCAATCACGCTATGTCTAAAAAAATGTACATACCTGAATTTAAAAAATGCTTCATTGCTAAAAAATGCTAAGCATCATCTGAGGCTTCAGAGAGTCATAATCTTTTTGCTGTGGAGTATCTTTCTTTGATGTTGATGGTTGCTGACTGATCACGGTGGTGGTTGATGAAGAGTGTGGAGGCTTTGGCAATTTCTTAAAAGAAAACAACAATAATGTTTGCCACATTGATTGACACTTCCCTTCATGAGTGATTTCTCTGTCACATGCCACACTAATTATATAGCATTTTACCCACAGTAGAACTTCTTTCCAAATTGGACTCAATCCTCTCAAACCTCGCTACTGCTGTTATCAACTAAGTTTATGTAATATTCTAAATCCTTTGTCATTTCAACAATCCTCACAGCATCACGCTGGTTCATTCTTGTTGGTGAACTGAGGTAAGGATTTTCCCTTGGATGACAAGAACAATCTCATTTCTTTCATTTTAATCCACAACCACCAAAATTACTTTGCATTTTCTTCTAAATTCCCTTAAAAAAGGACTGTGTGACAGTTAATTATGTTGTAAATCATCTAAAAACAGTGTTTTGTTTCCTTACACAGGAGTGGATTTCATTAGCAGTTTAAGCCTGGTAGAATGCAATGTTATTGCAAATGTCTTCTGTTTCTTTTTTAATATATTCAGCCATTGCCGCAGAAGAAATACAATTTCAACCTGCCTCACAGGTTTAACTACCAGCTTCTGCTCCTTTTGATAAGAAGGAAAATCGTTTTTCAGTCGATGTTATTTTTTTAGTTTTCCTTTTTCTTTGCTTAATAGCTGAGTAAGAGTTCTTTTTTAACTTTATCATTGAAACAGCAGCACACTTGCCTTCTTCACTGATGGGCAACATCTTTGTATGCCTAAATAGCAAGCTTTTTTTAGTGTGTCTGGAAATGCTGTTGTAATCCTTGTAATCTTTGTAATATACTGACTCTCCTAGAATATTAAAAAGCTCCTAAGAAAATTGTCAAGTGAATATCGGAGTGCCAACTAAGGCATGTGGGACACTTTCCATTTTTAATTTTGTGTTTTTACATAGATTTATTAAGAATATTCCTTAAACTGTGTAAAAAGTCATTTGTTTCCTAAGAGATAAAATAAGATTAATTATTATTTTGCTATGTTGACCCATTTTCTTTACGGTTTAGTTTTTCAGTAAAGCTATGGCATTCTGATTATTGATTCTGCATATTAAACACTGCCAATAAATGATCTGAATCCAGATAAAAGGAAAAGAATGTAGAAGCAGTCAAGCAGTAAAAACTTAGCTGAATTCTTGGTGAAGGAAATTAGCAGCAATCTGAAAAAGATGTGGGTATAGAATCTATCAAATAAAATCAGGAGATAAAAGAAGAAAAAGAGTAGGATAAAATCTTAATATGATTGGCACTGGAAGATGCTCAGGGGCTCCGTGATGTTGTATAGTTGCATAACTGAAGTGGGGGTCCAGGGCCTCGCATGCACCTTGTTGAACACAGCCAACTGTAAGGCAGGGCTTGGTATGTCCAGCTATTGCTCAGGGAAATTTCAACCTGGTATCTAATCACTGATCAACAAGTGAGGAGGACCAACTGATCTCTTGTCCTGCAGCTGCATCATATACCACAGTTAGAGAAAAAACAAACCTGAAATGTAATTTAATATAAAATGCTCTCTCGAAGTATACCTTTTAAAAATTGACTTACAGTATTATATATTTCAAATGTACAGCATAGCAACTCGATATTTTTCTAGATTAACTCCACATAAAGTTTTAATAAAATATTGGCTATATTCTCTGTGCTGTATGTTACATCCTTGTAACTTATCTATTTTATACCTAGTAGTTGGTACCTTTCATCCCCTTCACCCATTTTGCCCCTCCTCCAACTCCTCTTCCCTCTGGCAACCACCAATCTGTTCTCAGCATTTGTGAGTCTATTTCTGCTTTGTTATATTCGTTCATTTGTTTTCTTTAGTTAAAGTGTAATTTTTAAGACACCTGCACCCCAATGTTCATAGCAGCACTATTTAAAATAGCCAAGACCTGGAGACAGCCCAAATGTCCAAAACAGATGACTGGATAAAGAAGATGTGGTATATTTATACAATGGAATACTACTCAGCCATAAAAACTGACAACATAACGCCATTTGCAGCAACATGGATGCTCCTAGTGAATGTCATTCTAAGTGAAGTAAGCCAGAAAGAGAAAGAAAAATACCATAAGAGATCGCTCATATGCGGAATCTAAAAAAAAAGCCACATAAATACAAAACAGAAACAGACTCATAGACATAGAACACAAACTTGTGGTTGCCAGGGGGACGGGGTTGTGAAGGGACAGACTGGGATTTCAAAATGTAGAATAGATAAACAAGACTGTACTGTGTAGCACAGGGAAATATATAAAGGATCTTGTGGTGGCTCACAGCGAAAGAGAACGTGACGATGAATGTACGAATGTTCATGTATAACTGGAAAATTGTGCTCTACACTGGAATTCGACACAACATTGTAAAATGACTATAATTCAATAAAAAATGTTTAAAAAAGTGTAATTTTTAAAAAGGTACCCTCTAGAACTAGATGAATGGGTTAAGACTTTGGGGGATGTTGAGATGGAATGACTTATTTTGCATGTGAAGACATGAGTTTTGGGGAGCCAGAGGCAAATTTACAAGTAGAGTTGTGTCCCCTCATTTGTATGTTGAAGTCTTAACTGTCCAGTACCTCCAAATGTGACCTTATTTGGAAATAGGGTCATTGCAGATGTCATGAATTAAGGTTGGGTCACATTGGAGAAGGGTGGACCTCTAATCTAATCTAACCACTCTAATCTGACCAAAGTTCTTATAAAAGAATATCATGTAAAGAAACACAAATGTGCACAGGGAGAACACCCTGTGCAAAATCTGAACATAAAGACAAAAATTGGGATGATGTGTCTATAAGCTAAGAAACAGAAAAGGTTTCCTGAAGCCCCCCAGAAGCTAGGGCAGAGGTATGGAACAGATTTTTCGGCACAACCCTGAGACTAAACCAACCTTGCAGAAACCTTATTCTCAGACTTCTGGCCCCCAGAACTGCGAGGCAATACATTTCTATTGTTTAAACCACCCAGCTTGTGGTACTTTGTAACAGCAGCCCTAGCAAACTAACATGTTTAAATAGGCAGACACTACTTTCCTCCTGTGAAGTTAAGAACCCCATTATTGTGTCTGGGTTTTCCCCCCACTGCCTTGAGGCCCTACAGAATATGGGCAGTAATACCCTTTAATGACTTGTCTTCTACCTTTGTGACCCAGAAAGGGCTCTGGACTGACCACTGCTGGAAAGACTGTTGATTTTATGGTCCTAGGAAGTCTTCTCTTGGGTGGGACACAGAGGCGGGGATGAGGGATAAAGGTGGGGTTTGGTCTGGCTAATACTTCCCAGAATTCTAGATGATGTGTGTTCTTGAGGCTGCAGTGGAAACTGTCCTGTAACCAACACTCTCACCGACCTTTGACCCTGCTGAGGAGGCTGAACTTGGTCAGCAGAACTTGAGCTCTTAATTTAAGGTTAACCTGAGTGAAGGTCTCATCAAAAGGGGGCCAGCTGGTGTGTGCCAAAAGGTGGCGCTCCACCACAGGTGCACATTTTCCCCATGTCCTTATCCAGAAGAGATCTGTCAGGGTTTTCGATTATTTGTATGTTCTTGAAGTACTTTTTAAATTAATTTATTTGATAGCCAAGTATTTGAAGATCCGAAGTAAGTGATGTAGACATGCTAGAACCTTTCCCAAAAGTAGGGGACAAAGTATGTTGTGCTTTCATTCAGGATGAAGTCACTGTAGGAAGTCTAGTCTCAATGGCTAATTGTGTCAAAATGCTAGGAAGTAAACCTATACTTGGCATTAAATGGACTGTTTAAGAGACTGGAGCCACGTGGTCTGAGCACCTTTACCAGGTGGTCTGATGGGGTGAAAGCAATAGTGCCCCAAGACGGGCAGGAGACAGGCTCTCAAGGCACATTCGACTGCTCCCTAGGTCCGTGGCACAGTTTGCTTTGGATGATATTTTTTCTTGGGGAAAAATGGTCACAGTAAATGGCCTTCGTAAACTTCATAGAGGTTATATATACAGAGAAGAGAACACGCCCCCCCAACCCAGCCCCTCTGGGAGAGCTCTGGACAGATGGGAAAGCGTTCTTCAAGCTGCTCATCCTCTGCTTATTGACTCATGCCCAAGAACTTGATTTGGTGCAAAGTGAAGACAAATTGACAATCAGTGCTTCTGTTTGGACTTTGTATGGCTACAGGGTAGACACCAGGGAAGGGCTTGACTATTTTGTAAAACATCTGCACTGTGGGCACAGTTATAATTAGCATATAATTTAAAGTTTTCCCCCTACATCAAAATTTCTCTAGTCGTGGTTCTTTAATAAAGTCAATTATAAGAGCACAGTCTTACATTGGTGATACTATCTTTGCCTCTAAAATTCAGAACATTGAGAAATACAGCACTAGAAAGAGATTAACTATAAGTTCTATTACCAAAAAGCTGACCTGCAGAAAGGGGCTGCCCAGAAGAGCACAGTAAAACTGTAATAGGAAAGAACAAATCTGACTCCATATTGGATCAATTTCTTTTATTTTAAAGTTTGTATTCTATTGCTTTTGAAATATACAGGACAGCCCATTCTGAAGGCTTCGGCCTTTAAAGGCATAACACTTTTACATTCTTACAGAGATAAAGCGTTGCAGAATAGGGAATAACATTTGTCTTGGTGGTGGTTTACAGTAATGTCATGATCTGACCTACGTGGACAGCTGCAAGAACAAAAGATTTGGATACCAAGAAGTTTGCAACAACCAACAACACCCCCTCCCCTTTTAGCACAAGGAAAGCCTGAATTTTGGTTCTGCTAAGATGGTTCTTTGAGGATACTGGTCTACCATGTTCTTGGTCTGCTGGCTTTCCAAATAAAGTCACTATTCCCTGCCCCAACAATATATCAACTTATTGGCCTCTCCTGCATTGATCAGTATGTGTATGGACATAGTAACAAAACCACAGAATCATGAGAAATAATAACATATATTAAGCCTCCAAGTATGGGGTAATCTGTTGCACAGCAAAAAGTAACTGAGTCATTTGGGAAGGTGGTGTGGTGGGGAAATTGGAAGCCGGCTCTTGAGCTGTATACGTTTGTTTTGAAGAGAAATGGGCCTGGACTGGACCCTGTTCTAATTTTGTTTTGAAATATCCTCTTTAGCAGGCAGGATGATGTGAAGACACTCTGGTGTCAAGGTTGGCTTGGGTGAGTCTTGGGCCCAGTGAGTGGTGAGGATCCTGGGTATTTCCAGCCTCCCCTGTCATTCCTGGCAAGACTGGTGATAACTGTCTTTCTTACAGGGGGATCCATTGTTCTTTGGTTGTTCACTTTTAACTCTCCTCGTCATGTATGGTCACAGATAAGGTTTGAAGTACAACCCAGAACTTCAGTTTTCTGAGTCAAGCTCTGTCACTTTCAATACCCAGAGGCATATGACCGGGAATCTGGACTCTTACTGGTTTAGTATGTAGTCAATGAGGCTACTGCTGTTTTATGTTGGTGTGAGACGCATACTGAGTCTAATACTAATTCTAACATTTTAGAAAACATACCACGTGGACCACTACAACCCATCAGTAAGGATCATTGTCCCTAGTTCACAGGAGAGGCCAGTGAACTTAAACAAATGGCTCTATTTTCCACAGTTCTACATTACTTTTCATTCAGAAGCTCATTCAGAGGCACTTTTAAATATTAATTCTATAACTTGGAGATTGGATTGCTGAAAGTGCATCAGGTTTGGGGTTAAAATATTCAAGGGAGGGTTTTGTTGTCTTACTGGACAACAGCTTGGTTTTAAGAAGCCAAAGTGACAGTTCTCTCCCAACTGTAACATCATTGAAATGACAAATATGTATGTGACATGTATAGATATATGAAATATATGTCTATATTATTATACAACCACGTGCTCAAGGGGAAGTCCACAGGCTGGCCTTTCCTGCACAATCACTTCTCCCAGGATTAACTCTCCCACCTGAGGAGCACTTTAATCTCCACCCACCACTGCCACTCCCCCAACACCCCCACATTCCCCAGGAAACAAATCCCATCCCCACCCTACCTGCTTTTGTGATTTATCAGGCTAGACTATTGCACAGAGACAACCACCTTATGATCTTGTGAAAATGAAGATTCTGATTCCAAATCTAAGCGTTAACAAGCTCCCAGGTGACATTAGTGTTCCTGGTTTCCCGACCACACTTTGAATAGCAAGGGTATAGACCAGCACTTTCTAATATGAGTTCCTAACTTTTAAACTTAATGGCAGCAACAACCACAGCACATGTATATAAACGGAAAAAGTTATTCCTAAACCCTTACTCAAAGTACACTGCTACAGCTTTGAGGACGTTTTATGTTCCTATCAGTAATTACCCTCTAGAGAGAGAAATGGGAATACTCCCCTCTGCTCTACAATTTATTTCCTGAATTGGCATGGATTTCAGTAGGCTCCTCCTGGAATCTTTTAGATTGGAGAATGCAAATTTCATCTTGTACTTTAATTGCCAATGAGTTTCAATACCTGCAGAACTTGCTCAGAAGTAAATCATACTTGCTTTGTTTACTGAGTAAAAATCCAAATCATCAGATTCTGTTTGTTCGTTCAGTCTGGGCTTCACGAGAGAGACAGCACCTATCCCGGGGAGTAGGGCACCTGCGAAACTGGTGGACAGATGTACCTTTCAGGTTCCGGTACATCTGATTAATTAGGAAAGAGAAGAAGAGGCAGGGAGGTGGGCGGGGACTGTTTCTCCTCAGGTAACCTCTTTAGAAGCTGGGGTATCAAGGTTAGGCAGAGAGGTGTTCATTTAAGTCCTAACCTTCCTGTATTCTCTATTGAAGTGGGAGCAGCAACAAGGAGCTGCATCCTGCCTCTGAGTTTACTTTCCTAACAGTCAGGGACAGCAGACAGAGCTATGGGTCACAGAATTTGTAGGCAAACCAAGCTAGATAGGAATTTTGGCTCTGATGAATGACTTTCAGCAAGCTACTCACCACCAAGCATGTACCATGAGGATAAAGGTGTCTTCTGCCTAAGAATGTCGAGAGGGCCCTACAAGAAGATGCATGTAAAAGACCCAGCGATGCAGGGCACAGGGTTGCTGCTGTTTGTATTAGTATTAATGATACCAAGTATTAATGAAAGGGAGTATTCATACAATCAAGCCCTGCTGGGGTCTCAGCAGTCTCAGCAGTCGGCAGCCACCTAGCCCAGTCTCAGGGTCTGTCAATTACCTTCCTTTTCCCACTTTGTCATGTAACTTGGGTGGGAAGTGGTCTACTAGGTGTTGAGACCCGAGGGAGGGCAGGTTAGACCTGGGGGTGAGGAGGGGAGGACACAGTCACAGTGACTTGTCTGGAAGATGAGCGCTGTGTCATGCAGGTCTCAGTAAGTACAAATACAAAACAAAGCTGAGTATAGAGCAGGTCCCTCAGTGCAGGAGAGGCTTGTGCTTGCACTGGGGGCAGCAGGGCAGGGGTGGGCAGGCAGGATGCCTCCATGGTGAGCACCTAGCTATTTGAAGGAGAGGCAGCTTGCTTCAGCTCCAGGACAGCAACTTTTATACTCCATCACTTCCCTCCTGCTTTCAAGCCTTTGCCCAGGGTTATGAGGACTGAGGAGTGGGTAAGAATCACACTTGGCCCCAAATCATACCTCTTCCCATTTTTTTCAATTAGCTGACTTTGAAGACATTGTCTCTCTGAGCTTCATTCCGTTTCACTGGCTGTAAAACGGGCATCCTTTACCTACCCTTCAATACAGCTCATGACTAGAACTGTCAGATTAGCAAGTAAAAATACAGGACATTCAGTTCAGTCTGAATGTCAGATAAATGATAAATTGCTTTTAATATTCATTTACTTTCCAAGACACTCAGTAAAATTTGATAATTTTGTAATATAATTTGCCCCAAATATTGCATGAGACATACTTATACTAAAAAAATTTTTTTGTTGTTTATCTGAAATTCAAATTTAACTGGATGTCTTGTATTTTATCTGGCAGCTCTATTCATGACAATGAAATGTATCAGAATGTTTAGTTTGAAGGTATTGAAATGACTCTGTACTCCCAAACAGCTATATACATACTTATTTCAGGTCCTCAAGGACAGTGAAAGAGAAAGACAAAGGAAGAAGGAAAGGAGACAGACTGGAAAAGTTACTTTAGGAGGTAATACTTGACTTGGCTTTGAAGCACAGTTTATTGGTCTTAGAAAGTGGCATAGAGCATAACGCATAGTGGTGGCAATAAATAAAGGCAGCTAGGACCACTATAAAGCCTGAAAGTTATCCTGGGGTCACTGGGGAACCACGCATCTTTCTTTCCAGGGAAGTGACGTGATGATTTGATCAGGTTTGGGTTTTAGACAGATAGTTCTGGCCACAGTGTGGAGGACGGGATGGAGGCTGTGGGGCAGAAGACAAAAAGGAAGGAATTTGAACAGGTGAAGAACTTGGACCAAGTTCATGGCCAAGTTTTTTTTTTTTTTTTTCCCTGAGACTCTCCCTGGCAGGGTGTCCTCATTCAGTGGGGCATGGGGGAATGGGAGCAGACAAAGACACTTGGTGGGGTCAGATTTTAGGGGGCTGTTGAACATCTCTGGGATCATGTACCCTGCTTTTGCTCTCAGCACTTCAGAAGTGGCATTTGGATTTTGGCCTTTTTGTATCTTGTTCATAATTTGCCCCAACTTCCCCATGCATGCAGCTATTTTTAATCCCTTATAGTTGCTTTGTATTCTGTTGCTGGAGGAGACATTTGTCCAGGTGCAAGCACCAAATTAAAGGGTCCCAGATCCCAGCCTACCTCAGTATCAAGTTGCTTTTTTGTCTCTGCAAACTCTCCGCCTTACGTCTAACAAAGTTACAAACACTTTGGGAGGCAGGGACATAATATGCTGAAGTTGTAGATTATTGGTTCTTTAGTGGCTTTGGCATTTTATTGACACTTTCGTGGTTTAAAAAGGTGGGGTGACCATACAGAAACAAACTATGGTCACCAAAGGGGAAAGGGATTGAGGAGGGATAAATTAGGAGTTTGGGATTAACAGAAACATATTATTATATATAAAATATATAAACAACAAAGACCAACAGGGAACTACATTTAATTTCTTATAATAAGCTATAATGGAAAATAATCTGAAAAAACAGATACATATATATTTATGTATAACTGAATCACTTTGCTGTACACCTGAAAGTAACATTGTAAATTGACTACATTTCAATAAAAAATAAAATTAACTTTTTAAGAAAGTTGAGTGGTACTGTTTGGAAATTAAAAGAATGGAACCCTACTGGAAATTAACTATACCTCAACCAACTTCTTGGTTTTCAGGAGAAGAGATGGGATTAGGACACTTATGGACACTAAGTAATTATTTTTCCTCAGGCTTTCTTTCTTTACTACTTTTTTCCTGAATATAAAAGAACCACTTGCCCTTAATAGAAAGTCTGAACTTTTTAAAAAGTAAAGCAAACACAGAAACAAACAAAACCTTCCTAAGCTTATCATCCAATATTAACCTCCTCTAACATGTTTCCATTATTTCCATTCCATAAATTACTTGCCTTTTTCCTCCTTTATGTAAGGAGAATCCTAATATAGATACATACCTGTCTTTTATCATTTAGTATTTTATAGTAATCTAGCAGAATTTTCTTAAAGGCCTGTTTGGATAAGTTGGATCTATTTTTCTAGGTTAATTCTAGAGTTCATTCTTGGTTTCTTCTAGAATCTGAAACTGGTGGAGGAGCTGCTCTTAAATCTTCCAACAAATGCCTTATAGACTACCTCCAAATGCCTTACCCTCTAAAATAGAATGTATGGAATAATCTCATTGTAATGAGACATCTATCCCACTCATGTGATTCTCATCCTGGAGCCTACAAACATTGATTGCGGCTGACAGTGATATTTGTGCTGTTCCAACACATTTCTTAATTCTGCAAAATTCTAAGATTTTGGAATAAAATTTATAGAATTATATGAGAAAAATGTGTGCCAAGAAAGTTACCCTTTCTTTTGGGGAGTAGCAGAAATGTTAAACAATACAAAATCGGGCTGTTACAGCCATTGGATTCATTTTCGCAAATTAAAATCTACTTAAGATATGAAGTTAAAGTGAATTTACTATTTAGCATTCTAGAAAAATAAGAAATTTATAATTTCTATAGGTATGTCCAAGGAAGTACTGACAAGTTCCTTTATTTCTACAGGGAAACAAGAACTGAGAGAAAAATGTGGAATCTTGTATAGTTTTTAAATGAGAATTTTTTCAAGATGAGATATTTTTATAATGATATGGTGAAAGACAGTTAAGGAATTTCTTAGGCTAATTAAGACTCACCATTGCTGAGAGGCCCCAGGGCTTTCCTAAGGATCCTAGCCCAGCTCCCACCAAAGTGGTTACTGGCCAGGACAAAACCTTCTGAACTCTTCCAGACCTGGCACAGTTGTTCAACCTATCTTCAGTGGACTTCCCTGTACTGATAAGGAATCATTTACTTAAAAGGTTTTGGAAGGTGAAGGGCCAACTGCATCGAAGAACTTTTGGAATTTGCTGCAGAGCCGTATTACACGGCATATGCAGAGTACAAGATATTAGACAAAAAAAAAAAAGTCACATAATGACTTACTCACCTAAAAAGATACTGAGTCAGTTCTGCTTCCTGGTAGAGAATCCAAACAACAATTCAGTTGAAGGAACAAAGAATGATATACTTAACATACTACATAATTTTTCTAGGATTATTTTAATCCACAAGACTGAGATGATGAATTCTGGCCCAGACTCCCTCCTTAATTAAGATGAGACTTTCAAAAATTAAACTTTCTATTTTGAGATATCATAGATTAACATCCATTTGTAAGAAACAATACAGAGAGATCCTATGTGTACTTACCTAGTTTCCCTAGTGGTAACATCTTGCAAAAAGCTATCCTACAGTATGACAACCAGGATATTAACAGTCACATAGAACAACTCCATCACCACAAGGATCCCTTGGGTTACCCTTTTGTAGCCACATCCAGTTCCCTTTCACTCCTACCGCCTCCTGACAGCCACTAATCTGTTCTGGTTTTGTCATTTTGTATTTCTAGGAAGTTATATAAATGAAAACATACAGTCTGTAACTTCTAGGATTGGCTTTTTCACAATCAGCACCATCCAAGTTGTTGCATATATCTATAGTTCATTCCTTTATATTGCTGAGTAGCACCTCATGAGCAGGATATACAGTTGTTCCTTGGTATCTGCAGGGGACTGATTCCAGGAATCCTCACCCCCACCCCCACAGTTACCAAGATCCAAACAAGCTCAAGTTCCTTATATAAAATAGCAGTATTTGCATTTGACCTACACACATTCTCCCATATACTTACTTACTTTATCTATCTATCTATCTATCTATCTATCTATCTATCTATCTATCTATTTATCTAATTGAAGTATAGTCAGTTTACAATGTTGTGTCAATTTCTGGTATACAGCACAATGTTTCAGTCATACATGAATATACATATATTTGTTTTCATATTCTTTTCCACATATATTTGTTTTCATATTCTTTTTCACTGTAAGCTAAGACAAGATATCAAATACAGTTACCTGTTCTATACAGTATTAACTTGTTTATCTATTTTATAGATAGCAATCAGTATCTGAAAATCTCGAACTCCCAATTTATCCCTTCCCACCCCTTCCCCCTGGGAACCATAAGTTTGTTTTCTGTCTGTTGATGGACATTTAGGCTGTTTCCATGTCTTGGCTATTGTAAATAGTGCTACTATGAACATTGGGGTGCAGGTGTCATTTTGAATTAAGAATCTCTCTGGATATATGCCCAGGAGTCTCCCATATACTTTAAATCATCTCTAGATCATTTATACTACCTAATATAATATATATACTATGTAAATATAATGTAAATGCTATGTAAATAGTTGCTGGTGTGTGACAAATTTAAGATTTGCTTTTTGGAACTTTCTGGAATTTTTTTTTCCTGAATATTTTCAACCTGTTGTTGGTTGAAACCGCAAATGAAGAAGCCATGGATATGGAGGGCTGACCAGTTTTTTAACCATTCATCCACTGAAGGACATCTACGTTGTTTCTGGTTTTGGCTTTGATAGATAAAGAATATCAGTAAACATTCATGTACAGGTTCTTAGGTGAAAATAAGTGTTTTATTTCTCTGGAATACACCCCAGGAATACAATTGCTCAGTTGTATGGAAGCTGCATTTAAAAGCTGCATTAATTTAAAAAACACCTTTATTGTGGTATGGTTCCTCTACAGTAAACTACACATATTTCAGATGTACAATTTGATGAATTTTGAGTGATGTATACACCCATGGAACCACCATCACAATCTAGATAGCTAACATTTCCATCACTCCCCAAGAGGTGCAATTTTTGATCTCCCAATTTATTCCTTCCTACCCTCTTTCTCCCCTGGTAAGCATAAGTTTGTTCTCTATGTCTGTGAGTCTGTTTCTGTTTTGTAGATGAGTTCATTTGTGCCCTTTTTTTTTAGATTCCACATATAAGTGGTATCACATGGCATTTTTCTTTCTCTTTCTGGCTTACTTCTCTTATAATGACAGTCTCCAGATCCATCCATGTTGCTGAAAATAGCATTATTTTATTCTTTTTTATGGTTGAGTAGTATTTCATTGTATAAATATACCACAGCTTCTTTATCCAGTCATCTGTCAACAGACATTTAAGTTGTTTCCATGTCTTGGCTATTGTATATAGTGCTTTTATGAACATTGGGGTGCCTGTATCTTTTTGAATTAGAGTTCCTTTCAGATATATACCCAGGAGTGGGATTGCTGGATCATACGGTAAGTCTATTTTTAGTTTTTTGAGGAATCTCCATATTTTTTTCCATAACGACTGTACCAAACTGCATTCCTACCGACAGTGTAGGAGGGTTTCCTTTTCTCTACACCCTCTCCAGCATTTATTGTTTGTGGACTTTATAATGATGGCCATTCTGACTGGTGTGACATGATACCTCATTGTAGCTTTGATTTGAATTTCTCTGATAATTAGCAATATTGAGCATTTTTTCATGTGCCTATTGGCCATTTGTATGTCTTCACTGGAGAACTGCTTGTTTAGGCCTTCTGCCCTGACTGCCTTTATTTGTAAGCTTCCTTTTGAAATGAAAATTTGTTTCAACATGGATTCAAAAGGTTCAGCAAAACTGTTCATGAATGATGGGTTTTATTTACTTTTTTCCAGCTTTACTAAGGTGTAATTGACAGATTTTAAAAGTGTATATATTTAGAGTGTGCACCATGATGATTTAATATACCTATAAACTGTGAATGATTACCACAATCAAGTCAATTAACACATCCATAACCTCACATAGTTACTTTCATTTTTTATCCTTTGCTGTAAGAGCACTTAAGATCTACTCTCTTAGCAAATTTCAAGTATACAATACAATTATTAACTATAGTCACCATGCTGTATATGAGATCCCTGGAACTTGTTAATCTTAAAACTGAAAGTTTGACTAGTTTTAGAAGCATTCCCTGGTGTTCTGGAAGTTTCTATCAATTAGATAGCTACCTCTGGTCTTAAGAGTTCCTCTCATATTCAAACTTCATAAAGTTATCTGATTTTTCTCTTTAAGAGATATAGACTGCTTCTTTCTTTTTTTTTTCTAACTTCCTTTTATTATCCTAAAATTTTTCTCTTCCCTAGAGAAGAGAAATTGCTGTTGAAATTGCATTCTCCTATAAATCAGATTGTTTATAAATGTGAGTTTGATAATTACCCAGTTTAAAATTTCATTTTTTATTCTGTATTTCTAAAACTCAAAAATAAGAATTTGTGAGCAAAATAAACAAATTGTGGAGATGATTATATTTAATAATCCATTTTTAATATAAAAAATTGAGATATAATTCACATACCATAAAACTTACCCTCTTAATTATACACCCAGTAGTTTAGCAAATATATTCACAAGGTTATACAACCACCATCACTATCTAATTGCAGAACATTTCTGTCACTCCAAAAGGAAACTCCACATCCACCAGCAGTCTTTCACCTTTCTACTCTCCCCCCAGCCCCTAGTAACTATAGATTTACTTTCTGTCCCTATGGATTTGCTTATTCTATGAATGGAATATTTGTAGAACCATATAAATGGAATATTACATATATGAAGTTTTGTGTTTGGCCCCTTTTATTTAATGTAATGGTTTCAAGGTTAATCTGTGTTTTAGCAATATTTTGTTCCTTTCTATGGCTCAATAATGTTCCACTGTATGGCTATACCACAGTTTCTTTATCCATTCATCTGTTGATAGACTTTTGGGGTTGTTTCTACCTTTTGGCTACTGTGAATAGTGTTGCAATGAACATTTTTGTGCAAGTATTTGTTTGAGTACCTAAGTTTAATTCTTTGGGGTATGTACTTGGAAGTGAAATTGCTGGGTCATATAGTAATTCTATGTTTAACATTTTGAGGAATTGCCAAACTGCTTTCTAAAGTAGCTGCACTATTCTACATTTCCACCAGCAATACCAAGAATTCTAAAATTCTAATTTTTCCACATCTTCTCCAACAACTTGTTATTTTGCTTCTTTTTAAAAAAAATAGTCATCCTAGTGGGTATAAAGTGGTTTCTCATTGTGGTTTTGGTTTACATTTACCAAGTGATTAATGACATTGAGCATCCTTTCGTGTGCTTGTTGGCCATTTGTACATCTTTTTCAAACAGCTGTCTTTTCAAGTCCTCTGTCCATTTTTTTAACCAGACAGATTTAAAAATTTTTATCTTATTGTTGTAAGAGTTCTTTATATATTCTGGATACTAGACCCTTATAGATATGAAATTTGCAAATATTTTTCTCACATTCTGTAGGTTGTATCTTCACTTTCTCAATCATGCTCTTTGATGCACAAAAATTTTTAATTTCGATGAAGTCAAATTTATCTATCTTTTTCACTGTTGCTTGTGCTCTTGGTTTTACATCTAAGAATCCAGTGCCAAACCTAAAGTCTTTAAGAACAAACCTCAGTAGAATCCTTTCTCCTTCTTCACAGCACAAGCCGTACTAGTGTACTACCAAAGGGCTAGCAGTACTTTAATGGACCTATGGATCTTTGAAAAATACATGTTGTTGTGAACTGAACTGAATCCCCTAAAATGCATATATTGAAGCCCTAATCCCCATTACCTTAGAATGTGACTGTATTAAGGGATAGAAGTTTTAAAGAGGGAATTATATTACTATGAGGCTGTTAGACTGGGCCCTTGTTCAATCTCCTGGTGTCCTTTTAAGGAGAGATTAGGACACACAGGCACCAGGGATACAGAAGCACAAGAAATGGCCACATGAAGACACAGCAAGAAGTGGCTACTGGCAAGTCAAGGAGAGAGGCCGTGGGAGAAACCAAACCTGCTGACACCCTGATCCTGAACATCGAGCCTCCAGAACTCCGAGAAAATTAATTTCTGTTGTTTAAGCCACCAAGTCTGTGGTATTTTGTTATGGCAGGCCCAGGAAACTCACACACATATAGTGAAATCTGTATCCCAACTTACTTGGGGATCATTACAACACTGGTAATATCAAGGGGACATTTATTCTTTTCAGTGCTTGTGACCGTCTGTGCATGTTTGCTCCTTTTCGACAAAAGACTGGTAAAGTGATGAAAATTTCCCTTCTATTTCAAAATGTCCCCTCTGGACTTTGGATATTTTTGAACCTTGACATTTGACTGCTTCTGACATCAATGTGAACTATGTGAGTAGGAATTAACTTGATCCAAGTAGGTCACTGTTGATTTTGTAAAAATAATTTGAGATAAGTAAATGATTGAATTTGGAAAATCAACTGCAGCGAGAATGAATTCCCAGATAGGCTGGTCTTCAAACTGCCTATGTAGACCCATTTGAGCTTTATGGCCACTTTGAGGGAAGGAGGAGGGCAGGTTAATTGGTGTGAGCAGAGTTGTCAAGGAAAAGTATCCAACTCAAAATGTCTAACTTGGTCAAGTAGTGACTTGAATTAAAAAATAAGTCATTTGCTTTATATATAATTGTTCCTAGGAGGCTTCTTTTCATGAAAAAAATTTGAAGAGCGACTTGTCGTTGCTCTTCATTGCTTTAGACTTCCTGAGCTAATTACATCATTGTATTACTGATAAATGGGATCTTAGCAGCACTAGATCCCAGGGATGGTGAGAGAAGTAAGTAGAACTAAAGAGAGTAAACAGGGAGTTGAGGGCAGAAACAAAACTGTTGTGCTGATTTATATTGGTATATTATTTTATATTTTGCAAAGCATCTTTTGTCTTGCCTTTGATTAGGCTCTGAAAAAAGTCTCCCATCCTCTGCTCCTCTAAAGAAAGTTATAAAAATCCTCAAATGTCTGCAATAAACCCGTTTCCAAAACATCACTTACTTGAGAATTTGACAACCTGAACTATGTTTAGTTCTATTTTTATGAAAATCTAAAGATTATACAATCATTCTGGCAATGACAGGCTAGATTATTCAGACCAACACTCCTGCTGAAAATTAAAAATACTGTGTGAAAGATAGAAAAATTCTCCTTAAACAGAGATAAATGCCTAATCAGATGATTTGATCTGTGGTTTTGAAGCATTGCATAGCAAAGGAAACAGAAAGTAAAGCCTGATTCTGCCTGAGGTACAGAATCTAAAATACCCTCTTCCCACCAAACTGGGACCTTAAAAAGCTACGCCCTAAGGAAAAGAATAACTGCATAATTAAACCAGCCCTTGCAAACATTTGCAGCCCAAATTTTCTTCAATTGGGTTCCCAAAAGCCTGAAGCTGTGAATTTAGTTGCAAGTGGCCCAAGTTAGCACACATCTAAGGCAACTAGCAGGAGGCAAGTAATTTCTGGATGGAGGAAGTCACCTTCATCCAAGCCCTCAAGTTTTTCCTAAAAATAAGTCAACAACAGTGAGTACACACAATAAAAACAAAGTAAATATGGAAGTAATCCACTATGAAAGAAAACAAGCAAAACAATAGAAAGACTTCAGATATAGGAACTATTAGGAAAACAGTGTTTTTCCTGTTTTTCTTTTCATTAAAAACAAGTCTAAACATAACTTTAGAAAAAGGGAATTATAAAAACTGACCTAACATACCTGAAAAAGGAACAAATAAAATTTTAAAGTAACTACAATAATCTCAAATAAAAATTTAATAGCTATGAACTGTGGATAGGCTATTAAGAGACATACAGAATGGAGAAAGAAGGTGTAATATAGGTGTAAGGAGTTCTAGAAGAAGAGGCAAGAGAATGGAAAAGAAATAACATTGACTAGGTGACAGTTTTCCAGAAGTGAAGAAATACAGTGATCTTGATTCAAGAATGAATCTCAAGGAGGAAACAAAGAGGGTTAAAAACAAAATAGGAAAATTACAGAACATCAAAAACATAGAATAAATATAAAAGAAGCCAGAAAGAAAAATCCATATATGGATTAATTTCAAAGGAGTAATAAGTGACATCATCAGCCAAAATGAAAACAAGAAGTTGATAGAATGATACCTTCAACGTATCAAAAGAAGATAATAGTCAACCTAGGATTTTTATACCTGGTGAAAAACATCTTTTAAGAAGGAAAGTGAAATAAAGACAATTTTTCAGGCAAATAAAAACTGAGTGATTTTGTCATCAGCTGAAATTCCTTAAAGGAAATTCAAAAAGCGGTATTTGAAGCAGAAGGAAAATGATGCCATATTCAAAGTCTGAGATCCAAGACAGAATTAAAGAGTACATAAACTGGAAAATGTCAATAAATCTAAACAAATTTTTACTATATAACATAATAAAAGATACACAAAATCTTATACATGAAGATTCACAGCAGTATTATTCATAATAAACCAAACCTGGAAATAACCCAGACACTCATAAACTAATGAATGGATAAACAAAATGTGGTGATATATATTATACATACACATATACAATGTAATACTATCCAACAATAAAAAGAAAGAAAAGACTGATACATACTACAACTGGATAAACCTTGAAAACATACTAAGTGAAAGAAGTCACAACAGACCACATATTTTATGATTCAACTTATATAAAATATCTATAATAGACAAATCTATGGCAAGAGAAAGGAAATTAGTGATTGCCTAAGGCTAGAAGTGTGGGATGGAGGTAAGGACTGGGGAGCAATGTAATTAGGAATAGGACTGAGGTTTCTTTCGGGGGCAATAAAAATGTTCTATAATTGATTGTGGTGATGGTTGCACACCTCTGTATATATACTAAAAACAGTGAACTATACACTTTAAATGGGTGAAATGTATGCATGTGAATTGCATCTCAATAAAGCTATTATTAAAAAATTAATAAAAGCATCTTATGGGAATTAAAGGAGGTAATGAAAATAAATAATAATATATGTTGGGAGAAAGGTAAGTTACTTTAAAGAGTCCTGAAGTCCTTTTAGTAAATAGAAAAAGGGTAAAGATTTTAATTAAGTTTTTATTTTTATATATTAAGCATACATGTTTTAATTTCAGTAGAACAATTAAAATGATATAAACAGAATATGTTATTTTCAAATTAGTATAGGGAAAAGAATGGAGTGATAAGAGATAAAACAAAACTGGCAACCAAAGGAAAAAAAATGGAAGAGGGATTATTAGAAAGCTGCAGAAAGATCAGAGATTTAAAATCAAACATATAAGCATTTACATTATATGTAAAAGAATTTGGTGTTTCAGTTAAGAAAAAAAAGGTCAGACTGGATGAAAAAAGCTTAATTGTACACCATTTATAAGAATCACATTGAACACATAGATGCAGAAAGGTAGACAAGGAAACAAACAGATAAAGTTATACTATGATGATACTAATACTAGTTAGGTTAACTTACAATGATAACAGATATACAGATCTTAAGGCAGAAGGCATTACTACAGAGAGATGAAAAGATCACTTTAGGGAGTGACATCAAAATGGGGCAGGCAGCTCCAAGCTTCCATTCACCCACAGAACCATCAAAATTCAAGCAGAAATTATTATAATCAACCTTTTCAGAATGCTGGAAAATAATCAAAACTTTACAGCAACCAAACAAATGCTGGATAAAGAAAAGGACAACTTAAAAAAAACAATAGATAAGCTTTGTGGTATTTTTACTTGCCCCTGTCCTACCCTTTTCTTGACTCAGGGGTAGTGTTGAAAACAGTAGCCCATGTTCCAAGGGTGGGACCTTGCTCCCTGGTTCTGAGGAAGCAGAGCAGACCTTATTTAGCAATTATCATACAGTTCTGTTCTAACTTGTCTGGAAAATACCTGAAGGATTGAGGCAAAATGCTTGTTTGTTTCACTTAATTGGGAACTTACACAGGCTAGGAAAACAGCATATATTGCTTAAAAATATTTGATGGCAGGCAAACCAACTCTAGTTCCCTGGGGCAAAAGATTATGGTTGAGAAATGCTATACATCATCTAAGGACTGGAAGGAAAGGGCAGGAGAGAATTTAACTGGGAAACTAAAGCACTCACGTACACAGGGAAATTTAGAAAACTACCCAACTGCCTTGGGCAAGAATGCTCAAAAAGATTGGAGAAGACCTCAAGCTTTCACTTGTGGCTGATCCCCAGCACTCAGTGACAGTCTGGCAAAACACTGAAAGAGTGCCCCAGAACAAATTCCATCCGCAAAGATTCAGTTGGTTTTTGTTGTACTAGCTCTGGCAATCAAGGAAGCCTCTGTCAAAACACTAGTTGAATAAAAGCTAAGGAACAGAGATATGAGTAACTGTACATGACAATGAATACAGTCTCTGGAGGGAAAATACTTTGGAAAAGTCACTAGATGAAAGGACTACTACAGACTCAATTTTTAAAAAGCAGCAGCAAACCCTGCGAGAGGGGGAGAATCTCATTTCCAGGATTACCACATTATGATATTTGAATACCTTGTTTTCAACAGCAATAAAAGCCCACAATACACAACAAAAGGAAAAAAAAGTATGGCCTTTTCAAAGAACAAGATAAACTGACAGAAACTATCCCTGAGGAAGCCTAGACATTGGACTTACTAGATGGTGACTTTTAACAAATTGTTAAATATGCTCAAAGAAGTAAAGTAAAACATGGACAAAAAACTAAAGAAAAGCAGGAGAATAGACGAACAAAATGAGAATATCAATAAAAGTTGTACACTTTAAAAGAATTATCCTGTAAAATCAGGAATATGACAAGAATGTCTATGTCCAATTTCACCACTTCTACTTAATATAGTGTTGAAATTGGACATTCTAGCTAGAGCAATTAGGCAAGAAAAAGAAGTAAAAGATCCAGAATAGAAAGGAAGAAGGAAAATTATCTGTTCATAGATGATATGATCTTATATTGGAAAACCCTAAAATTCTACAGAACTATTACAACTGTTCAATGAATTCAGAAGAGTTACAGGATATAAAGTCAATATACAAAAATAAGTCGTATTTCTATAAACTAATGCTGCAGTATCCAAAAAGGAAATTAAGAAATTGACTCTATTCATAATAGCATCAAAAATAAAACCTTAGGAATAATTTTGCCAAGGATGTGAAAGACTTATACAAAGAAATTGTAAAACATTGCTGAAAGAAACTAAAGAAGATATAAGTAAATGGAAAGCTACTCTGTATTCAAGGATTGGAAAGCTTACTATTGTTAGGCTGTCAATACTACCCAAAGTGATTTACAGATTCAATGCAAGTCCTATCGAAATTTTAATGACATTTTTGCAGAAACAGAAAAACCCAACCTCAAATTCACATGGAGTCTCAAAGGACCCTGAATATCCAAAACAGTCATGAAAAAAGAAAATGGAGAACTCTTACTTCCAGATTTCAAAACTTACAACAAAGCTATAGTAATGAAAACAGTGTGGTACTGGCATAAAGATAGACATATACATCAATGGAATAGAACAGAAAGCCCAGAAGTAAAGCTTCATATATGTAGTCAAATGAATTTCACAAGGGTGTGAAGATCACTCAATGTGGAAAGGACAGTCTTTTCAACAAATTGTGCTGGGAAACTAGAGACCCACACGCAACATAATGAAGCTGGGCCTTACACCATATACAAAAATGAATCAAAACCCTAAAATGTAAAAGCTGAAACTATAAAATATTATAAATAAACAAAAAGGACATCTTTATGACATTGAATTTGATAAGGATTTCTTGGATGTGACACCATAAGCACAGACAGCAAAAGAAAGATATATCTATAACACTTTCATAGCAGCAACATTCACAATAACCAAAAGGTGAAACTCTAAGTGTCCATCAATGGATGAATGGATAAAGAAAATATGGTATACACATGCAATGGAATATTATTTAGCCTTAAAAAGAAGAAATTCTGACATACGCTACAACATGGATGAATCTTGAGGATATCACGCTAAGTGAAAGATAGGAGGCGAAAAAGACAAATGTTTTATTATTCTACTTGTAAGAAGTACCAGAGCAGTCAAATTCATAGAGACAGAGAGTTGAACAGTGGTTGCCAGGGGCTGGAAAGGACAAAATGGGGAGTTAGTGTTTAGTAAGTATAGAGTTTGGTTTAGAAAGATGAAAATACTTTGTAAAATGGATGGTGGTAATGGTTGTGTAACAATGTGAATACATTTAATGCCAGAGAACTGTACATTTAAAATGATAAAAATGATAAATTTTATGTTACATAGATTTTACTCCAATAAATCTATTTGGATCCATCTAATGATGGATCAACATCTTAAATATAAGAGCTAAAATCATAAAACAGAAGAAAACACCTTAAGGGTAAATCTTTGTGACTTGGCTTTGGCAATGGCTTGTTAGATAAGATACTAAAATCACAAGCAACAAATTTAAAAATAGATGAACTGGACTTCATCAAAATAAAAAATTTTAATGCAACACATAGTATCAAAAAGAGTGAAAAGATAACCTACAGAATGGGAGAAAATATTTGTATATCATGTATATGATAAAATTTTAATATCCAGGAAATATTATTTATTTAATAAAGAACCTTGACCAAACCTTACACCTTATTCAAAAAATAACTCAAAATGGGTAATTCAAATGTAAACCATAAAACTATAAAACTTTTAGGGAAAAAGGAAAAAATCTTCAGGATCTAGCACTTGCTAATGAGTTCTTAGACTAGACACCAAAATACAATTTAAAAAAATGGAAACTGATAAATAGGACTTGATCAAAATGAAAAACTTTTGTTCTCAAAACACCCTGTTTAAGAGAATGAAAGAACAAGAATAGACTGGGTAAAAAAAATACTTGCAAATTACATATCAGATAACTAATTATATTTAGAATACATAAGGAACTCTCAAAACTCAACAGTAAAAAAAACCCCAAAAAATCCAATTAGAAAATGGACAAAACTATTTCACTGAAGAGGATATAGAGATGGCAAATAATCACATGAAAATATGTTCAACATATCTAAACCTTGAGGAAATGTAAATCACAACCATAATAGACACACATACTAGAATAGCCAAAATTTATAAATCAATAATAGCAAATACTGGTGAAGTAGTGGAGAAACTGTATGATTCCATTTATATACATTCTTGAAATGATAAAGTTACAGAGGTAGAAAACAGATTGGTGGTTGCCAGGGGTTAGGGATGGTGGGAGAGAGGAGAATGGGTGTGATTATAAAAGGGTGGCACAAGGACATTCTTTGTGGTGATGTACACATGTGATAATATGCAACTGTATACAGATATTGTTCCCATCTCAATTTCCTGGGATTTATATGTACTATAGTTATGTTAAATGTAGCTATAATGGGAAACTAGGGAAAGGGTACATGCGACTCCTTTGTACAACTTTTGCAACTTCCTGTATTCATGCACAGAAAACAGGAAGGCATTCACAGAAAACCTGATAAAAAAGCTATGACATAAAACAGAACAAACAAACCATAGATAGGGATGAAGATGGATCGTGATGAAGAAAGACAGAGGTGTGGATTCAATGGATGACAAACTAGATCAGAGTCATGGGACTTTTTTTTTTTCTCAATAACCCTCCCAGGAGCCATTGATAATGCCTAATTCAAGGCAGGTGCTCAACATAATTGTAGCCTGGATTGTACAAGCCGGTCTTGAGTAAATCATCATAGATTCCAAGAATCATGAAGAGTGAAGAGTAGAGGATGAAGAGTGAATCAATTCTTGTGGTTGGTAAGAAAGAGATAAAGATTGCATAAGAAGGCAAGGAAATACATATGATGGAGGTAATGTACAAAGTGACCTAAAAGGTAATGTTTACATTTTCCATTTATTTCTCTTTCAGGTTTCAGATTTTCTGCAACTGATGGTCTAGGCATTTGTGTATTTTAACGTGAATTTATTTTTATTATATCTCTTTTCAAAAAGAGTCTTCAACAGTTTACAACTCAAGGCATGAGTAATATGATTAATAAGATGGTGATTAGAAAAATTAGAACTTCCGATCAATTAATCTTCGACAAAGGAGGCAAGAATATACAATGGAGAAAAGACAGCCTCTACAGCAAGTGGTGCTGGGAAAACTGAACAGCCTCATGTAAATCAATGAAGTTAGAACACTCCCTCACATCATACACAAAAGTAAACTCAAAATGGCTTAAAGACTTAAATAAAAGATAAGACACTATAAACCTCCTAGAAGAAAACATAGGCAAAACATTCTCTGACATAATCTTAGCAATGTTCTCCTAGGGCAGTCTACCCAGGCAACGGAAATAAAAGCACAGCCTGAAGCCTTCCGCCTGGCTCCATGAATCTGCACTGGGGCAGAGAGGTAGGCTGCAGGGAGGGGAGGAGCAGACTGCAAGAAGTTTGCAACAATGAAATTTGAGTAGCTGCTAGAGGTAGAAGGAGTTTTATTCTACAGGAGTAGCAAATGCTTTCAGAAAATGTGAAAGCCACTCAGAAAAATAGTCCCTAAATGTTAAATACTGTGTGATTCCACTTAAATCACATTGTTGAAGTGACAAAATCATAAAAATTAGAAAAGAAATTAGTGCTAAGGATTGGGTGGCGCACGGGTGGGGGTGGTGAGTACAACATGAGCAGTCCTTGTGGAGGAGTTCTGTATCTACCTCTGTATCTTAGCTCTGCCACGTCAGTATGCTAGTTGTGATATTTTACTACGGTTTTACAAGAATGGAGGCTTTGGGGAAACTGGTAAAGTGTACACGGAACCTCTCTGTATTACTTCTTACAATTGTATATGAATCTGCATTTTTCTCCAAATAGAGTTTCCTTAAAAAAAAAAAAAAGAAAATGTGAAAGCAATGGGTTGGAATATATCCGTGGTGAATGAAACCTAGGCTTTGGAAATGAAAATTAACCATTAGGAATGTGAGCAATCCTTAGATAAGTGTCCACAAGCCCATAATCAAGTGGAACTTTGTGTCCTGCTTAAATAACCTAATTATATAGTACATTTGATGTTTCTCATTTGTTCATTTATCTATTCAACAGCATTTATTGTCAATCATGGTACTAAATGCAAGAAATAAAGTAGAGCATAAGACTGATGTGCTGTCTAGACCATGGAGCTTACAGACTACATAGGGAGACAGCCATTCAGCAAACTAAATACAAATTAACATGAAATTAAAATTTTTATTAAGTTCTATTATGTGAAATAAAATATTATTTTAATTTATACTTGGTGGCAAGACTCTTCAGAGACAACATTAAGCTAGGATCCAAAGGGTGAATAAGTTACCAGGTGTAACATGGTAACCAGGTTGTTACCAGGTGCAGATGGTTAGAAGAGCCCTCTAGGCAGAGGGCAGAGTACATTCAAGAATCCTTTACACACATTAACATTTTAATAAAGACCTTTAGTACACTACATCACCATTCAGCCTGTATAGTATGTAACTAGAGTGAATGAAAACAATAAAGAGGGGAGAAGATGAACAATGGACGCTTCTGAGCCTTTGAGTCTATGAACAGCTGCCTTCTGTGTAGCCAGATGAGCAGATTCAGGTCTGAGATGAGCGACAGTTGTGGCCAAGCACCCAAGGGAATGGTCCCTTGGAATTTATGTAGCAAAGTGGTTTTAAGGCAAGCTTTTATGTAGATGTATACAATTTAACCAATATTTTTAAAGCAATAATATATGAGCTTGTCATCAGGCAGATTGGGGGTGGGGACTATGTTACTTCAATTGGCAAAAGGGATTTTGCAGATGTGGTTAGGATAAGGATCAGTTCATTCCAGGATTATTCAGGTGGGCCTAATGTAATCACAACCATCTTTATAAGAAGGAAGCAGGCAGGTCAGAGAAGATGGGCACACGGAAGCAGAGGCAGGAATCATTTGATTGCTGGCCATGACGACGGAAGGGGGCTACAGGCCAATGAATGCAGATGACCTCCAGAAGCTGCGAAAGGCAAGAACAGACTATCCTCCAAGAGTTCTAGAAGGAATGCAGTTCTGCTGATACCTTGAGTTTGTCCCATTTTTGAGATTCTGAGCTTCAGAATGGGAAGATTAAAAACCTGTATTATTTTAAGCCACTAAATCTGTGATAATTCATTAGAGGAGCAATAGGAAGTTAATACAAAATAGATAAACAAATTACTTGTCCAAGGTCATATCCCTAGCAAGTGACAAAACTGCGAATCAAACCTACATTCTCTCTGACTCCCAAATTCACACTTAAATCACCGCAGTAGCAGTATGGCTCATGTATAGGTAAAGGAAGAATCATCTATACTGAGTTACTTCAATTAGAGAATTATTTTAGAAGTCTGAAATATTTGAGAAGACAGTATGTGAAGATATTCTGAGTTGCTTTTGGTATCAAATCAGTCTTCCATATAATTCCCTGTCAGTTGTGTATTAGACCAATTGCAGCAAAGACCAGAGAGACTCTTCAGTGAGAAAGAGAACATTATTTCTCAAACATTCCTTCTCTTCCTTCTGCACCTACCATTACTATACCTTGACCACTTACTTTCCATGCTTGAGTGCTTACATTGTTAGCCATATTATGATGTGCTTTACATACTTGATCACTAGACACCTAGGCCCGGATATTCTCACGCTTGCTCTGTATTCCATTTATTTGGAGGCTAAGGAAGGGTTGCCTTGTACAAGAGGCAGATTCCTGGCTCCCACTGCTGCCTCCAATTAGGAAAGTCTGATGCAAAGTTTTGAAATCTGTATTTCATACAAATATCCCAGGCGTTCTGATGAAAACTGTACCCCATACTTGGAGCAATACTGAGAGGGTTGAAATGAATGAGCTTCAGGGGATTTGGGAACCTCCAGAGGTTTTTACCACATTGTGCTTCAATATGTATTTGTATTTCTCTGAAGGTAGGGTCATAAATTCCTAAAGATTATTAAAGGAGTCTGTGACACAAAAAAATTTAAGTAATACATTATCCTGTTAGATATTTACCTTGAATATATATCTTTCCCTGTTGAATGAAAGAAAACCTCCTCTCTTTTTGAGGAATATCAATCTCCTTTTTATAAAGAAATCAGAAGTACCATTCTGATTAATGGTAAACTACGAGGTAGTTATTACAAAAAATAAGAAAAACATAGGAAAATGCAAATGAGAAGGAAAACATTAACCCACAACCTAGAAGCAATCACTGTCTGTGTTTTGTTATATTTTCTTTAAGGTATTATTATTGAGATCTAATATATGCATTTTACTGTGTAAGGCACTCTTAGATAATACAAAAAAAAAAGACGTTTTCAAATTGACTAAAGACAATAGACACACACCAAAAAACCCCCTGGATTGCACACACTGTTCTAGAATACCAGAAATTTAACATAAAGTAGGTAGGATATAATGTACACCAAGAGAAGAAAGAGTAGTCCCATACTTTCACCCGTTGTGCTCATTTTTACAGGAAAAATAGAAACCCAGTTGCTAGAAAAATCTTGGTTCTGGTTCCTCCTCCATCATTTCCTACTTGTATCATTCTAGATAAGTCACTTAATATTTCTGGGCTTCTGATGACTGACCTCTTACAAGGATAATGGCACATAGTCTTTCTGAAGGCAGGACACAGGACTGTATGATAGCCCGAGGTCCCATAAAAAATGTATGTGGATATAGATACATACAAACATATATGAATGTATACATGCATACATATAGAAATATATACATGTATGTGTGCATAAAATTATGTATATTAGGCCATTTGGAAAATGCAGAAGAGTGTAAAGAAATAAAAATAATCTGTATTCTTACTGCCCAGAAATAACAGCTCTTATCTATCTTATTTTTTCCCCCACATATAAAAATTAAAGCAGCACCCACTTTGGCATTGTGTTAGAGGCATGCAAAGTGTGTCTAATAAAATGACGTGCGTCCTATGTTGAATCTTTATTTAAAAGCAAACATTAATGCAAGGGGAGCATTAAGCCCTGTACAACTGTGTAAGTTATGAAAAGATATGACACAGCACTTGTATTTACACAAGCAGAATATCAAATGCACTTTTTGTAGAAGCTCATTTGGCAGCCTAATATTATTTTTCACGATATATGTGCTTCACCATAAAATATAACCAAGAATGTCTTAGGACTCCCACCTTTTAGGAGCTGCCATGTCCATGAAACAGAAAACTGGAAAACACAGAACTGACCTATTGGTTTGTGCCTGTATCTAACATAATGCTGGGGGAGGACTAGTGCCTGATGAATACTTATTTGTATAGCCTTTCACCTCTTTAGCTAACCACATTATCAGCTTCTGAGAAACCAAACAAAAAAAAAAAAAAAGAAGAAGAAGAAAAAGAAAGTAAACCTTACCACACCAAAGAAAAATCCAAAGTACAGAGAATGCTAACAGGACAGCTACATTATTAGGCTGCCAGTGGGAACAAGTGTATCAAGTGGCTCCGTCATAGTAACTGTCCCAGTTAACCAACTTGAGCAGCACAGGGACCCAGGGTGAAACTGAACCTGAGAAAGGTTCACAGTGGTTACGAAAAGGATGAGCAGTAGAAAAGATCTGTGAGGAAGCAGGTGGGGGCGGTCAGCCTGGGTTGCTGGTGAAGAGGTGGGAAGAGGACAGGAAGGAAACACAGAGGAGGTTTCGACAGGAGTCTGCATGTAACAAAGAGTGAATGGTAGACCCAAGAGATGGTGGAATCCGTCTGTTTGTTTTCTAAGGAATCCTACCAGTGTCCCGTGGTGGGCTGTAAATCATATGCAAGCCATGACTACTCCTCTTTTCCATGGGATGTCTGCCCACCAAGAGACATGGTCACCATGAGCCCTGCTATGGGACACTTTGTAAAGCTCATTGGGAGTTTCTCAGAACAAAAATGTAGGTAGGGACCATGGCATGCAGAGCACAACCATTTTATCTCCCAGGGAATGCTGAGGCCTCCTTGGGGTTTGAATGATTAGCTCATAACACGTCTGCCAGCAGCAGAAGTAGGTTTCTAGACCTTTCCAAGAGTGCTCTGACTGTACTGCTCTGCCTCATCCCACATTATCCGAGTTACAGTGGGCTTGCTGCGGAATCTTGAGGCTCTCCAAAGCTATTCTAAAATCTCTTTACAAAGGTTCATTGTTCATTCAAGAATATTTTATTCTCATCTACAAAATTCTATCTGGAAAAAAGATAGCCCTAAAATCTAAATGGTTTTGAGTACCAAGATAAATCTCAGAACCCAGAAGAGACACAGGAAACACCCCAGGCATTCACAGGTTCATATAAAATATATTTACTTTAATGAAGCAAAATTACAATGTTGAATAAAAGTTGATACACTATTGTGTAAACACCAAGATGACAGAGTATCTTTAAGCTTTAAAAAGATATTAAAGTATCTTTATTCTTAGTGCTTCAAAACTATTTTATCTCTGTTGACCTAAGAGTACGTCTTTTGAAGTTTTGCCATTAAACTTCAAGTTGTCATCAGAGAGAGACATACTCGTGCTCTCTATATACGTACCCAGTGTGAATCTCTCAACTCAGCTGGCCTCCTCACCGTCCTTTACACGCTTGTCAAACACGGTTATCACTTTCGGAAGGAAAGCCCATCTTCCTCCCCCCTTACCAATGGACACATTTCCTTTGTGGCCATTTTGTTCTAAATTTTCTCTGATTTAAAGCTCAAGATGATCTCATTCATGTTTTAAAATACTGTGGCACTGGTATTTATAAACTATAAAAAGCTCCTAACACTCATTTTTAAAAAGACACATAATATTCTCTGGGGTTTTTTTCATGTACATTTATTTCTGTACTCTTCAATTACATAAACTTTTTTCCTACCTCTTCGTTCCTCCTTCTTTTCCACCCTTTCTTCTTCTTATGCAGGTTTTGAAATCAGTTTCAACAACAATAACAACAAAAGATAAAACATAAATAAAGGTAGGAAAAAGGACATTCTTCATATGATTGAAATTTTGCTGAGTCTCCTGGCAGCTCTAGCTTAAAGAAAAAGTTGTTTAAATCTCATAATCAGAAAAAAGAAACCACACTAAAACTTTCCCTGAACTTACCCTTACAAAAAAGGTTTTTTTAAAATGTAGAACATCATAGGAGACACTGTAAGTGATGTAATGAACAGCATCCTTAACATTTTAACAGCATTTTTCAAAGTTCATGTGGTTCTCTCCTTGAGAGAGCCTCCAACATGAGCTGAAGGTAAAACACTAATATAAAAACCAGTGAAGGTGATTATTTTAAAAATTCCTCTCTAGTTTCTTGTAGAATATTAGGTATCCAATGGGTGCTAAATAAATCCTTGTTAGTGAGCCCTTTAAGGGAACTTTTACATTATTTATATTTAAAAACTAGTGATGGAAGTCTGCAGTGTTTTTCTCTTCGGGTCATCTAAGTGATTGAAGAGAACTGGGGAGAGAGCGAATGCCCACTCCCTAAGTTACTGAAGTTTCTATCAGTGGTTTATTTCTCTGCACAGAAAATTATCAGAGTTGGAAGTCTCACTGATAGAAAACAAGAATTTGGTCATCAGGTTGAGAAGATATTGGTTACATTGAATTAGAACAGATTTTAATATTGATTGTGGCCTTTGGCAGAACTCCCAGTGTGTAAGAGTACCAACCTAAGTCACTTTGGGCTGGAAGAGCACACAGCATGGTTGAATCTCATTCTTCTCACACACACAACTTCAGCACTGTTAATATTTGGGGCTGGATAATTCTTTCTTCTAAGCGGCTGTCCTGTACAGGATGCTTAGCAGCATCTCTGGTCTCCACCCACTAAATGTCAGTAACATCCCCACTTACAGTTACAGCAATCAAAAATGTTTTCAGATGGTGCCAAATGTCCCATGGTGGGAAAAATATCCCCTTTTGAGAATGACAGCTTTAGAATGTGCTGAGACAGGGACCCAGCAGTACCAGTTAAGCCAATTTATGGCTAGATTTTAGTTGTCAGGATATATTTGCATTTTGTATTATCATTTCTCTTTAATTTGTCTTAAAATTCCTGTTTACATCCCTCTTGAAAATTTAAGTTTTTCCCAGTTGAACTAAAGGAAAAATTCATTTTTCTGACGTTAGTTTAGGTGGGGGAACTGTCCCCAGTGGACAGTAATGAGTTATCACAGGGAGGAACTCAAGATACAGGATAGAGAGATGCAGGGAGACCTGTGGAGCCTGGAGTTCTCCCCTTAAAAAGCTCACTACATTCTTCCCCTCTGGAATTTCACAGCATGACCATATTTTCTTTGTAGCCTCATGCAAACTTTTTTTTGAACTCCAGGTGTGTACACCCAAATATTTACTGAACATGTCCTTGGACTGTTTCAAGGCCACTCAGGGTCAATGGAGTGCTTTTGAGCCACATCACAGGAGCCTGGCTTCACCTAATGTGTGTCCTCTAAGTGTTAGGCTCACATCAGTTGACATGGTGAGAGGGAAACAAAACAAATAAATAAAAACCAAAATTCAGAGAAAGAGAAAGCTTAAAGGAAACCACAAAGATGCTACATGAGATGAGACATTTTAGAGATACCAAATGCACAGAACTAAGGTAAACTTGGCAGGGTGTGTCAGTAAAGAGAATGGTTATTAGAAATTTCAACAAGGAACAGATGGTTCACCTGGCTCTAATAAAAGATGAAACTACCACTTCAGAGAAGCATAGTTACCTTATGAGTTTGCGTTAGGAAAGTCGTTCCAGGGACTGGAAGGAGAATAAGGAAAGGGACTTGGGTTGTGCAAATTAATAAAGTGAAATCTCATTAAAATGGAGTTGGGAGGCCAGAAAGTGGGGGGCAGCAGGCGAGCTTTCCCGCAGTACTGTTCAACATCAATTACAGGAAGAGTTGTCCATTACAGACCCCAACAGAGTCAACGGCAGGAGAGAATCGTTAACCATAGGCTCCAAGTATTTTTTTTAAAAAGCAAAATTCACCAGTGTTGTTAAAAAAAAAAAATCCCAAAGTGGTTTCAGTCCAGAACAAAAAAACCAACCCCCCACCCACAGCACTGTCAGTCTATGCTGCCTTAAAAACCTGAACTCAGGATGCACCTAGGAAAAACATACTTCCTCTTAAAAAAAAAAAAAATCCCCCTTTCTCCTCCTTCCTGTTCAACTTTCACAGCTTATTCCTAGAATAACAGCATAAACGAGACCCAGCTCACTTTCCCCAGCCTCTGCCTGTCAGTGAAGGTTCACTCCGAGGGCAGTTTCTTGGCAATGTTCAACTCAAGTGGTCCAGAAATCGATCCCTAATTTCTGGGAACTTGCAAAACATACTGAGGCTTCCTGAGAGCTCTGTGAAAGATCACGGGGAAGGTGAACCTGACTAAGACTGGAATACCAGGCTGGGCAGAGGGCCTTTCTGAATAAAAACACCCAACGCCTTAAAACCTAGAGTCTAGCCTACCAGCTAAGAACAAGTAGCAGCTGGCTCTACCACAAAGGTGCTTGTCTCCCTGCTTTGACGGAAAGTAATAACGAAGGGGAGGCCAGTCCAGAGGATTTGACCTCTTCTCCCTTCCAAGAACTCTGACCCCCCAGGTGGCGTATTCCAGCCAGAGGTCACAGGGGGATCGTTGCTGTTTCTGGCTGGATAAAGCCACCACTCCAGGCAGCCTGGCTCAAGGCTGCTTTCTGGACACCGTGTTCCCTTGTGTGGGTGGGTGCTTAAGAATTATGACAGAAATTGTTTTTTCAATTCGATTTTGTAAAGGACAGGGACTGTACACTGCATCTCCTGCAGGAAACTGGCCACCTCAGCAAGTCAGCCAATGAGAAACTGCCATCACTCTAAACTCTCACTTTTCTCCAATAGACTTCTGTTCAAAACAACCATTCCTAACTTTCTCCTTTTTCTCTATAAAATAATGGTCCTCTCTTTGTTGGAACTGCCCTCAGCTTTTGCTGTAGCTCACCTGTCCTGAATTGCATCTCCTCTGCTATTTCTGTGTATATATATATATATACATGCATATATACACGTGTGTGTGTGTGTGTGTGTGTATTGCTGGTAAAATGACTATGTTATTCTTAAGATCCACATTACTTGAAGATCAGGAGTAGGATCCTGAGAAGACCTCCAACAACTCTGAGATGAATGAGCAAACAGGTGCTGGTACCCACAGAGCCCACTGAGTTGGAGGGTATGTTTCTCCTGGATTTCAAGCTCTGTTCTCTGCATTTTGAGCTCTCCAGACTTTATTCTGAATCTGTTTAAAGGCTTTGTCCTTTCTGAGAGAGCTCATTTGGCCTTTGGCCCGATTCCTTTGGAAACCAGGCTGTTCCTACTGGAACTCTGTCTATTGGAACTAATCTTTAGCCTAATTCCTTTGGGAACCAGGCTGTTCCTGAAGGAACTCTCCTGTTCAGGAATTTTTCCTTTTTCTGTAGAGAAAATCCCCTAAGAAATGGGATCCCAGTCATTAAAATGCTTTGAGGGTGTCCCCTCTTCTAGGACCCCAGCCGATTTTATGTTTAAAAACTTCAGTCCCTTCTCATGTGCAGTTCTAACTAGCCTGACAGCCACAATTTAGAACACCATTGGCCATTGCAGGAAAGCTTTGAACTCTCCAAATTTACTTTTCTTAAAACTGAATTGCACAGCCATGGCTTAAAAAATTTTTTTTCTATTGTGGGTTTTGATTTATTCCCTCCAGAAATTGGTTTCATTTGATGTACCCAAATCTTAAGGTTCTCAATAAATTAAAAAAATCTGTTAAAAAAAACTATTAAACTAAAATTAAAAAAAAACTATTAAATGTGTTCATTTAATCTTTTCCATGACTATCCCTTAGGCTACTGCCCTGCATTCATAGTTTCTGTAAATGCTCATATTTATTAGTATCAAGTATGCAAAGTAGAGTATCTGTTAACTCAGATTTCTGGATATTTTGGTAGTAGCCTCTTTTCCCAGAATCTGTGTTTTTAAAATACTAAATGACATTCTGCTTATTCAATTACCTGGTGGTGGGGGAGGGTACAGCTCAAGTGGGAGAGCGCATGCCTGAGGTCCTGGGTTCAATTCCCAGTACCTCCACTGAAAAATCAAATAAATAAATAAACCTAATTACCTCCCCTCTGCAATTACCTGGTAGCCATCTTTATTGTACTAATTAACTGTCGATGAGCGTTCTAAATAGTCTAGGAGAAAGCCTAGAATTTTACATAGTCTGTGTTTTTTTCCATGTCACTGTGACCTAAATGTTTCCTTCTGCTAAAAACTATATATTAAATGTCACTGTAAATGTTAAAAAAAAACATATATTTTGAGGCTCCCAAGCATTACCAGGAGTCTAAAATTGCTTCTCTGCAAAATACAATTTCTAAATTAACTGAGGCAAACAACTAAAGGAAGGCACAAAGGCTCCTGAGGCCTCTCCTCTCCCTCTCCCACGTTTTGAAGGCAGCCCCCTTGTGCTGAGGCCCCGCCTGCAGTGTCACCATCCCCCTTCCTATTACACCACCTCCTTTGCTACACCCTTGGCTTCCCCATCCTAATTTCCTCACCAAACTCTCCCTTTTCTCTGAACATCTCCCCACCCTCTCTTTTTCTGAGCCTATCAGAACCTGTTCCTTTCAAGTTGACTCTTCTGAGGATCCAAATAAACCCCAGATTTGTTATGTTCCCTGGACGAAGGCTGAATTGAGAGAATTTCCTAAAGTAAATGAGGAACCCCATGAGTTTGCTGAAGAATTTGACATAGTTATTCAAACTTACCAACCTGGTTTCTCAGATTTATATCAGTTTGTCCACCTGCTTGTGAGTGACAGTCAAGCCAAACACTGGATGAAACTTGCCAGATGGGAATATCCTAAACAAATTTAGGAAAAGAAACTGTTAACTTTTGGCAAAATGATAGAACACTCACTGAAAACCTCAGCTGAGCAATTATAATAGCTTTTCCTAAGCATGACTGAAACAAAATTCAGACTTGCACATACAAATCTGATGAAACCATTCACGACTATTATAATAGACTTCAGATTGTTTGTAAAGGAAATTCTGGTCTTCCTTCAGATACGGGATCCACTCAGGTAGCATTTAACTCTACGTTTATTTATGGGCTGAAATGGGATCTTTCTTTATGGTAAATGGGAACCAGGGTGGAATGCGAAATTACATCCATTCCAGATTTAATTAATGTGGCAAAGCAGAGATGCAAGTGACACATCTAAAGAAGGCACCAGACACTGACTGCATCTGCACACCATCCGACGACCTGAAAGTAAAGACTTCCCCTAATTGAAGCAGATGACATCTGACGAGAGAGCTTTCTGACGTGATGGACCAGGCTTGTCAGAAGTTCAGGATTCACCCAAATCTCTTTTTGTCTGAACTGACTCTGGATTGTTATCCAACTCATGATCTGAGTTTGTAACCTCACAGGCTGTATTAATTGATGGTGCATTTGGTTCCAAACTGTTCTCTTGAGACAACAATACTGTTTTAAAGCATCTCTGAAGTTTTGCTGTCTTTGTGAGAGTTCATCAGCTATTGCTTCATGTTTATTCCTTTACTGTATCTTTCCAATGTGCTCAATTAATTCTTCCAGTTTCTGTGTCCTCTTCCTGTATTCACCATTCTACTTTGCTTTCATGGCCACTTTAAGTGGGGACTTCCAAGAGGCATACATGTTTCCAGGTTTGTCTCCATAGGGAGAATTTTTCTCCCCTAAATTGGAATAAGTGCCAATAAATGTTCAGTTGGCTACCTTCAGGCCTAGAGTTCTGGGTTAGAACCATCATACAATTTGGAATTGTCATGTTACTTTTTATTCTGTACTTGCTGCCTGTCAAACCTTTGAAAAGTGATGAACTTAATAAAGAGGTGGTCTCCAGTGTTTATAATCTTGATATATATGGATTATAGATGGAAAATGCTTGTGAGTTCTCCCACCTACCCCTCCTTACTACTCAAATATGTCCTCAATAGACTTCCAATCCATACAACTTCCTCTGATGTGGGACATGACACCCAGGAAAGCTCCTTCCTGGCTTTGAGGGTCAACAGGCTACTGAATTAAGACTTGACTCTTGATCAGTGATGCTTTCAGGGAACGATCTTGATCAAAATGGTAAAATGTAAAAATTAACAAAGGGTAACCTCACTGAAATGGAGTCAGGAGGCCAAAAGGAGGGAGATTTCATGAGGTACCACTTGATGTCAGTTAAGGGAAGAACTGTCCATTACAGATCGCAACAGGATAATCATCAGCAGGAAAGAATCATCAGTTACCAGGACTCAGGAAAACATGCACATTGCCTCTCCTACACAGAATCAGCTACTCCAGCAATTCAGCCAATGAGGAACTGTCATCTCCCTGAACTCTCTTTTCTCCAATGGACTTTTGTTTAAAACAACTCCTCCCAACTTCCTAGTTTTTCCTCTATAGAATGATGTTCCTCTCCTTTTGTTTCTTGGGACTTTGTCTATCGCTTTTGCTACAGCTTACCTGCCCCGAATTGCAGTTCCTCTACTGTTTCTGAATAAACGCATTTTGCTGGCAAAGTATTACTGTTTTATTTTTAAGGTCAACAGTGTTTAATTAACTTCACTACAATTGAGAACTTATTTGTATACAGTGTCTATCTAAAGTCCCTTATATGTTAATATGTTTAGATGAACTTGATATGGTAGAAAAAGGATGCCATTACAAGGAAAAAAAGACAAGTGTGGTCTTTGAAGCAGAAATGGAAACCCTCCTTCAACTTCTTGATATTAAGAATGGCATGCAAACATCAGACCATCCTTTGAGTGCCTCTGCTTTATAATATAAGGATTGTCAAGAATAAAGCTACAATCACTGATGCTTGTCTCTAGGACTATGTAGAACATAATACCCTATCTTTTTGACATAATAGGGTACTTCAGATGGTTGATATGAGAATCCTTATTACAGGATCTTTAAAAAGTATTTGGTAATTTTAGATGTTAGAATTTAATTTTAGTCACAAGCATGATAGGCAAAAAACCAAACCAAACCAAACAAAAAACTGGAGCTCAAAACAGTTTCAAATTGTTAAAGGTGTTGGGATGAAACAACACAGAATAACATGACACCTTCCCTTCTGTATAAACCCATAAGGAAGTTTCCTTTGTTTGGTTTATGGTATCCTTTCTGATAACTTAAGGGGAAAAAAAAAAAGCAGAATGATGATTAAGTACCCTAAAGTATTTTAAATAATGCCAATAGCTTCAATATACTTTAAACAAAATATATGTATATTTTCAATAGGCAAAGCATATTATAAGGTATGATCAGAATATGAGGCATAAACTAATATGGAATACAAATTTCAAAAAGATATGATATTCAGTACATTACAAAGGCAACAAATTATAAGTTACCCTCAAAATCGAACATTTTTCTCTAAGTACCTAATGCTGATTGACAGACTGAAAATTTTTATGTTGTTAGAGGTATACTGCGTGTTGTTAATTATAAAAACATAACTAAAACTTGAAAACTATTCCTAAGATTAAAAAAGGTCAGGTTCAAATGTCAGCAAGCATGGTGAAACGTAAATCAGGTAGATCACCCGCAATTCCAAGGGGGACCATTTTCTTTTTTATTTTTTTAATTGGAATTTTATTTTATTTTTATTGAAGTTCAGTCACAATGTGTCAATTTCTGGTGTACAGCACAATGTCCCAGTCACGCATATACATACATATATTTGTTTTCATATTCTCTTTCATTAAAGGTTATTACAAGATATTGAACATAGTTCCCTGTGCTATACAGAAGAAATTTTTTAAAAATCTGTTTTTATATATAGTGGCTAACATTTGTAAATCTCAAACTTCCAAATTTATCCCTTCCCACCCCATGGGGGGCCATTTTCTCAGATGATTTTCAAAGTCAGTTTCTTGATAATATAATTGGTCTAGGGACATACGGCCCTTTGATTAAACCCCTACTAATGTTTCACTAGAGTACTCATCATCATACTATTTTTTTGGTTAACTATAGAGTACTTATTTAAGAATGAAACAAAACTGGCTTCTTTTGAGGATACACACACACACACACATATGTGATCTCTCTTGTTCTCTTGGATGCTACATAATGGAAAAGTTCCCATATACCCATTAATATGAATATTATGCAATATGTAAATTATAAAACTTGCGTTAAAAATATTTGTACTGAACTTTACCTTTGTGAGTAAGTTTTTTCTTCATAATAACTATAGATGAAGATGTAGATGATCTACATGACCTATATGTTGCTGTGATACTTCCAGTTCACTAACTAGATTAGACTGGTTTATCAGAAGCATAATATATATGAAAAGCCAGTATTTATGTACTAAATGAAACACTATTCTGAGGTCTGTAGCTATACTGTGAAGTGTTATGTCCTTGAAAATGCCAGAGATACAGACCAGACAAAATGATTTTGAAAAAGAAAAACAAAGTTAGAGGACTCAGACATCACATTTCAAAACTAAAACACTGCAGTAATCAAGACAGTGTGGTACTGGCATAGGAAAGACATGTAGATGAATCAAACAGAGTTGAATGTTCAGAAATAAATCATATCATTTATGGTCCACTGACTTCTGACAAAGGGGCCAAGCCAGTTCAGTGGGGGTAAGAATAGTCTTTTTCAACCAAACCGAACGATGAGACAACTGGATTTCCATATGCAAAAGAATGAATTTGGACCCCTACTTCCCACCACATATAAAAAGTAATTTAAAGTGGATCACAGGCAGAAGTCTAAGAGCAAAAACTATAAAACTCTTAGGAAAAAACACAGAAGTAAGTCTTCATGATCTTAGATTAGGCAATGACTTCTTAGCTACAAAAGCAAAATCACAAATGTTAAAAGACAGGACTGATTAGCAGGACATCAAAAGCAAAATCACAAATGTTAAAAGACAGGATTGATTAGCAGGACATCATTAAAATTTAAACATTTGTGCTTCAAAGGACATGCTCAAGAAAGTGAAGACAACCCATGTCAGGGGAGAAAAATATTAGCAAATCATATATCTGATATGGGATTTGTATCCAGAATATGTAAAGAACTCTTACAACTCAACAACAAAAAGACTTTTATCTAAAGATACACAAATGACCAATAAGCACAGGAAACGATGCTCAATGTCATTAGCCTTCACAGAAATGCAAATGTAGACCACAATAAGCGAACACTTCATATCTATTAGGGTGATTATAATAAAAAAGATCATTATAATAAAAAGTAACATTGTTACTGTTATTAGGGCATGAAGAAATTGGAATCTTTCCTTATCCAGTGCTGGTGGTAACGTAAAATGGTGCAGCCACTTTGCAAATCAGTTTCGCAGTTTCAAAAGATGTTAAATATAGAGTTATGATATGACTCAACAATTCCAATACTAGGTATACACTCAAGATAACTGAAAATATGTTCACACAAAAACTGAACACAAATGTTTATAGCAGCATTATTTATAATAGTCAAAAGATGGAAACAATCCAAATGTCCATCCACTGATGAACAGATAAAGAAAATGAGGTATATTCATATGGCATAACATTTTTCAGCCACAAAAAGAAATGAAGTTCTGGTATATGCTACAACATGGATAAATCTTGAAAACATGTCTAGTCAAAGAACCAGTCACAAAAGACCACATATTGTGTGATCCTATCTATACAAAGTGTCCATAATAGGCAAATCTATAGACCGAAAGTAGATTAATAATTGCATAGAGCTGGGGAGGTGGGAATAGTCTTTTTGGGGTGATAAAAATGTTCTAAAATTAGATTATGGTGATTGCATAACCCTGTGAATATAGGAAAAGCCATTGATTTATACATTTTAAATGGGTGAACTTCATAGTATGTAAATTATACCTCGATAAAGCTGTTAATTTTTTTAAATGCTATGTTCTGTTTAGTAATACAGACTTTTTCTGAGATACAAAGACACCATAGATATCTTAATTTATCCCTGGAATTTCAGCAGTAAATTTTTATGTACAGTAAATATCATCAAAGGCAACTCCAAACCAATGATTAGTTCTAGAAAGAGGTCCTTTGTATGTTCATCTGCTGTAGGTAGTGGAGTTAATTTTTTAATCTCGGATTGATTTTTTGGCATTCAGCATACTTTAATTTGCTATTGGTTGCTTCCCGAAGTGACCACCCATTTAGTGTCTCCAACCCCTATTAAAAAAAAGAAAAAACATCTCACAATTATTTCTTTAGTATGTTCATTTTATACACTGGGATAAAAGTAGATTAAAGATCTGTCCTAGAGATTAGAGCTATTTATACCACAACTCATGACTTCTTAGAGTCAGAAGTCTAATCAGTAAGCTAGCTATGTGAACTGAAATGTAAATATTTTTATTTTTGTACTTTTTATGGTGGAACTTACCCAGAATTGTCTGAGAGATTTTTTTATTTGTGGTATACTGAGAAAGAGCTATGTAGGACTAAAAATGAAAGATCTTTTATGGCAACTTAAAAAAAAAACTTATTATCACCACCTGCAGTACTTACAAGTTCTTCTCCAGAAAAATATTTTGAATCACAATCAGTTTTCAATCTTGGGACAACTTCTTGTTATCAATATGTCATGTACTAAAACAACTTATGTGCCAATTATCTCCCATTCTACTCTAAGAGATGCAAACTAGTTCAAATTTAACTTGAACAGAACATAATTTAGAATCTGCCATTAAAACATATATTATGTATTTTGAAGAAAAACAAATCACTTGTATGCTTTGGGGGATTATTGGTACATTTGCTTATCGGTATATTTTAAAAGATTACCCTTATTCCCACACCCAAGTCTCCGTTCCACTCCTTTTCATTCAATCCCATAGGTTTTTCTCTTTCCAAGAATCCACGAATCTTTACAGAAATGTCTTGTTCCCCTTTAAATAAACATTAGGACTAGGAGAAAGGCAGTGAAGCTAAGTGACCCTGAATTCTATGCCAGCCACAAGCATTAAACATGCATAAACTTTATGATGTGCCAAAACTTACTAGGAAGGAGAGAAAAAGGACAACGTTTTGAGTATTTTTAAAATTATTCTGTTTAAGAATACTATCTTCATAGTGGGAGAGGGTACAGCGCAGTGGTAGAGTGTGTATCTAGCATGCATGAGGTCCTGGATTCAATCCCCAGTACTGCCATTAAAGAAAAAACAAACAACTGATTACCTCCCCCAGCATTCTTTTTTTTTATGTAAGCCAATATATTATTCAGAACACAGCACTTACGTACTATGAGAGGAAAGTTCTTTATCACACTTTCAGAAATTGTTGCTACAAGTCTACAGTTCCCCACCTGAAGTTTTTTGATCTGATGTTTCAGAATTCAGAACTTTTATCAGAAAGGTGTGTCTGCCATATATTAAGCAACACATCCAGCAAGGGCTGGTGCTGCACTATAATTAGACACATTAATGTTTCTGTAAAGAACTTATGAATATTCACACCAAGTGTAGCTTCAGTTACAACTCAGGTCAGATTTTACTACTGAGGGAGTAAGGAAAGACAGAAAAAGGGCTGGGACCTGTAATGACATATTAATTTAAAATCCTATTATTTATACCTGTCAACCAGTTCAGGACCAGTAAACTATAGGTCTTTTCTTCCACAAATACGAAAGTGTGTGTTTAAAATGGAAAATGAAGCAGTATATTTTATTTCAGGACGTACATGTAAAATAGATTTGCCTGTGAAATTAAGTTAACTACATCATGATCTTCCTCTAGAAAGTTTCCTCTGGTTAAAAACTCCATTTCTTGGTGCGACAGTAAAAGATAGTAGAAGTACATCAGATCAACCTCAAGTGGGCAGTGTGAGCATCTCTGGGGCTTCAAGGACCTTGGGCAGTGGGAAAACTTGTAGGACAGGGTGGCCCTGGATGGCGCAGATGGCTGCAGCACATCCACGCTGGACAAACTTCAGCTTAAGTGCATGAAGGAAAAAGAAAGGTCCGGTAGGGATTTATGTGGTTACTGTTCTCTTGCTAGGACACGGGGTGAACAATAATATTCCTTTTAAGGTACAAATTCTTGCTTGGGGGCTACAAAAAGCGTCACACTAGGGAGTGGGAAGAGCGATCTGTAAGCCAGAGTTGGTGTTAGTAGAGGAAAGGAAACAGGGCGTCGAGTGTTGCAAAAGTTGGGTGAAAATGGGCCATCTGTTCCAGAGGCTGAGGTACCTGCGTGAGCGGAGCGCCGCCGACCCATAGCCCCCGCCATGCCCCGGGCAAGACGCTGTGCTCCACCTGTGGCAAGCAGTTAACTGCTGCCTGACAGGGTTTGGACTCTTCGTCTTGTCGGTGGAGGTTTTCCCGGGCCTGCAGCGTAGAAACCATGTCCCCCCCGCCTCCCCCGGGTCGCGGACGTCCGCGGGTAGGGGGACCGGCGTCCACCAGAGCGCAGGCCCGGCCCGCCCCCAGCTTTAAGTACGGGGCGGGACCAGCCAATCCTCGTTCCTCAGTGACCGCGGGGTGGGACCCTCGCGGTTTTCCGTCCAATCCCGCTCCTGGGCGGCCGCAAGGAAGCGGGTCGGCACAGCTGTGGGTGGTGGAGTAGGTGAAGAGCGAGGAATGAGGGTCAGCCAGCCGGCGAGTCAGCGCTCCTCCCTCCCCTAATCCTTAGTGGGTGGAGAAAAGTTAAGTCAGTAGAACGGAGTTGAATAAAGTAAAGCGGCGGAGGCTGTCGTGTCAAGTCAGGCATCTTGCCTGCTCAGGTCAGAAAGCTACCCTTGAGGTTGGGCCGCTACGCTGGTCCTTCGTCGTGCTTGGTCGGATTTCTTGGCGGCTTCTTGAGTGTTTTGAGCTGCCCTTGTCTTAGTGGGAGGAGTCTCCGAGCTCTCGTCGCGCTCCGCTCCTGTTTCTAGAGCCAAACTTCGAACTTTCGCTGCCGACGGGGCGCTGGCGCCAGATACTCGGGCACCGGGAGGTATAGTGTTTCCCGTGGACCTGTCTGCTGGAAGGAGGTGCAGTTGTCCTAGTAGTTAACCTAACTAATCCTGTGGTAATTCTCATCCATCTCTTTGGCAGATGGACTTTTTGCTTGTGTTTGCTGTGATTCCCAAAGTTTGAGTCTTGGGGCCTCCCAACCCCTAGGTTGTCTGTCTTCCTCGGTCGTTTACCCTTTTACCAGTGTTTGTTAATTTTACCCCCTGCAATCATTGAGCTGGTTTTTTTCTCCCCACAGTCACCAGCATAATTCAAACCCCTGTGATCTCAAAACAGAATTTTTGCAACAAGCTCCTGGTAGTCCTAAACAATTCATCCTGGTGTTCTGGTATGTGATAATCAATTTATTTTACTTGTTTTTCCTGATTCTGTTTTCCAGTTTGAGGTTGTATCTTACGGCTTCCAGGAAGCTCACGGTAATTAAATCCAGCGTCATCATTTTCTTAACGCATTTATAGGTTCTTTTGGAATTCTATTATTTAACCTTTGTGGTTGAGAATTCAAAACAACTAATACTCCTTGAAAGAATCTGATAATTCATATTTTTAATGTGTAGATTTTGGTGAGTTAAGAATGTAGTGGGTATGAAATTGTAGTCTTGAATTCAGTGCCCTAGAGTCTATTAAGTGGCAGGGATGTATACAGAGAATAGCTTATCTTTTCTGTGTGTGTGTATTAGTTTCCTGTTCCTGCTGTACCAATTTATCACAAGCCTAACAGTTAAAAAAAACCCACAAATTTATTAACTAGCAACTCTATAGATGGGAAGTCTGGGTAGGTTTAGCTGGATACTCTGCTTAGGATCTCACAGAGCTAAAAAGTTTGTTGGTTTGGGCTTTCTGGCAGCCCTAGGGGAGAATCTACCTCCAGACTCACTGAGGTTGTTGGCAGAATTCATTTCCATGCAGTTGTAGGGCTGAGGACCCCATTTCCTTACTGGCTGTTAGCTAGGTCCTCTCTCGTTTCTGCAAGACAAGCTGCATTTTCAAAGCCAGACAGCACCTCCAGTTCTTTTCAGACTTGTAATCTCCCTGACTTCTCTTCTGCCACCACCTGGAGGAAGCTTTCTGCTTCTGAGGGCATAAGTGATTAGATTAAGTCCACCTGGATAATCTCCCTAATTCAAAGTTGAAGGCCAGTTGTGTAATAGCACCGTCACAATCAAGGAAGTGATAGTCACCTCATGTTGATAGGTTCTGGGGATTAGAAGGAGTGGAGTCTTGGAGGCCATTCATAGGAGTTACGCCGAGTGTGATGTGGTTGTCTCAACCAGATTATTTTTGTAATGTGACTTTGCAGGTATTAAAAAAATCCTAACAACTCTAATTACGTAATTATTCTCTTTACAGATATGAAAGTTCAGTGAAAGTTACTTGCTCAGAGACACATGGCTAGAAAGTGGCAGGGTTGGTATTTGGACCCAAATTTACATTTCTGTTAGATGTAAAGCCCCGTTACAGAATGTCAAAGTGAAGTTCAGACAGTCATGTGGTAGGAAGAAGCTGAGGAATTAGGAGATCTTTGTTGTACCTCATTTTTGAATTCTCTCTTTACATTAGTGGTGAAGGCTAAGCTCTTCTCCCTAACAGAGAAAGCCCAAACTAAAGTTTAAATAAAAGGTTTTTGTGTTATTTTGTTTTTCCCCCCATCTAGAGGAAGAAGTCTAGGGCCAGTAGGAAGATTCTGACAACCTGAATGTATGGCCTTCATAAATGGGTCTCAAGTGCTGTTCCAGTTGGCACTTTGCCTGCTAGGTAGGCAGTGAGAAGGAGGGAAAGCCAGGGAGAGTGAACACGTGTAGTTCTTTACCAGGATCTGATCTGGAGGCAACATAGACATGACAAAGCCATTCTGAGCACCAAGGGAGGGTAGAAAAGATGCAGCTGTGTGGCTGTATGCCCAGCTGAAACTCAGGATTCTGCTAAGAAAGAGGTGGAGAATGTTTATTGGCTGAAAAACGGTCTCTGCCGCACCATTGTTTTTGGTAATGTTTTATTCTGTAACTTTCTATGACTGTTTTATTTGGCTTTGATATTAGTCTTAACAAGGAATATTTGAAAAGACAGGCAATTCCTATTTAATATTAATGTTCCTTGATTTCTCAATTGCTATTTTAATATATACTTTATAAAGGCTTCTGTGAGGAATCTCTTTTTTCATTCACATTTTGTGTTACTTTGATTTCTCTAATGAAAATTAATACATTTGTGGAGAATGTCCCAGGTTGCTTCGGGATACATGAAATCATTCTGTGTAGGCGTCACACAATTAGGTTCCAGTTGTGTGGAACCTGTCATATGATTTGTGTATTTTGTAATATTTTATAACTCTATAATTGGATGACTCTTCCTTACCCCTTCATACTTTGCTGTTCAGAGTTCTTCCTCTCAGCCCGTTACCTTTTCTACATATATGAATTCTGCCTACTGCAGGGCCCCTCACCCACTGTCAGGTAGCCTTTGTATGGGGGAAGACTGTGGTCAGACAGATCTGGGTTTGAGTTGTTAGTTTGACCTTAGGCAAGTTACTAAATATCTGAGTTTTGACTTATCTGAAATGGCAGTGAATTCCCTTTTAGAGCTGTTATGAAGATGAGGGAGATAGCATATTTTCTGTAACACTTGCTTGAAGTACTTGGCAATTAGTAGGTGTTCAGTAAATGGTAATTTTATTGGTCCCACTGATCACTCCTTGACCTCTTGACACTTTGATTCTACACTTTTTTTTAAATTGGTTTTCTCTCTGACAAGTTTATAAATTCCTTAGGGGTTAGGCCCAAGTCCTGGATATACTGTAGTCCCTAAATGTTGATGTCATGAATTAGAACTAGCCTCTAAAAGAATATTTGAGATGGAAGTTATGGGTTTTTTTCCTTTAGTGTTCCTACTGTGATTGCATCATGGAGAATCAGTTGACTAAATCAACTGAAGAACGGACGTTTCAGTACCAGGATTCTCTTCCATCACTGCCTGTTCCTTCACTTGAAGAATCATTAAAAAAATACCTTGAATCAGGTATGTTTATAATCTTTTAGTGTATATTAATGTTGTTAGCAACTTAGCAAACTATAAAATTGTTAGAAGTTGATGAGTGTCTAATTGCTTTTTCCTCTAGGCTCGTGATAATTAAAAGTGTCCTTAAAATGCCCAAAACACTGCTGTTTCTCTCATGTTAATTTTTCCATAGTTTGAATAGGCGGTACTATTGTGCTTACAATAAAAAGTAGTAGTCTTCTGCCTCGTTCCCCACCTACTGCAAACCCCACTCCCTTAGGGAAGCATTTTCAAATATTTTATCTGCTTCTTGTGTTTACCTCCGGATTTAAACTAACATTCTTATACTACTACTTCTTGGATTATTTTAGTTGTAGATATTGTAAATTCGTTCCTAAAAAGCTGTGGGTTTAGTTCTCCTGCAAGCCCTAAACTCCATCTTCCCTTCCCAACATTTATGCAGTCCAACATATCCACATTTTCCCTCTCATTTTCTCAATGCAGCTGTACAAAAATCACCATTTGGGATTAAATTAGTATTCACCTGATTTAAATCAGAATTTACGCAAATTAATTGCCCTGACCATTGAGGGTATATGGTTATGCAATTATTCTCAAGAGAACCAATTGGTGTATAGCACTTTTATTTCCCTTTTGCTGCATTTTTTGTTTGTTTTTCATTTTTCGTTTGTTTAGTTGGCTTTGTATCCATAACTAACTCATTCCCAAATACACTGAAAATCCCTGAGTACATATTAACACCTAAGAGATACTCTCAGTTTCATTTCTTCTTGGAGACATCCCTGCTGGGGCTCTCACCCCTCTACAGTTAGCGTTCTGTTCTCTGACTGGACTGCCGTTACCCTGGGCTTTCCTGCGGCCATCATCCTGCCAGTTCTCGTCACCTCTCTCTCGTGTTGGATTCCCTGGCTCCTGGGTTCTGGCTTCCTCTTTCTGTTCCCTTACTTTGGTTTAATACATCTCCAGTAGCTACTTGAGAAAGGGTGTCTGGGAGGAAAAGAAACTCCTTAATGTATTTATGCCACCCTCATACTTGATTGTTTGGCTGAGTATAGAATTAGGGTTGGAAATGATTTTTCTTTTAAGTTTTGAAGGCACTGTTTGTTCCTCTTGAAGTCTGATGCCATACTGGTATTTGATGTAAATGTGTTTGGAAGCCTTGTCTTTATCTCTATTTTTCTGAATATCTCAGTAATATCTCTTTGTGTGTAGGTTTTTCATTTATTCCTCTGAACACTCAGTAGGTTCTTTTAGTTTAAAAAGTCATGTTCTTTATTTTAAAATATCATTGTTTTGATAGTGTTCCCCTCCCTTTGCTCTTTCTCTCTCTGAAACTCCTCTTTTTTTTGGGGGGGGGGTCGGGGGTTAGTAATTAGGTCTATTTATTTATTCTTAGAGGAGGTGCTGGGGATTAAACCCAGGACCTTGTGTGTGACAAGCATGTGCTCTAGCACTTGAGCAATACCCTCCCCTCCTCTTTCTAGAACTCTTACTACTTGGATCTGCATCCTTCTGAGTGAAACTTTTAATTAAAAAATTGTTTTCCTTTCATTGTTAGTGACTGTTAGTGCCTGTCCCTTTTTGGTCTGTTTACTGTTTGATGTATCAATCTTTTGTTCTGTTCTCTGACTCACATGAGAGACTTTCCTCAACTATCTGGCAAGACATAGTCATTCATGTTTAAGAATCACACTTAAAGGCTGACTGGAGCTCTGTGTGCATGGGTGGGGCTTGGCAACTAGGAGATCTTAGAGTGAGCCTTGTAGGGTGAGAGGGCAGAGATCCAGCAGTTCCATTAGGACATACCCAAGTACCAATACTTCTTTCTTTTGGACTGATGATTTCCCCAAAGAAGAATTCTCTTTTGTTTAGAACCTGACTGCTAGTATTCGGGGAGCTGAGTAGGGGGAGTGGGCAGGAGGGCTCATTTTTCTGGTGTACGCTTTCATTGTAATCCCTCTTTTTAAAATTTGAGCTAAAATTCATGTATTCTGCTTGTTTGGTTCAACTTCTCCTGAGGGTAAACCTTCAGATTTCTACTGCCATTGGGAGGAAGTTGCCTGGCTTTCTAGAAAGGAGGAGGTGGTCTACAGGGATGAGTATGGATGGGGTACTTGTTGGCTGCTTTTAAAGACTTTGAAGCAGTCCTGCTGTTTTTCAGCCTCCCTTTGTCCCCTGCCTTTAGAAGTCCATGTGTCTTGAATTCTTGAACCTTTCTGAGATTCTGCTGAAGGAATTGGCTTGCTTTTTGGTTTGTACCTAACCTACGCTATCTCCCACTACCTTCCACTGTCTAGGCTGTAGATGATAACTTTCTCCGTGCTGTGCAGTCACTGTTTTCCCAAGTATTTTCTAATTTGTAATATTGTTGGCTTATCTTGTCTGCTGCCTCTCTTCTTTTATTTTCTTTGTCCTTATGAATCTATGCCTTTTTGATTACTGAACTCTCATTTTTGTGAATTTCTATGAGTGAAGATAAATTTATGTACTTAGTTCACTTTGTTTAACTGGAAACTCAGTTTTTTTTTCTCTCCTTTTGTCTCATCTACTGTCATCTGGGAATTCTAGTTTCTTTTTTGAAAAATTCACTTATTATTCACTTGACTTGTGCTCTCTGAATACAGCTATTTAACTTTAAGACTTTGAAGAGGCAAAATAAAACAAATGGAAGATATTAACATACCTTGATTTCTAACTTATAGCTCAATTTTCTGAACACTTGGTTTTCCTGGACTAGGAACTGTGCATTCTGTGTGTGTGTGTGTGTGTGTGTAAACCATTATTGGCCACAAGGGACCCTAAACTTCTCTGGGAAGTCTTTACACTTAAATTTACATACACATTGCATTTACATTCACAGTGTTAAAGGGTTTGCTTGAACATTAGTGGAAGGAAGCTTTAATTTCTCTTGGTCATGGCTAAACAGGATTTATTTTCCTATTGGACTAGTAGCTAGATGACAGTCCTGTCTCTGTCACTGTAACTATCACCATCTAGAATGATTTTAAAACAGTTTTCTTGAAAATAGTTATCAGATTACATAGTATACACTTTTAATTTTTTACAGTATTTTGCATTATTGTTTTTCAGCCGTTTTCATGTCATAATCTCCTTTATAATTTATTGGACTGCTGTAATAGTGCATATATAATTGTTTTATATAACTGAGTCTCCAGGTTTGTGTAAGTAATAATAATCAAAGTGAGTTTGTGGTACTTGATGTCTAAATACTTTAATGCATATTTTTTCTTTGTAGTAAAGCCGTTCGCAAATGAAGAAGAATATAAGAAAACTGAAGCAATTGTCCAAAAATTTCAAAATGGTATTGGAAAAACATTGCAGCAGAAATTACTTGAACGGGCGAAGGAAAAAAGAAATTGGGTATTTATGTTATTGTACATATACTTAGGATATTGATACCTAAAGAATGGAAGGTAACAATGTACCTAGCTCTCATTTTAAAATTATTGCTGTAAAATCCTTGTAATTATTGTCATTATCGTCCCCCAAAAGATTGAATGAATTACTTAACTCTGGGGAGTTCTGAGGGTTGTGTATGGGCTCCTCTCTTACTATACAGGAAACTTGTTAAAATGCAGAGTTCCTGAGACCAGTTATTCTGATTGAGTAGGTCTGAGGGGCCCAGAAATCCTTATTTGAACAACTACTCCTTGTGGTTCTGTTGCAGGTGATCTGTAGACTAGGCTTGAGAAAAGCATTTTGTCCAGATAACTGATGAGTTTTCATAATTTAAAATACTACCTTAGTCTAGTGATAATGATTGTAACTATCATTTAGGTTTAGAAATAAAAAGCAAGCTGATATTTTCATTGGCCTTTGATACCTCTGATGGAATAATAAAGTTGTATACTTCAAGATTCTTTTATTCTCAATCTTGAGCTTTGAGTGCTTACTAATTATATTAGGGTAAAGGTAAAGAAGTTGTTGTTCTGACTATATCCTTTTCACTTTAATCTTTTTCTGAATTACTAATTATAGTTTATAACATCACATTCTTCAAAAGGAATTCCAAGTAATTTGATGAAATACACTTTCTTATAGATCAAAGCCAGTTGCCTGTTGTGAAAGAGAGACTCATAGAAAGCAGTGTCTGTGGAAAAAAATCTAAATTAGTCTTAAGCTGAGTGAAATTTTAATATTTCTGATTTGGTATTTCAGTTTTTGCTTGGAAAAGGAAAATTATAAGTGCCTTAATTGTTAAATTAAGTGAAGATTTGTTAAGTATCTTTTGTACTCCAGGTACCCTGAAAAAACACACCTAGAGTACTTTGGGGTATTTGTGATTTAAATATGATCTGTTTGAAGGTGTCTTTAGTACCATCTTGTTTCATGTTTTTGATAATGTAGTTAAACTGAATAGTACTTAAGATCCTATAATTTCAAAAGGAAGAAATGATCACAATAGCACTTTTCAGTATCTATGATAATTTAAAACAAAACATGTATTTAAGTGTTGAAGAGTAACTAAAGAAAAAAGAATAAACACAGCTCCCTGCCCCAACAGTTAATAGTCAGGTATCATCAGTAGCATTAGGCTGACGTTCTTAATTTCTTTTAGCTGGAGGAGTGGTGGCTGAATGTTGCCTACCTGGATGTTCGCATACCATCTCAACTGAATGTCAACTTTGTGGGTCCTGCATCCCACATTGAACACTACTGGCCTCCAAAGGAAGGCACTCAGTTGGAAAGAGGAAGTATAAATCTTTGGCATAACTTGACCTACTGGCAGCTATTAAGAAAGTAAGGATAGTTGGGTGAATTTGGTTACAGATTTACCCAAGGTCTCAAGTGGCAAAATGTTGAGATGCTTTAATTTACTCATCTGGGGATGAATACTGTAGGTATGACTATTGGGTTTATAAGATTTATCATGATTTCTTGGTCAATACATTTTTTAAATTTGTCTTAACAGAGAAAAAGTGGCTGTTCATAAAGTTGGAAATACTCCTCTAGATATGAATCAATTTCGAATGCTGTTTTCCACTTGCAAGGTTCCAGGAATTACTAGAGATTCAATTGTGAGTTATTTTAGGACTGGTAAGTAGAAAACGTGTACTTTTTCTGGTAAAAGCATTGGGATTTGGGTTGTTTTGCTGCAGTTTCTTCTATGAGACTGTGCAACATACTGTTTTGAAGAATATTTCTTATGGATTTTGACTAAGCAAAGGCTTTCTATGAACCATATCTTTCAGTCATTCTGATTAGTTGGAAGTAATTTATGGGAATGGATTTTCTTAAACTGTGTCTTACATGGTTCTGTACAAACCTGATGCTCACGTTGCATGATTTGAGAGTTTGAATTGTAGTTAAAGAGCAGAGTTATGATTCAGAGTAGCAGGAAGTCTGGAGCATATGGTCTCTGGATCCTTCTCTTTCTACCCTCATTCCTTCTTATCTGGGTTATCTTTGTGTGTGCACTCACCAGATTGCATCTGCCCTTGTGAGTGCTTTCCTCCCTGAGTCCCGCTGCCTCACACAGGTGAGAGCCTGCTATCAGTCTTCTTGAGGGTACATGTGTTCAGATTGACTCATCCAAGTTTTCGTTTTTACCATCTGTTAAGGGTGCTTTCTGCGTGGTGTCCTAGCGTATCTTGAAATGGAAAATTCTGTTGCGCCAACAACTGGTTTCCAGTTACTTCAGGAATTTTTCTTGTTATAAATGTAATACCACAGTTTATATTACTGCAGAATGTAATTATGAATGGACATTATTCATAGATAAAATTTTGTTTTAAGGTAAAATTTCAATAACCATTTTTGCTTGTAGTGTGAGGGGTATGAGTTTGCTTTCATGTAGAACTCAGCTTCTCTTTCTAAACCTCTTGAGATGCTTGAGATACTTAATGTTCTTCAGTCCAGACACATTTACCTTGATGTTGAAAGAGGAAGAATTAAAAGAAAGAATAAAGGAGCCTGTTTATTTATGGCATAAATTTTAATGTTTAAATACGAATTGAAAAGGTAAATAGGAAAAAATTGCTAGGAGAATAGCAGTAGCAAAGAGAGACAGTATGCATATCAGTTAAGAACTAATATCAATAGACTTGGTTTTGAATTCAATCTTTAACACTTAGTAGGTATGTCTGCAGACAAGGTAACTCCTTTAAGTTACAGTGCATAAAATGAGGTTCATTAATTTAATAATGTACTTCTTGACAGGATAGTTTAAGCTGTCATGGTTAGTATATTCTTGAACTTATGGCTATGTGGAAAGGTACAAATAAGGATAAAGCTGAGGTAATCAGTTAACATGAAAAAACAGCAGTTTGCGACAAATACTATATAGGGAATTGAAATCACATGAGTAACTGGGTGGCCATTTCAGATTAGGTAGTCAGGGAAGACTTCTCTGAGGATCTGAATGGTAAGATGATCTAGCACAGTCTGCTTTTCATTTCTGTTTTAGTTTGTTATTGGCTGTGGTAGTGGTGGGGTGTGTGTGTGTGTGTGTTGAGGGGGGAATCTTCTGGGCATGAATAAACTTGGCATGTTTGCAGGGCAGTGTGAATGGAGCAGAGTTGGCAGGAAGGAGAGGGGCAGATTGAAAAGGTGACTAGAGTCTAGATCATAATGTACTTTGTAAGCCAACTAAGTTTTTTGGCTTTTCTTTAAAATGCGAATAAATGCTATTAGTGGGTTTTGAGAAAGAGAGTGATGTGAACAGATTTATTTTTTAAAGGATCATTCTACCTGCTGTTTGAAGAATAGATTTTTAGGAGAGAGACGTGTAGAAGCAGGGAGATGAGTTAGAAAGTTGTTTTAGTAGTCCCAGTGAGCCACAATAGTCTTGTGCTATGGTGATAGCATTGAGGTGATGACTAGTTAGTAGATTCTGGATATATCATGGATTTGGGGCTAGCAGAATTGCTCATAGATTGGTTGTGAAATGTAAGAAAAAAAGAGGAATTAGATGACTTCAAGTTATTTGGCTTGAGTAAGTAACAGAGTAGATAGGTGTGTTGGTTCTGAGGTGGGAAAAATTGGGGAGAGGTATTTAGGGAGGAAGATAAAGAGTTCCCTTAGACAACGTTGAATTTAAGATGCCTTTTAGACATCTAAATGGAAATGTAAATAGGCAGTTGGGTACAAAGTTTGGGGTTCTGGGAAGAATTCAGTACTGCAGATACAAATTTAGGAGTCATCCTTAGCAGGCATACTAATCATTTCTACCCTCATAAAAATAGCAAAGATTACTTTTGGAACACATTTAGCTGAAGATGTTTGGAACCGATACTGATCGTTATCACAACTGAATACAGTATTCAGTGGTCAGAGGAGGAGGAGCCAGCAAAAGGGACCAAAGTAGGAAGAAAACAAAGATGATGGTCTTCCAGAAGTCAGGAGAAAGAAGTGTTTTATCTAATGCTCCCAAGAGATCAAATGATATAAAAATGAAGAGTGACCATTAGATTTGTCAATGTGATATGGTCAGAGGGTGCCCCTGACAATAGCAGTGTTAGTGGAAGTTGGAAAAAGGAGCTCAACTGGAGGAGATGAAAGGCAGCCAAAGGAATGTAGCAACATTTGGAAATAAATCTTGCAAACAAAGTTTTGTTGGGTAGTGGGAGATTTGTATGTGTGTGTATATTTTTTAAGAGAGAGGGGTGATCTATCAAGAATGGCATGGAGAGAAAGAAAAATAACCTTGCAAAGGAAAGGATAAAGAACAAAGCCATTGAGAAGATAAGAGCTGAGAGGGTCAAGAGCAGAAATGGTGGAGGGGTTTGACAGGAGCAGGCATGAGAGGAGTGTAAAAAGCATATCTAGATGCAGACGAATTGGCTGACTTGTAGGAAGATGAGGCGGTCTTATGTACTGCTTGTGTTTTCCTTGATGAAATAAGAACTGAGGTGGGAGTGGGGTGGAGGATTTGAGGAGAAAGGAGGTTTGAAATGGTCTTTTTGGAAAGTGGGAAAAGCAAATGTGCTATGGAAACATAGGCTAGTGAACAGTGCTGACATGTGTGTTTATGAATTTACAGTTAGACTCCCTGGTGTGTTTCACCCTCCTCCACCCCAGCCCAGCAACAGGGGCAGGTGCAGAGAAAGAGGGAGTGAAGGACTGAAGGGGTTTTGCAAGGAAGAAATCATGATGTTCTCCATGGCATCTATCCTGGATAAGGAGAGAATTAAAGAAATTAAGTGTGGTGAGGGGGAGGGCAGCAGGCTACTTAACCCCAAGAGACCATTAGGACTGATTCAGTTTTGCCTTTTATCCTGTTTACCTCATTTTGCCCATGAAGTTCAGACCTCAAATGTCGTCTCTTGTCACCTGCACTCACGGACTTGTGCATGGCATAATTTGACCCCACGTCCCCACTACTATGATGCACCCTCCACTCCCCCAACCCTTCTCCTGTACTTGATGGACCTTATGGTCAGCAAAATCCATCATATCCTCAACCTTCCTCTGAAAGCTCCCATTCCCTTGGGAAAGGCACTGTTAGTAAAATCAATTTTTTGGTTTTTTTGTACTACTTTTCCTATAACCATCTCACATGGTGATTTTTTTTTTCTTTTACCTATTGGTACTAGAGGGCAAGTAGGAGATGTTGGTGTCTTCTTTATTTTCCAATGCCCTTTCCATTTTATATTTCCTTACAATTTGAGCTCCTGGGAAAAAAATGCTGTCAGGTTATATCACCATTGCTTGTCATTGTTACAGTGACTTCCCCCTTGATCATTCTCCTTCACTCATTGATTGCTTTAGCACCTCTCCCTGTCCTTCCGTTACTATCTTGGTCATGTTCTTAAAGACTTCAGCCTCCATTTGTTAATGACCCGTGGCTTCTCCTCTCCTTCACTTTCTTCCTCTAGGGATCTGTACCTCCACTCCTTCTCAAGCAGCCCCATTCTCATGATCATGCCCTGGACCTTGGCATTGTCAAAGGATGTAATTTGATGCAGCCACTGTGGAAAACAGTATGGAGATTCCTTAAAATAAAAAGAGAGTTAGGATGTAATCCATCAATCCCACTCCTGGGCATGTATCATGATGAGCTGTTCTGACTCATAAGGACAGCTATTCTGTATGGTGCCCTGGGTTAAATAAACCTCCTCTTGCTTAATCAAGGGCTTGGCTTCTGTATCCTTTCTCTCTGTACTGCATAAACAATTTCCTGTCTTTACTGGTTTGTACCAATTTGTAATGTCTCCTATCTTAAAAAGAAAAAAATCAACCTGTTGTTTCCTTCCAGTGAGACACCCCAGTCAAGGCCACAGTCACCTCTCACTCACTTAGGTCCTTCTCACCTTGATCACTTCAGTTACCTCCTCACTGATACTTGCTGTATTTTTTCTTCCCTTTTAGAATCCCTTCTCCCTATGGCAGCTGGAGTGCCCTTTGTAGTATTAATTAGATGACAGTATTACTCTCTGGTCTAAAGCCCTCCACTGGCTTCTTTCCTATGATACTTAAAATTGAAAGCCTTTCCGGAGGCCCTAGTATGATCTGGTTCCAATTGTGTCTACCCTTCTCCCCATTTCTCTCTCTACAGCTGCACTGCCCTTGTGTTGCTGTAGGTAGACCAGCTCATTTTTGTCCTAGTGCCTTAGTACTTGCTGTTTCCTCTGCCTGGAACCCTCTTCCTGTAGGTATTTCCATGTTGCTCTGTTCCTTCACTTAGGCCTCTACTCAGCTATCCCCTCTTGTGCTCCTCCTGGTGTAGCACCTTCTGTCATTCTCTTCCCAAACATTGATTGATTAACTTGGGCTCAGGTATATTTTCTTGTTGCTTTCCCAGCCCTAAATTTTAGATAGTAGATGACAGCAGTGAAGGATAGTGGTGGTAAATGTATGACAATATGGAGGTTTGTGAAGGGGAAAGAAGAATAAATAGCTTGGAAGCAAACACGAGGGATGAAGAAAATGCATACCTCGCCTCCAAGGACCTGAGGAAATAGGGTATAAGAGAAAAAGTAATAGTGCTACCAGGAAATGGTTCTTCCTCATAGCTGACGAATAGATTTCATGAGATAATGTGTGTAAAGCATTTAGCACAGTTCCTTGTACATAACATCAACCAGTAAATTTACTTCCAGTGGCAGTATGTGTCCTTCCCAACTTTCTTCCTCTTTTTCTTCTGTTCTTTTTCTTCTTCCCCTTTTTGAGGGGGAAGGAGCGGAGATCATATAGGAAGACCCTTGTCAAAGGGACTAGTTGAAAAATGGGACTAATCAGAATAGTCTGAGATTTACAGCAAGCAAGTAGTTCTTGGGGAATTAAGATGTGTGAAGGAACCATAGAATCAATTGTCAGTGACTCACAGGGTGTTATCAGAGCCTCACGTAGCACTATAGGTGGGGCAAATTCTCTCTCCTTGCCACTCAGGCATACAGTGCCCTTATTCTACTGAAAACTGTTTTACTGAGAAATCATAGCTAGATATTATTGCATTTACCTAGTCTGATAATTAATCAATATTAAATCATCCCCCAAAGAAACTTGATTCAAATACCTCTTCTCCAGGACTTTTCTGCTGCCTTTTCCCCTTCCCACCCTATCTGTAAATAAAACTAAAAAGCTCTGCAGTAGTTTAGGATTTATATGACTCTCAAGGTATACAGCTGTTTGAAACTTTCATGAATTTCTAGATGTCACATGGACAGATTTCAAGAACATGTATTTATAACATAGTAACTGAAATTTTGTCATCTTTTAAAGTTTTTATCCACGTGATGTATTTGATGATATATGATAAATAAAATATTGGAGAAATGATTATTTTACTGGGTGTAAATATGCAGCTTTACTCTTGTTTAACTTTGAGAAACCTGCGTGTTGTGTTTTCTGTTTCTTTTTCCAGAGAGTGAAGGGCGCTGCCCAAGTCACATTGCAGTGCTGTGTCGAGGCCGAGTTTTTGTCTTCGATGCAATACTTGAAGGAAGTTTGATTACCCCACCAGAGATTCTCAGGTTTTCAAACTACTTAAGTCTCAATAGGTCTTACGCTTTTGCTTGAGTTAAAAAATAAATGTTGAGAACTGCCTTTTTAAAAGGTGACAGTAGCTAACAAAATTAAAATTTTATATATGCTAATTTTTAATCTATTTTTGTTTTATTTTTAATTTACGTTAACTTTTAATTTTACTAGAGGTACATGAATATATTCTGCTCAGAGAAAAGTTAAACATGACAAATCTTAGCAGTCTCATTCCCTGACCCCAAATTAATCACTGTTGCTAATTTGGTGTATTCAGTCCTTCTAGATCTGTTGCAGAGAATTTATATTTACATAGAGGTTTTTTTAGAAAAGAACATACATATATATGTTTTTATCTGTATGGTACATATTACATGCATACAAATAGTATGTATAAATAATAGTGTATAGAGAGAGAGTTATTATTTTGTATGTTTATATTTTTAAAGTTAGTGTGATGGAAGATGTCAAGATGTAGAGGGAATTACATAATGAAACTTTCTCATGTCCTCATCCTCTAATTTCAGCAGTTACTAACTCTTAGGTTCACAATTGTAAATTCACAGTCTTGTTTCAGCTATACCTCTTTGTGCCTCTCCCCCACACCCCCATGGATTATTTTAAAGAAAATCTCAGGCGTAATATCCTTTCACTATAAATATTTTAGTGTAGATCTCTAAAATATAAGGACCCTTAAAAATATTAATGGATAGTACCCTTATCACACCTAATGACCTGCTTCTCCTAAAAAATTAACAAGAATCCTTTAATACACTAATAGACAAGCAATTGTTCAGATTTTCTAGGTTGCTCATAAATGTTGAATTGTATCTATATATGTTTCAAGTTATTTTTATTAAATATTACAAACATGAACAAAAGTGCATACGGAAGTACATAGCTAAATACTCAACTCAATCACCAGCCAGGTCGGGTAGAAAATATTTCTCTTACTGCAGAAATCCCCCTCATATCACTTCCCAGTTAATGGGCTTTCCCTCCTTCTCAAGGGTAATCACTTAGGCTGCTTATGATATTTTTTAAGTACAGAAAATGCTGCTGTGAAAATTCTTGCGCAAGTCCTTGATGCACACATGTGTGCATCTGTGTCTGATTGCACTCAGGAGAGGACTGGGGGAGTCATGGGGTGTGAGTACGTTCGGCTCCAGTGGTCATGCCAGCTTTCCAAAGTAGTTGTGCTAGTCAGCCCTTCCACTAGTGTAGGAGTGTTGTAGGGGTTACCTACACACTCTGTGTATGAGCTTTATATTGATTTCATGTCTGCCCTTTCATTCTATCAAAGGTGTCTTTTTGATCAAGTAAAGTTCTTCATTTGAATCTAGTCCAGTTCGTCAGTCTTCTACCACGCGGATTATACCCTTTGCATCCTATTTAAAATTTTTTTTCCTAACCCAGTTTCAGGAAGATTCTTTCTTTTATTGTGTTCTAGACTTTTATTCTTTTGTCTTCCACAGTTATATTAGCCTAGAATTGATTTTTGTGTGTGGCATTAGGAAGGGTAGCTTTACACACTTAAAAAAAGAGTGTTATTTTCGGTTTTTCTGCAGTTTGCTTCTTTGAGTCAATAAGGCAGTAATGTTTTCATACTGGGATAGACGGATCTACCTTACTCCTTTTAGCTGTTGTATAGAATGGCATCAAATGGACATACTATAGTTTGACTGCTTCTCCATTGTGACACATTGAGGTCATTTCCATTTGTTGCTGCAGCAAACATTTTCAAGTGTGAACATTTTCAAGTATGCCTCTTTGTGTGTTTGTGAGAAAATGTCTATGGCTTGATATTAGAAACAAAATTTCTGCATATATATATTTAAATTTTTGAACGATGTCAAATGGTCATTGAGAGCAGCATTATGTTCCCCACCAGCTTTTTATGAGATTACCCCCTTCTCTGCATCATTGCAGACATGGCATGATTAAACTTAAAACCTGGTGAACTGATAGGTGAAAAGTGGTTTTCATTGTTGTTAGGATTGGCACATCCCTTGTTACTAGTAAAGTTGAATATTTTTATATATGTTTATAGGCTGTTTATGTTTTCGTTTCTGTGGGTTGCTTTTGCCTATTTTTCTACTGGCTGATTTTTTTTAAATTCTTATTTATTTGTAGCAGTTATTTGTATGTGTGGGCACTAATCCTCCATCAATTATATGTGATGCAAGCATTTTCTTCTAGTGAAATTTTTTCTGGTAGCTGAACAGACATTGTTAGTTTTGACGTAGGCAAATCTATCCATTTTTTAGGTATTCTGTTTTTGTGTCTTGGATGAAGTTTGTGTATGTTCCAGCTATGTTTTTTATTTTGTTCTCAAAAAATTCAAATTGGGTTATATCTCACCTTTGCTTAAATTTTTTTTTTTTTATTAATAGATGTACTGGGGATTGAACCCAGGACTTTGTGCATACTAGGCACGCACTCTACCACTGAGCTATACCCTTCTCCCTGCTTAAAAATGAAATGGTTCCTTGGGGTCTAGGGTGGAGTCCCAGTTACTTAGCCATGGTCTAAGTTTGACCTTTGCCTGTTTCTTCAGCCTTCTCCTGCTCTCCCTCCTTGTACATCCTACGTTCCTACCCCGTTTCTCTGCTTGCATTTCTGGCGCGTTAGGTTATCTGTGATCTTTGCACGTGCTCATGCTTTCTGTTTGCAGTGCCTTTTCCTGCTTTGTCCACCTTTTAAGTAAGAATTCTTCCTCGTGCTTTGTTTCTGTTCACATGTCACCACGAGGTCACTACTTACTGTTTTATTTTGTATTTCCTCGTTTCCCATTCCCTTTTCTCCCTTCGTGTCCCAAAGGGTTAGCCTTCTTTAGTCTCTTTATTCTCCTTATATTTATCTCTATTATATTGATAATTAAGTTCTGTTTAAGTCATTTATTTCTGTTTTCACATGCAGATGGGGCTCTGAGATTACTTACCAGGTTTCTTTCTTTTTTTTAGTTCCCCTTTCTTAATACAAAGCAAAAGTGTGTGTCGGGGTGTGTGTGTGTGTGTGAGAAAGAGAGAGGAGTGAGTGATTTGGACACTCCTGTGTATTAGAAAATTCCCTTTAGAAGTATAAGATACATACTAGACATGTGAGGTAGATTGGTCAGCTCCTGAATCTTAGTATACTATCAAAAGAAATGTATCAAAATTGCGGTAATCTAGGAAAGAAGTAAGAGGTTGGGACTTTAAAAGATGGGAGAAATGCAGAAAATGTTTTGGAGATAAAATTAAAATGAATTGGTGACTGGATTTAGAAAGAAGTGAAGCCTGAAATACGACTGAGTAGGCAGCTAATATTACAACAGGAGAAGGCAGCAGAAGAGGAGGAACCATTTCAGTTTTCTTTTCTTGCTTTTAATAATAGCTTTGAGACATAATTCACACACCATACCTTTCACCCATTTAAAGTGTACAATTCAGCATTTTTACAATACTCAGAATTGTGCAGTCACCTCCACCACGTTTAGAACACTTGTCACCCCCAAAAGTGACCCTGCACCCATGAGCAGTAACTCTTCGTTGCTCGCCAGCTCTTACCCATGCATTAGCACATACATCTCGTATCTCCCAAATCCTCCCACCCTGTGGGCCCTAGGCAGCCTTCCTCTCTCTTTCATTTGACTTTCTGTCTCTGTGGATTGTCCTAGTCTGGACATTTCATATAAATGGAATCTTAGAATATATGGCCTTTTGTGCCTGGGTTCTTTCACTTAGCAGAAAGTTTTTAACGTTCATCCATGTTGTAGCATATATTAGTACTTTCTTCCTTTGGCGGAATAATATTCATTCTATGGCTGTACCCGATTTTATTTAATCATTCATCAGTTAATGGATATTTGAGTTGTTTCCACTTTTTGGCTACAGTGAATAATGCTGCCATAAACATCTGTGCACAAGTTTTTGTGTGGACTCTGTTTTCATTTCTCTTGGCTATACACCTAGGAGTAGAATTGCCAGGCCGTAACTCAGTATTTAACCATTTGAGGAACTACCAGACTTTTCCAGCATGACTGCACCATTTTATATTCACATCAGCAGTATTTGAGGGTTCTAATGTATTTACATCCTCACCAACACTTGATATTGTTTGCCTTTTTGATGATAGCCATCTTAGAGGGTATGAAGTGGGATCTCACTGTGGTTTACAGTTGCATCCCTATGATGACAGCAGTATTGAACGTGTTTTCATGTGCCTGTGGTCATTTGTATATCTTCCTGGAGAAATGTCTGTTTAAATCCTTTGCCAATTTTTAACAGGGTTGTCTTTTTTATTATTGAGTTGTAAAACATGTTTAACAGATTCTAGATAGAAGTCTTTTATCAGATACATAAATTGCAAGTATTTTTCTACCATTCTAGAGTTGTCTCTTCACTTTTTTCTTGTCCTCTTTCGAAGTACGCATGTTTTACTTTTGACAATTTTCAACTTACCTATTTTTTTCTTTGGTTATGCGTTTGGTGTGGTATCTTAGAAACCATTGCTTAATCCAAGGTCATAAAGATTTATACCTATGTTTTCTTCTAAGGTCAGTTTTTCTTTTTAATTTGTGAGAAGAGGTCAGGGAGATAATTTTTAAATGTTTATTTAATTTGGAATGGTGGCAGAAGTTGAAGTAGATATATCCAGCGAGCATCTGGAAACTTGGTACCAGAAATTTAGAGAGAAAATTGGGTTGAAGTTAGAGATTTGGTTGCCTCTTACATAAAGGTCATAGTTGAAGCTATTAACATGTTAATCTCCCACTGTAGATCAGGTGCTTCTGAAGAAACACAATGGTAACTCAGATTTGGGTGCCACGGCGGTCAATGTGTTAAAGTAGTGGATGAAATTACCAAAGGAGAAAGTTGTAGACAAGAGAGTAGGGGAGGCCAGTGACAGAAATTTGGGGAACACAGTTTTAAGAAAATCAATGGGGGACAAAACTGTATGACAGTAAATTAAAGAGTGAGTAGAAAGTAATGAAGGCAGAAACCAGATTGTGAGGAAATATCAAGTGTAGGATTTTCTTAAAGATGTAGGATTCTGAAATGTAAATATTAATACAAATCTTTGTGCTTCTGAATATCAAAAATTGTTGTATAGCTGAAAAACAGATGCATGGGTAGCCAAATTAAAGAAAAAGAGGAGTTCTTTTAGTTACCATATCTGTGCCTCTTTTTTATTTGAGTAGACAATTTTTAAACCACTTTTGAGTTATGACTGACATACAAAAAGCTGTACATATTTTGTACAACTGGAAGAGTTTGGAGATAAGTATACACTGATGAAACTATCACCACAACTGATACCATAAACAGTTCTGAGGTGATACCTCTTTGTGGTTTTGATTTACATTTCTCTGAGAAATGTCTATTCAGATGGCTATAATCAACAAATGTTGATGATGACATGGAGAAAAGGCAATACTTGAGTGCTGTTGGTGGGAATGTCAGTTGGTGCAGCCACTATGGAAAACTACGGAGGTTGCTCCAGAAGTTAAAAATATAACTACTGTTTGATTCAGCAATCCCAGTTCTGGGTATATATCCAAAGGAACTGAAATTCAGTTCCTTTGCCCATCTTTAAATCAGATTATTTGGGATTTTTTTGCTATTCGATTGTAGGGGTTCTTTGTATGTTTTGAATAACCTTTATCAGATACATGGTTTGCAGGTATATTCTCATTCTGCAGATTTCCTTTTCATTTTGTTGTTTCCTTTACTGTACTGAAGTTTGTGGTTTGATGTAGTCCCACTTGTCTATTTTTACTTTTGTTGTCTGTGCTTTTGGTGTCATATCCTAAGAGATGCTTGCTAAGGCCAATGTCAGGAAACTTTTCCCCCATGCTTTCTTCCAGGAGTTTTATTGTTTCAGACCTTACACTTAAGCCTTTAATACATTTTGAATAGTTTTTTTTTGTATGATGTAAGATAAGGGTCCAGTTTATTCCTTTTGTATATGGCAATTCAGTTTCCCAAGACCATTTATTAAGGGGTTATCCTTTTCCCATTGTGTATTCTTGGCTTCCTTGGCACCTCAGTTGACTATATGTAAGTGGATTTATTTCTGGGCTCTCTGTTCTGTTGCATTGATCTGTGATCTGTATGTTATTTTTATACCATACTGTTTTGGTTACTGTGCCTTGGTAGTATATTTTGAAATCAGGACATATGATGCCTCCAGGTTTATTCTTCTTGCTCAAAACTGCTTTGGCTATTTGGAGTTTTTAGTGTTTTCCATATGAATTATAGGAATTTTTCTTGTTTCTGTGAAAAATGCCATTGGATTTTGATAGCAATTGCATTGAATCTATAGATTGCTTTAGGTAGTATAGACTTCTTAATGGTGAAGATTTGGAAATTTATTATCTGACCTTTTATTATCAAACATAAAATGTCATTTCAGATTTAATACATTTTCCCTGGTAATTTCTTTCTGATAGTGACCATTTTTATGAGGTGGTCATTTCCTGCTGAATATTAAATTGGCCATATCAGGGAGCAAGAAAAAATTTCATAGTCAAAACTGGTGCTTGAGGTGGTAAGGGAAGGGCAGGAACTCATACCATATGGAGAAAAAGTGAGATAGATTTTATTCCTTAAGTATTAAGGAAGTATGCTAGTTACTGTGTCTGCTTTATTTGCTTGAAGCAAACTCAGAGTTAGCAAAGACAAGTAAGCAGGAAGAGTAAGGCAAGGTGCTTCCTCCGTAGGTGTAGGGTGATTGGTGAAGAAGCCCTCATATGCTCCACAGGACACCATGAGTGTTCAAATAAAGAGGGACAAATTTTACAGCAAAGAATTCATTTCATCACCAGTATTGGAGAAATAATTAAGGAGTAGAGGAGATTATGCAAATCAATAATTTTGCTTTTTTCCATTTTGAATAATAAAGTCACAAATAAAGGATGACTACTAGTGGTGCCTTTTGACCATTTATTAAGCTACATTAGCTCACTTTCTAAGAAACCTTTGGAAGAGTTTAAATTAAGATGAATTATTAGCATATAGAAGTTAGGACAAAACTAAACTGGATTTTTGACTGATGAAAATTTTTTTATGGAAGAGCTCTGTTATGTACCTGCCATATGTTTAAAGAGACATGAAACTCGTCAGACTGGGAGTATAGAATGCCATGGGGGGAAATATTTTATCCTTAGCTAATAGTCTTTAAAATATAATGGTTATCAGTAACAATGGGACATATGAAACTTTTTAAAACTGACCACATGGTACATCTATTTTGGGGGTTAAACCTCAGTTTTTTTTAATGACTTAACACAATGAGTTTATTTCTGAGTTACATCACAATTCAATGCAGGTTGGAGGTAGGGGGAGGAGGAAGAGAGCCTTTTGCATCTGATGGTTCTGCTGGATCCTCTAATAGATGAGGGAAGAGAGCACGGGGAATTGCATGGGAAAGTTTCACTGCTGTAGTCTGGAGGTGGTGTTGATCACTTCTGCCCATAATTCACTGGCTCGAACACAGTAATGTAAACCTAGATATTAGTTGGGTATAGAATAAGTCTTCAATATATATATGCACATAGATTTTAGTTAGATAAAATGTGCATGATATTTGTGGGATGATTTACCAGAGTATTTTTCAAGTTGTCCATTATACAGGGTAATTTACTTGGACCCTGGAAGTTCATGTATGTTTTGAAAGTATAAATTGTATCAGCCAAACACCAAATCTATTTCCTTAAGGTATTATCAAGTGTGCTTTTGGTGTTAAAAGGCCACATGATCACTTTTTTAGAAAAAGATATGGTATAGGAAATAAATACATTGCTGTTGAGTCCGTAATCCCTTTCTTTGGTTAATCTGTCAAAACATTTAAATACTGATAAACTTGATGACCTGTTAAAGGCCAACATAGCTAATGTTCTGCCTGTGCGCTTTTTGAATCCTCTTTCTTTAATCTCCCAAAAGGCAATTGACATACATCCAAAAGAAGTGCCATAGTGAACCTGATGGACCTGGGGTAGCAGCGTTAACTAGCGAGGAGCGGACTCGATGGGCTAAGGTTATAATTTACACTTTTCTTTTGAGGTACAGTTGACATACAACATTATACTTGTTGTATAACAAGTATACAATATAATGATTCGGTATTTGTGTATACTGAGAAATAATCACCACAGTACACAGTAAGTCTAGTTAACATCCATCACCATAATGAAAGTTACAAATTTTTTTTCTTGTGATGAAAACTTTTAAGATCCACTCTCTAGCAACTTTCAAGTATACAATACAGTATTATTAACTGTAATTTACACTTTTCTTGATGAACCTATTCCCTAACCTTTTGAGATTTTCTGAACATTTTTTATTTAACTTGCACCATTTTATCATTATTTCCTTTCCTTTTAGGCACGAGAATATTTGATTCATCTTAATCCAGACAACTTGACTATGTTAGAAAAAATTCAAAGCAGTTTACTGGTGTTTTCCTTAGAGGATGACAGTCCACATGTAACACCAGAAGATTATTCCCAGGTAGTTAACTATCTTGTTTTGTTATTTCTTCCCACAAATTTTTCTGTGTATATTAAACACGAGAAGAATTTTGTTACATGCAGACTCTTAAAACTTTCTTAGCTATACACACACACACACACACACCATTTGAAGCTTATACATAAATAATGGTTTATAAATTCTTGCCACATTGTTTAGGTCCATTTGGATATATCTTTTATGCTGTTTAAAGCAGTGTAACTGTTATTTGTTTATCTTACATCAGTGTTTCCCAGCCTTCTCACTGATTGCATATGCAGAAATTTGCACAGGACGCTGGGCTTTTACCAAAGGTGACATGAGACCCCACCTGTAACCCACACCAGTGTACCTTGACACCTTAGTTGGTGACGTCTGTCTGAGAATTATATCACTCTTGCAAGTAATTTATCATTTGGTTTTATAGAACACACTTACTTTAGTGAGTTAAAGGGTGAATGTGGCCTTACTTTTTTTTTGACCCTGGGGCAATATCATTTCCTGGAAAATAATAAAAAGTAGTAGTCATATTTGTTGAAGTCATAGTCTTTTGAAAACACTGAAATTATTTTATAATGTGTTAATCAATATTAAATGATAGAAATAAAATAATATAAAATTGAAAAACCTTGTAGCTAGAAACCAATTTTTTCTCTTTAGCTATAATTTTTTTTTTTGTAGAATCACCAAACTTCTTGAGGTAGAATATGTTTTAATGAAGTATTGGTCAAACTTTTTTCTACTGTAATCAACAGACATACTTAGATTGGAGGCTATTACATGTACATGTACATCTAAGTAATAAAAGTTTCACCAAAAAGTGATTAGTTTTACTGTCTGCAATGTACTCTGATGTTTATGCTCTTTCATTTGTAAAGAATGTTTACTGTGATTTCATAACTCACTAATGACCCAAACTTACCATTTGAGAAACAGGCTTAGTGGGATATGAATTCTTGAAATATTTTCCTTATAACTAGGGTTTAATGACTAAACATATCGATGTTCCTATGCTATTCAAGTTGCAAGAGCCTTGTCCTTTCAATTGTATATTCTCTAAGCATCCGTGGAATATTGTGCCAGTATTCTCTCTTCTGGTAGAATTTGTTGGATTTTGAGAACTGTTTATAGTCAGGGCCAGAATTATTATCTCTTGAGTAAGCTATTATCATTTTATTAAATTTGATTTACCTGAAGAGGAGAAGTGAGATTATATATATGTGTGTGTGTGTGTGTGTTTGTGTGTGTGTATTTAAGATATAAACACTTAAAAACCAATATTAAAATTCTTTTAATTTGGAAATACTAATTGTATTTTAGGTAACTGCAAAGATTCTTACTGGAGATCCAACAGTACGCTGGGGAGACAAATCCTATAATTTGGTTTCTTTTTCTAATGGAGTATTTGGCTGTAATTGTGATGTAAGTAAACTACTGAAGTTACTGTTTTAAAAAATCTTTTAGATTAATGTAATGGCAATAATCTATAATTCTTACACTGCCCTATAGTAGTATAAGTAAGCACTTTAGCTTTCTGGCATTAAAGTAGAAGTTTTAGGTATGAATTCTCAGTGAAAGTAGAGTGTAGGGTAAGTTATTTTCATCTGTAGTCAGGCTGACAGTTTGGTGTGTATCTGCAAAGTGGCATTTGCATGTATTTTTATGTAGTGTAAGCTCTTTAAAATCCACTGTTACCTGTTTGTTGAGAATTACAACCTATTTTAAAAGATACAGCATTATGTGTATGTTCTATGCAGAGAGAAATGCCTGTGCATGTATTTCTAGATTTACCTAGAAATCTTATAACTATTTTTCTGAAATGACAGAAGATCTTTGGAACATTACTTATTTCCAGATTTTAAAATGTCTCATACCGAATACCATTTTTTACCGTCTTCATGAAGCACACACACAGCTTTCTTGTTTTCTTTTCTGTTCTGCCATGATATTCTTTAGTAACTGTACCTTGCCATTTTCTGATAGACATTCAGGAGATCTGTGAGCCAAGAAAATTGAAAAATCAGCCTAAGTCAGAGTTGCAGTATACACTTACAATCTCATTATACTACTTTTTCATAAAGTGTATAATTTGGCATAAAGTAGTGTGAGGTAGATTTTTTGTTTGAATTTGGGGACTTTTTTCCAAAAACATTTAGTAACTGCAAAATACTAAAAAGACCTGTTACATTGCTCTAGATTCAATAGTTGTATTAATCAGTATTTTCAGTTTTAGGGGTTGGAACCTAGATCAGACTGGCATTAGATTATGAAGATATTTGTAGCAAAGGGGTACAGCTCAATTTGGGTAAGCTCAATTTGACTTGCAGTGTCTAAATGCTTTCATGAGAAATTTCTCTCTCCATATTTTGGCGTTTCCGATGTTTGACTTCATTTTTAGGTAGACTACAGCATGTGAGATTTTTTTTTAACTTTTTTTATTGATTTATAATCATTTTACAATGTGTCAAATTCCAGTGTTCAGCACAATTTTTCAGTCATTCGTGGACATATACACACTCATTGTCACATTTTTTTCTCTCTGAGTTATAACATTTTGTGTATATTTCCCTGTGCTATACAGTGTAATCTTGTTTATCTATTCTCCAATTTTGAAATCCCAGTCTATCCCTTCCCACCCTCCACCCCCCTGGCAACCACAAGTCTGTATTCTCTGTCTGTGAGTCTATTTCTCTCCTGTATTTACGCTTTGTTTGTGTTTGTTTGTTTGTTTGTTTTTGTTTTTGTTTTTTAGACTCCACATATGAGCGATCTCATATAGTATTTTTCTTTCTCTTTCTGACTTACTTCACTTAGAATGACATTCTCCAGGAGCATCTATGTTGCTGCAAATGGCATTATGTTGTTGGTTTTTATGGCTGAGTAGTATTCCATTGTATAAATATACCACATCTTCTTTATCCAGTCACCTGTTGGACATTTAGGCTGTTTCCATGTTTTGGCTATTGTAAATAGTGCTGCTATGAACACTGGGGTGCAGGTGTCATCCTGAAGTAGATTTCCTTCTGGATACAAGCCCAGGAGTGGGATTCCTGGGTCATATGGTAAGTCTATTCCTAGTCTTTTGAGGAATCTTCACACTGTTTTCCATAGTGGCTGCACTAAACTGCATTCCCACCAGCAGTGTAGGAGGGTTCCCCTTTCTCCACAGCCTCTCCAGCATTTGTCATTTGTGGATTTTTGAATGACGGTCATTCTGACTGGTGTGAGGTAGTACCTCATTGTAGTTTTGATTTGATTTTCTCTGATAATTAGTGATATTGAGCATTTTTTCATGTGGTTTTGATCATTTGTATGTCTTCCTCGGAGAATTGCTTGTTTAGGTCTTCTGCCCATTTTTGGATTGGGTTGTTTATTTTTTTCTTATTGAGTCGTATGAGCTGCTTATATATTCTGGAGATCAAGCCTTTGTCGGTTTCACTTGCAAAAATTTTCTCCCATTCCGTAGGTTTTCTTCTTGTTTTACTTCTGGTTTCCTTTGCTGTGCAGAAGCTTGTAAGTTTCATTAAGTCCCATTTGTTTATTCTTGCTTTTATTTCTTCTAGGAGAAAATTTTTGAAATGTATGTCAGATAATGTTTTGCCTATGTTTTCCTCTAGGAGGTTTATTGTATCTTGTTTTATGTTTAAGTCTTTGATCCATTTTGAGCTGATTTTTGTATATGGTGTAAGGGAGTGTTCTAGCTTCATTGTTTTACATGCTGCTGTCCAGTTTTCCCAACACTATTTGCTGAAGAGACTGTTTTTATTCCATTGTATATTCTTGCCTCCTTTGTCGAAGATGAGTTGACCAAAAGTTTGTGGGTTCATTTCTGGGCTCTCTCTTCTGTTCCATTGGTCTATATGTCTGTTTTTGTGCCAATACCATGCTGTCTTGATGACTGTAGCTCTATAGTATTGTCTGAAGTCTGGGAGAGTTATTCCTCCAGCCTCTTTCTTTCTCTTCAGTAACAGCATGTGAGATTTTGAATCTCATGTTTTCATAGCTTTCTTCATAGATGAGTGTTCTGCATGGAAATAGTCAGCTCCCCCTCTCCCCTCCCCAACCCCCCCCACCAGTGGTTCCAGCAAAAGTCCTGGGAATAATGCCCATTGTGTTAGCCTGTGTGAATCGTGTGCACGTTGCAGGAAATATTTCACCTGGCTTGGGACATGCTGAACCTTGGGCCTTACCTGGTAAAGTCACTCATTCAGACTACAACAGAGGTGTGGTGGTTGCCTAAGAAAAGTAAAGTAGCTCTTATTGGAGAAGAAGGTAGAGTGGTTGATGTGCAGGTAATAAAATGTCTGTTACAGTAACTCATCAGTGTTCATGGTTGCTATGAGTCATTTTGAAGATTTGTTGCCTTTCCTCTTCCTTGGAGTCCACTGTTGAAAAATATTTCTTGTTGATACAGTTTTTTTTTTTTCTCTTTAGTTCCTTGTTTGATTCTTCTTGACTTTCTCAGTCTGGTTTATATCCTCACTATTCTCTGGAAACTCTCCTCTGTAAAGTAGCTGACCACCTTTTGGCTTCTTCCCTCCATTTCGCTTTGACTTGTCAGCTGCAGTTGATCACCCGCTTCTGCGTGTGCATCTGACACTGTCTCCACCCTCTTGACAGACTTCTTCTATCTACTGAGTCTAAAGCTCACCTGAATATTATTCATAACTGCTTTCCCCTATGCCTGCTCTCTAATCTAGTTCAAAAGTTTCATTGACCATTTCTACATGGGTAGGGTGCAGCTATATTTTTGTCAGTTTTACTCATTATTCTCATTTTCAGAGTATTGTTGCCCGGTATGTTAAAACTGAATGTTACATTATTACATAAGGGTAAATTTCCTTCTCAGGAACTCAGCATCTTGTTTTCTTCCCTCACTCCCAACCCCCTAAAAAACCACCTTACACTACTTTGGTTTTCCTGATAGCACCAACATCCTGCTATTTACTCAAATTCAGGATGGAAATAAATTTAATGATCTTTTCTATTTTTGAATGAAGAATACTGGACCTATAGTGAGCATATATCTCAGCACAACTGAGATACTTTGCTGTAGTAAAGTGTATGGACATGTTTTATGTGGATGCATTATCACCCATGCATTTAGAAAATTGAGCTGATGACTCCACCCGATTATCTGCTTTTAGCCTTCCATGTAGGTTTCCCTTGCAACCTAATATGATTACTGAAAATGCAATTTTACCTCTGTAAAACATTATTAATAAAGTATATATACTGTAGAGTAAGGCTGTTCGTCATCCAGAAGCCGTGTTGCTTCTGTCTTCCATTGGTGCTTGAATATGCACTTCTGTGATTATACTGCATGATTGCATTTCGCTCTTAGAATTTAAAATCCTGGGGTCAGCTATTACATCTTCTCTATATAGGCTTTATTATAGGGTTTTGTGAAGGGCACGTAGGAAGCATATAGTAACATTAGTTGTTAATAGCAGCAGTTACCAATTACTGCTGTGGGCCAGGGTCTACAGTAAGTACTAAATAAGCATTTTTAAAGTCGTTTTTCACATCAGCTGTATGAGAATAGGTATTGTTTTCCCTACGAACAGATGAGGCTGTTGACTCAGAGAATTAAGTAGCTTTCTCATGGTTGCACAGCTGGCAAGTGGTGTGGTGTGGCTTAGAACCCAAGTCCACATTTTTAAACAGTGTGTGACTCATGTGCTTCCATATGAGTGAAAAAAAAAAGAAAGGTAAAGCTTATATAAACAAAGCATCAGGAAAGCATTTGAATTTTTTATACTTCCTACTTTTTTTTAAATTGATGATTAGGTTTCCACAGGAGATGGGTGGGTAGAATTACAAATCAGACTTATATCCTTCAGTGTTGCTCTTTCTTACTGCTTCCAGTGATGGAGTTAGAGATTACACTATTGTCTTAGAGGAGTGATATATGCAAGCTCTGTGAAAATTCTTTGTGAAGCTACAAACACCATGCAGTTTTGAGATGCAATTAGGAAAGGGTTTTATCCATGACCTGTGAATCTTATTACACGTGCTGTCACTGCCAAGTGGGGTGAACTGCTCTTATGTCTTGTACTGACCTCGCTAGTGAGCCTTTCCTGAAGCTGTGGTGGCTGCCTGCCTGGTAACAGTATACTGTGCTTCTAGGCTCCATGGGGCCATGATACACAGCAGCAAAGCTGTGCAGTGTTACAGCGATACTTAAGACACCTAATTACACCTTTTGACACTGGGTCCAGGTGGGCTGGGTTTGTCTCTTAAGCCTCCCTTCTTTCTCTCCAAGGCTAGCGGTGTCGCTTTCAGTTCATGAATGTTAACTCTGTGTAGTGTGAAGTGGTAACCTTAACGCAGAGGGAAAAAAAAGTCTGATGTAGTCATCAAAGGAACGTGGAGAAAATAAGTCAAAAGTTTATTCTCCACAGTAAATGATGGAAGAATTCACTAGCCACAATTTTTTTCTCTAAACAGAGCTGTCAAAATGGTAACACCCCTGTAACTCAGTTCATCTTTCCCACATTGTTTACATTGAGAATTATTTCTGCCACATTTGAACACTCTTTTAGATATGTTCACAAAATCATTATGCTTTTTAATACTGACCTAGTGGCCTGTGTCATTACCAAAAGAAGTTAATACCCATCCTCAGTTTAGCGTTCAGATGATCTGCCACCCCCATCTGCTTTTCCGTAGTGCTCTTACAAGCCCAGAACATATTTTAGCATGGAAAGCGGATACCTCCTTTTGACTTCCAGTACAAAGAGCAATTCTTTTCTCCAGATGATTCATGTTTACTTTACATCCCTCCCCATTACCTAAAGGGCCCTAATTAGGTGCTTCCAACTTTAAGTATTTGTTCTTTCTCAGAAAATAAAATACATCAGTTACTATACTGTAGAATATCCATATCTTCATCATTAGGAGGTGAGACATTTGAGAATTTTGCACTTTATTATGTTTTGAGAATGGAGGGAAAGTGAAGAGAAAATACAGGTTCAAATTTTGACCTGACATAAGGTGTTGAAAATCTTGTATATTTTCATTTTAAGCACGCCCCTTTTGATGCAATGGTTATAGTAAACATCAGCCATTATGTTGATCAGAAGATTATTGAGACTGAAGGAAGATGGAAGGTATGTTAGAACAAATATTTCATCCTTTTTCTCCTCGTATTTTTATAGATACAATATTTTTAAGCGTTCTCTATTTTCAGGGTTCAGAAAAAGTACGGGATATACCGCTTCCAGAGGAGCTTGTTTTCACTGTGGATGAAAAAGTGTTAAATGACATCAACCAAGCTAAAGCCCAGTATCTCAAGCAGGTAGATTTTTCACTTTTCTCTCAGATGGTAATACTTTGTTTTTTTAACTACTATATGTAAATATTAGGCCATCATCCAAGCATGAAGGCATAAGCCATTTAAAAATTAAACTTTTAACACCTTTATTTGTGTCTGATGACTACTTTAATGCAAATGATAATTTGGGTATCTTTGGAGTATTCTCCTTAGGTGATTTTTCACTGTTCGCATTTAATTCTTTTTGTTAGGCATCTGATCTGCAGATTGTGGCGTATGCCTTTACACCTTTTGGCAAAAAGCTAACCAAGAAGGTGATGCTTCACCCTGATACGTTTGTTCAGCTTGCACTTCAGCTGGCCTATTACAGACTTCATGGACGGTGAGAACCATTCATTTCCCATTTTCACAATCTTGTTGTTGTTTTTGGGGGTGGTAATTAGGTTTATTTATTTATTTTTAGAGGTGGTACTGGGGATTGATCCCAGGACCTCGTGCATGCTAAGCATGCAGGCTACCACTTGAGCTATATGCTTCCCCCATTTTCAGAATCTTGGAGTCCAGGGATACATCTTTACCATAGTTAACCTATCCTAATTCCTCAGTGTTTTTCTGACTCCTCCCAGTTGGCACTGCATCCTAATTTGTACTTTCATCAACCGGGTTCTTAAGAGTTCCCATCTGTGACACTTTCACAATCTTTCTGTATTCGGGTTTTTTTGGTTTTTTTTTGGTACTTTTGAAGTATCTGCCCTCTTGTAATACAGGTTTGCCATTCTTTGGAATTCAGATCATTTGGTTTTCTTACCGCCTCAGTTTTCTCATGGGTTCATGAAAGATATGATTTAATAGATTATTCAGTCTTTACTCATTTTCCGGCTGGAGAGATGGTATGTTGTGACTTTCTACATCCTAAGCAGTAGTGGAAGCTCCTTGATCTTGCTTTTTAAAATGTAATCTGAGAATATATATCTTTAAGTGGGATGTTTAGATCATTTATATTTAATATAATTATCAATAATATTGGAGTTAAGCTTACAGTCTTGCTGTTTATTTTCTCTTTCTCCCATTTGTTTTTTGTTCTTTTTTATCTTCTGAATTCATAGCATTTAATTGTTTGATTTATCTCCATTATCAGCTATACTGGGTTTTTTTTTCAGTAGGGTTTTTACAAATTAGATCTTTAACTTATCACAGTTTACCTTCAGATATTTTCCATTTGAAGTGTAATGTAAGCACTTGGAAACAGAATGCTTCTCTTTTGCTTCTCCCATTCTTTGTGCTCTTGTCATACATGATACTTGCATATATTTTAACAACCTCACAATGGACTACTATTTTTGCCTTAAATAGTCAGTTATGTTTTACCACAATGAAAGAAGATAAATAAAGCTTGCCGTTGTAACTAATTTTAAGTGTATAATCCAGTAGCATTAATAATATTCACAGTGTTGTGCAGCCATCACCACTATCTGTTTCCAGAATTTTTTCACTACCCCGAACAGAAACTGTGTACACATTAAGCAGTAATTTCCCATTCCACCTTCTACCCCAACCCCTGGTAATCTCTAACTTATTTTCTGTCTATATGAATTTGCCTGTTAAAGATATTTCCTGTGAGTGGAATTATACATTATTAGTCATTTTGTGTTTGGCTTATTTCACTTAGTATTTTCAATGTTCATTCTGTTTATGGCTGAATAATATGCCATTGCATGAATATACCACATTTTATTTATCCATCTGTTGATAAACACTTGGGTTGTTTCCACCTCTTGGCTATTGTGAATAATGCTGCTATGAACATTCACATACATGTATTGGTTTGAGTCCCTGTTTTCAATTCTTAATGTGTCTGTAACTAGGAGTGGAATTACTGCATTGTGTCGTAATTCTATGTTTAACTTTTTGAGGAACTGCCAAACTATTTTCCATAGTGGCAACACCATTTTACATTGCTGCCAGCAACATACAAAGTAACAAGTAATTGTTCAACATCCTTGCCAACACTTCCCGTTCTGCAGGTTGTCTTTTCACTCTCTTGATAGTATTCTTTGATGCACGAAGTTTGTAATTTTGAAGTCCGGTTTATCTGTTTTTCTCATTTGTTGCCTGCACTTTTGGTGTGATACTCAAGAAATCATTGCCAAATCCAATGTTATGAAGATTTCTCTGTATGTTTTCTTCTAAGAGCTCTATAGTCTTAGCCCTTACTTAGGTCTTTGATTTGTTTGGAGTTAATTTTTGTTTATGGTGTATGGTAAGGGTCAAAATTTATTCTTTTAAAAAATTTTTAAATTTAACTTTTTGGGGGGTTAATTAGGTTTATTTATTTTATTTTTAGAGGAAGTACTGGAGACTGAACCCAGGACCTTGTGCATGCTAAGCATATGCTCTAGCACTTGCTAGAGCTATACCCTCCTAGCTATACCCTCCTCATCAGTGTATTTTTTAATTTACCTTGTGATTTCTCCCTGACCAATTGGTAAAGAGTATGTTGTTTAATTTCTACATATTTGTGAAATTTTCAGGTTTACTTCTGTTATGCTTTTTTACTTTCATTCCATTGTCATCGAAGAAGATACTTTGTATCATTCCAGTCTTTTTCAATTTATTGAGACTTGTTTTGTGACCTAATATATGGTCTGTCCTAGAGAATGTTGCATGTGCACTTGAGAAGAATTTGTATTCTGCTGTTCCTAAGTGGCATATTCTATATATGTCTTGTAGCTCTAGTTATTTATAGTGTTGGTGAAGTCCTGTGTTTCCTTATTGATCTTCTGTCTACATGCTCTATCCATTTTTGAAAGTTGGGTATTGAAGTCTCTAGCTATTGTTGTAGAGTTGTCTAGTTCTCTCTTCAGTTCTGTCAGTGTTCGCTTCATATATTTTAGAGCTCTGTTGTTTGGTGCATGTATTTTTATAATTGTTATATTTTGATGAGTTAAACACTTCATCAATATATAATATCCTATTTGTCTTGTTTAGCCCTTTTTACTTAAAATATATCTTATCTGATAATAATATAGCCACTCCACCTCTTTTGGTTACTATTAGTGCAATACCTTTTTCCATCCTTTTACTTATAACCTCTTGATGCTTTGAAACATTTCCTATTATACCCGGCCCTATGTACCAGAGTACTTTTAGCTCTTTGATATTGAAAATAGCCTCTTTGTTATTGAATGTCTCAAGCATAGTCTATATTATAGAAGTTAGTCTCTGACCAAAGCCAGCTTTATTAGGTAAACTCTCGTGATAACACTAGAGCATTTTCTTGCTCATGACAGATTCTTTCTTTCATTTTTTCTTGTAGCCCTGGTTGCTGCTATGAAACAGCTATGACAAGATACTTTTATCATGGCCGTACAGAGACCATGCGATCATGTACAGTAGAAGCAGTCAGGTGGTGCCAGTCCATGCAGGATCCTTCTTCCACTGTGAGTATTTGAAAAGAAAAAACAGAAATTTTTTGTTCTAAAGGAAACTTGGGCCCTTAAATAATGAACTTCTTTACTTCAGTTCCCTTGGATTGATAAAATACTTTCAAACCTTTTTTTTCCTGAAATTTTTACACATTTGTTCATTTGCCAGTAATACATATACTTGGAGAGAATAAGAAACAAGGAAGACTTGAGAAGCCCATTTGTGTCATTTTCTAGGGGAAGTATCTTCAACACCTTGAGAATTTCACTACTATTGATCTGCCTTTAGAATAACGCTTGTAAAATGCAGACTCCCCCCAAACATCGTTAAAACAAAGCTTTTCTTGATGTGGTTGAATGTTTTTGAAACCTGATTCTTGTTTTCATATATTAAAAGTAGAACAGCTTTATACTTAAGCAGTTAGACAAGAGGGCATTTCCTTCCCACTGCTATTTTGGTATTGTGTTTATTTCTTTAGTTTTGATAAACATAGTTATGCACATGCTAACTTATTTTAATTTCATGGAGCTGCTTTGTTGTTATTTTTATAGAGCTGTGCTTTAGTTTTGAAATCACAGTTGTTTCTGTCTTTATACTTGTTAATGTCATGTCAGTGCTGCCCACAAGTTCCTATTTTCTTATTCCCGGAAAGAAATAATGAAGTTACAGGGCATATAGGAAAGAAAAGACAGTGGAATAAGTGAGGAAAAGACAGAAGTATGATGTGTCTCAAGGTCTTCCTAGAAATTGTTTTTCTCTCCCAAATTACCCAAATCCTAATTACTCTGAGCCTAGGTTTTTTTCTCGTTTAGTTTCTATACAGTGTGTTATTGACGTATCTCTTGATTTTTAACACAGCTTTTGGAGCAGCAGCACAAAATGTTACAAGCTTTTGCCAAACATAATAAGCTGATGAAAGATTGTTCAGCTGGAAAAGGTACACTGGGATTGTTCCAACCTGTAAATATTTTTTCTAATGCTGAAAATGTTTTTCTAACTTCAGTTTTGGGGTTTTGTTGCAGGATTTGACCGTCACCTTTTAGGTCTCCTGCTCACAGCAAAAGAGGAAGGTCTCCCTGTTCCGGAACTCTTTACAGACCCACTTTTCTCCAGAAGGTAATACAACGTAGTGTTTTGTGATATTGTCAGTTTCTTTCTTACTGAATGTTAAAAGCTTTTCAGAAACAATATAAGCTTCTGTAAGCCTAGTAAAATGTCCTTTTTTTGTGCTGTACAGTGGAGGAGGTGGAAACTTTGTTCTCTCAACAAGTCTGGTTGGCTATTTAAGAGTCCAGGGAGTGGTGGTTCCCATGGTGCACAATGGCTATGGATTTTTCTATCATATCAGAGATGACAGGTGAGGCTGCCCCTTTTATTCTTCCTGTGCTCACTTCCGTTGGTGTGTCTTTCCTACGCTGTGATTTGGATTGCGTTGCCATAGGTCACTCACTAGCTACATGGATAATTATTTTTACCACTTAGGCATTGAACATGTATGTTTCTTTTTCCTGGTTTTGGGATATTTCTCAAATCAGTCCTTTAGGTGTTCTGTGCAGAACACCATTTAGGGTTGACTTGGTAATCATATCATCATCCTCCTCAAAACTCAGTACCCATAATTACCATATTTGTTCTACCCAAGGTATTATATGGTAAGTTCAGATAAAAATTTGATGCCCTTTAAATATGTAGTGATTAGGGCAGTCATAGCCAATACTAATGAGACCAAGACGAGATGCGGTAGATTAGTTTATATTCAAAAAAGGATGTTTTACCAATTCAAATGCATTTCATTTCAGTTGTACTGGGTTTGACTTAAGTTTATGGAAAGAGTGAGAAAGCAAATATTAAAATCTGGTAGGGGAAAGAGAGGTGGAGAACAGGGTAATATGGAATTGACAGAAAGGCTTGGAAGATCCCCTTTCAGAGTCTGGCCGTCTCTTCACAGGGGTCTTTCAAAGCTTGGGAGGCTTACTTAAAAATAATGAGGCTACATTTAGCACTAGGTGAGTAAAGAGAGAGCAAGCTTGGAGGTGTTTCATGTAGAGTGTGAAAAATTGGAATGATAATATGTCTGATATATTTCAGTTTCTAAAATAGTTTTCCTACTTTTCCTTTTTTAAGGATTTATAGTCAGTGTTTTTTTTTTCTCAAAACTTGATCATCCGCTTTCATGTCAAGCATAATCTCTGCATAGTCAGTTGTAGCCAACTGTGTTCGTTGTACCAGACCAACAACAAGTACCTTGTTGGCACCTAAGTCTTTACATGATATATTCCCATGGTATTCAGTTTGTGTACATTAGTCTTAAAATTAAAGGTTAAATGATGAAGGTTAAACATAGATCTTATTGTCCTTTTGCCTAATAGAGGTCTAAAATCATCATCACATCCAGAGAATAACTAAGGATTCTAACATACTCCCTGACAAGCAGTGAAACTTATATTGCATGCAATGGTAAGAGTTTAGGCCAGATAGGCCTCAGCTGTCTGACTTTGTGAAAAATATATTTTTAATGATCCTGGGACAGAACTTCCTTTCACTCATTCAGGAAATATTTAGTGAGAATTTACAGTGTGCCAAGGATTATTTCGGGTGCTAAGGATACAAGACAGACAAGATAAACCCTCTTACAGGTTTTATTTTCTGTTTGGGAAAGAGGAACAAAAGCAAACAAGTAAGCAGGATAACTTCAAATAGTGTGTAGCGATGAACGATGTGAAGGAAATAAGCAAGTTGATGTAATAGAGACAAACCGGTGGGGAGGTGGAGCCTAGCTTTGTATGGGGGGGTGGGGGTGGGGATAGGGGCTTGGGATGGTGGAGAACGAGGTGTTGAGGATGCAGCGGAGTCAGTCATATGAGTGAGCAGCCCAGCAAACGGCTCTCCGGAGTCCAGTGAGTGCTCTCTCCAGCGCCTCCACCCAGCCTCAGTCACCGTCTTCTCCCGCCTAAGGCCACAGATTCTCTGTGGTCTTCTTGCTCCCTCCTCTTCTTCCCTCCAGACCAGTCTCTACATGACAGCTCTGATGGCCAAATGTAACTCAAGTCATATTGTTCCCCTGCTTAAACCCTTTTAAGGGCCTTTCCTTTCCCTCCGGACAGCCCCAGCATCCTTCTGTGATCCCCCCCAGGACTTGTGCTCTCATTTACCTCCCGGCTGTACCTCCTACCCCAGCCATGCCAGCCCCTCTTCTTTGAACAGCCGAGCTAGCGCCCTCCTCAAGGCCTTCACGGGCAGATTCCCTCAGCCCAGCAGTCTCCTCCTTGAAATACGTGCATGGGGGACCCCCTCATTTCATACAGATACTTGCTGTCATCTAAGAGGCCTTCCCTGACCATCTAACATTGCACGTTCCTCCCTTCCCCACACACACCTGCTGCATTGTAACATTTATAGTAACATTTATAGCGTGTGTGTGTGTGTGTGTGTGTGTGTGTGTGTGTGTGTATTTCTATCTTATCTATCTTTCCTTCCTGGACTATAAGCACACAAGAACATGGTCTTTAATATGTTTTTGTATCCCCAGCTCTGTACCAATGCCTCATAAATACCTTGCACTCAGTAATTGTTTCACAGTGACTTTGAGGTTGAACATAAGTATATGGGTCTGAGGGTAGGGAAGACCTTGGCATTTGTAAGGAACAGAGGCAGTATGGCTATCAATTAGCATTTGAGTGCGCGGGCGGTAGAAGAGATTGAAGAGAGGTAGACAGGACTTCATCTGGTAGGGCAGTGCTCTCAGCCCTGAGTGCATGTGAGGACACCTGGAGAGCTTTAAAAACAGCACTTCTGGGGATACTGATTTGGGTGGGGTGGTCACTTGATATAGGGCCTTGTAACGTGGTAAGGGGTTTGGATTTTCTCCTAAAAATAGTGGAAGCATTTTTACCAACTTTAAGTATGAAAGTTACATGTTTTATTTACATGTGAAAAGGACCACTGGCTGCTGTATGGAGTATAAATTAGGTAGACAGTAGTATGAGCAAGAATGAGATGAAGGAAGTCAGGAAGCGTGGATGGTAAGTTGAAGGAAGTAGTTGATTCTTGAAGGTGAAGAGAAGTGGAGGGATTTGAGAGATACTCTGGAGATAGAACCAGTAAGATTTACTGACGGATTGCTGATTGTGATGCTGGTATTTACTGGGATGGAGAAAATTAGGGGAGAGATGGGTTTAGGGGCATGTTGGGGTAGAATAAAGAATTTTGTTTTGTACATAGTGACATCAAGATTTCTGCTAATACAGTAGTATGTTTATATTTAACAAGAGAAGATGTCAGAAGGCAGCTGGATACATGAAGCTGGGGTTCAGGAAAGAGGTATACATTTGAGTCGTTACGATGTATGCATGCAAAATAGTTTTCAAACGAAATACATGGAAATTGAAAGGGATTTTTTTCATTCATTGCTAAGCTTGAAACTGTGTGACTTAAAATGCCATTTCAAAAATAAATCAGTTTTTAAATTTTAATTGAACTACATCCTCACTGTAAAAAATTTGTAAAATATGGAAAAATGTAAACTCTGGCTTCACCGTCTCTTGTGTCAGATTACTTTCACCTAGGGTGAGCAAGAATTCGTATTTCATATATGGATAGCCAGGTGGGATAAAGGTCATGGCTCTGTTCACCATCATCATTTGGAGCCTTTTGGCATTGATTTTAGCCTTGCACTTACTTATTATTTGTGTTTCACAGGTTTGTTGTGGCCTGTACAGCCTGGAAATCATGTCCAGAGACTGATGCAGAAAAGCTAGTTCAACTGATTTTTCGTGCTTTCCACGATATGATGCGGCTGGTGAATCCTGCTCACCTTTAGAGACTAATCATTTATTAAGAACTTACCAAAACATATCATTAAACTGGGTGCCGGGAACGGGTTGGTGATGTGAGATAGGAAAGAGTGTTAAATGCAGCAATCATTAGAATTAGGCTCTGTAAATTCATTCTGACACAGAAACTAGAAACACTTATAAGTTTCCTCTGATGCAGCAGCAATGCAAATTACGGTATGGTGACCAGAGAATTATGCAAAGTTTAAGATAAGCCTCAACAATGCAAATCTACAAGTCTTAACAATGCAAGTCTAACTCTGACTCTTAAATATCTTTGTTGGTACTCGTGTAGGTAATAAATCTTCTCTCTGAACATCATCGTAGAGTCTACCTTCCAGCACTTTAATATCTTCTAGTTGCCAAAGGAAATGAAATATATGACTGGATGCTAATTTCCCTGAAATCAATGATTCCACATTGATTTACAAGCCTACTATGTTTGGGAAAGACCACTACAATTTAATGAACTTAAAAAAGAGAGATTCTGTTGAGCAGACAGAAGAATTAGGCTGTAGTAAGGAGGTTTACATCCTCTGACAACACACAAAACTCTTACAAAATTTATTCTAGTATATGGTTGTAATTAGTTTCGTGAATGTAAAATTAAAGCACTTATATTTAAAATCAGTAACTTTAAAAGGATTAAATATTAAGATTCTCAGGATTTTAGTTTTGTGTTTTTCCTCTGTTCAATTTTTGTAGTTTCTACTCTCAGGAAATAAAATTGTGAAAGTCATATAGCTTCTTGTTTTGTGTTTGAATAAGTGATTCATTCCCCTTTGACCTGCTTTCTGATAAGTTATGTATTGTGTAAAAATCCACCCAAAGCTTACTGTCTTAACAGCTAATCATTTCTCATGATTGTGTTGGTGGACTGAGCCCATCTGGATGGTGCTACAGCTGTCTTACCTGAGCTAGTCAAGCAGCTGCCCTCACTGGGCTGCGGGATGAGGCTGGTAAGTCTAAGACGGCCTCAGCCACTGCCTGCGGACTTGGTGGCTGGGACTGACTTCTGTACACACCAGTGGGGCTGTTCCAGAAAGGAAATGTAGTAGTTGCAAGGCCTCTTGAGGCCTAGGCTCTGAAGTCACAGTAAAGTCACACGGTGTCACTTTTGCGTTCTGTTGGCTAAAACAAGTTACAAGAGCAGTCCAGATTCAAGAAAGGGGAGGAGGAAATGCTTTATTGGGGGCCATTTTGTAGCAGGCTGCCACAAACATTACAATCTGTTTAGCATACTGACTGTATATGTTCTCTCTTGGTCCTTTTTTGGTTACATTTTCCTAAGTTCTGAATTTGATAAAACTGGTTCATTATCACTGTTATTTCTTTGTGAAAGCATTGAATTGACTTCTGTGGCATTTGATATCTCCTTAACAGTTACTGTAGAATAGGAAGATGAAATCTGAACTATAGCCCTCTTTGCTCACTAGTACACTGGTTGATGAGATTGCCAGGCCACTTATAATCATTTGGTTGGTTGTTTTTAAATAGTGTCTAAAGAATTGGGTATTTTAGAAGCTGATCACCTCCTACAGAGAAACTGCTTTTCACTCATGCTTAACATGTTTCCCTAACCTGCCTGAAGTCAAGAATCAGTTGGAATGCTGTTTAAGGAGACATTCATGGGCCTTACTCAGACCTTCTGAGTCAGAATTTACAGGGGCAGATGCCACATGATCTTTATCAGGCAAGTTGGAAAATAATAACACAAGAGTAGATTTTCTCACCTTAAGTCACTACGGTACCTGCCCTTCGCCACACTTTCCTCTTGGTTAACTGAAATTCAGTCTGCTGCTACACATGGTTACATCTGAAAAATTCCTTGGGACTATGCGGTTTATTACAGATAGATGATCTGATCTGGATAGTGTACTGACCTAAATGACCTGTCACAGAAATGAATGGTTATTGCAGCAGTAAATTATGGAAAAAACACTTTAGAGTGGTTAGCTGCCAGAGGTTGCTTACAATATTTCTTCTTGTTCGCCATCTAAACATAGTTCCTCCTTGTAGAAGTGGATTAATATTCTGGGAAAATCTAATTATTTGTAAAAAAAAAAAAGTAACACAGTTGCTATAGAAATAGCACTTTATTGATGTTTCCAATGTTTCAAATCGCACTAATATGTGGAATTTTTATTAACGAATTTTAAACATTTAAAAAGATGCCTCTTTCTTGCTTTATGGAACAAATGTGTGCTTATAGTTAGCTTGTTTAAGGACAATTCCATTTTCTCTTGGACTCTGATAATAAAGCTGGGAATATATTTTCTTTAAAAAAACCTCAGTTCCCTAATAGAATAATTTGGAAATTTACCAAGGGGGAGAGTAGACTGTTACTGAACAATGTATTTTTCCTTTGTAATGAGGAAAATTGTTCCCAAACCACATTGTCATCTACCCAGGCGTTTAGGACTGTAAGAATTTTCCTTATGTTTGTGACTTCTAATTCTACAGTTTTATATACCTAAACTTTGCTCTTAACTTTTTCCGTGTGTTTCTGATAACTCAGAGCTAAGCTGTTTTCATACTTCAACAAGCCAAGTGTCACCTCTAATCCTAAGTTTCAAATGCTGTACTATCAACCCCCAAGTTGTATGTTCTAAATTGATCTGGAATAAGATAGATCTCTATTTCTTGATGAATTAATAGCTCTTTTACAAGTCAGAAAAAGTTGTAGAATGATTTGAATTTATTTTTAAGATACACTATAACAAGAGTTCTGTGCTCCGGCCTGGACACTGACCATGGAATGATAGATGCCTTTCTGTGCCAGCAGCTGCTGATGCGTGCCATGCTCCATGACTCTGCCGTTCTCAATCACCACGATCACGTCTGCGTTCTGGATGGTGGACAGGCGGTGAGCAATCACGATGCAGGTGCGGCCTTCCCTGGCTTTGTCCAGGGCTTCTTGGACAACCTGTTGACCGAACAACCCTTATGTCACAAATTGTACAAATGAGTTTTAACAGTAAAGGAAATCTAAGTATTTTTACCATCCATCCATCCAAAAAACAATTACCTTTCATTTCTTTTCTCATCTCTGAATCCTTAGCTTTATGCATGTGTTTTAACATAATCGACACTGCATGCAGTTATGTTCTTTATAATAAGAATGGACACTCACACGAAATCTTCACAAGTGTTCTAACTAGTCAGAAAATGATTTTACTTAACTTGTACGCTTTTGAGTATTTCCCAGTTTCCATTATTAATGTGCTAAAAATATGACTCATGCAGTTTTGACTTGAATGCTTTACTTTTTTATTTATAAAATGTATATGTGAGCATTTTGGAAAATTTGGGAGATACTAGAAGGAATGAAATGAAAACATTCTACCTCAGACTATTTCCATTTGTTTAGTTTCTTCCCCGTGCTTACATATTTTTTCCATGGTTGACTGCACAGAAGAATTAAATGGGACATGAGGTGGGAGGCTGTACCTTTTCACTTTCCGTATCCAGAGCAGATGTGGCTTCATCCAACAGCAGGATTCGAGGTTGTCGGATGAGGGCCCGGGCAATAGCAATCCTCTGTTTCTGACCTCCCGAAAGCTGAGTCCCCCTATCTCCCACTCTGGTCTCATACTTCTGCAAGTTAGCCATTAATAAAGTTAATAACATTCTAACCCAGAAAATCCTAATGGTATACTGAACAAACTCATACTTCTTAACATTTGACAGTTTTACTTACAAAAAAAAATATTTAGAATCAGTAAAAAGTTTCTGTAACAACTTCCAAGTTGCTCTTTTAACAGTTCATTTTCAAAATCAAACTAGAAAATTAGTGACTTTAGTTGTCAATGGTATTCTGCAACAACTTCACAAATTGCTATCATTATCAGAACGCCAGTAATGCCAGGCAATCTGCTGTCACTGAAGCCCTAGAACGGTTACATGTTCATGATTAAGGTTTAGCATTCTTAACTGGAAATATTCCTATGACCCACATGGAGCCTAGTGTTTTCTTTTTAAAGTTCATTTATTCGCTTAAATATTTACTCACTACGTATTAGGTCAGAACTGTGGGAAGCAGAAAAATGAATTCACCTTTGTTCTTACCGTGGAGGAATTTATAATTGAAAGAAAAAAAATCCAAATATGGTCGAGTATGGAATGAGTAGAAAAAGCAACATGCTGTGAAAGATCAGAAGAGGGAAATAGCAATTGCGTGGAAGAAAGGGGAGCTAAAGTGAAGAAAAGATACCTTTGTAGAGAAGTTGGGAAGCTGGATGTTGAGAGAACATTCTAGGCTGGAAAAGCAAATGCTGAATAAAGGCACAAATTGAGTCGGTTGAGTTTGCAGTGAACTGAATTCAGTGTATTGAATAAAGGCACAATATTTTTTAAATAGTCAGTTACAATGCGTCAACTTCTGGAGTACAGCATAATGTCCCAGTCATGCATACACATACATTCGTTTATAGTCGTTTTCGTGTTTTTTTTTATTAAAGGTTATTATGAGATAATACAGTTCCCTGGGCTATACAGAAGAAATTTGTTTTTTATCTGTTTTATATTATAGTAGTTAATATCTGCAAATCTCGAACTCTCAATTTATCCTTTCCCACTGCCTTACCCCTGGTGACCATAAGATTGTCTATGTCCGTGAGTCTGTTTGTTTTGTACATGAGTTCATTAGTGTCTTTTTTCTTTTTTTAGATTCCACATACGAGTGATATCATATGGTATTTTTCTTTCTCTTTCTGGCTTACTTCACTTAATATGATAATCTCCACCTCCATCCATTTTGTTGCCAATGGCATTATTTTATTATTTCTTGTGGCTGAGTAGTATTCCATTGTATAAATACACCACAGCTTCTTTATTGAGTCATGTCAGTGGACATTTAGGTTGTTTGCATGTTTTGGTTATTATAAATAGTGCTGCTATGAACATTGTGGTGCATGTATCTTTTTGAATTAGAGTATCCTGTGGATATATGCCCAGAAGTAGGACTGCTGGATCATAGGGTAAGTCTATTTTTAATTTTTTTGAGGAATCTCCATACTATTTTCCATAATGGCTCCACCAAACTGCATTCTCACCAACAGTGTAGGAGGGTTCCTTTTTCTCCACAGCCTCTCCAGCATTTATTATTTGTGGACTTTTGAATGATGGCCATTCTGACTGGCATGAGGTGATAACCATATTGTAGTTTTGATTTGTATGTCTCTGATAATTAGTGATATTGAGCATTTTTTCATGTGCCTATTGGCCACTTACATGTCTTCATTGGAGAATTCCTTGTTTAGGTCTTCTGCCAATTTTTGGATTGAGTTATTGGGTTTTTTTTTTTGTTGTTAAGTTGTATGAGCTGTTTATATATTCTGGGAATTAAGCCCTTGTCAGTCACATCACTTGCAAATATTTTCTCCCATTCTGTAGGTTGTCATTTTGTTTTGCTTATGGTTTCCTTTGCTGTGCAAAAGCTTATAAGTTTAATTAGGTCCCATTTGTGACTATGTGTTAAGGGTTGGTAAGCCTAACCAACTTGGAAGGTTTTCAGTTTTCTTTGTGAATGAGTGATTTCTAACTACAGCAGAATATGACAGTAAAAATAATTAAGCTCTACATGGGCTTAATCCGGTTGTACCTTAGATGCTGGATGAGAGCCACAAGATGAACAATCCTGCCATCAGTTTTAGGGATCTCAAGTCATCTTTCCAGGACTCCTCAGGTTGACCAGTCACTGAGAAAATTGTTTCACTGAACTCTTACCTTTGTTTTCAAATCCATATTGATTTCACTGCAATTTGGGTACAGTCGCAGCAGCTATAATGAGGCAATAAGGAGTGTTGGGGACCATGGAAATTGGAGAGTACAGGTCCTTTCCAAAGAAATTTAAAAAAAATTAAAGAAAAACAACCTTATAACAAAAAGAAAATTTTTAATGGAACATAGACTTCAACATAAAGCATAAATCATAAAATTTTTAGGAAAAAAATGGACAAAATCTTCAGGATCAAGGGCTAGACAGAGTTCTTAGACTTGATATCAAAGGCATAATCCAGCATATATTCAGGGGAAACTCTGATTTGAAAAGATAAGCACCCCAACATTCACAGCAGCACTATTTACAATAGCCAAGACATGGAGACAACCTAAATGTCCATCGATAGGTGACTGGATAAAGAAGTTGTCATATATCTATACAATGGAATACTACTCGGCCATAAAAAAGAAATAATGTCATTTGTAGTAACATGGATGGACCTAGAGATTATCATACTAAGTGAAGTAAGTCAGAAAAAGATGATAGAAGAATACCACTTATATGTGGATTCTAAAAAAATGACACAAATGAACTTATTAACAAAACAGAAACAGACTCACAAACATAGAAAACAAAGTTATGGTTACCAGTGGGGGAAGGCAGGGGAGGGATAAATTAGGAGTTTGGGATTGGCAGCTACTAACCACTATGTATGAAATAGGCAACAGGGTCCTACTGAATAGCACAGGGAACTATAGTCAATATCTTAAAATAACCTATAATGAAAAAGAGTGTGTGTGTGTGTAAATGAATCACTATGCTGTACACCAGAGGCTAACACAACATTGTGTATTGACTACTTCAATTAAAAAACAGTCTGTAAAAGGAAAAATTGATGAATCGGACCTCATCAGAATTAAAAACAGCCTTTGCAAAAGACTGTCAGAAGCATGAAAATATTTGCCAGCTGCATTCCCAACAAAGGGCCAATAACTAGAATATATAAAAACAGTAAAAAAAAAATCCAATTAGAAAATGGGCAAAAGATATGAAAAGATATTTCAAAGAGGAAATATAGAGAGCAAGTAAATATGTAAAAAGATGTCCAACCTCCTCTGCCATTAGAAATTGCAAATTAAACCCACACTAAGATATCACCATACCCCTATCAATGGTTAAAAAAAAAATAGTGGCAAAGATTCTGAGAAAATGTATTGCTCATACTTGCTGGTAGGAATGTAAAATGCAAAGCCACTCTGGCAAACAGTTTAGCAGTTTCTTCAAAAATTAAATATGCAGTTACCACTGGCCCAGCAACTGCACTCCTGGGCACTTATCACAGAGAAATAAAAACTAAGATTCCCACTAAAACCTGTATACCAATTTAGCAGCTTTATTCTTAAGAGCCAAAAACTGGAAACAACCTAGATGTGTTTCAACAGGTGAGTAATTCAACAAGCTGTGATCCATTCTTCCTCAGTAATAAAGGGGAATGAACCACACTTACACCCAACAGTTGCAGGGAATGCTGAGTGGTTGTAGGGAGCGAGGGCTGGGAGGAGGGGTGTGTGGCTATAAAAAGGCAACACGAAGGATCTTTGTGGTGATGTGAACGTTCCACAGCTTCACTGTGGTCTTGGATACACGACTGCACAGGCAATAGAATTGAACAGAATTAAATACACACGTATGCAAGTGCATGCAAGTGAAACTGGGGAAGTCTGAATAAGGGCTGTAATACTGTAATATTTTTGCAAGGTGTCATTAGAGATAACGAGGTAAAGGATACTAAGATCTCTGAATTCCTTACAACTGCAATGTGAACCTATCATTATCTCAAAATGTCTTAATAAAAAAGTACCACAAAGAGATAAAGCAAACATGGCCACAGTCTGAATGCAGCCCACAACCACCAGTTTGAGGAGACTTAATATCTCCTCGTTTGTTTCTCATGACATCTGTACCAGGTAGACATAGCAACTAATATTCCTCTTTACCAACAAGGAAACTTGGTATCATGGCGCTCAGTGTCTTGTCCGAAGCCGCAGTGCTAGTACTCAGACCAATTCTGTTACAAGACTGGGTTGGAGTGTAACTTCAGGAACTGTCTGAGAAGGAAGACAGTTTAGGGTTGATTCTGATTTCACCCTAGCAAGTCGCCAGTTCACTTACCTGGGGTAAGGTCTCGATGAAGGGGTGTATGTTGGCTGCTTCAGCCGCACTCACGATTTCAGCCATTGTCACAACCCGGCTGTTGTCTCCGTAGGCAATATTCTCGGCAATGCTGCAGTCAAACAGGATGGGCTCCTGGCACACGATTCCCAGTTGGGCTCTGAGCCACTGGATGTTGAGTGTCTTTGCATCTTGACCATCTAGGAGCTAAAAATCAAAGTCAACAAACTATAGGAAGGGCTTAAAAAAAAAAAACTGAACAGTAAGTTAAGCATTTAGGACTGTTGCATGCAGCCATCAGCTGTTTGTGAAATACCGAGCCTCACAGCCTGTAAGCTCTTACGTTGTTGGAGGCCAACACAAGGATTGTTACAGTGATTAGACCATCACTTTCTTGTTCTACCCGGCAAAATGGTAGCACATCTGGTCCAGTCTTTCTACATTACTCTCTTTGAACCTATCCACCCTCTCCAGACAAGCTACCATTCTCTGCCTTTAAGAAGTCCGCTGTCGCCCAATTGACTCCCTCTGTTTAACTTGACTTCATCCTCCTCCTCCAGGCATCCCAAGAAAATAAGCAGATTAGCAACATGGCCTCAGATTTTGAAAGCTGGTTACCTCCTGTACTATCTCCACCTCTTTCCCCTGAGAACTACCACCCTTGAACTTCTCTCCATTTCTCTGACAGCACTGAGGACAAGAGTTCAATGGAAAGTGGACAAGCTCAAAGGGCAGTATCTTCATCCTTGGAAGAATGGTTTTGTTGATGGGCATTTTGATTATTTTGTGTTTGCTGTAAGCAGGAGGCATGACGCTTCTAGAGGAGCCTTGTGAGGTGCGAAGTGAGAATACAGCTCCAGCCAGGCAAAGGTCATGGGTGAAGCAACAGACAGCAAGAAGTCCAACTAGTTCTGGCCTCTCGATAAAGAAAGAAATTCCCCCCCTTGCATTAGCACAGCACATCTACAGTGTTGCTGAGCTGGTTTGCCTATATTCAGACCTTCAGAGTAATTGTCATAGTGGAAGCAGATTTTGTCCAAAGAAGAAACAAGGTTTAATCCTCTAGTGACTGTCTCAGTGGGGGTGGGCTCCCTGAGCTAGGTCAGTGGGTACCATCCCAAGGTAATAAGAGATGCGGGCATTATCGGCAAGAGCCACGTCTTCACTCATGGAAGACAGCCAGGGGCCAGACGTTACAGAATCAGTGCTGGAAGGCAAACAGGAGAGGGCTGGAGGGAACGATCAGAGAGAGCCTCGAGTTCAGGGTTAGAAAAGGCAAAGTGGGAGGAGGAGGGAAAGAGTCCTGGAACCTACTCAGAACTTAGGTAGGAGTTTGTCACTTCCCTTATTAATCCAGGAGGCAAGTGAAGGTTCACCTAGGAGGATCAGGTGGACTCAGAGGATCAGGCAGGGTAGAGATCAACTTCATATTCAGTATTTTCTGAACTACATTCAATTTCAGATGTTCTACCCTCCTGTCCCCAAGTATTATCTGACTGTGGGTGCCAGTGTAGGGTTTAGAGAATGGTCATTGTACCAATTCAGATTGTAGGGCTTGTCCAGATGTTTTTCATCATGGGAAGGAAGACTGGTTTAGCCACTTGAAATATTGCCTTAAATCAGGTGACTAATTGAACAAACTGTGCTCACCACTTTCCCAGCCAAGGGGTCGTAGAACCGCTCCAGGAGCTGGACCACCGTGCTCTTCCCACAGCCGCTGCTGCCCACCAGGGCCAGGGTCTGGCCCTTCTTCACCTCAAGGCTCAGCCCCTGAAGCACAGGCACGTTGGGCCGGGTGGGATAATTGAACACAACTTCATGAAGTGTTACGTTTCCTTCAAACTTATCCTAAAAAGAAAAAATATATATATACACACACACACATATTTATATGTATTTATGTTGCTAGTATAATTGGTCTGATAATTACTGGAATAAAAAGTATAATTGCAAGGCAACCTTCCCAAACACTACAGTAGGGAAACAGAAAATTCATGTTCAGTCCAAGTACCAGCACCAGTTACTACTGGTAGCAAGTTGTTATATAAAATTAAGATGGGAGCAGGGGTACAGGGTAGATTAACAGAGTTGTTATCTGAACTCGATTTCCGGTTCATTGAAGACAAATATGTCACTTTCCCAACTGATGATTCTGAGGCTGGAGCCAAGTCAATGGTTAAAGGCTCAAGGGCTGGGGCATTCGGGGCAGTTTCCAACTGCAGTCCCAGTGGGCAGCCCCATTCCCAGCCCCGGCAGCTTCTCTGTCTCTCTCTAGCTCACTCACTGGGCAAAGCAATTTTCTCAGAACATGACATTCCCAGTCAAGTCCCGAAAAGGCTGTGTTAAGTCCCCATCTCTTTACCCACGCTGCCTCCTGTGCGTTAAAATGTGCAGCGGCTTGGGTTGTGCACAGAACACCAAGGGCACGCAGATCTAAGCTGATGATAGTCAAGTACAGGCTGATTCCTCCTGCTCTGAATAAAATGTGATTAAAACCAAAGAGCTAATGCAGTTACATACAGAATTCTGGGCACATACCGTTCAGGCAGAAACGACTTACCACTGGCATGGAAATTATTCAGTTCTAGTACCTCTGGATTTGGTGTTTGTCTTTTGGTTTTTTTACTTTTTGATGTGCTCAACTTCAGAATCCTTGCAACCCCCTATGAAATTTTAAAGGGCCAGGAAAATTGGCCAAATTTATCAGCCTTGTAAGTATCACAGATCTAGCTAAGTAAACGTCAGTGTGGTCACTACGAATTTGTCCCCTAGTTACAATCTAGCAGACGGCACACCTTTAGGGAAAAATTAACCAAATGCTCATCAGACAGCAGGGAACTCACGGGCCTCAGGCCATCCTCACTGTCGCTGTCAATCAATGGTTGTCTTTCAAACAGCCTAAATAAGCAGGCTGCAGACAGCTTGGCTTGGGCATAATCTGGAGCAAAGGAACTCGCGTGTCCTAGAGCCACGGCGCCGAGCACGATTGCTGAAAACACCCTAGATGGAAGATAAGCAATTAAAAAAATTAGCTCATATAATCAGCTCCATGATGGTTCAAAGTCCAAAGACACTGCTTACCAGTTGATGTCTTCACTCCCTCAGCCATCTGCCCTACCCATCCCACACATATTTCCACCAAATTCCAGGACCAAAGGAAAACTGGAGGAGAGGCCGGACCCACTGCCTGAGGGTTTCCTTTTCCTCTACTGCCTCCTGGCTTCCTTCAGAGTTTTCTAGAGTTAATGTAACTGTCAAGTTCTCTCGGGAAGCAGCTGATAGCTGAACCTTATTTGTGATCACAAGTAACTTCAGTAACTAGATACATGCCCTGTTTAGAGCTGAGGAACTGAAGCACAGGGAGCTGATGGGATGTGATCAGTCCCAGACAAGGAGTGCACTTTCCTACTGACTGGATGGCTCTGACCTGTCTGCTTTCTTCTGCCCTCCCACACCAACAACAGTCATCATCACCGCGCTCACAGAATTCTTATCAGGGAAAATAAGGCTTCACTACAAATAGCTTCTCTCTTACAGGTAAAATAACTATCAATACCACCCTGAAAAAGCAACTGTCTTAAGCTAAAGGTCTGTTCTCCAATTACATGCTCTTTAAAGAATAGCTATAGTTCATAACTTTTAGGCAGAACTAAAGACTCGGAGACCTACACCCCCACAAAGCTATTTGCTTCTAGCACCAGAGCGCCCCAGAGAAAGGGGTGGGCAGGAAAATCTCTAGTAATAATGGAGAACTTAAAAAAAAAGTCCCCAAACTTCTAAATCTAAGATATTAAAATGTGTGTTAGGTACACAGGAGTGGGGACAGTGGGTAGAGTAAGGCTCTCCCCTAAACACTTGATAAGGCTGGGTACCAAAACCCAAAGTTGAAAAGAGTGATGAAAACCCACATGGAGCTGCCTAGCCTTCCCAGACAGCCGGTAATGCAGTTTTAGTATGAAAGATTTAAAAGCACTCTTCCGACTACCCATAAAACTGTTTCTTTTTCCATTAAAGTATTTTTCTAGACAGTAAAGTGCTCCAAGTTGTAATTCCCAGCTGGATGTTTCCAATTGTTTGTCCAAAACCACTCTCTACTCTCCACCCGGCTCTATCCTGCACCATCCTCCTCCGTGCCCGAGAGGCTGAACTTCAAGGTCTGCAGAAGAAGGTTTTCTTGTCCTCTGGCTCCCCACGGAGTTTGGCAATGAGCAGCAGAGCAGGGGATGGGGGCTGGAGGAGAGTGGGGCCAGGGCATTTGTTCTGTTGGCCTCTTTCTTGTTGGAGGGTTGGTGTCCCTCCACAAAAGACCGCAGAAGGCCCTCCTCCCCTTCTGTTGCCCTTTAGGCTTAAGTAAGGTCTTAGCGGGCACTGCTAAGTTCCTAGCTGGTTCCCAGCCAGTTCCTAGCTGGGCACTGCTGACCGTACTTAGCACTTCTCACATCTTGGTAAACAGACTCTTAAGCAAAATCTCCTCCGTTTGCATGGCCATTTGTTTCCTGCTGGAATCCTGCTTGCTGCAAAGATTATATATTCTTTTTTCATGGTTATTTTAATTTTGGATGGGAACAAATGAATAGCTCTTTGTCTGTCTTGACCCTGCTTTAAAAAAAAAGAAAGGTTGCCTGCTACTGCTCTAAAATCATCCCATCAGAGCAGAAACATGCCAAGCGATCTTGAAAAGAATGGCTTCCCTTTGGCAAGACTGGACTACAACCTAATTGAATGTAGTTAGTATAATTTGAGAAGAATTCATCAATTAGAAAGGCCATTGATTAGCCTTGGAAACCAAGAAAACTGGAAAGGCTAAGAGGCAAAAGTAGACAGGGTCACCCCAGGTCTGGTTAGGGAAGACAGCTTTTTCCAGACTTCAGTCAAGCATTCTCACCTCACTGTTAAGGCTACCTTTGGTTGCAGATAAATAATAAGCTATTTTAACCCTTTGTTTTGGGTCCATAGGCACCAGCAATTTTCAAATTATGATTTGTTTCTGCACTGAGAACATTCATTGTCCTCCTGACTGGACTTCTATGTATTACTAAAATTCTGGTTTATGAACATTTTCATGAGCTTGGTTAATTTCAGACCACTTAGATAATCCAACTGTCCTTGGAACACTAACCACATCAGATTTCTGTCGTACATTCAACTCTGTGACCTCATCTTAAAACCAGTGAGTTTTTTTGGTCTACTCCAAACTTTGGCATAGACCTAGTGAAACCTCACGATAGAATAATCTCAATATATTAAAAGTTACTTACAGAATAACGTCTCTGAAGCGCATGTGTCCATTCACAATGAGATAGGCACCAAATCGAAAACAACCGGCATAGGTAAAATACATAAATGCTTGTGAAATACTAAAAGTAATTCCATAGATGTGTGCCTTTCGCACAGAATTCCTGTAAAGCAAATGAGTATAATATGTAACCATCTCTTCAGCCTCTCTCAGCCCTGTGTCATGCAAAGGGCTCAGCTTCTAAGTCTAGTCAACCTACATTTAAATTCTGCCTTCAATTATAATTAATTGGAGTAAGTGATTTAACCTCTCTACATACCAGTTTTCTGGTTGGTAAGATGGGAATGATCAGTATGATGTAGGATTGTTTTGAGAACTAAACATACAATACAAATGTCTAGCACAGTGCCCAGCTTACAGTGGTTGCTCAAATGACAGTGACTGTTATTACTACATGTGATTATCTGACAACTCAGATAGTCAACTCTTACGCTGCAAACATGATTACCGTGTCAAAACAAAGATGTCAAAGTTAGGACTAAAGTTTGAGTTGTCTAAATGTGACTTCTTTAATATTATTACCTGTCTTCTGTGATTAGTTAGTCTCATGTCCAAGTTCACATTTTGGAGGGATGGGTACAGCTCAGGGGTAGAGCACTTGCTTAGCATGCACGAGGTCCTGGGTTTAATCCCCAGTACCTCCATTAAAAAAAAAACAACACATTTCAGATTCAGGAAAATAGGGTAACTAAGGTTTATTTAGACACACATCAGAAGTTCTTCCCAAAGCTAGATCCCACCAGCCCCCAGTACAATTTGTTTTGCACCATTTCTCATTAGAGCTCATGCTATCCTTTATTAGTTTAATTACGTTGTTATACTTGTCATTCTAAACCCTCCAAAAGAACAATAACTTATTTGCTCCCAGATAAGAAGGAAGGTATCTGGCAAGAGGGACAATGTGAAGTATTACTGATTTGGACAGTTTACCTTACGTGCTGTGAGCCTGGTGTCATTACACTTACCATTCCTGAACAATTTACAGTGCTACTGACAGATACGTGTCAAACACCGAATGGACAGACAAAGGCAGCTGCATGAAGTACACCTCACAAAGGAGATGGTTGCACTGAGAATTTCCACTATCCTTGTTCAAATGTATAAGTGCTCTAAACTATTGTTCTAGTCTACAAAGTGGTCACTTAAGTTGTATTCAATTTTGTTAGTGTTAAAATATATTCATTTATAGAAACAGGCCCTGGTTGGAAACAAGTGGCAAACAGGTGCTGGGGGTTTGTTGAACTGTACAACTAGGAAGAAGTGAAATATGCTACGTATCTTTGTTTTCAGAGTGCAATGGATCTGGTCCTCAATCCAGAAAACAAAGGGAATACTGTAATCAGGTAACACATCTCACCTTTAGTTCAGTCTACGTACTCCAAAGAGAATAAAGGTTTGAGTAACTCCCTAACAGAATAGTTTATCCTGAGGCACCCAGATGAGTCACTGGTGTTGCCTGCATTGGCGAAACACATACTCTTGGAGACCCAATCCGACTGTTTTTACAAGAGATGTAAAAATCCAATTCTGTGGTCCAGCTGCCTCAAAAAGTTACTTATTTTCAGTGAGATAATTATTGGGAAAAAAAAGTCACCCTTACAGTCATATCAGTGTTTGCAGCAGCAACAAAAACCGGAAACAATAATTCAGCCCAAGAAAACACTAAGTTCTTAGTAACGATCATGTGCTCGTTACCTGTAAGCTCCGTAAAGTTTCTCGGCATACATTGATTCAAAATTTCTCTCCTGGGTCAAGGACACAACTGTAGTAATATTTTCTATTGCCTCTGTTGCAATCTGTAATATACAACAGATCTTGATTAGAAGTAGGGCTTTTTGCAGCAACATGGATGGACCTAGAGATGGTCATACTAAGTGAAGTATGTCACACAGAGAAAAGCAAATATCATATTTTATCACTTTTATGTGGAATCTAAAAAAAATGATAGAAATGAACTTATTTACAAAACAGAAAGAGACTCACGGACATAGAAAACAAACTTATGGTTAGCAAAGGGGAAAGGTGGGGGATAAAGTAGGATTGGGGATTAGCTGATACAAACTACTATACATAAAACAGACCACAAGGTCCTACTCCACAGCACAGGGAACTATATTAAATATCTTGTAATAACCTATAATGAAAAAGGATATGAAAAGAGTATATATGTACAACTGAATCACTATGCTGTACACCAGAAACTAACACAACATTGTAAATCAATTATATGTCAATTAAAAAAAAAAGAACAAAATGGAAAAAAAAAAGAAGTGGGGCTTTTACTTCTGAAGTAATAATTTTAAAAAAGTATAAGACTTAGGGCTCTGTTGAAAGAATCCTGAAGGTTATGTTGATGGGTTTTCAGTTCCTTCAGTCTGGAAAGCAAAGGCATAACCTGTTCCTGAGGACAAGCTCTCTGAAAAACCCTTAAAAGCACTTCTGGTTGTGCTAAATACGGTGGCAAGTCTCCCTCTGCCCAGGGAGACTGAGCAGCTTGGGGTGTGAATGGTGGCCTGGGCACCAGAAGCCTGATTCTGTTCCCAGCCCTGCCACCAGGCAGGGACATGACTGGCTTTAGTCAGACCCCTTCGTGGCTTTGCTCTCTTCATAGGTTAAGAGCCTAGAAGAGAGAACTGGCTTCTATCTTTATTATAAATGAACATCTAACAGTAATAATAGCCAGAACAGAGAATACTTCCCGGGCTTTTACTGTGTGCCAGGCACTAGCTCACTTAACTGACATGATGTCATCTCGCCTCACGACAAACCCTGTGAGGTGCGGGTGGTTATTCCTATTTGCACAGGTGAGGAACTGAGGCAGGGAGATGTTAAAGGACCTGCCCAGAGCTGTCTATCAGGCTCTCTGATGCCAAGTCCACGTTCTTAACCCATGATGCTCTTCTGCTTCCCTGACTTCACAATTTACACAAGGAGAAAGTAGTTGTTAGGACTTTACACGCAACTCTGGATTTTCTGGTTATGGGTTAAGCGCTCAGAGGGTTAATTCTGGTTCAGCAGGCCCCTAATCTCAGTAATTAGGCAGGGCCTGAGTCAAGAGGGTTACTGTGTGGCCCCTCCTCCTCTTCCCAGCCAAGCCTTCAGCACCCTCTTTACCAAGCCCTTTCTGGAAGATAGTAACAGGGAGGATCCCAAATCCTAATGCTCTTAAACTATGATTAATCTGCACCCAGATGAATGAGAACCTTTTTTTTCGATGTGGGTTTGGTTGCCAACCATTTTGGGTTGGTCAAGAGTTGACTGAGTATTAAACATAGGACAAGACCACAAATCTCCTAGAAGAGAACACAGGAAAAACATTCTCTGACATAAATCTTAGCAATGTTCTCCTAGGGCAGTGTACTCAGGCAATAGAGTAAAAGCAAAAATAAACAAATGGGACCTAATTTAACTTATAAGCTTTTGCACAGTAAAGGAAACCATAAGCAAAACAAAGAGACAACCTCTGGAATGGAAGAAAATATTGGTAAAAGATGAGACTGACAAGGGCTTAATTTTCAGAATATATAAACAACTCATTCAACTCAATAACATAAAAAATAAACAACCCAATCAAAAAAACGAAGAGAAGACCTAAACAGACATTTCTCCAATGAAGACATACAGGTGGTCAACAGGCATATGAAAAGATCCCCATCATTACTAATTACCAGAGAAATGCAAATCAAAACTACAACAAGCTATCACCTCACACATGTTAGAATGACCATCATTAAAAAGTCCACAAACGATAAATGCTGGAGAGGGTGTGGAGAAAAGGGAAACGTCCTACATTGTTGGTGGGAATGCAGTTTGGGAAACTGTATGGAGATTCCTTAAAAAAAACTAAAAACAGACTTACCATATTATCCAGCAATCCCACTCCTGGGCATATATCAGGAGGAAAGTCCAGTTTGAAAAGATACATGCACCGCACTGTTCATAGCAGCACTATTTATATTAGTCAAGACATGGAAACAACCTCAGTGTCACCCCGCACATGCCACACATCTGGAGCAAGTCACTCAACTTCTGACGGCTTTGGTGTCCATGCGGGGGAGACACATCTGCCTCACCTCAAGTAACTGTATTAAAGCCAGATGCAGTCATGTTTGTCAAAGGGCTTTGTAAGTGTGTGCTGTAGGAATTCTATCACAATTTATATTCATTATGTGATTCACCTCCTGGTGTCTCAAAAAGGATAATAATTGCATAAATAAGGGTAAAAAAAATCTCCTGGCTGTAATCTACATTTAAACATTTAAATACACGTACATGTAAGTAAAATGTTTATATGTAGATTTAAAAGAGGCCATAGAGTAAAAAAAACTTGGAAATTAGACCAGGACTTGAATGCCAGACATGCCTTTAAGTTGTTTGATTCTGAGGCTCCGCATTTGTAAAATTGGAGTAACATCAGTACCTGCCTCACAGGACTATTGTGAGGATGAGCCGGTGCATCTAAGTACTTAGAACAGCAACTGGCACAAAGTGAGGCCCAAGTGTGTGCCCTACTGCCATTACAGTTACCACCACAAACAGGAGCATTAATGCCACCTGGTGGCTCCCTAGCTTCATTACAGAAATCACAGCCAAGGAAAACAACTGTCTTAAGTACTGGCAAACGTCCTACTTTGAACAATTTACTTATAATTCTCTGCCTTAAGGGCTCTTCATTGGTAAACAGGGGTAACTTTTGTCCTATCAATGGCATCAGTATATGAAGTAAAAGGTAAAATGAACTTTGAAAATTCAGAAATTTTTAATAACCACGTGAAAAGCACTTTCTATAGGCTAAAAATCTTAATTATCCTATTTTCAAGTTCTTGGCATTGACACAGTAAAATATTTCAATCATAGTGTTGACAATAATTAGTTGTAGTGAGCACAAACATTATTAAAACATGCATGTTGTAATACATCAATCAGATAAACACATGTCTAAAAACCATACTTAGCCTAGCTGTAGCCTTCTTTGACCCACCTTTCCAGCTGTTTCCAGCTCTTTTTGATCTCTTTTGGCATTTCCAGCCAGCAATTTCATTTCAACAATTCCTGAGACAGCAATAACGGGAACAACCGATAGCAGCAAAAGGGTTAACTGCCAACCGTAGACAAATGATATGATAATCCCAGTTCCAAGGTTAGCTGTATTCTGCGCAATTAAAGCCAACCTGGTCCCGGTGGCCTGGAAGAACAAAAGAAGAGAGAAGTCGTGTTTTAAGTGCAAATCCATGAGCTGCAGCCTTCGGATTCCTGGCCAAAGCGTCAAGAGAGGGTTTTGTGCCTGCACTAACATGTAATAAACCCAAGACACCTGTGCGTAACTCAGGAGGCTCTGCAGGTTTTTCTTTGTTCGTGCCTTTCAAATCTCATTCCTCTCCTACCCAACACGAATTCAGCATTGTAAAGCCCAGGAGTCAGCAGCTCTGCTTTGGGGCTAGACTGTGGACTTTTTCATGAAGGCAACATGGAAAGAGGAAACTAATGCCGGGCACTCTGGGTATTTTAAAGCCTGTTCACTTCAAATGTGTAAGAGAGAGATTCACGAGCTCCAAGAGACCATCTGTCACAAAGGTTACATCTCCTAAGAGACCAACCGCTATAAAGCATACATAAAGATGAAAGACTAAAATTCGTACCGCTCAGAAAACGAGGGATGCCATAGGGACGTGCCAGGTGCCTCTCCTGCGCTGCGTAGAAGCAGTGAGCTTCATGGCAACAGACCTCAGCGTCAGGGCTGGGGCGTAAGCCAGGGAGAGCGCGGCATTCCCCAGAGACAGTTATCGGGTCTGGGTTGGGCATGTGACCCAAATTAGCCTAAATTAGATTTAAAGGCAGGGTGTTTGGTGGTTGAGGTCCAGGTGTGCGCTCTCTTTCAGTGGATGGGAAACAAGGAAGCTTGTAGCTCTGGTTGCTACTAGCATCCACCCTCTGGCCATGAGGGAACAAAACTTAGGATGAAGCCAACCCTGAGACTGAAAGCCACTCAGAGCCACACAAAGGGAGGGCACCTGGGTCCTTCGGGACATTTTTGAGCCAGTGGATCAATTCACACTTCAGTCTAAACTTTCCTCGTTTAGGCCAGTTTGAGTTGAGGTTTCTGTTATTTGCAGCTGAAGGCAGCTTAATGGTTGCAGCTATGCCGTATGTTTATTCAAAGCCATGTTCAAGAAAACGGTAGTAGAGCGTGGTCTACATACTCCTTGGACTTGGGAGGCATCTGCAGCAAGTCTTGTAGAAAGCGTACCGGTACTGTTTTTATGATCATCAAACCAGCTCATGTCCTGTGGCACAAAATACACCTTTAATTTAGTTTCAGGTTAAAACACAATAAGCAAAGAAAGTCAGATGGCATCTCCCAAACCTTCAGTGCTAAGGAAATACCTGCACTGAACCTGGGTGTTGGAGTTTAGGGGACCTTGCGTGCAGTGCGGAGCCCTGGTCCCTGCCCTGAGCACACAGCCTCAGAGCCTACCGGTTCCCCGGGCCCCGGCTGCTCTAATGTAATGAGAGAAAACACTGGTGGGGTGGCGGGCCTTATCCAGATTGCAGCCGTGCACCCTGCCAGCTCCGCCTGAGGTTGTGGGTGCCTGTAGTTGGTCCGTCACCCTGTCCTCACAGCTTGTACTACGGACACTTCTTCCTGGGTGCGGTGGTGTCTCTCACAAAAGAGGGTGGAGCTGGGCTGGACACAGCTCTTTGTTATAAATTCTAAACATGAGATCATCAGCCCTGGTTTCTTACCATGTTTTTGTTTTCTTTTAAACCAGGATTAAAATAGTCTATCTTACGTACAATTTTAATTATAAGAAACTCATCCACAGCATCTTTTCATTTCATAAAAAATAACTTTCCCTACAAAGCCATAATTTAAAAAAAACATTGAAAAAAGGTTTGCAAACTCAAACTTGATAAAAATGTGCTCTTTTGTCAACAGGACTGGAATCAATTCCTGTCAATTAGATGAGTAATATTCTGGCCCTCTCTTAAGCCTTCTCTATAAAAATAGAGAATTCATATTAGCACGTTTTCCCACATGCCCTGCATTAGGCTGTGAACTCCCCAAGAGGGCAGATAATGCATTTTATAGTCCCACCTCCCAGCACACTATCTGGTATACAGTGGGTAACGACTGAGTAAATTAACAAGTGAATGTGAAAGCAGAGCTCCAATGAAACTCAATTACCAACATTTGGTAAAACCTATAGTGAGTATGGTCAATTCTGAGACAGAACTACTGCCAACTACCCCTTCCTTTGTTTAAAGCATCCTGGAGACTCACCAGGGCCTGTGCAGAATCCAGAGAGGAGATACAGGTCCTTGAAATATATGTATCCTCATGGTGGATAGAGAGAGTTGCAAGATAAGCCCCCCAATTGAGCCTACTCTCATGAAAACCCTGCAAGGTCTTTGGATACTGAGGACCAGGACAATGTGCAGGGCCCTGATCTGTCCTCAGATGAGCACCCAGGACCCACGACACGGACGCAGCACACCAGTAAGAACAGGAAGAGGCTTGAAATGAAAGAAACACTTCAGTGCGCACACTCACCTGTCTCAGCATTGCTTTAAAAGCCATTGATCGAAGCCGTGTGGTGAGGATCTCGCCAGCTTTTCCAAATGTGAAGCCCTGGTCGAGAAGAGAAGCTTTTGTTCCTTTAGATCGTCACAAGCATTCTGACACCAGTGAGTGTACTGTATTACTTCTATATTAATCAACTATCCAAATAACGAAGTCTAGAACCAAGTATGAATTCAAAGTCCCAACTTAAGATTCATGTCCTGCCTAATCATTAGTGTCATAAAACCCCAAACCTTAGAAGTGTCCAGTTCTGGCTTCTGAACCATTCTACACAGGCTTCCTTTTCAAAACTTGCAAGGACGACATCCCAGTGAGAACAATACAGTACTTGATCGCAACTTTCACTGTGTTTTTAATACTTAAAGCAAAAAGGTCTCAAAAAGAAGTAACAAAATTTTATGCCAAATTCTATTCTATGTCGTGTAGGGTAGGGTAGCAGGAAGGAGGAGGTCTGTAGTATTGGGCTCCGCGTGAGTTCACTGCCTCCCCATCACAGCTCTGCCTGCTCTCAGATTAGGGAACAATTAGGTTACTCTTTCTCCCCCAGCATCCTTGCCAGACACTTTTTCTCCTTCTAATCACACCAAGTGCAAACTGGAAAGCAGCCCTGATGTGCACAGCTGGGCTTGCTTCTGTGGCACTCGGGATGGGTGGGAGCCTCCAGCCACACCGAATGTCAGTGTAGGCAGCGGGTTGCAAGCGGAGGGTGCACTCTGGGGAAGGATACATCCCAAGTGGTCAGTGCCCAGGGCGAGTCTGCCCCAGGGGTCCAGGCTTAGACCGCCCCGGTTTCCTCCCGCCTTTGCCAGCAGATAGCTCACGGCCCACGTGGGCACCACAGTTCCATCCATCAGCCCACTGTTTGTGCAGCCCGTGTGTATAACGAGCTCCACTCCCTAACACACCAGGGCCTGCGGCTGGGTCAGATCACTGAGTTGCCACCAGCAAGGTAATGCTTCCTAAATAGAGAGCTTGGCTCCCTATGACCATTGGTTCAACAACAATAATAGAGAAGCACGCTGGGCATGACCAGCAAATATCACTTTGTGGACTTAATGGATTGTCCTGGAAAAGCCTGTGTGGTGCTCACTGAATTAAAGAGACAAAAGAAATGTGATGGAAGTCTAGGTAGAAAAGTACTCAGAACAAGGTTTACTAGTTCATTTCTGGCCATGTGTACATACCTAAATGCAATATAATGTGCATTCTTTCAAATAGTTTGTCAATTAGGGAAGAATGGATCAGAGAAGTTCCTTGATGTTATGCAAAGAGTAATAAAAAGAGAATGCTACTGTACTGATATTTTTCCCCAGTTTCTAACTAGTTGAATTTAACTGGTAGGCATGTTGGCCTGTGAATTCAAGTCTCTTTTTGTCTCAGTAATAAACGTTTGCCAAGGGTAGACCTGTATGTAATCTGATGTAATTTAGCACACAGGGAAGGCACAAGTCCTCCCTCTTAGGACCCTGGCCTCTATAAGAGACTTGTGCCAACTGTGTTTGCAATTCATTTCTGTCTAAAATTTGGAAGCTCCAGGTTCCAAAAACTAAAGTTTTGACTGGCTTTTGATTAATCGATAATTAGTCTATATTAATAGATAATCAGTAAAAAAAAATCTAATGAATCGATAATCTATATTCTCTAACTGAATGTAGACTCGATGAGAAGATCGAATCATAGGCACTTACCTGAAGGAAGAAAGTGAAAAAAGAAATAATTCCCAGACCTAAGAAAAGCAGTGAGAACATGTTGCATTTCTGCTGCTTCACTTCATCATCTCCTGGCTCAAAAATCTACAACAGAGCATTTAAAATACCCACTCGGATTACATGAGGCATGCTTGTTCCTCTCACAAACAATAGCTTTTTAAAAACTAGATTTGAATATTGGTTTTATTTTATTGTGGTGAAATTTAAATAACAGAAAAATAGTTAACTGGTAGATTTTTAAGTGTACAATTCAGTGCTGTGCTATCTTCATGACCATCCACCTCCAGAACCTGTCATCATCCCTGACTGCAACTCTGTACCCATGAAACAGGACCACCCCTAAGCCCTCCCCCAGCCCTCTGGGAGCCACTGTTCTCCTTTCTCAATGAATTCGAGGAGTACGTGGTGGTTAACAAGGGTTGAAACACTATACGTGGATTGTGTGTGGTTGCACCTCTTAGCGTTTGTTCCTCTTCCTCTGCATTTGCTGCTCCCTCTGCCTGAAACTTCTGCCTGCCCCCTGCCGGCCCCCCAGCCCTCACTCCACAGGGCCTCTGCCCAGGGAGACCTCCTCTGACCCACCCACACGAAGCAGCACCCCCATCTCTGGCTCCTCTATGGCCTGATTTGGCTTTTAAACCACTTGCTGTCCCATGACATGTTATGTATTTGTTTTTTCTTTGTGTGTTGTGTGTCTGTCCCAAAAGAAGGGAAACTCCTGAGGGCATGACTTGATTTATTTTTGTATCCAGCTCTGTCTCCAGTGGCCAGAGCAGCATTTAACATAAAGGAGATGCCCCAAAACCGAAACACAATCCACACAGTTCTTGAATTGCAAGAGAGCCAGGGATGGCTTTACTTTGGAATTTAAAAACAGCTGGAGGGTTCTTTCTAATTTATTTATGTTTTAGCTTGTGGTCTTAATTGTAGATCAATGTTCAAAGTCATAAGCATAATAAACTTCTTACATGAGATGAATAATCAAAAAATTAAAAAAGAGAATAATGAAATTATTCTCTGATGGAGAACAGTTCATCTTTCAGAAAAATGTCTCTCCGATAATATTAGAGGTTGAGTAAGATTATAAAGTATAAATGCTGGATTTTACAAAGCCTTAGATATTTCTGATAACTTCTGGTGAATATATCCCCCAGTGAACTTGACGACTGGATAGTCTGAGTCTGAGTTTTTCTTCTTAGTCTCAGCCTCCCCACGGCCTGTAAGGCTTGGTAAACAGTGATGGAGTAGCTAGCACTTTTTGAAGACTTACTTGGAGGCAGACACTCTTAAATGTTCTCTGCATGGTTACCTATATAGTCTCTTTTAATCTTCACCCATAGGACAGAGGTTTATTTTACAGATGAAGAAACTGAGGTACAAGCAAGAGAAAGCATCTTGCCCTAGGTTTGCATGGCAATTAAGTGGTGAGGAGGGTCTGTGCCCAGAGCCTGGCCTCTTCAACACTGAGACTTGAACTCTTCCCCCCAACACCACCCCCTGCCCCCGGCCATCCTGAGACACAGGCACCTCGTCTCCACTAACGAGATGGGGGTCATTGCCTGACATCAATTCACCCAAATGAAGAGAGGGAATTCGAATGCCTCCTTGGCAGATTTTACAGTGTACCATCTCATTAAGAGCATAACTTAGAATGGTTCAAAAGGTTTTCTTCTGCCTCACAGTTGTCGTCAAAAGTGAATTAAAACCTTTGGCTTCGTTTAATTTGGGGCTGCTTTACTCCAAAGTGGACCCAGTGGTGAGGTTGGCCTGGGAACTGATTTAGTGCTGAACTGACTCAACTCCAGCTGTCCGGTGCTGCTTTTGGACTCACGGCTATCATCTCATAGAAGATGATGGAGAAGGCAGGCTGGAGGGCTCCGTTGGCAATAGCACACAGTGTTCCCACCACGAGGTAGGGCCATTCCGTCTTATTCAGTTGCAGGATCTTCAGAAAAGACGCTGGTGGCACATCTTCATCCTGGAACATACACACATCAGGACAAACAGGATAACACAACAGTCACCAGAGTTGGACACAGAGAAGGTCTGGCATTGCTCATAAGAAACTTGCAAAGTAAGTGCAGAGAAAAACCTGGCTACAGCAACTACTAGAGGGTTGGACAGGATGTTATAAAATATTAACAACATCTACTGATGCCACAGCAGGAGCTGAATATGAGTCCTTCACCTGAGAAGCAATCTTCATGGTGTGACCAGCCCATCTCTATTCCAGCCTCAGCAGAATGAGCAGCAGCAGGATCTGGGCACAAAATGCCCTAGAATTCAAGTCCCAACTTGGCTCCAGGATGATGTTGGGGTCAAATAAGACGAGACCAGTGAGCAGACAGATAAGTGCCCTCATCAATGTACAGTGCTATGATTAACCTGAGAATTGGAGCCTGGTCTCCTCACCCTGGAACCCTGCCCAGGGCTGCCTTTTCTGTGACATGTTCTCAACTCACAAGACCAAAGTAATTATGCCCTTTTTCTTTTACCACGCTTCCCTGTGCTGACTTCTCCTATTTCATAGCTTAGCTTGTTTTGTGATTCCCCCCTCCTATTTATTTGTTTACATGTCTTGCTGAATTTTTTTTTAAGATGAAGACGATTTCTTTACATCACTAGAAATAGCCCAATGCCTGGAACATATCAGGTTCTCAGCAAATGTTGAACTCACTCTCTGGTCAAGCATGCAGCATTGAGGTCACAGAAAGGAGAATATTCTGACTGTAGAGGTGGTTTAGCATTAAACTAGATACAAAAGGTGCCTATGGAATCCCACAGCCTTACGGTTGTTTAAATAGGTCACATTTGTGTCACTGTGATACAGAAACCCTAAACAAAGGTTGCACTTGGCCCTCTTCTTTCAAATCACCCATTTTCTCTGCATTTTAGGGTTCTTTCCCCCTCCTTAGATAACATTATCTTTAAGTCCTGGTCTCCAGCCTGATCAGTGAGCCTGTTCCTCAGCCTGCTGTTCAACACACACCAACAGGTCTTCCTAGCTTCCTCTAACCAGACTTCATCTCCCCGCTCCCTGGGCACGCTTTTTATCCCTCTGTGACGGCACTTACGACAACCTTGTCATTTGGCATTTTCTGCCTTCCCCTCTTCTCTGTGCTCTTCTCCAAGAGAAGTGCTCCTCTAAAATACCAGACTCTCAAGATTTAGCACTGTAACTCTCAAGATAAACGAGAAAATGAGAAGCCAATATTTACATAGCCAAAAAGGGGGCCACTGTTTATCTTATGATAATTTGGCTCCACAATAATACAGTTGCTATTCTTCGCTTCATCAATATACCAAGACTGAGCTCTCTAGGAGAACCCCTGTAATTTCTGCAGGAAATAACACTGTGGGCAGAGAAAAACATATGCAATGAACTCTCTGTAGGATTAGTTTCTTCAGGCCAACACAAGAGTAAAAGTAAATTCCCCATTATTGGTAAATAACATCAAAATATATTTTCAAACCATTTCTTGATATAAATAAGTATCTTTTCTAGGAATGGATTCCCTTTATATTAAAAAGCTTCTGTTAACTTGAATGAATAACACCCCAAGTCCTCAGGTGAGAAATGTTAATGAGTGTACACTTTGGCTATTTCTGGTTATTCTCCCCTTTTTCTTAGTAAGAGAATTCCAATCTTACTCAGAGTAGCAATGCATATGGCAAAAAGATTCAGTTTTCTACCCTCTCTTGTGGCTAAGTATAGCCATGTAATTAGGTTATGGCCAATGACATATAAATAAAAGTATTGTGTGGGACGTGTGGAAAATCCTTGTTTCTTCCTGCTGCTTGGAACATGGATGTGATGGCTGGAGCTTCAGAAGCCATTTTAGACCATAGAGAATGGAAGCTGCATGTCAGGATAGTGAAGATAAATATGAAAGGAGCCTAAATCCATGGTATCAGTGGTAGAGGCACCATTCTAGCCCTGGGTTTCTCACCTCTAAGATTTTTTTTTTTTTATGTGAAAGAGATAAAAAAAAAACCCTTATTTTTCTTAAATTGGTATTAGACTGGATTTTCTAGCATAGACAATTAAATGTAATCCTATATAATAGAGTATGCCAATACCAGGACCTCCTACTTTAGACCAGACTTGTTTATCTATGGATCTCAAAAATGAACAAAATATCATCTTAATTTTAAGCATCTAAGCACAAAGCCTATGCTTTTGGATCTTTTTTCATCAGAAATCTATTTTTGATTGGAATTGATTTCAATTCATTGACAAATACATTTAAAATCTGGAATTTCCTTTGTTCAAGAAGAGTATGGTTCATAGTAGAAATCATCTGTGCCTGCAATATACTTGCAAGGCTAAGAATTTCAGCAGCATAACTAAACAAAGACTTAAGTGAAAAACAACTTACAGATCCACTGGTTTCCTCATCAAGGCCACTCTGACGCTTTCGTGAATTCCTGCGGCTTTTATGAGTAGAATTCCTAACTATGCGATGAGTTTTCCAGCCATTTGGAGCCAAAGCCTCTTCATCATTTAGTTCTGACTGCGTCTGACTTTCTAATGTCTAAAAGAAGAACAAAGCATTGAATATGGTATATGTCGGTGTCCAGATGGATGTAACCTCCAAGTTTAGAACCATAAAGCCATTCTGAATATCACGTATCAAGACTTTTAGAGTCCCTAACAGCTTCTCAATAAAGACTAGCTGGATACTGTCAAGAAGTGTATCAACACATGGAGGTAAAAGAGGCTACAAAGGACAGAAAGGTTAAATTCAATTTAAACAATATGGGGAGCAGGGAATAGCTCAGTGGTAAAGCACGTGCTTAGTATGCACAAGGTCCTCGGTTCAGTCCCCAGTACCACCATCAAAAAATAAACAAAACAAATAAATAAACCTAGTTACTTACCCCCCACAATAAAGCTGATTATCAAGTTACTAAAAAATACAATTTAAGCAATATGAAAATTGGAGTATAAAAGTATTCTCTAAAAATTAAAAGGTAAATTTTTCATCATCCAGCAGGTATGGGGGAATTTCTTCAAGATGCAAGAATCCAGAGAACAAGTCATAGATCATCACAAAAGGGAAGAAGAAGAAATAGAAACATTATCAAGGGCTAATTTTTAAGCCACAGACAAGGAAAAGCTGGTCACTCCCCAAAGCTGCATGTCAGGATAGTGAAGATAAATAAGAAAGGAGCCCAAAGGAGGTAATTAAACTGCTTCCCTTGCCTGGCTGAGCACAGTCATCTTTCTTCCTCAAAGTCCCACCCAGATTCACCCACACCTCATCCCAGGTAACCAGTTCTGCAGGCTCAGCCTCATTGCTGGCTTTGGGATGAACTCTCTCTTTTCAAGGGGCAGGGGGAGGGATAATTTAAGGACCTTTAGCTCAAAGCTGGATGAGGGACTATCAACCCAACCTTCCTGGAGTCTCTTCTCTGTTTGCTGCCTCCATGTCTGAGTCCACATCTTAATGGACCTCAGTCCTTGTGGTATTGTCTTATTCTTGCTTCTCCCCTTCAAGTCCTGTCCCCAAACTCGCTCCTAAGGCTAGTGCCTTACTGCACCCACAGAAGACTATCGTGGGCTCTGCATCGTATCTCATCCTAACTTTCTAGCTGTGACTCAACCCCTGACAGAATATGGCCCAGGTGCCTTGAGCCACACTGCAAGGATCTGCTCTGCATGGAGGATTTGCTCACTTGCTTCTAACCGGAACTGCTTTATGCCATCTCCCAACCAAAAACCCAACCTAGATTCAAGACAGTCTTGGGACAGATTCCCACATGCTCACTTCCGCCCACCGCCACACTGCTATCAGATTCACTTTCCTAAAGGGAAATCACACCCCAGCTCAAGAATCCTCCACAGCTCCCCACCATGTGCTCAAACCTGGCTCCCCCAAATTCTAGCTCATGGCAAGTCAAACTGGACCACCTCTTACAAATGCCTTCTTTCATCTTCTTCTCCTTCTATAATCTTGTCCATGCTATCAAGGTGTCCATTTCAATAGACAGTTCTTCCAATAAGCCCGTTTGATCTTAGACTTCTTAGACTTCTTCTCAGACCAAATGAGTAATCCCTCTCTCTCTCTCATCATATTTTTTTCTGTGCCTTACCTAAAGCCCTCACTTGGTGGGTGCTGATGTCACTGAGCTCCAAAGCCAAGATGGACAATTTTCACTAGTTGATAAAAAGTTTATATTTAAAGCCAATAGTCCTTAATTCCTACACATGGATATACTTCAGCTGGCTCAAATATTTAATTGTAAAAAGTAAAGTAATAAATGTTGAAAGGAAATATGGGTAAATATCCTTTCTAAAAGAACAACCTCAAATCCTGAGGACACGGAAAGGACAAAAACGATAATCTCTTTACACACAATTTTAAAGTTCTTTTTTTTTTTTATGGTCACCAAACAAACTACAAAGTGAAACTGAAAGAACAAAGCAGGAAAAATATTCCCAATACATGCAAGAGAAGGGTGCATTTCCTTTTTATGCAAGAAGTTCTTATAAATCAGTAAGAATATCATGAAAAACCTAATAGAAAACAGCCTAATACAGAAAAAGATATCACAGAGGAAAAAATACAAATGGCCAACGAACATATGAAAAGATGTTCAGTATCATGAATCATTAAAGAAATCTAGAGATACTACTTCGCTCTTTTAGGTTAGAAAAGATGAGAAATAAATACCAAATGGCTGTCAGTGGTTATCAGCAGGGGTTTGGATTATGGGAGACTTTCAAATTACTAAGCTAGTCATGTTTGTACTGTTTTAAATGCTTGAAGTTTTAAAAACAAGAAGGATATACTGTACAACAAAGGGAATATAGCCAATACTTTATAATAACTATAAATGAAGTATAACCCTCAAAAACTGTGAATCACTATATTGTACACCTGTAACTTATATAACTATTGTACTTCAACTATATATATTTTAATACATGTACTATATTCTTCTATTTCAATAAAAAATAATGTATTACATTTATAGTCAGAAAAAAAATTAGGATACATTTAAAGGAAACAACTAATAGCCAACAGTCTACCTAATGGAAAAGCAGTGATCATTCCACTTAGAAACAAAACCAAGACAAGGCTGTATTCACACTAAGTTGGCCTTTGGAGTTTGAGGAAGAGGTAGCCACATTAGCTTCAGCACTTGGCGAACCCTCAGGCTCGCTGTGGCTCCTTCTCCCATCTCTCCAACAGTACCAAGTGAAAGGTAGGGCCAAGCCCAAGTCAGCGGTAGGAAAGGTGTGAGTACCAAGGGGTAGAAATTCAAAGGCCCTAAGAATCATAAAACGCCAGAGCTGGTAGCAACATCTGCGGTCATCTTAGTGCTGACCCTGCTCATTTAACAAGAGACCAAAATCCAGTTTGGTTAAATGATTGGCCCCAAACCACTGTCTAGTTGGTGACAGGCCTTTTCTGTCACACCAGGTCACTGTTCAGTCTTCAATCATACAACTTTTCCTAGGAAAGATAAGTTAGGGAATATGATGTTGAAAGGTCAGAGGTCGTTATCCCCTTGGCAGTCTGCCAGCCTGAGTCCTGCTGGGAGTGAAAGGCCATTCTTTTAGGGGCACAGAAATGGGCCAGCCGGGGGAGATACCTCACTCAAGGACCCAAGATGTCATCACAGGCAAAATCGCAGAGCCTTAGTAACCATTAATGAAACGAAGGCGAAAACTGAATCAGAGTAACACTGCATGTGTTACCGAGTGTGTGCTGGCTAGGCCACGTGGAAGCAGTTAGCAAAGACACTAGGATTGACCCCCCCCCCCCCCCCGGCCGGAGAATGTTCTCTAGAAAACTGAAACCAGAGTTATAAACTTATAGCTATCATTTCATTTAATATTTCCACTTTAGGGACTTTGCAAATTTCAATAACTATTACTCATCATGCATCTATTTGTGTCAAGTGCTTCTTTCTAAAAATTAAATAACAGCTTTATTGAGACATAATTCACATGCCATAGAATTCACCCTTTTAAAGTGATTTTTTTTAGTACATTCAGGTGCTTAATTCTTAACCTTATAACAACCTCGCATGGTAGGTTTTCTATTTAAAATGTGGAAACTGAGACTCAGAGGAGTTAAGTTACTTATCAGAAAACAAAGCAAATTTTTGACTTAACTTTTTTTAACCCTCACATGCTCCCAAGAGGCAATATTTAGAATAGAGAAATACTAGAAACAAACCAAGTATCCAACTCTAGCTTAAGGATTAAGCAATTTCTTATACATTAATATAATTATGAGCATCCATTAAAATGATAGTATCTGGATGATGTATATCTGAAATGTGAAGGAAAAAAGAACAAAACTACATACATACAAACAAGCTACAGTTATATCAAAGCAAATGTATATACTTTTATAAGTATAAGAATCACGTTTACAGAATAAAATATTTTAGGTTATTTATTTTGAAAAGTTGCTCAAAGAAGTAAGCACAATAAAATGTTCAATAATAAGACAAACCAATAATTGTAATTATCACCTATTTTAGGAACAAGAGTTAGATTTTCAAAAGAAAAACCAAACTATTCAGTTCCTAGAGCATGAGTCCTGCTATCGGTTTCATTAGGATCATCTGGGAAGCGCTCTAAATTCACGGAGGACCTCATCCAACCACAAGAGAACCTGGCATTGCCCTCTTACTCCTACCACCACTCTGATCATCCCCACTGTGTCGGTGGAAAGGTTTTGAAGATGTTTCATAAGCAGTTAGGAATCTCTGTCCTAAAGAATAAGTTTGAAATGTCTTTGGCATTTTCCTTGATTGTCCTCCTCCCTCACCTCTCTCTCTTCCAGGATTCTTTCAACAACTCTGAACTAAAGTCTCAGATATATACTGTTAGGTATCTTCCTGAATACTCGTTTCTCAGGATGGCAGAGGCTGCGTGATATGTTAATAATGCAAAGAATACTATATTGAGGAGCAAACAGCAGAAAAACTTCCCAGGAAGCAGATACCTGCATGTTCACAAGCCTGAAGTACATCCCTTCCTTCTTCATGAGTTCTCCATGGTTTCCTTGCTCCACGATGACTCCATCCTCCAACCCTGCGATAACATCGGCATTTCGGATTGTAGACAGTCGGTGTGCTATCACAATGGTGGTGCGGCCTTCCCTGGCCTAAAGGGGGAAAGGACACACATGGAGGGCAGCAGAGTTACAATATCCACACACTGCCAATGAACACACAGTCAAGCCCTTGGATGAACACGTTTGCGGCTGATGATATCCCCGTGTGATTAGAGCACAAAGGCATCACTCGTTTATGACAGGTTTAAAGGAGGCTTCCATTCTTGACCAGACAGGAGGCCAATTCCTCCAGTGTGAGGATGGATGGCTCAGGAAATCTACCACCCCTCTCAAGTGCTTTCATACCTGTCTGAGGAGCCCTGGTTCTGAGTTCCATGATATGCTAAAGACTTTAGCAGAAGCATACTCAGGAGTTGTCACCACATACAGCCTTCTCCAGAGCAATTCTATGGGGTTTCTGCTGAAGTCCCTGATTTTGACTGTAACTCTGATGGACGGCAAGCAAGCAGCTTAGGGGAAAACGTACCTTGGGATCTGGATGGTTCAAATTCTGGTTCAAAGATCATTTGAACCACAGTCTTTGGAGTTGGGCCAGTAACTATGATTTTTAGCAAGTGCTTTGGGTGATTTCTGTGGATGGTGAAATCTACAAATCATGCCTCTAAGTAGTTCAGTGAACTCGCATGTTGATGGCTTGGTAGGTTTATGAATGGGCATTTACACCCTGGAAGATTCTCATCAAGTGATCCATGTTATGCCATTAACAATGGTTACTCTTTTTTGCTACTCATTAGTCCTATTAGGCTAACAGCTTCTTAAGACCACTCCTGCTCTGAAGCAATAAAACCACAACCTTAGGATGGTTATTGGAGTACAGCCCTACTCACCTAAGCAGTTAAAAAGATAAATGAAAAAAAGAGAGGCTAGATTCATAATAGCCAAAAAGTGGGAACAATCTCAATGTTCATCAGTTGATCAAAAGATAAACTAAATGTGGTACATCCGTGCAATGGAATAGTATTGGGCCAGAAAAAGGAATGACATTCTGGTGCATGTTTCAGCATGGATGAACCTTGAAAACATTATGCTAAATGAAAGAAGCCAGTCAGTAAAGACCATGCAGTGCATGATTCCATTTATATGACATGTCCAGAACAGGCAGATACATAGAGATGGAAATTAGATTAGTTGTTGCCAAGGGCTAGAGTGCAGGTGGCATGGGAAGTGACTGTTAACAGGTACAAGGTTTCCTTTTGGGATGATGAAAATATTCTGCAGTTAGATAGTGGTGATGGTGGCAAAATCTTGTAAATATACTAAAAAGAGCATCCATGAAAATTCTGAAAAAGAAGTTAATGAGAGGGTCATGTCTCCACCAGACATCAAAACATAAAAAGCTACAGCAATTAAAATAGTAAAATCTGGGGAAGTTATCACATGATTAGGCAACTTGATCAACAGAAAAAATAGAAGTGCAGAAATAGACACAAACCATTTAAGAATTACTATATGATAAATATGCCTTGTAGCGAAAAGGCAGATTATGTAATCAGTGGTACTGAGCCAACTGTGTAGCCACCTGGGAGAAATAATGTGGTCTTTCTACTTTAGTCCTTATACTGAAACAGATGAATCAATTGTGTTTAAATAAATATGAAAGAGTCAAATCATAAAAACAGAGTAAGACTGCAGTATAATTCTACTGGACAACATTTAAGGCTGTTCTTTGATTTTTAGCATCCAGGCCCAGAAAGAAACATTCATAAATATTTACTGATTTACTGATGTGGAAGTTGCATGGCTTGGCCCATGAATAATAAAGCATATAGGAAATAATTTGATCAGTCTAATTATATTCACGATACTAACAGTGATGGATGAGTAAATTGCTCACAGTGACTGTGTTATCATTATGAGAATAATAGGTTGATGCTATGTCAACACAAAAAATCAGAGGAATTGGAATCAGACTTGCAAGTGAAGGACTGTGTGCAGGAGAAACAAAATATGTATTTGTGAATTTCAAAGTTAGCAACTGTCACCCATGACCAAGAAATCTGAGCTAGAGTAGAAGAGATGCGACACAAAGGGATTTTTTTTCAGAGCTGTCAAACACCCCAGTGATGACAAGACACTGGCAAATAAATATCCTAGATTCAGAGATACCAGCTCCTAAGAAATTTGGAACTTCTACTCGTTTTGGATATGCAGGGATGAAAGGTAGGGCCAAACAAACAAAAGAAATACTAATAATAATCCATTAGTCTTTCTGGAACTTCTGGGAAAAAAAAGCGTAAAATGAAATTTTGGGGGATCATTTCATTAAATCACCATTTTGGTTCTTTTCTTGCCCCTCTAGTATAGAAACACTGTGAGTAGGAAAGTTTGTGTAGGTATGAAACTTTGTGATTATTGACTTTCGTTAAGTCTTTATCAAGTCTGCTTTTGTATTCTTCTTTAAGAACTTATATCAAAAAACCTTTTATTCATTTTGATGAATAGTTGCTATCTATTGAGCCAAAAGCCGATACGATCATTATAACTTTTTTCTACTGTAGAAATTCTAATTTATTATGTGACATTCTAATGTATTATCTCAGTAAGCTAGGCCATGGTAATCAATTCAGTAAAAATTTATTTAGGCTTTACTATTTGCAAGGCACTGGAGTGGGTGTTATAGAGATACAAACATGAACCACTGATTAATGCTGTCTCTTGGGGTTTATTCTTTCTAGGAGAGAGGCAGGAAAAGAAATGCCTAAGTGCAATAAGTTGGTGCCACACATGAGATACTGATAAATGTATAAAGGATCAAGTGACAAAAGGAAAATATTATTCTTCCAGGATAGGCAATCTGGGAGGAATAACAATAGATATAAATATTTCTCTTATCCTACCTAACTTTGTGCTAAAAGGTCTATATTGACACATGAATGCCCGTGTAATGCATTTTAAGTTAAAATTAATTGTTTAATTTGTACATGTATTTATTTTTTATGATTTCCTGATTTAAGCCACTTTAACCAACCAAATACAAGTCTCCTATGTATTATATTTCGGTCTCTTAATCTTGAGACAATATACATGAAAACAATATAATTCAGCATAAAAACATGTGAGAAATAATTGTCATCATTTCTCATTAATTATTAAATTATATAAGATAAGCCAAAATATTAATCTGATAAACCAAGAAGCATTAATTAACTACAGTTTACAGCACACGAGGCAGTTGTGTTTATCTAGGATTCAGGTATACATTTTCCTGAGAAAATAAGGTTCATACAGCTCACCTCTAAAATTTCAAGAGGTAGTTTGGATAGAACTGTTAGGTAACTTGCACATTTTGTTACTAAGCTTTCTTGACTCAAATATATTTATGATATTTATGTGTTTGAAATGCACTTACATGGTGTCATCTGACTCTGGTTTCTATACTGCATTGGAAGGGTCCCAAGATCAGGTTCTGCCCGTGAAGCTTCAGCTTAGTAAAGATGATAGTGACAGATTTAGAAACATCTGAGCTGGCCTGGGAGCTCAGTAGTCTTAATGTGTGTGGCTTATTTATTTGCTTAGACAAACACACACAAATGGAATTTTATTTCCAGGAAAGCACCAACGCCCTTTTATGACTAGAGAAAGATGAGGTACTGCCTACAAAAAAAGGAAAGTATTTTGAATTTTTTTCCAGCTGGACCAGTGTCTAGGTAACCAGATTCTTCTTTGTACATTTTAACAGAACTATTTTTGACCAAAGTCCTAGATTCTCTGCAAAAACACCAAAAAAAAAAAAAAAACCCCAAACCAAGAAAAACCAGAAAAAAACCCCCCAAAACAATGCGAAGTGGCTCACTGCATAGGCCTGGATTGGGGCTCACTGCACCTTGGTCAGAGCAAGTCAGTTAAGGGGTCATCCACCTCTCTCTGCAGCATGACCTGACCGAAAGGAGATATCAATAATGCCCCACGAGAGAGCTTCATTTGCTCTTATGTTCATGTTTTTCAACCTAGACTGGCACAGCACTGGCAAGGATTTTCAATCAAGTGTCAGTTTGCTGGTCCTTCTGAGGTGGAGGGTCCACTGACCTTATCCAGAGCTGCCTGGACCTCAGCTTCACTCTCAGTGTCCAGCGCCGAAGTGGCCTCGTCCAGCAGGAGGATCTTGGGGTTGCGAACCAGGGCCCGAGCGATTGCGATTCTCTGTTTCTGTCCACCGCTCAGCTGGGCCCCTCTCTCTCCAACCAGGGTGTCAAATTTCTACAACAGAAAGCATGGTGGAGCTCTTGAAGGATTTCAAAAAGAAAGAGCTATGGAGTCTAGAAATTCATGAAGACAACATGGAGCTTCATTTTGACCATCATAATGAGTCACAAATTACGATAAATAAATGCTGAATTCTAAAACACTACTCACACATACTCTGCACAAAATTTTGTATGATTCATGTACCATAGGTATATGGTGCTCCATCTAAGCTATACTCCCTAACCCTCCACCTGAATAATTCAAGGGACTTACCTAGCAAAGCATTATTAACTTACCCTTTGAAGAAAGAAATCAGTTGTATGAGGTGAAATTCTAATTTCAAGGGCAATTATACTAACAGAGGCTCTACCTGTGGTAATTTCATGATAAACTCATAGGCGTTGGCTTCCTTGACAGCCTTCATTATTTCATCCATGGTGACATTTCCGCGGCCATAACGAATATTTTCAGCAATTGTGGTAGAAAATAGCACTGGCTCCTGACTCACCACTCCAATAATCTCCCTCAGGTACCTCACATTGAACGTCCTAATATCCTGCCCATCGATGGTAATCTGAAAAAATGAAATATCGCCATGACATATTTTAAACCATCTGACATCTCAAGCAACAAGACTCTTTGTTACCAAAAAAGCCTTAGCTAATATTTACCTTATTTCAGTGGTTAGAAATGAGAATTGGAAATAAATAGCTATGTGCAAGACTGAAAATAAAAAGTGTATTTTCTCTTGTGATATTTATTATCTTACATGTAGTTTTTTCATGGATGGATTATTCTCTATAAATGAGTATATACTGGGCTATATATTTTTTGTGTGACTATTATCTTTGCTTACCATTATTACATTTGAGTAAAAATGTCCATTTACCTAGTCTACATATCATTTTGATGGCATTATGATGTTTAAATATATTTAATATACCTTAACTTACTTTAGCATTTCTTACCTGCTGAATATTTGTCTCCCTTCAAGGAACACTAAAGGACAATCAATGTAAAAATAGAGAATTAAAAGGCTGAAGAAGATGATTTATTTTTTCTTCTCCAATAACAATTGCTTAACTTTACACAGTAACTGCCATATGTTGGGCATTTATTACTTGCTGAATGAACGTTGAATAAACAACTCTCTAAAAAGATCTTAATAATTTACACTGTCAGCAGGAATATATAAATATATCTGCTTAATTGTAATTTACTAGCTCTGAGTTTTTTCATTTTCACCTGTTTTTTCTAATCAAAAAGTGTACAGTGGTAGCTTATATTAGCTTTAATTTGTATATAAGTGAGGCTGAACATTTCTTGAAACGTTTTACAAATCTATATTTATTCTCAAAAGATTTGCATGCTCTTATCATATGATAGATTCATATTAATTACTAAAATATTAAATATAATAGTTTTCCCATATATATCATAAATCATTTGTTCCAATTTATTGCTTTCTTTTATTATAGCTTTACTGATTTTTATTGGAGAGAGGTCTAAGGAAAAATTGAATCAGTCAGCTATGCCCCTGGGCATTTCTTCTATTATTTCAGTGAAATTTCAGTGATTTAAGGAAATTCTTAAATCATGGTGTGAACAGTGAATAACTGAGTTACAGAATTTCTGAAGACTTTTTTCTTACTGACATGTATATTTTCTAGAAAAATATGTACTATTCAAATAATACTTTAAAAATAAGATGTTTTTAAATGTTTAATCCCCAATTGTTAGCATTTATTAGGTTCTTTTTAAAAACTAAAGAAAACTGTTTATACTTCAACCAACCTAGAGTCTGCTTTAGGAAACGAGGATGGGCCTATGGTCCTCCTTAGTCATAGCAGATTCTTCCAAAAATGTTTGTTAATTTTATTAAATGAAATAAACAAATAACTTGTGTATCCTGGAAAACTTTGTATTAATTCCTGCATTCTCTGTTCTACCTCAATGCCTTTTTATGTTTTTCCTTTTCCTTTGTAACATGTAAAGCTCTGTTTTCATAATTGTTGTATCATAGTGCATTTTAACCTCAGGTAAAGTCAATATCCTAAAGTTGGTACAGCTGAGGAAATCTGAATATATACTGTAGGCTAGCATTTTATTTGTGCTAAATTTTCTGATTTTGTAAGAGAATTTCACTCTTCTCAGAAAATATATTCTCAAGTATGCAGGCGTCAAGGAGCATCATATCTTTAGCTTATTCTCAAAGGTTCAGAAAAAAACGCATGTATGTGTGTGTGTGTAATACATACATACATATGCACGTGAATGAGAAAGAAAGATGAATAAGGTAAGTAGGTCAAAACAGAAACAATGAGTAAATCTGGGTGAAGAGTATATATGACTTCTGTGCTTGCAACTTTTCTGAAAGTTTGAATTTATAACAAAATTTTTAAAAGGCAAAAAATATATACCCTAGGCTATTACAGTTCCCCGTGTCCCCAGAAGTTTCTTAGAGACCATCTCACTTTCCCCTTCAGATATTTCAACACTTAAGAGAACTTAGGGGAGGATATAGCTCAAGTGGTAGAGTGTGTATTTAGCATGCATAAGGTCCTGGGTTCAATCCCCAGTGTCTCCTCTAGAAACCAATAAACCTAATTCCCTCCCAAAACTTTTTTACAAATTAAAATGAAAAAAAAACTATTTAAAAAAAAGAAAGAAAACTCAGCTGTCTTTGATGAACTTAATTACTGTCCTAAGATTTTCTGTGACCCTGAAAACCAGGTTGTCCACAATTGCTGTATGGAATACTTTTGACCAAACCCAATAAGTCATTGAAAATAATCCTCTCAGTGGTTTGGATAACTATTTTCCAGTGATCTAGTGAGCTATGAAAAACCTAGCTGGAACAGAGGCGAGTATTGTCTAGCTTCTTGGCTGACATCATCTTGAATACTTTCGTTAGACCAGCCCAAGGACTGAAAGGTACTTTCCAGATGCACTGCGGTTACGTAGCCTTTTTACCAAAATTGGATTCACAGGCTAATTTGTTACTAAAATACCATTTCAACGGGTTAATTGGTGCCCAACTTTCCACTTTGGAGAAGGTGGTTCTTCCCACTTACCATACCCTCATCAGGGTCATAGAGCCTCTGCACCAGCTGGACCGTGGTGCTTTTCCCGCAGCCACTGTTCCCAACCAGGGCCACCATCTGCCCCCTCTGAACCTTCAAGCTGAGGCCCTTCAAGATCTGTGAGAGAAAAAGAACTCACTTCACCACAAAAGCCTAAAAGTGGAAGAATTTTATTCCATTTTAAATTTGAAAAAAAACTAATAAAAACTCAAAAGGAAAAAGCACATACACATCAAAATAATAGAGACTTTGGATTCTTTAAGATGATTAAACAATCATTCTGAATTAGGAATTCCTATAAATATTACTTACAATACCTTGACATCAGGTCGAGCTGGATAGGAGAAATGAACACCGTTGAACTCCAAAGCGCCTTTGATGTTGTCTGGTTTGTGTCCTCTCTCTGAAAAACTGTCAATTTTAGGATTCTAAATAAAACAAAAATCAATGACTATTCCTTCATAGGACAAATAGTTGTGTATTTAAGGAATATGCTTCAGCAAATTCCAAAAATAGGACCCAGAATGGCCTCCTCCCCCTCATATTAGACAGAACCTAAGGTGGAGACTGTATATGTGTATGTGTGTGTTCGTGTGTATGTGCTTTAGGAAATATTCCTTCTCAGAAAATAGACTCTTCTGGAAAAGTACATAAGGGATACATTACTTTCATTTCATACAATAGTTCACTTTAAGTTTCTGGCACATCCTCATAAATTTTCTAAACGATCAGATGTGCACATTTATACAGCTGAAAAACAAAAAAACACTATAATTGATATATCCAGGTATTTCACCATTTGGTGAAAATTAGCCTGTTCCTAAATCATAAATGTAATGGACTGAATTGAGAAGACTCAACAATTGGTTAGAGCCAAATTATTTAGGAACAATGTAAACTTTCAAGATTTGCAGAGGCTGAACAATTTTCTCATGTCTTAGACTGGTGAAACAGGAGGAATTGCTTGGATTAAACCATCAGATTTCAGTTATCCAGTTTGCATTTTCTCTGTGTAAATGCAGTGATGTAATTTAATATGTCAAAACTAATTTCTTTATTTCACTGTGGTCAGTACAACATATTCAATATAGTGGATTCAAAATTATATCATAGGTGCCATGATCATTTTTTAAGGGGGGGGCATCCAAAACATGCTGTCAATTTTGGCCCCACAAATAATTTTTCCACCCACTCACCCTGTATAGAAATCATAATACTCTCAGGCTGCCTACAAAATGAAAGAGAAAAAGACAAAAACTAGAAACAAACATCTTTGCTCCGAACTCTAATAGTAACACACCAGGGCAAGATGTACTTCTCCAAACTGAGATCAGTGGTGTTGGATTATTCAAAGATAAACTTTGAGAAATAGGAACAAGGGGCATGTTATTTCATTCATTACTAAGGAGAGGTGGTTCATGTCACATAATTAATTTTCATAGGACATTCAACCTAAAGCCAGATTTAGTTACCCAAGCCTTAAAGAATTTTTCAGCATTAAAATAATAAATGACTCACATTATCAATAATGTCAAAGATGGCATATGCTGCTCCTCTTGCATTGGCAAAAGCATTGATACAGGGAGCAGCCTGTCCAATGCTGAAAGCTCCGATCAGGATCGAGAAAAAGACCTGAGCGAGAGAACACAAGGAAAAGTTCTAAGCCCCATTCAGGCATCTGTCATTATCTCGAACACAATTTGTTTGAAACACTAACAACCCAAAGGGTTGAGTTTAGGTTTATCCCTTCAAGATTTTTTTTGACAAAAGAGCACAATTCACAAGGTGAACACAGTATGTTACTGCATGAATGAGTTTCTTCAATCTCAAAAATACTTCTTTGGTCTAGCTTGCCAAACTATCTGATGCTCTTCTCCTGGGCTTACATGGAGTCAGAAAAAAATTTTCAAACTTCCTTCCTTGATTCTGAAGCTACTGCTACCAGAGGAAAACATTTTATATTTTATCATCAGTCATGTATGATTTTCTTTAACTATGCATGGAAGTACACAGGATGTTCATGATGAAACACGGGTAGATTTCAGCCACATGAAATTTTCCTTAAAAAATACCATTTTGCATACATATTTTGATAAGATTTTTTACCATAAGAAGTAATAGTTCACACATTATAAAACACTAAATCGCACCTGTGTGCACTGATTAATAACTCCTTTACACAACTATTCTGTATGATAGCACAAAAACTTAATGCATATCCCTTCATAGTTTTTACACTCGGAAAATACACTGATAGAGAAAAGTCAAGACTATAGCTTCAGGAATCCAGGTTATTAGCGTACGTTAATCAAGGAAAACATAAATGAAGAGAAAGGACTTCTTTCTCTTTGGATGTGATGGAAAGTCTACGTATAGTTTGACCTTTTTCAGAAGACAGTAACAATAACACTTAACATACCCAAAACTCCAATATCCCTGAAATATCTACCCACTACTTGCAATACAGAGAAAGACCAGGAAGGAAGCAAAAACGTCTCTGTCAAAATCAGTGGAGCACTGGAGCACTCGGTCTCTACACAGGGGGCATCACTGGGCTCCCTGCATCATGGATGTCACTCTGCAGCCCTGCTGGGGAGATGTCACTGTCCATGTACCATAAATGGGGGGACCAAGCCAGAGAGGACACACTCATCACAGAGGGTGAATGGTAGAGTAAAGTTTCAATCTCCCTTCTTCATAAAATTTAGTAAATGAGGAAATGAGGAAAGGTGGAGAGCTTCCAAGCTGACAACCAGAGAGGAGACCAAAAGGAGAAAAAAAACAGACTCAGAAATTACAAAAGCTCATCCAGCCAAATGGCCCTCAGCACTTCAATGGAATCTGAAGCTACCACTCTGGAAAACATTTTGAAATGATACATTTTCGTAATGTCCCTAAGTCATCATCAAGAGGACAAATTGTGTCCAGTGTCCTCTGGTTAGAAGGATCGGGGAGTGTAGGTTTTAAAAAATTGCTCGTTGAATGGTTACATGTTGTTCTGACTGCCACTGACATGGAAAGAAGGTCACAATATGTTGCTAGTTTATAAAAAATTTACAGAAAGGTATGCATAGTAAAATCGGAGTTTTGAAAGAAAGAAAGTATTTACATATAGAAAATGATCTGGAAGATATACACCAAAAGTTATCATTCAGTGTATATGGAATTCTACATAATTTTTAATTTTTAAGTCTCTATTCTAATTCTTTCTATAGCTAGTAAACATTATTTTATAACCATAAAATGAAGCTAACAAACTAAAATAACTTTCCATCTTATTTTTTGGATAGCTGATGTTTTATATTATATTTTGTATTTATATTATGTAAATTTAACATCCTCTCATACTATGACCTATCTATAATAATGTCTACTTTCTTATATAATGAAACTCACAGGCAGAATGAGGATGGCTCCAATCCATATTTGTTCATTCATACATTCATTCAATTTTTATTTGTTTACATGTTGCATATGTTTCTCAACTGGTTTAACTACTAATTGGGTGGGGGCTATTTTCTTGCCCCTACAAATAATTATGCCCTGTGTATTCTAGAAGGCCAGCTCTGCCCACAGGACAGAGCAAAGATTCACCAAGAAAAAAGCCTAAAACCATGGCTCATCCTTCAAAAAGGAGGAAAATGAAAGAAAAGAGAGATAAATAACAGTATTTTCAGATTCTTCATAAATACAAGGAAAACTACTTACTGTCAATGCATTTCCAATAGTGTATTCTTTTGATATAACTAGAATGGACCCATACCAGAAGGCCAGAGCATACGATGCATATATTAACAGGAAGGCAATGCCCATGGAAATGCTTGCTGAAGTAACTTTCTTAATTCCAATCTTTTTGGCATTTTCTAGATGTCTCTGGTACCTACCAGAAAATGAGGGGGAAACATGATAATAAGAAAACAATCCATAATTGGGGCCACATTCATCTCCTATAGGGTTGGAGATTTAAGGAACAGAGCCATCAAGTAAGAAACCCCTGGTGAAAACTGAACTGACCCAATCCAAGATCGGCCAGGACCAGAACTGATCTGAGCCTTTTCTCTGCCGATCTGGACCCATCTCCCTTGGTCTCTACCAGTCCCACCCAAGTTCCCAGAGCTGTTCCAGAATGGAACTCTCATCCCTGGGAGACAGAAGAGCCTCACCATCGCCTTCATGGCCAGCATTACAAGTCAAGGTTAAGGTGGAAGAGGAGAAACCAAGCCAACCAGGGAAAACACCAAAATGTAAACACTGTTCAGGGCTCTTAAAAGAGCTAGATACACAGCTCAATTTTTCTTCTCTAGAGAAAAGAAAACCCTCCCTCTGCTGTCCCATTGGGTGAGGGACAGGAATTTCACATGTTTTTGTACATATACTTGGGCCTTTGCTTTCTTGTTTTGTTTGATTTTGTTTCTGATCAGACTGTCCTTCAACTGCCAAGCCAGGGTGCAAGGCTATAAAGTGGTCGCTACTTATGGGAGATAGGTCCTTATCCAATTGTTCTAGATTTTAGTTTCATCCCACCTATGAAATGGAGTCAATAATGCCCAGCTTGCAAGATGGCTGTTAGGATGACAGATAATTACAGAAAGTAGTTATTACTGTGCTAGCACATAGTTGGCAAAACCTGACAAATCCTGTTCCTATTGTTATTGCTATTGTTTTAGAACTTAATCTCTTCCAAAATATTACTCATTCTACTACTGTCATATTTTTGAATAGTAATTAAAATTCATATTACTGGTTTCTAGGATTTGATGTAAATCTATAAATGTCTAGAATGGTTCTATTAAATTACAATGTTTTCCCCATAAATTTAAATTAAATCTACTTTTCCAATGCTAGACACAGAAGGTGTGTCAAATTTAATTTTCCTAAAATCAGGGGAAAAAAAAACTCACTGGGCATAAAACGGGACTTTAGGGAAAATACCACATACGTCAGAGTGTTTTTGTTTCTAACAAAAGACAAACAACATCATAGTTTTTTTAGCTTAACCGAACAAGATGTTGAGAATTTATTAGTTTTTTAACAATGTCTGCTGCCACCAAAAATTACGACTTTTGATTACTTAAAGCACCCAACTCTTCCGAGCTCTTTCTTCAGGGTTGGGTGATGCATTCATTGAGCAGAGCTGCGTCCCTGGGGAGACAGCCAGCATGCCACGTCCAGCACTGTGCCTAGTTCCACGTGGCTGGGCCAGAAGGAACGGGCAAGTAGGTTTACGTTGCCTCCAAAGTGACACGGGGCTCCGGTGTCAGCGGTGGACATGCTGTAATTACCTTCGCTTGGGCGGCTCGCCTACTGTAGCTAATGGAGCGGCACTGATTACACTCACATCCTGAGGTCCAACTGGGGGTTAGTGTGGTCTGTGTGGCTACCGTGTACAGGAAGCAGCAGTGACAGAGAAAAAGGAAGAGGTTAGAGAACCAGGCAAGTGTTGGTTTTGAAGAGGGCTGCAGGTGTAGGAAAATAGAAAATGGAAAAGAAGGAACTAAGGAATCTTTGCTTTTAAGGCTGAAAAATTTCCATAGAATTTCTTTTTCAAACAGTTGTGGGTACGTATCAAGAGTCCCACAGAACAGCCAGAGAAAATACTTTACATAGACTCCTACTGTGGCTGTAGGAGGGGCTGCGGTTATTTAAAGAAAACGGGTTGGGGCATTTAAGTAGAGGGGAGCAGCCTTTATTAGGGAGCTGTGTTCTGGCATTTAGGTTTTTGTCTATCAAGTTTCTTTAGAGCCGGGGTACTTGATCTGGGATCCATGGTTAAGGAACTTGATTGGGGAAAGAAATTACACATTTGTTTTCACTAACCTCTCACTGAAATTTACCATTTCCTTTGATTATCATCACTGCAGGCAACAAATCACTGTAGAATTAGCAGTAACTGGGACTCCTGTTGCCAATAGAAATCCCAGATCATTTTCATATCATGTTCTAATTGTTACAGATATCTTGAAATATCCTTTACCTGCAACCCTACTTTGAATTGCAGTAGTTACTAGACCCACATTTAGTTCTTAGTATTTAATATGTCAACAATAGAGACACATATTTCCTATATCATAATTTATAAATATTTTGATCACTACACTTGACTATAATCGGTGTCCTTTGTGATCCTACACATTTTGTTTTATGCATTTAAAATCATTTCTAAGAAGAGAGTCCACAGTTGTCATCAGACTGACAAAGGAGTCCATGGAACACAAAAGGGTAAGAATCCTGCTTCACAGTCTGACATTAAACTCTAGCCATCAGCACAGGGTGCCTATATTTTGTGGGTGAGGGGTTAATATCAGGAAAAGGAAAGCAGTAAACACATACCACAAAAGAATAAGCAACCAAATGTAAAAGTGGGTTCTCTGAACAAGTGGACAAACAACCTTCCTGACCTTTGCAGCTCTCGGTTCTGGCCCCCGAAAGCTATCACGGTCCTGATGCCCCCCAGAGCCTCTGCAGCCACCGCGCCTGCTTTGGCATATGCAGCAAGTTCTTTGTCACTAAACGTGGAAAGTATCTGGACAGGAGAGAAATATTTATGACTTTTGTATAAGGGAGGAGGGAAAAGGTTAAAAAACAGTCTGATCAACTCTTTAACTGACTTTTTCTTCTCAAACCCTGTCCTTTACCAAACACTGAAGTCATGAAGCAAACCCCATCCAGCGCACCAGATCCAATGGCTGCTTTACACCACTGCCCCTCCCCCAACGGAGCCTGGTTCTGTCCCACCCCTCAAGGGAAGTCACACATAATTCCCCAAATAGTCTTTTGGGGACCAGTGTTGAATTCCACATCTGCTACTGTTTTTTCTCTGCTCACTGCAAAATAAACTAAAAATAAAACCTTACTGCTTGGAAAGGATTCACTGTCCTTTCCTTTATTGCACAGTTTTTAATTACTCTGAAAACAATACTTCCAGACTTAGTTTGGACATTCCACTGAATCATAAGATGGCTAAATAAGATATTGCAGGAGAAAGGTAAAGAAAGAATTAAAAAACAACAACAAAAAAAGAGAGAGAGAGAGACCAGTAGTTTACTAAGTAAATCATCAACCTCAGAATGAGCAAAAATTGCCAGTAGAATTTCTTAACTCTGGAGTGTTGGCTGAAATAGAACAGGTTACATGAGTTTTATTGCAAGGCAAAATTGAAACTAAATAGAACAAATTCAAACTTATTTAAAATTTTTGGTATTCATGCAGTAGTTTGGAGGAATGCTATACTTAAAAGTTGTGTTTACTTAAATAAGGACATAACCATATATGTAATTTAAATTACTATGCCAAAAGATTTACCTAAAGCAGTAACACTGCAGAAAACCTGTAACTGAGCTAATAACTGTGACATTTTGAGTCCCATTAAAAAATTCACTTCCTTATTAGAGCACCATAGTTACAATGTGCTTCTGGATTTGGTTTCATGGGAAGGGTGGTCCTATTATTCCACCATCCTGAAACCCCCTGGATGTGGCTTCAAATGCCATTTAACACAGATCTGCACAAGTACAGGTACCAGAATCCTGCATATTAAAAGTAGCTCTGTCTGTGTAGGTTAACACAAGCGGAAATGCCCAAGTTTTGCATACCTTTGCCCAAATGGCTGTAGAGAGTCCCAGGACAGGGCTGATGGCCATTACCACAAGGGTGAGCTTCCATCCTCTGGTAAACCCCACTATGAATCCTGCAAAAAACGTGGCTATTGCTTGAAAGAACATTCCAACCTTGTCACCAATTCCTTCACCAATTTTGGAGATGTCACTAAAAAAGATCACACCTAAGTGGTTACAGGCGGAGGTCTTCATCAGAAAGGTGAAGTAGACATCTATCAAACACAGGGACAGGCAAAAATTTGTTCAGATTCCTGCAAGCCTCTTTCAGTCTTAGCCTCTTGAATGATATTTTCCCCACCTAAATACTGTACAAAGGAAGAAATTCAGATTAGTTCATGCTTCTAAGAAGTTAATATCATTAGAGTTGATGCTATTTAAATTAGTGAATTCTATTAGACATATTAGCATTTTGCACATAAGAGTCAATTTGTTTAAAAGCAGGAGCTAGGGAGGGCACTGTCACAGTTATAGAGAAGAGTTCCTTGCTTCTACCCTTAGTGCTATTCTCAATCCACTCTCCTTTCAATACAGCAGCCAGGACGGTCCTTTGAAAACGTAAATCTGAGCATGTCACTTCTCAGATCAGAAACATCCACTGGCTGCCCATTTCACTCAGAGTGAAAGCTGAGGTCCTCAGGGAGGCAGCCAGACCCTAAATGTGCTGACCTTCCCTCCTCTTTGGCTTCATTTGCTGATGACACTCTTGCCAGGACACTCAGTCAGAAAAAGTTTACCCTCTATCTCCCCCTGCTGGAAGTGTCCACAACAAAAAGGACCGAGATCTTTGTCTCTACCGGTCTATCACACACATCGAGAACAGTGCTTGTTGCATAATAGCTCCTCAAATATTTTTTGAATAAGTGAAGAGTCAACAATTACTAAGATAAGACTCCTTGTGAATTCACTCATTCAGCCATCTTAATTGAGTGTATAATATCTGCCAGGCCTGTGATAAACTCCACAAGAGAGAAACAAGTATTAGACGTGAGCTCAGGCCTCAGATATACATAGTATATAGCCGAGGAGAGAAAACTGACAGCGGAGGAAAGCTCACTGTGGCACAGGCTGTAGGTGCTAGAGATGGCTGGCAGACGATCCACTCCCAATAACCACCAAATGCTTAATGTAATAGAAATATTTTTCATTTAAAATCTTCCCTTGACAAATTTTCACATCATTAGCAGTTAATTTCTTTATGAAATGGTGACATTAACAATATACTTACTCTGTTAGCCGTGTATTAAGTTCAGTGGTGTCATTGAGGTCAAACCAGCCTATTTCTTTTCGTAGAATAGCATGAAAAAACTGTTGCCTAATTTTCTTAATCTGTCGGCCAGCAGCCAAAGTCCAAAATGAAACTTGTATATAGGCAGCAACAAGAACTCCAGCACCTAATCCTGAATAATAATATGCATATCTGGAAAATAATTAGGAAGATTTCTTTAAATACAGTCCTTTATTTATCTCTTTCAGTAACAATATTCAGATTTGGGAATTAATAAGTTTACAGGCTGATCACAAAGACTGTGTAGGCCATTATAAAACATGCATATTAATTTTTTTCTCTTTCCTTAAATTATAGGATGAAATGGCAAATCTATCCACTTGAATTACCAGCCAAAGGTAACATGAAGCTTTACGGTTAACTGCAAAAAACATGATGTTAATAAATCATTTTTAAACTGATATCAACAATTTATAGACACAATTTGACTCTTTCATAATTTATATTCTAGACTTGCATATCTTTTTAAAACTTTTTATTTATTTATTTTTTGGTGGGGGCAGAGGGAAGTAATTAGGTCTACTTATTCATTTACTTTTGGAGGAAGTAATGGGGATTGAACCCAGGACCCGTGCATGCTAAGCATGTGTTCTACAACTTGAGCTATACCCTCTCCCTTAGACTTGCATATCTTAATGTACTGAAAAAGTTCACTACTGTTTACACATTGGCATAAACAGGTTGAGAGGTGAGCCCCCAAAACGGTTCTTAGTGTAAGTTTTTCCATATTGTTTACATAAGGAACAAAAAATCCTCTTCCTAACTGGCAGAATTGTAAGTATTTTTAAAATAGTGTGCTAAAAGGTCATGACTTCAAACCAATTTGGAGTGAAGTCTTAACTAAATTAGAGGAAAGTTAGTATCTTTAAAAATAATAAATCCAGTTTCAATACTTACAAATAGATTTTTAATATGATTTTACAAACTGTTTCCAGCATAGAAGCCTTGTAAGCCTGCTACAGCATACAGACAAGCCTCATTCAAATCAGCAACATTAATTGATATGTAAACATTCAAACATTATGTTATGGGCTTTTGAAATTTCTATTAAGAAGGCCGAAGGAGGAGGAAAATGGTATTAAATGACATTATTAGACCCACTGACAAAATCAGAAGACAGATGGTAGATTAGATCAAAGTACTGTATCAATATCAAATTTACTGACGTTGGTAACTGTAGTGTGGTTATAAAGAGACCTTCCTGTTCTTAGGAACCACACTGAAGTATGTGTGAATAAAGGGCCATGCCGTGTGCAACCGACTTTAAATGACAGGGAAGAGGGTAACAATGACAACAGGCTAAAGAAGGTAATAAAAGGTAACGAGCACACAGGGACTCTTCACACATTGTTCTCATTCGCTTTAAGTTTGAAATTATTTTCAATTAAAACATTTTCTAAAAGTACACCATAAACAAATACTAATGTATACGTATATATATTAGCCAATTACCTAGTCATTTCATCTTCCAGAATTCTGCCTGGATTTAGCATTGACAATGAAAAATTCACTAAATCAAAACAAAACAAAACAAAAATGAGACATTCTTGAAAGGCACTGCCAGGTTTTGAAAATCTTTTCTCTCTTCTCTTTCCTTCTCATTCTCCAGTCATTTAAAAATTTTACTCATGTAAACAGCCCAAGTGTATATATATAGAGAGAGATACACACACATACACACACACACTGGAATTCTACTTCGGCCATAAAAAAGAATGAAATAATGCCATTTGCAGCAACATGGATGAACCTAGAGACTGTCATACTAAGTGAAGTAAGTCAGAAAGAGAAAGACAAATATCACATGAGATCACTTATATGTGGAATCTAAAAATATGAGACAAATGAACTTATTTACAAAACAGAAAGAGACTCACAGACACAGGAAACAAATTTATGGTTACCAAAGGGGAAAGGGGAGGGGGCAAGGATAAATTAGGAGTTTGAGATAAGCAGATACAAACTACTATATACAAGATAGATAAACAACAAGGTCTTACTGTATAGTACAAGGAACTAAAGTCAATATTGTAATAACCTATAATGAAAAATAATATGAAAAAGAATATGTGCATGTATTTGTATGTATGTATGACTGAATCACTAGCTGTGAATCACTAGTCACACCAGAAAATGACAAACACTGTAAATCAACTATGTATGCTTCAATAAAAACAAAAGTTAAGTAAAAAAATAAAGAGCCCAAAGGTTTAGGTGCAGGACACCTAGAGTCCAAATGGGGGAAGATAAGCCCTCCCAGGTTCTGTCCCCATTCTTGAGGTCTTGGGCTTTTAGCAAAGCAGCTTCGTGTAAGGCAGCAGAGAGGAGCTGATGAAGGCCATGTGGAAGGCAAAGAAGGAAAAAAGAAATGGTCCACATAGAAAATACAGGATTGAAGGCGCACTTTTTTGTCTCAGTGGCTCAAAGCATTTTACAGGTACTTGCTTCTGTTGATTTTATTTAAATATATGTGTGTTTTCCCTTCATGCTTCCTCACAGCATAAGTTATAGAAAGGCTGAATTACAGTCATTGCAAAGGAAGAAAAATTAAAGACAAGGAAGATAACTGAGTTGCTGAAAGACTGGTCAGCGGGTCACTGGCAAGCAGTCAGCATCTTGCATTTCCTGTCCTGTTTACCAGCAATCCTGGGTTTTGGTATTTTTAAATCAGTATTAGCTGGAAGGAAATATATTTGCTATTAATTTGAACTAATTTGATAGAAATGTCAAGGTGTCTTGCCTGGTTTTCATGTTTTATTAATAGCTATCACTTATTGAACATTTACTATATGCCAGGCATTGCTCTGAACACCGTACATACATTGTTTGATTTTCATGATGACTCTATGAGGTAGGACTATTTTATAAGTCCCCATTTTGCAGATGAGGAAATTGAGGCACAGAGAGAGAGTAACTTACCCAAAGTCATACAGGTAGCAAGTAGACCGAGAGTCCTAACACCGCTACTGTACAGCTCCTGACACTATACTACGCTGATTGATTCCCATGATAATGACTTATTTTCACTTTTTTAAAAACACAAAGTGAAAAAATAAAAAGGAAACAGCCCATATCTACTGCATTCATAAAATAGCAGGATAAAATATCACCACTGCGTTCTTGAGAAAACATCTCAGGGCAGGCACACACTTCCCATTTACCAGGATGCTAGGAGAGAAACTCATCTTTGTTTCTTTGTCACATGTAAATAGCCCTGAGGTCATGTGTTCTGGGTGCTGTGTATCATTCTTATCTTCTTCTAAAGGGAGATAAAGTTGAAATTTATTTTTTTAAATAAATTTATTTTATTTAAAACTTAAACTACTGTCAGGATCAATTTTACCAGACTTGTGGCCCTGATTGTGGCATAATTTCCCCCTCAGGATTGTTTGTTCTACAGATGTTCCTAGTGAAGTGTTTCTCCTTGTTAATCTCACTCTTTCTCAGATACTAGACTCTTGAGGGGTCACACCCTATTTTACTTCTCTTCTTACCAGTTCAGTTCTGTGTGCTCCTTTCCTTCCTAAGTTCTTAAATATGGCAACTTTGATATGCCAAGTGGGAACTGTGTATGGAATTAAAGACAGACAAGCTATCCTACAGCTGTGTTATTTGTAGACTGTTGTTCAAAATCTTGGAAAACCTCTAGATATGTACAGGGCTGTTTTCCCTCCTAGAATGTGAAATCTTAAAATGAGTTTTACTCTCCTCCAAACCTACCTCTTCTTGATGACAATATTATAACACTGATTGAATCTCCCTCCTGGGAAACAAGAATCCAGGAACATCCCAAATCTAACCTGCTCCTTTCTCAGAGTCCCAAGCCGAGAATGGCAATCTAATTCTGGGCTAATAACCTTAGGGGACTCAGAGCTCCCAGAAAACCAACAGTTCCTGCTGCCTGAGGATAGAGGTGAGACAAACGTGTGTTGTTGTGTTCCCAGGGGATTCTAAATCTGGAATCCTAGATCTGGACATCTCGTGGGATTAGATCTGGAAAGGGCCTCGACCTGGTCTTCTCAGCTGCTTCAGTCTAATAAACAATCTCCAAGTGGTCTGGTTGACTGGCTCACAATGCTATCTGCCTATCAAAATCACATGGGAGCTTGAAAAAATACAGATGCCCAGGCTTTAGCCAAGATGAGTTGAATGAGAACCTCTGGCTAAGCCTAGATCAAAATTCTAAAAAGTTCTAAAAAATCAATTCCCCAATTGATTCCACTGTTCAGGATGGAAAACTCCCACTCTATTCTGCCTGAATGCCTCCCATTACAAGGAAATGGGGAATTCTAGAAGCTGCCTATTCATTTTAGAGAGTTCCCATATAATTCATCCGTTTTACAGACGAGGAAACAAAATCTTAAGAGTGGTTACTTCATTTCCAAGTTCTGACAGCTAGTTTTCCCCAATATTTATTGATCATTTACTATGTTCCAGACATTTTACACAAATTGTCTCATTTAATTCTATCAGTTAAGTCTATGATTATCTTTCAAAGGTGAGAAAAGTAAGGATTATAGAGGTTAAGTAACTTCCCCAAGGTCACAAGCCGATGAGTTAGGGGTCTAAATAGTAACTGTACACCTCAGGATTCTTACACGGGGAGACGTTACACAAGGAATCTGTCATTTTTCATCTCAAAATAAATCAGTGTCTGCCTTCCCTGATTCTGCCCAAGACTTCTTTTATTATATAGAAATACTCAGCATAAGACAGTTGGTGTTTGTCCCCGCAGCTTTGGCAGTGTGGTTAATCAATTAAGGTAACTGGGGCTCAAAAATGCCTTTTCCTCTCATCAGTGAGGCAACCCAAGGACACGCAGGGTGCATTGATTTCTCCATGGAATCTCCTAAATGATGACAGTCACATAGACTTGGCATAAAATATCAAGCTCCTGATATTCTTCAGAAAAACTGTTTCCTGTGACCCTGTTTGGACGCAGCATGTTTTACGCATAGTTTCTGCACAACTGAGTCATTGTGAGGGAATAACCTTGTCACGGAAGCTTTGTTCTGCAGACAAGGACAGGCTCTGTTCATGGTAAGTCACTGTCAGACCCTCTTGTAATTTCAACCTTTTTTTCTTCTGACATCTTCTTCTCATTTGGCTCTCATTAAGCCTAGCTGCCCAAGAATCCAGCAATTCTAAAGAATAAACACCATCTCTGTGAGATGGGCTCTCAAGCTCAGCTAAATACAGCTAGGTACTCTATTTTCTCTTAACTCTTATGATTTTTGCTGAACTCTACAAATCTCAACATACCAAAGAGCTCTCTGGATTTAGAATGAGTATGAAATGTAACAATTTCATTTTCTTCAAAGAGGTGTGTATGAGAATATTGTTTTTACCAGCTACCAAAGAGTGCACATTGAAATTAATAACATTTGAGGGATTTTCCAGTCCAAATCCTCCAAGACAGCCAGTATGCCTAACAACAAATGTGGCTACAGGGGACCAAGTGACATTTAATTTGGAGGCTACTGAAACTACGCTGGCAACTCCAGTGAGTTTATCACTCCAGTAATCACAGGTCTGTAAGGGACTTGCTCATGCCATTTCCCAGAGAGACCTTGAATTTGGCCTTGGGCACAGTACAGGGCATCTGTCTCCCATTCCAGCTTCAAAGCAATTTGGTTGCATAATTAGAAACACACACAAAAAAAAACAAGCAAACTGCTCCAAAGAAGAAAGTTGTGGAATTACCCTGGTGTCAGCAAAAACAAAAACAGGACTAATAAAACTGGACCAAATGCTAACTCACCTGTGATAAGTGCATTGCATCAGATTTTTTCAAAAATTGAATTGTGATAAAATACATATAACTATTGTGACCATTTTAAGGGTATAGTTAAGTCATGTTAAATATATTTACACTGTTGTACAACCAATATCCAGAACTTTCTCATCCTCCCCAACTGAAATTCCATGCCCATTAAATAACAGCTCCTCATTTCCTCCTCCCCCAGCCTCTGGCTACCACTATTCTACTATCTGTTTCTAAGAATTTGGCTAGTCTTGGTACCTCATACAAGTGGAATAATACAATACTTGTCTTTCTGTGACTGGCTTATTTCACTCAAGGTTCACCCATGTTGTAGCATGGGTCAGAATTTCTTTCCTTTTTAAGGCTGAAATAATATTCCATTGTATGTATACAATGCAATTTGTTTATCCATCCATTAATCTGATTCTTTAAAAAGTACATTTACTTTATTTGTCTGTTTTTTGTTTTGTTTTTAATGAACGTACTGGGGATTGAATCGAGGAACTTGCACATGCTAAGCACACACTCTACCACTGAGCTACACCCCCACCCTCAATCTGACTTTATAAAATCCTGAGTTGAAACCAATTTTTCATCGATGTGTTCAAATATGGGTATTATCCTGCTGTGTGTATGTGTGTGTGTGTGTGAGTGTATCTAATAGATCTACAGATTGTATAAAAAGTAAAAGAAAAACATAGAAAATTCCTCATTTCCTTAAAGACTTTTTAAACTATTCTATTTGACTCCAATTTTACCTTTAAGATGTTTGTGCTAAAGTTTTGGCCACTGGTCAAACACAAGTAATCTATTTAAAACTTTTCCAAACACATATTTTTTAAAAAAGAAAGCACAGTTATTTACACTGGAGTATAATGTATATGGTCAGGAGCATGGTTTGGATGACAGAAAGACCTGGGTTTGTATTCTGCCCAAACACTCACCAGCTGTATAACTTTGGACAGGTTATTTATCCTCTCCAAGCCTTGGTGACTTAATGTGTCACAGAAGATAATATTACCTACTGGTAGGACTGTTCTTGTGAGGCTTAAGTAAAATAAGACCTAGCACATAATACACAATGAAAAATTGCTATTATTATGGTTATTTTTATTATAAAGAGGTTCTTCTTAGAGACAATAGTACTTGAGAATAAAGAAGCTGTTTTTGTAGGAGCTTGCTTTAACTATTCAAAGGGTGCTTTTACCAGATTTCTAAAGGGCATTAATATTCATCAATATTTATGTAAAGAGAGCCTGCTGTATAAGTTAAGCAATCCTGTTCTCTTAGGTAATTACACTTAAGCCCTGCAATGCTAACCAAATATATAGTTTTTCAATCAGTGAACACTGAAAATTCTTATTGAGTGTTATCCTAATGGTAGAGTCCACTTTTTCTCAGGTATCTTTACTACGAAAGCTGCCTTTCCTTTGTCAGCTGTTTTCTTTGTATTCCACCATCTGTGCGCCAATAAAGCTTCACTCGGTCTTCTCCAAATGAGTGCCCACAGCTCTCTTGGGAAGAACTGAGCCCTCATGCTTGGTAGAAAGCACGGACATCTTCTTTCTATGTTAAATTTGGCTAACATGTAAATAACTATGTCCACTGGAACCTCACTCCAATGCTTTTGTCACAGCCCCTGACATAGAGGACACTAACTTATGGGACTCCTTTGGCTCTTCAGTAATTACAGTCCTTTTGGTGAGTTTCAGAGCTCATGATTCTTGCACTGAGTCCATTCACTCTTTAGTGTCCTATCAAGTTCCAGTCAACTTTGTTGACCCAAAACTTCGAGAAAGAGAGTGAGTATAATTTTAACAAAAAAGTTAGGGGAGAGAAAAAAAAACAAAACCAGAAGCAGGTCTACAAGCTGAGCATAGCAAAGAAGTACCACCATGCTAACTGATGTATTTTGAAGCTCATCAATAATCACTAATGGGATGAACACAGCATAGACATCACTGTTAGAGTTCCACTGTCCTCAAGTAGAGTGGCTTCCTTACTTTATTTAAATGCAAAGCTTTCTGTATATTTCCTTATTCTATGTAAAAAGTCAAATGGTATACACCATTATTGGTTATTGAAATTGAAGTGAGTACTTGAGGGATTTTCTGAGAATTTTACAACTCCTTCTTTGATTCCTGGAGTCACCCAGATATCCAAACCAATAAACAAGCAGATGATGAAGAGAAAAATCTATTTCTAATCTTTCACTCAGCTAAAGAAGTACTATAGACACACATATTTTTAAAAGTAGAGAAATGCTTACCTGGAAGGGAGAAATTTTCTCCAGGATTAACAAACCTGTCAGTCATTTCCCCAAATACTATCATCATGAGGGGGAGACCTGATCCATGAGTTATGGCCATGATCGTGCCCAAGGACATGAATAACTTATCCTGCCAATCAGAGTATCGAAACTAAAAAAAAAAAAAAAAAAAAAAAAAAAGAAAGAAAGAAAGAAAAAGAAAAGAAAAAATATTTAGTTTGTATAAGAGAAATTTTCTTTTTCCACTATGTAATGTTCTTCAGGTTTTTATTTAAGGTCAGTACTTTCGTAATGGCTGCAAATAAATGTATTAGGGAAGAAAGAGAATTTCCATTCAAATCACCGTCAGACAAATTTCATGATTCTATTTTTTTTTTGTATTCTGTGACAAAATCAATCTAATTCCATTTAAGCAGGATCTTATTCGGTTAAATCACTGCAATATAATCAGAAAGGATGAAGGTTTGCTTCCATTAGGAAACACTGATTGCCCCAGGCTCCTGAGGTAGTAAATTAAGAACAGCTAGGGGCAGACATTTTTCACATACACACACATACTACATCCTTTAAAAAGACATTCAGAATATTCTGGAGGGAGAATTATAAATGGGGGGAAGACACTTCCTCTGAGTTTTGAGGATAAGGTTCCTTTAAGAGGTTTAAGTTAGCTTTTAAAAGGCAGCTCAATAGTGAAGCGCAACAAACATTAAGGAGTGTCAGTGTGTGCACTCAGGGAAGTCTTGCTAGGGAGATGGTGCTCACTGTGGAATCTTGAAGGATAAGGGAGAGCTAGCTGAAGAAGAAATGGGGACTGCAGAGGGAGTGGAGGATGTTGAGGCTTAGAACAGTAGGATGACTCGGAAATGCAGGGAGGGCTCAGGTAACTCCATGCAGTGGAATTCCTGAGTGCACAATACAAAGTGTGGGAGACGATACTGGAGAGAGGTATAAAAGGCCTGGTGGGCCACACCAACGATTCTGGACTTACTACTATCTATAGAAGGGAGGGGTGATACCAGTTGCTACAGTGAAGTACACAATAGCCAAGAACTAACCAGCTGATTAGTGTCATAATATTCCAAAAAACTGTGTCCTTCACCATCTTTTTAGTCCTCTCCAATTTCTCACTTTTTCTTTCCATTTTTTTCTATTTCTTTTTTATTGAAGTATAGTAGGTTTACAATGTTGTGTTAATTTCTAGCATACAGCACAGTGATTTAGTTATACATATATAGATATATACTCCTTTTCATATTCTTTTTCTTTATAGGCTATTACAAGGTAATGAATATAGTTCCCTGGGCTTTACAGTAGGACCTTGCTGTTTACCTGTTCTATATGTACAAGTTAGTATCTGCAAATCCCAAACTCCCAGTTTATCTCTCCCCATTTGTGATTGACCCAGCTATGACTCTCTCTCTTTGTTCTTCTTTCCCCCTCTGCCTCCATCTTCCTTCTCTTAGTTTTCCATTTCTATACCTTCCCCTCTGTCCCTTGAAACTCTCTCCTCTTTTTAACCTTTCCCTCTGCCTATTTCCCCAACTCCACCCACTTTGGGGGACAAGGAATAGTCATCAGGAGAATGGGTGATGAGTCTGGCTTGCCAGAGTGGGGTCCTTGAGAGCTGAGGCTGAGTCAGACCAGGTCAATACACTGCTGCCGCCTGCGCCGCCTGAGGTCAAGAGCACATGGTGGGGAGTGGGGAGTGTGTGTAAACTGTTCTCAAAGAGTTTCAGAAGTTCAGTCTGGGGAGGTCAAGTTTGGTCATCAAACACAGAGGGCAAGCAACAGTGCCAAAAGAGACAAAAGGTCGGAAGCCAGGTGGAGCTTGGAATGGAACAGGGGAGCAGGTAAAGTCAAGAGCAAATGGGGAAGGGTCCCTAAAATTGCTACATAATGGACCAGTGTCCCCAAGGTTCATTTTAGCAGCTCCTGGGGAAGGGAGATATAGCACTTGGGTCTATCGGCCACAGTTCAAGCCCAGGGTCAGTTTGTCATGCAATGTTCTCTTTACTGAAATTTACATGAATTTGGGGAACGTTTTAAATGCTTTTTGTATTACATCTGAAACTAATATAATGTTATATGTCAATTATACCTCAATTTTAAAATGCCTTTCATATTAATTAAATAAAATATTACTGTCCCTAAGCTTAAGTTTAAAATTTCATGAATTTCACAGCAACATCCTAAGTAAACCTAGATTTGTTTTCTGTGATTTTTCAACAAAGTAATACACTTCTAACTTCTACTAGAGCACAGTTTTGTCCAGAATCTCGACCAGAAAAACAACAACAAAATCTATTCATAGGGTGAAAAAGATTACATTTAATTTAAGGTTAAAGTTTCAAATTCAAATGAAAATTTCTATGTTTCTACTTTAAGGTTTGTGGCATTTTGTTTTCTGTAGGAGGCAGATTTAAAACATGTGCATTAAAATCAGATTTAGTCTTACAAGCAATTTATTTTCTGAACCACTAAATTGAAAAAAATTTTACCTTTCCTGAGAGTCTTGAGCAAAAACGCACAAGCAGAAGGGAGAAGAGAAGGAGTAGGGACTTTGTGGTGACATGAGAAACGTGCAACAGTGTTCAAGAGTGTGGATGTTTGGTGTCCTCTCATCCATTTCCTTAATAAGTTGGAGATTCTAGCAGACATGCCACTTAATACCAACTTCTTTGCTATTAAATAACAGCTGTCATAGCTTGAGACATATCTGTCACCAAAAGTGGGCAAACACTTTCTTAGCTCACCTCTCTAAGATATATTACAAATGAAAAACAGATTACACTTCTTCCACAAATATGTAGGCTTGCCTTGGATCAGCAGAAAACAGAATTGTAAACATATCTGAATCCATAATAGAAACTCCATATTTAATCAAATTTCCTGGAAGCCAAATGTGAACATAGGTTTGTTATAATTATTTAAAATTTTCTATAGCTAACAACCACTTTCTTTATTTGCAAGCTTACTTTAAGCTAAATTTGGAGGGTTTTGTGTGAAACAAAGGCAGAGATGCATTCTTCTGAGATTGGTTGGTTTGTTTGGTGCTACAAACACAAGCCCTATTTTCAATTTCCCTGTATACCAGTTAGTTCTGGTATAGCAGCCTACTCCTACCTGTTTTATCATCTGTCCTGAGAACGTGGGCCATTAACTATGACGAGCAAACCCAGGATAGCATGGGTACAGCCCAGAAAACCTATTGCTGCCTATAAACAATCTTAAAGTACTGCTGTAACTATGGATTCAAGACATCAAATTTAAATAAAGACAGAAGGTGTTCACATTTTATATTTTGCAGCTTACCAAAGTTAATGGTCCAATCAAATTTACTTTCTTCACTTTTTTCCTATCTTGGTTGCTGTAAAAAAAATGTTGATTGAATTTAAAACTATTACAAAATATTTCACAGTCAATTGAATATAAATTTGAGTAGTTATCGTATTTAACCATTATATTTTCCAAATATAAAACCGTGATATCCACAAATTGTCAAAATTATCCAGTTTAACACTGAAGGGCAATCACCAACTGCTAAGGTAACTGTCCAAGGTACTACAGGGATCTCTGGATAACCAGGACATGGTCACCTGCCATGCAGAGCTCACACACAGAGGGAAGATGAATATGTTAGCAATGCCTGCCAGATCAATTAATTCTTCTTTTGCTAAAAAATGAAACACATATTGATCTAAAGTTAGTAAAGGATTACAGGGAGTGATGTCAGAAAATCCTTGTGACTCTCCATTCAAAATATATATAGAATTCAATCAGTGCTCACCACTTTCACTACTGTCCCAGTAGACCAGGAGAACTCCTGCCTGGCCTCTCCATATCCTCTTATGCCCCCTTTAGTCTATCCTCAACACAGCAGCCAGAGTTATCACTTAAAAACTCAAGTCATATCATGCTCCTCCTCTGCTCAAAGACCTGCAATGGCTCCCACTTTTCTCAGAGTAAAGCCAGTTGGTTTCTAGGGCCCCACATGATGTTTCCTTGATACCTCTCTGACTACATTTCCCACTTCCGCCCCTGCTTGCTCTGCTCCAGCCACCTTGGTCTCTATGCTGTTGTTCTGTGAACACTTCTAACATATTCCCATTGGAAGGTCTTTGTTACATCTGCCAGGAATGGTCCCCCTCAGATGCCACACAGTCTTCTCCTCTCATTTCTTTCAAGTTCTTACTCAGATTTTGCCTTCTCAGTAAGACCTACCTTAGCCACCCTACTAAAAATTGCAAACGATCTCCTTTTTACACTCCTGACTTCTTTAGCTTTGATTAATATTTTTCCATAGCATTCATTATCTTCTAACATTTGCTGTAGTTTACTTATTCAGCATATGTATTATTTACATCTGTCCTCCATACAATAAATGCAAACTCTAGGAAGGAATAATTTTTATTTTAACCTGAAACATATTTATTTAGCTTAAATGTCCAAGTAGGTGATAAAGTTTTACCCATAGCACTTGATTCCAAATTACTTAACAACATTTGCTAAAATCAAAGGGCAGCCATCTGCAGTGAAATATGTTCAAAACAGCATGAGTGGAAAAACATATAACTAACTCTCAATTTGCCTGAGATAACTGAAATATGCTGAACTTCCTTTAATGTATACACTTTAGTCTGCTTTTTATAAAAATGTGTCTCGTTACACTTAATCTCATAATCTTACAATCTTATTCTTAGCTTTCTGCATTTTTCTTTCCCACACAAAGCTGTGAGCTCCACTTCTGAGAACTTCCTTGGGTTCTACTGTGTCATTGCATCTTTTGCAGGGATAACCCCTTTCTACACTCATCCAGTGTTCAGCCAGTGCAACCCATAAACAGTTTTCTTTGTGAAAATGATATCTATTTATAGATTCACAGTCAGTTCCAAATTGCCAGCTGATGAAAGTCACATTTTTTTCTAGTAGGAATGATACAATCCATGGGTTTTCCAATTGTATATGGCAAAAACTAAATTTCCTGTGAATGGATACCATGGTACACAAAAGGAGTAAAGCAAGAGCACTGTATGAAGAAGTTAACAGCCTACAATACTTCAGTTTAACCATCAGATAGGCATATTTTCCGTTGGCTAATCAGGCCCCTTGCAGCTTGAGGACATGCTACAGAACCAGATAAATTTGTCCCTCTGGGTGATTACTGGATGATACAGGTCAGTTAGTTCTGGGTGGCCTGGTAAGAACTCAGAGACCACAAGAGCCTCATAAACTGTTTGAGGTGAAGGGGGAAATGATTCACTATTCCCACAGTGAAAGAGAAACAAAGCCAACGTGCAGTCTGGTCGCTTCTGCCCTTATTAAGGCCCCCGAAGTGGAGATTAACAAGCGTTTTGGGAACCAAAGAGCCGGCGCTGGAAGAAAGACATGCGAAGCAAAAACATAGGGGAGATCTCCCCGTCGCATTTCAACAAAAACTGCGTTGGAAGCGTAGGTTATGGAAGAATGAGGCTGCTTAAGGTCTCCCTCCTCACCGACCATAGGGGAAAGATACCAAACTGCCTGCCAGAATCGCCCAGTGCTGGAAGGAGAGGGGTGGGGTGGGTAAGACGAGGAGAAAGAGGAAAAAACGACGGGATGAAAGACTTTTTTGCTTCACCACCCTTGTTTAAAAAGCACAGCCATCAACAGCAGATGTCTGCCGTTCTATAAGCACGAAAGATCAGATGATGTTTATGAAACTTGTCTTTTAAAGTTCTGAGTTATATGACGCAAGGGCTGTTATACCACACAGCTATTCATCGAATCACCCTGCAGAGAAGTGGGCACTTTGTAGCACAGCCTCTTCTTTCTGAGCCTGTTGCAAAAGAAGCCTCAGTGACATTCCTCGAGGAAGGGAGAACCTCAGACAAGACTCTCTAAAGAAACTCCAACACAGGCCAAAGGCATCACCAGATCATCTCAACTTCTTTCCTCGGCCCAATTTGGCGCAGCTGATTCCCGTGTAACGGAAAAGCGATGACCGCGGGTGATGTACCTGCCGTAACCCAGTTCAAAGTCCGCCAACGCTCTCTCAGAACTCCGGACTGTGGCCACGCTTCCCATCTCGAAATCCATCTCAGCCTGGGGAGAAACCACAGCCTCAGGTCCATGTGCACCCGCCCCAGCTCGGGGAGGTAAATCAGCCTCCCCGCAGCACCCCGGTGGGGTCAGAGCTGGTGCGCAGGTCGCTGTGTCCCGGGACTCCGCGTGGAGGTCGCGCTGCCCCGCCCGGCGCCCGCCGTCCCCGGAGTCGCCCGCCGCAGCCCCGCGCGCCGGGATCACCCTCACCTGGGACCTCGCGCGTCTCTGGCCGAGTCTCTGGGCGCGCGGGGGCTGCAGCCGCCAGGCCTGGACTTTGCTCTTGGCGGCCTCGCCCCCGCCCCCCGCGCGCATCCGGCCCCAGTGACGCCTCCCGCTGCGCCCGGGCGAGGGCCCAGGGCCGCAGGAGCCGCTCCCGCCGCCCGCCCGCCTCGCCCCGCAGGCCAGGCGCGGACTGGGACCCGATGCGCCGCCCTCGCCGGCCGCAGCCCACCCCGGCCCACCGCCAGCGCTGGGCTCGCCGCCCCAGCTGCCGTCGGCCGATAAGCCAACCTGATGCGGAGAACCCCGCTTGACGGGCCACCCAGGACCCGCCCCCGCCTCCCCAAAGTGGCTGTCGCACTCCCTCGGCGCTCGATTTGCTTTTTAAATCCATGAGAGGGACAGTTTCTGGACGCTCACCGGTCATGGGGCGGCCGAGGACCAAGAGCGAGCACTAGTCTCGCCTCCCACTTCTGCATCCCAGGTCTGCTCTCAGGCGCCCGGAACCCAAACCACCTCCAGGGAAGGCGAGAGCTCACCAGGGCCGCCCGGAAACACCACGTAAGCTACTCGGACGAGAACACTGCCAGTGCCTTCTTAGCACTTAGGGACACAGAACTTTAAGGCTGGAAGGGACTCTGGAGATCGTCTAATTCAAAACTCGCATCTCTTACGTAAGAAACTGACGCCCAGAGAAGTTAAGACAGTCCTGCCTGAGGCTGCATCATTGAGACCAAGGTCTAGTTTCCAGGGTCCTCCCCTGGCATCCTGCTCTGATCCAGGACTTCTCCCTGTGCTAAGCTGTCTCTACACCTAGTGCCCACTTGAGTCCCCTGTATGGTTTTCTTCTGATTAACCTTGCCACACTCCTTCGAAAAGGAAGGATCTAAAACAGGGAGGGAACAATATCTTATCACGGCTTTGAAGCCAGTGGGATTCAAACTCAGAGCTTCACATCTGGTTGGCTACATGACCTTGGACACTTTGTTCATTTCTCTGTGCCTCAGTTTCCTCATATGTAACATGAGGATGAAACATCTCCCTTCCCAGGTCACTGTGAGGGACAAATGAACACAGGAGGTAAAAGGAGCCAGTACTGAACCTAAAACAGTACACCTCAACCAGCATGGCCTTCCTTCTTCTCCACCAGGTAGCAGGATTACCTGCTGGTCCTTGCTCCTGCTCTGTCTTCTTAACTCAAAAGTCATCCCATGGCTTTCTTGGGTTCCCAGAAAACCTTAAAGCAGAGCATCCTATAAGAGGAGGTGTTGTCAGCAGACCTTGGTAGGAATCTCACCTCTGCCACTTACTAGCTGTCCAGTCTTGGGCAGTTTATTTAATTCTTGGTTTAGTCTCTGAATCCATAAAACAGGGGCTTTAGGATTAGACGTAATGTGTGTAAAGTGCCCGGCATGTAGGAGGCTCCTAATAAATGATATCTAGTATTATAGTTAAAAGGGTTAGAAGAGGCTGATGAGGAAAGATGGATGGGAGCCAGCAGCTCTGGCACTCACTCTGAAACACACTGCTTATCTATATACCCTGCTCTGCTGTTATCTTGAGCTAGGTGGAACTTGACTTGAAGACATGCTGGGGGTTGAATGAAACTATCCATGTTCTGGAATTATGTGATAGAAATTAATCTACTTAAGCATTTTTCCTCAAAATATTTTTCCTCCTTCTCTAGTCTAGCATAACCATGAGATCTATTCTTGGATCAACCAGAGTTCCTCTTCCTCATGAGTCTAATAGGTGGTCAGATCACTATTTTAAGATACTCTGGGACTAAGCTGTTGGAATTGTTAAGTTTGAAAGAAAGCTTGGTGGTGACTAGAGGACATTAAAACTTAGTAGTCTATTAATTTCCAAATTATACAAACAGCTCATACAATTCAGTAATAAAAAAAAAGCAGCCCAATCCAAAAATGGGCAGAAGACCTAAATAGACATTTCTCCAAAGACACACAAATGGCCAATAGGCATATGAAAAGATGCTCAACATTGCCAGTTAACAGAGAAATGCAAATCAAAGCTACAATGAGGTATTACCTCACACCAGTCAGAATGGCCATCATTCGTAAGTCCATAAACAATAAATGCTGGAGAGGGTGTGGAGAAAAGGAAACCCTCCTACACTGTTGGTGGGAATGTAATTTGGTACAGCCACTGTGGAAAACAGTACAGAGGTTCCTTAAAAAAGTAAAAATAGACTTACCATATGATTCCACTCCTGGGCATGTATCTGGAGAAAACTCTAATTTGAAAAGACACATATACTCCAATATTCATAGCAGTAGTATTTACAATAGCCAAGACATGGAAATAACCTAAATGTCCATTGTCAGATGATTAGATGAAGAAGTTGTAGTATATATACACAATGGAATACTACTCACCTGTAAAAAAAAGAATGAAATAATGCCATTGCAGCAACATGGATGGACCTAGAGGTTATCATACTAATAATTAGATAATTGAAGTCAGACAGAGACAAATAGCATATGATATCACTTATATGTGGAATCTATAAAAAATGATACAAATGAACTTATTTACAAAACAGAAGTTGACTCACAGACATAGAAAACAAAGTTAAAGATACCAAGGGGGAAAAGGGGGGAGGGCTAAATTAGGAATTTGGGATTAACAGATACAAATTACTATACATATAATAGATAAATAGTAAGGTCCTAATCTATAGCACAAGGAACTACATTCAATATCTTGTAATAACCTATAATGAAAAAGAATATATGTATGTATAACCAAATCACTATGGTGTATACCAGAAACTAGCACAACATTGTAAACTAACTTCAGTAAAAACAAAACATAACAAAACAACCTATAAGGAGATAGTAGCCTGTTCAGTTTCTATTTTAAAAAATCATAGGGGACTGAAAAGGCAGATACTTGAGAAAGTAGGAAGCTTCTGAACTAAAAACAAAAACAAACAAACAAAAAGTACCCAGAAATAAGACAAGTTTGCTGATCTGAGTCAGTTCACAAAGTTGTCCCTGTAAGAAGTGTACACTGTGCGTTTTCCGCATCTGTGGCAGAAGTAAGAATCTAGGACAAGAGGGTATTTATGAAGAGAAAGGAGCCATGCTTACATGACTTTATGTGTTTGCTTGTGTTACAACCCATTCCAAGGGCTCCCTTTATATTTATTTAGTAACGGTGAAACAATTTCACCTGGTGCATCCATCTGGTTATTCATTCATTCAAAAATGATATTTAAGCCACTGTGAAAAACTGAAGATTTCTTGATGACACTCAGGCTGTAAGAAAACTTAACTTTCTTTTGGTGGTAGGATATTGAGATATACTGCTTTGTTCTCACCGATGTAGAGTTAATGTCCTTCCTCCATTCTGTCTCACTTTCGCTTTCTTTTGAATCAGTTAAATATTTTTATTCTTAGGTTTCTTTTCCCTTAACTTACTAAATATATATTCTTTTATTTTCTATTTAATAGTTAATTCTTTCCTAGAGATTATGACATATCTTTGACTAATCAGTGGTGCTTTCCCCTCTTCCCAGACAATGCAAGAACTTTAGACTTCTCAAGCCTCATTTACCCACCTCTGACTTACACACTACTGTTGTCATGTACTTTCATTTTTTCTATTTATGACCCTTATGAGAATATGATTACTTTGTAGTCAATATCATCTAGATTTATCTATATATTTATTATCCTTTTTTTGCTCTTTATTTCTTCCTACAACCCAGAGCCACTATCTTGGATAATTTTCCTTTTACCTGAAACACTTTTTTGTTTCCTTTAGTTGGTTATAAATTTTCTCTACTTTTTTTAACTGAAAATTTATTTCACCTTTATTTTAAAACATTATTTGGAGATTTGCCTCACTGGATATCAAGAGTTTTATTATGAAACTATAGTAATCAAGGCAATGTGTTTTGGACAGGGATAAACAAAATTAAAGTGAAACAGAATAGAGATCTTATAATTGATAGAGCTAGAATTCTAACCCAAGCAGTGTTCTTAGCCATTATATTAACTAGGGTAGGGAAGTGGGGATAGAGAAGATCAGTCAAACGTATTGGATCCTTAAACACCTTTTTCCAATCCATTGATACCACCACCTCTTAACTGTTCATCAGTCAGTGAACTATCTTCCTTCATCTTGCAGAAATCTGTGACCCCTTTGCCTTCTCTCTTATCAGGTTTGCTTGGTAAAACCACAACCCTGGCTAATTTAAAGTACCCAACTACTGCAAGCTTCCACTATGCAGCAGAGCATGGCTAAAGAAAAATACAAAACTGTCTGAAGTTTCACCATGAAACTAAATGGCCCATTACTATATACTTAATGTATTTATTATGCTTATTACTTATCATCTGCTCTGTGGGATGCAAGATTTGTAAGGACAAATTTTCTTTTTCTGTCTTATCCACTGGTATATCCCAACCTTTGCTGCCCAACAGTCATAACTGCTTTCTTAGTTCATTCATGCTTGTATTTTCCTAGATCATTATTTCATCCCTCCCTTTCCTCAAACATCTATCATCTGTTCCCTATGTTCACGTTCTGCTGAAGTACTGCACTTTTTATTTCATTGATAAAAATCCCAGTGTTCAAAAGGGAACCATAACTTCCCACCATGACATCTGCCCACGTACCAGCATCTGTACCCAACAATCTGCCTTCCCACTTGTTTCTCTAAATGAACTGTCCATGGCCCCAACTGCAGACAGTCCTTTTGTTTGTACTTTTATGCTACAGATCCCACTCCTCAAGAATGACTTTTTAAAAAAATTTTAATTAATTTTTAGTTGAAGTATAGTCAGTTGACAATGTTGTATCAATTTCTGGTGTACAGTATAGTGATTCAGTCATACATATACACACATATATTCTTTTTCATTATAGGTTACTACAAGATATTGAACATAGTTCCCTGTGCTGTACAGTAGAAATCTGTTTATCTATTTTATATAAAGAATGACTTCATTACGAGCCATTGTCCCCTCTCTCTCCTGCCTCATCAACTTTTCCATCCCAGCTAGACTATCCCCATTAACATACAAACATGCTGTTTACCTTAACAAAAAACTTCCTTGATTTCATTTCCCCTACCAACTACCACATTTCCCTTTCTCTTTGCAGATAAACTTCTTAAAAGAGTTACCGCTAGCACTTTCTCCATTTCCTGTCCTCCTGTCCTCCCTTAAACACACTATAATCAGAGGTTTGACCCTCTGCCACTACCAAAACTGCCCTCGTGAGTCACCGATAACCTCTATGTTGCTAAATCCAAAGGCCAATTCTTTGTCCTTATCTGACATTGACAAATTCAAGCAGTTGACAAATTTATCTTTCTCTCTTCCTTAAAACATTTTCTTTACTTGGATTCCAGGATGCTATATATTTCTTGGATTTTTTTTTAATGCTTTACTGGTCACTCTTTCCCAGTCTCCTTTGATGTTATTGGAGCACTGGAGTGCTCCAAGTCTCACAATTTGGACTTCTTCTCTGTCTATTCTCACTCCCTCTGTAATCTCAGCCAGTCTCATGGCTTTAAATACCATGGGTATCCAACGATTTTGAAATTATTATTTCAAATTTAGCCTAGCCTAGATTTTCTTCCTGAACTCCTGGCTCACATATACCACTGCATCTTTGACATCTCTATGTGGATATTTCATGTGCCCACTAAACTGATCTTTCTCCCAAGCTGGCCCCTCCAACAGGATTTTTTTTTCCATTTCAGCTGGCAGCTCCAGCCATCCAGATGATCAGCAAAAATATGAGAGTCATCCTGCATTCTTCCTTTTCTTCTACACCCCACACACAGTCTGTCAGGAAATCCTATTGGCTCTACCTTCAAAATATATCCAGCATATGACCACTCCTCTCTCTCCAGTTCTGCCACCATAGTGCAAACCACTCTGATCTCTCACCTGAATTACTACAATAGTGTCTTAACAATCTCTCCGTTTCTGTCTTTGCCTCCTCTCCTGCCTTTGTCCATTCTCAAAGCCGCAGCCAGAGTGGTTTTTTTGAATGTGAGTCAGATCGTGTCACTCCTCTCCCCACAATTCCCCAGGAGCCCCTAGTTCATTCCGAGCCATGACCTGCAGTGGTTTGCCTCTTCATAACGTCTCTGACCTCGTTTTCTACTTCTTCTCTCGCTGCCTCACTCCTGCCAGCCACACTGGCTTCTTGGATGTTCCTCAAATAAGACAGACAGAGTTCCACCTCAGGGTGTTTGTGCCGATTGTTCCCTCTGCCCCAAATTTTCTTCCTTCAAATAACCACACAGCTAAAACCCTCACACCTAGAAGTCTCTTCTAGATTACTATCTCTTCAATTAGACAATCCTGACTTCCCCTTTAAAAAGCACATCCTGTACCCTTAGGACTCTCAGTTCCCCTTACTCTGCTTCGATTTCTCTTCCTACATCATTTTTCACCTTCTAGTACACTATGTAATTTGTGAAATGATTATGCTTGCTGTTTATTGTCACTCAGTAGTATACAAGACCCATGAGAATAAAACTATAGTTTCATTCACCGAGATATCCAACATTCGCTGCCCAAACTTCCTATGTGCCCAGACCCTAAGACCCTATGCAAGGATTTGAGCATAGAAAGAAAAACAGGGCTTAATTTCTGCCTCAGAATGGATGGAGAACAACCCAGCACAACAATCAGATCTAGGCAGAGTTTTATAAAGTTACAGGGCCCCTCACACATATACATTATCCCACTCAATTCTCAAAACAAGAAGCATGTTTAAGGTAAACAAGTAATGAGCCATTATTCCCAGTTTAACGATGTGGAAATTGGGATTCCTAAAAAAATAGGTGAATTTCCAGGAGGCTAGGACACAAAGGAATTAGGACTCCATGGAGAAGACTACTGCCAGGCAGAGGCCAAGCCTATTTATGTATCTAGCCCCCTCAGCACTAGAGGCTCATCAAATGTGTCTGGAATAGAACAATATTTTTAAGCTATAACATAAAAGGCTTATATGTAAAAAAATAGCATCCTGTAAGTAAGGGTCAAAGGGAAAAACAAACTCCATCTACCAAAGTGTTTAAAAATATGTATTATATAATATTTTATATAATATTATAATTGAGTATACTCTGTTATATAACATTTTATATTATATTCAAATAAAAATAAATTTGCAGCAGTTTTCCCTGAAGAGAGAATGATGGACTCAGTTCTCTGTCCAGTTGACTTTTGGCTTGATAACAATATGCTCTGTGGTCTTTCTGCTCTTTATTTGTGGCTAACAGTTCTCTAACGTTTCATCTCTGAAGATAGATGGTTAGATGCTATCTTTGACTATTGTATTTGCATGTGACCACATTTTACTATATCCTGTTTCCCAAATATTCTGCCACCAGTACATCTGCTTAAATCTTCCATCTTCCTTTCCAAGTTTGCAGATCTTGATTTCTCCTGTCTTCACTTTCTTCAAAACATGTTACACCTTACACTTTTCTCCCAAAATTCTTTTTTTAAATCTTTTCACCTGCTTGAAAAATAAAACAAAAATCCCTCTCCACCTCTGACCTCTTATTTCCTAAAAAAATCATTTACTTTTGGTCTCACTTTTCTTTTGCTCATTATAAAATTCATCACATTAGGCCCCAGCACATTGGAAGGCATTCATAAGATACTGAAGATGAAGGCAGTGTTGATTTCCAATGGAACTGGCTTTCATTGTTATTTCAATGAACTTCTCCAATCAAATCTTTCTCACACCCTCTTAAACCAGGGTGGACTTGCAAGGGTACCAGGAGCAAATTTAAAGCAGTTGGGAAGACTATGCTATCAATCACCAAGTGTCATTGCCACCAGGATAGAGTAATGGCACATTGAGAGTTCCAAGGTCACGTTGCCTAATGGAAGTCTTGTGTTCTGTGAGGGTTATGGTAACTGCTAGGTGGACAGGAAGGGCTGTAGGGTGCCAAGGTCAGAGATTAAATGAATAAGCAGGAGCCAGGGTCACTGTGCTTTAGGTCACTTATGTTGACTTACTCTTAAGGTTATTCTGAAACTATACCTTTTCAAAATATTGTACTTTGCTACAGATTAAAATACTTGCTCATATCATACCAAAATATCTATAAACAATATAACAAAAAAGAATAGTAACACCAGGTTTGCGTTTGATGCTAGTTTTCAGTTCCTTATAGAACTATTTCCTAGCCCTAAAATTGTGGCATTCTAAGGTTCTTCAATCACTTTAAAGCGTGTTGTGAAATGTTCAGAAATCTACCAAAGCAAAATTAACTTGGGTTTCCAATCATCTGTGCATTATTTTTGAAACACTACTATCAGGTAGAATCTATGACTCTCTTATTTCCCTCCTTTGCTGTCTAGTTTTTTCATAGCTTTTTTAGTTCTAAGTATTGCATTATGTATACATAATTTATCATAGTCCTCTGTTGTCATTTTATCTGTTCAATTAAAGTGTAGAAATCTCATCTTCCTTATCTCCATTTACCCTCTTCTACTTATAATACAATTGTGTTATATATTCCTTCTACATATATTTAGAACCGCACCAGACAATGTGGTTAACTTTTAAAATAAATTTTTGCTTCAACCATCAAAAACATTCAGTAAACACAATAGGAGAAGAAGAGTCTATCGTATTTACCGATATTTTTGCTTACCATGTTCTTCCTTCCTGATATTCCAAGGTTCTGTCTTTTAATCATATCTTTTCTGTTTAGAGAACTTTCTTTAGCTGTTCTTTTAGGGTAGGTTGGCTGGTGACAAATTCCCTTAGTTTTCCTTCACTTGAAAATGTCTTTATTTTGCCTTCATCCCTAAAGGATGGTTTCACTGGATATAGGTTTCTGGATTGACAGTTTTCTTTCAGCACTTGAAAAAAGGTGTGCAACTTCCTTCTGGCCCCCATGGTTTCTGATGAGCGATCCACTGTCTGTTTTCCCTGTAAAAAGGTATCATTTTTCCATTGTTGTTTTCAACATTTTTTCTTTATATTTAGGTTTTTTGGTCTTTGTTCAGAGCAGTTTAAGGCTTATAGCAAAATTAAGCAGAAGAGACACAGATTTCCCATATACCTCCTGTCTCCACACACACATAGCCTCTCCTTTATCAACATTCCCAACCAAAGTGGTACAATTGTTACAATTGCTGAATCTACATTAACACATCATAATAATCCCAAATCCACAGTGTACATTAGAGGTCATTCTTGATGTTGCATATTCTATGGGTTTGGAAAAATGTATAATGACATGTATCTGTTATTACAGTATCAGAGTATTTTCACTGTCCTAAAAATCCTCTGTGTTCCAACTATTCATCTCTGCCATCCCCACCCCAATGCCTAGCAACTACTGATGTTTTTACTCTCTCCAAAGTTTTGGAGTTTCAGAATGTCATATAGTTGGAATTAGATAGTATGTAGCCTTTTCAGATTGGCTTCTCTCACTTAGTAATATGCATTTAAAGTTCTTCTGTATCTTTTCATTTCTTGATAGCTCATTGTTTTAAATGCTGCATAGTATTCCATTGTCTCGATATACCACAGTTTATTTATTGATTCTTACTGAAGGCCATCTTGGTTGATTTCAAATTTTGGCAATTGTGAATAAAGCTGCTATTAACATCCTGTGCAGGGTTTTGTGTGGAAGTAAGTTTTCAGCTCCTCTGGCTAAGTACTAAGGGTATAATCACTGGATTGTGTGGTAAGAGTATGTTTAGTTTTGTAAGAAACCACTAAACTGTCTCCAGAAGTGGCTGTACCATTTTGCATTTCCACTGGTAATGGAGAGTTTCTTTTGCTTCACATCCTAACCAGCACTTCTTGTTGTGAGTGTTCCAGATTTGGCCATTTTAATAGACATCTAGTGCTATCTCATTGTTGGTTTAATTAGCGTTTTTCTGATGACATATGATGCGGGGTGTCTTTTCATATGCTTATTTGCCATCTGTATATATTCTTTGGTGTGGTGTGTGTTAAGAACTTTAGCCCAGTTTTAAATTGGATTGTTTATTTTCTTATTTTTTTTTATAACTTTTTAAAAAATTGAGGTACTGGGGATTGAACCAGTACCTTGTGCATGCTAAGCATGCACTTTACCACTGAACTATTCCCCACCCCTTCTTATTGTTGAATTGTAAGAGTTTTTTGTATATTTTACACAACAGTCCTTTATCAGATATGTTTTTTGTAAATATTTTCTTTCAGTCTGTGACTTGTCTTCTCATTCTCTTGATGTTTTCCCCAAAGCAAAAGTTTTTCATTTTAATGAAATCCAGCTCATCAATTATTGCTCTCATAGATCACGCCTTTGGTGTTGTATCTCAAAAGCCAATGTCATACCGACTGGTTTTCTTCCACGCTATCTTCTAGGAATATTATATTTTTGCATTTTATATTCAAGTCTATGATCCATTTTGAGTTATTTTATGAAGGGTATAAGGTCTATGTCTGGATTCAATTTCTTTACACGTAGATGTCCAGTTGTTCCTACACCAATTGTTGAAAAGACTATCTTTGCTACACTGTATTGTCTTTGTGCCTTTGTCAAAGATTAATTGACTATACTTATGAAGGTCTATTTCTGGGCTCTTTATTCTGTTCCATTGGTCTATTTGTCTGTTCTTTTGTCAATATCACACTGTCTTGATTACTGTAGCTTTATAGTAAGTCTTGAAGTTGAGTAGTGTCAATCATCCACTTTGTTCTTCTTCAATATTGTGTTGGTTATTCTGGGTCTTCTGTTCTTCCACATAAACTTTAGAATCAGTTTATCAATATCCACAAAATAACTTAGTTGGGACTGCTTTGAATCTATAGATCAAGTTGGGAAGCACTGACATTTTGGAAGTAGTGAGTCTTTCTATTCATGAACATGGAATATCTTCCAGGCTCCCCATTAGCTGAAGCCAAGAAGGCAATCTCCCAGGGCAGAGTGCAGAGTGTGGAGAGAAGGGAGGAGAGCAAATATAGAAGGACAAAAGGAAGATATTTGGCACATGTCTCAAGGTGGAAGAATCTGGAAACCGGCAAAGATATCTGAACACTACCATTTTCTGCCCAGCGTGTCTATTCATGCTTCACATAATGCTTTTGAAGAGGGCACCTACTCTGTCAAAATACTGTATTGAAAACAGTGAAGACTTTCAGACACAGAAAATAAACTTATGGTTACCAGGAGGGGAAGGGGGTGGGAAGGGATAAATCAGGAGTTCGAGATTTGCAGATACTAACTAATATATATAAAATAGATAAACAAGTTTATACTGTATAACACAGGGAATTAAATTCAGTATCTTGTAATAACTTATGGTGAAAAAGAATATGAAAATGAATATATGTATGTGTATGTATGACTGAAATATTATGCTGTACACCAGAAATTGACACAAGATTGTAAACTGACTATACTTCAATTAAAAAAACACAAAACAAAAAAACAACCATTTTCCTTTGGCATATTTATTTCTTTCCAGTTTTTGTCTATATATACATGTTCCAGACCTGGGCTCCCTGACCCCAAAGAATTTTATACCATATTTTAGTCTAAGGAGGTAGATTATTGCAGCCATAGTGTTTTCCAAATAATTCACATAGTCTCTGCCATAGCTAGGCTAGAACGGCCATTTTCCCCAGGCAACATAGCTAATCCATGGAAAAATGACTCATTGCCTTAGTCATCTATTTAAACTCCAAGAATGGGAGTAGTGGGGTCATTGCCCACACTGACAGACATGTTTCTCACAAGAAGGAATTGAAGGGGGACAATGAATTCTTTGGGAAATGAAAAAACACTGTCATACCCAAATTCTGCTAGAACAGAAGAGCCTCCAATGCAAGCTTTTTAATTACAGAAATAAATATCAGAATTATGACCTTGATAATATTGTTTAGTTTTCTCTACATCTTCACTAAAAAGAAAAAAAAAACTTCTTTCCCTCATGTTGCCGTTTTCTCTCCTCCTCAAATAGAATAGTGTGATTTCTGGCCTGAGATGCTGGGATGTTGTGCCCCTTGCTGTCTGTGGTAGAAATAATCCAGCCACAGAAGCTCACAAGCACATTACCTACATGTGTGCAAGGGTTGCAAGGTCGGTTTCTAAAGTGTGTTTTCTTCCTTTACTTATGGAGTTTGTAAAAGGGTAATATGTTCAGCCTCGTAAATCAACAAAGTTAAATGTGATTTATTTATTTAATTATTTATTTTGTAGTTATCCTTTTTTTTTCTAACTTTTCTTATTGAGTTATAGTCATTTTACAATGATGTGTCAAATTTCAGCATAAAGCACACTTTTTCAGTTATACACGAACATATATATATTCAATGAATGGATAGTTAAATGTGATTTATAAGATCTCACTGCATAGTCCATTTGTAGGAATGTGGACACCCTAAAGTAAGGCATATCTGAATACTCATTACTTCAAATAAACCACAGCAAGAATAAAAATATATCTATTCTGGCACACCAGTCCCTTCAGGCTTGGGTCCTACCTGACTGCCCAGACTCATCCCTGTGGAGGCCACTACCCACTTCTTCAACACCCACCACCTGAAACTGACCTCCCCGAGTCACTTTGGATCCCAGCCTTCCAGCCTGTTCTTCACTGCTCTCCATATGCATATATTTTCCCTACTGTCCATCTGACAAGCAGATACTCGGTTCTCCAGGAAGCTTGTTTAACCCTCAAACCACTCCCAGAAGAAGTGATGGCTCTCTTCTTGGTTCCCCAAGAAGTCTTGCCTCATGGTACCTATACACGTTACTAAACTTGTTCCTGTCTCCCTAAACTGTCCTCGTCTAATCATTGTACTCTCAGTATTTAGTCCAGTAGGCACATAAGTGCTAAGTGCATAGATAACAAAACAGAACTTCTTTTTCATCCAAGAGAACTCATAGCCTGGAAGAGCAAGGAAAATGTGAACTGAAGGTAACCAACTTTTTTTGTGTGTGCTATATTCTATATGTTGAGCATTGTCCTAAATATCTTATTATAATATTTACTGATCAAGAAGGAATCCAATAAAGTAGATATTGAAATCCCTTAAGTGCTAATGAAGAAATAAAGGCATAGAGAAAATAAGTAACTTGCCCAAAGAATCATACAGGTAAGAAACAGGCGGCCAAAAGAGAAACCCAGGTTGTCTGACTGGAGAACCAGGGTGCTTCTCCACATAACAAGTGGCAATCAATAAGAGGGAAAACGCTTAAATTTAGCTGCCAAGTGGAGACAGCAAAAAGGTTTGGTTTCTATGACCAAAACTGGCTCTTTTGAAAAAGTCTAGGTTAAAACATTTCATCGTGTATCTTTGCCCCTTGCACAGATCTGCAACCATTCCAGCTTTTCTCTCTGCTATTCTGATTGCTCCGAACACCAAGGGCAGAGGTCTCTCACCTTGGTGCTAGAGTTCCAAGTGTGACAAAGGACTGTAGTTACAGAAAGTGTTCCTGAAAATCTTGTTTAGTCTTTTTCTGAGAGCCACAAATCTTTTATTTTTAATTTAACAAATATTTTTTACTGAGGACTTTCAATGTGCCAGGTATTGAAAGAGATGCTGGGGTACAATGGTAAACCAGGTGCCCACAGCCTACAAGAATACTTCTGAAGATCAAGAGTTAAGGTTAGTGAAAGTCCTTGACAAGCTCTGGAACCAGAAGGGTTCTTACTTGTTCTAGTTATTAGTTGGCTTAAAATAACGGTTTTTATAATCTCTTACGGTTCTACGGATTGACTGGGTTCAGCTGGGTGGTTCTCATCTCATGAGGGTGCAGTCAGATGCTGGCTGGGGCTGTAGTCATCTGAAGGCTTGACTGGGTTGGATGTCTGGGATACCCACACATGTGGCTGGAACTTAACACTGGCTGTGGGCTGGCAGCTCAGGTGAGTCAAGTCATGTGGCCTCCCCATGTATCTTGGGCTGCTTCTTAGGGCATGGTGGCTGGGTTGTGAGAGGGAAAGGTAATCATAGTTCAGGATCTGCTCTGCAGCTTACAACATTCCCAAACTCCATCCTGTTAGGCAGGGCTCCCAGAGGAAAGCAGGCATCTCTGCTGACCCCACCAGGGTGTCTCATGCCACTCTCTGCCTTGCTCAGCCAGCCCCAACCACAACATCCTTCCTTCTGTACTGCAAATGCTTTAATGTTTCCTCTACCAGAAATGCTGTCCCTTCACCTCTCTGGCCTGTCTTCCCCACCCCCATCCCTTCCTGGGTAACTCCTTTTCATTTTCCAGATGTTGGCCCAAATTATTATCATTTCAAGAATAGCAAATCTTTACATCAAGTTTAACCATCTGATTCTCCTCTTTCTTCTCTAATTTTTTGTTGTTAAATAATTATAGACTCACAGGAAGTTGCAAAATTTGTAGAGTCCTGCGTACCCTTTATCCAGCTTCCCTGAAAGATGGTGTGCAGTAGCTGCAGTACAAAATCAAATCCAGGACATTGACATTAGTACAATACGATTACCAGACAACTCTAATGTCTTAAAAATTTTTTTTTCTTTTACAGAATTATGGACACAATATTCATAAGCCTGTCCCTTTTAATTTGGCAGAGTGGGTAAGGCTGGATCATAGTTCTTATGGTAATGATGGGTTCCCCTCCCTATTTTTTATACAAAACTATATGGTCTTAGATAAGAATCCTCTTAGTATATCTTGCATTAAAAATGACATCTCAGATGTTAAATTTTTGATAAAACAAAACTGACCCAGAGGAAGGTACACACTAGAGTAAAAAAAAAAATAATAACCTTGGCAAAAAAGCAGACATTCATTGAACCTCTATATATGCTAAGGACTTTGCCAGGCAAAAGAACAAAGTGATACAAAGACACAGTCCTTTTCTCAAAATGTTCATGAGCTACGAACAGGCACATCTGAAACGGAGACGTGAGTAAGAAAAATGAATCAAAAAGACTTATTATTGTTGAGACCTGGGAACAAATGGTGGCTTTGTGTGTCAGGAAACAGACTGAAACACATTTTGGCCTAAATTCAGAAGATGATTCTGGTGAACAAAATCACTATCATTATTTAGAGTTGGAAAGAATTGGATAATCCTAGGACAGAACTAGGAAAATAAAAGAGTTGAACTCAAGCAACAGCACACAGTGGGACCTGTCTGTGTTTAGTTAGTACCCAATGGCCACACTTCCATATACTTTCTACTATGATGTCACCTTCCAGCCATATGAACAAAGCATTTTCCTCGTAAAGAGTTCCTCATCTCCATCAATGTCACAGGACTTTCCTAGCCAATTTTTATCCTTCCTCCACCTTTCACAGCTAGACTATGGATATTTCTCATAGCCACCCATTCTTCTTTGTTCTCTGGAGCCCAACTCAGAGCTCACTACCCTCCTTCATTTTTTAATAGAAGCATCTTATTTAGCTTCCTGATTTGAGGCTTGTTATCACTTTCCCAAGGCTACTGTAACAAATTACCACAAATTTCATGGCTTAACATTATGGAGAACAGCATGGAAGTTACTCAAAAATTAAACATAGAACTACCACATGATCCAGCAATTCCATTTCCAAGTATATAAGTGAAGGAAACGAAATCAGCACTACATGATCATTGCAGCAATATTCACAATAGCCAAGAAATGGAAATAACCAAAGTGTCCATTAAAAGATGACTGGACAAAGAAAGTGTGGTGTATATACATAATGGAGTTATTATTCAGCCATAAAATGAAATCCCGCCATTTATGGCAACATGAATGAACCTGGAGAGCATTATGCTAAGTGAAATAAGCCAGGCAGAGAAAGCCGTATTTTTTGGTAGAATTTTTAGGATTTTCTATGTATGTGTATGATCCTATCATCTGCAAAGATAGTTTTACTTCTTCCTTTCTGATTCGAATGCCTTTTATTTTCTGCCTGATTGCTCTGGCTACAATGTCCAATACTATGTTGACTAGGAATCAGGAGTGGGAACTCACATCTCATTCCTGATTTTAGAGGAAAAGCTTTCAACTTTTCACCAATAAACATGATGTTAGCTATAGGCTTGTAATATATGGCCTTTATTGTGTTAAGGTAATGTTCCCTCTGTAACCAATTTGTTGAGAGCCTTTATCACAAAAGGATGTTGCATTTTGTCAAATGCTTCTCTGCATCTATTGAGATGATTTAATTTTCATTTTATTAATTTTATTAATAAAATTAATTTATTCATAAATGTATTGATTTGCATATGTTGAACCATCCTTCTATCCTAGGGATAAAGTCCACCTGTCTTCAAATTTTTTGGAAGAGTTTGTGAAGGAATGGGTGTTAATTCTTATTTAATTGTTTGGTAGAATTCATCAGCGAAATCATCTAGTCCTGGGCTTCTCTTTGTTGGAAGGTTTTGTTTAATAATTTAATCTCCTTGCTCGTTATTGGTCTATTCAGATTTTTTTATTTCTTCATGATTTAGTCTTGGTATGGTGTATGTTTCTCAGGATTTATAATTTTTTTTCTAGGTTATCCAATCTGTTGATGTATTAACTGTTTATAGTAGTCTCTTATGAACCTTTCCATTTCTATGGTATCAGTTGCAATTTCTCCTTTTTCACTTCTGAATTTGAGTCTTCTGTTTTTCTGTCTAGCTGAAGTTTTGCCAATTTTGTTTATCTTTTCAAAAACCCCAACTCTTATTTTCATTACTTTTTCTATTGTTTTTCTGGTCTCTATTTCTGTTCTGATCTTTGTTATTCCCTTTTGCTGCTAACTTTGGTCTTTGTTTTTCTTTTTCTAGTTTCTTGAGGTTTACAATTAGCTTGCTTACTTGAGATCTTTCTTGTTTCTTAATGTAGGCATTTATCTCCATAAGCTTTTCTCTTAGAACATCTTTTGCTGCATCTCATGTTTTGGTATGTTGTGGTTCAATTTTTATTTGTTTCCAGATATTTTTAAAATTTCCCCTTTGATTTCTTTCTTAACCCATTGGCTGTTCAGGAGTGTGTTAACTGTGAATTTTCCAGCTTTCCTCCTGTTATTGATCACAGCTTTCTATCACTGTGATTGGAAAAGATTCTTGGTATGATTTTAATCTTCTTCTAAATTTACTAAGCCTTGTTTTGTGACTTGTATGATCTACCCGGGAGAATTTTACATGTGTACTTGAGAAGAGTGTATTCTGGTGCTGTTGGACGAAATGTTCTCTATGTGTCTGTTAATCCCTTTGGTCTAAACTGTAGTTCAAATCCAACATTTTTTTGTTGACATTCTGTATGGATGATCTATTTATTGTTGAAAGTAGAATATGGAACTCCCCTACTATTATAGTATTGTTGTCTATTTATTGCTTCAGATCTCTTAGTATTTGCTTAATATATTTAGGTGTTCCAATGTTGGGTAAATATATATTCACAACTGTGATATCTTCTTGATGAACTGACCCCTTTATCATGATATAATGGCCTTCTTTGTCTCTTGTTATCATTTTGGCTGAAAGTCCTTTTTGTCTGATATAAGTACAGCTAGCTCTGCTCTCTTCTGGTTTCCACTTACATGAGTATCTTTTTCCATCTCTTCATTTTGAGCCTATGTCTGTCCTTAAGTTGAAGTGAGTCTCTTGTAGGCAACATATAGTTGGGTCTTGTTTTGTTAACCAGCCAGCCACTCTATGCCTTTTAACTGGGGAATTTCATCAACTTATGCTTACAGTAATTATTGATAGGTAAGGACTTACTAACACTATCTTATTGTTTTCTGGCTGTTTTGTAGTTGCCTCATTCCTTTCTTCCTCTCTTGCTGCCTTCCTTTGTGAATGGATAATTTTCCATAGTGGTATGCTTTGATTCACTTCTCTAACTTTTGTGAATTGACTGTAGGTTTTTGCTTTGCAGTTACCATGAGACTTACAAAAAACATCTCACAGACTTCAGAGTTTATTTTCTGCTGATAACAACTGTGATTGCATACAAAAACTCTAACCTTTTATTCTCCCCTTTTGTTTTTGATGTCACAATATACCTTCTATATTGTGTATTCATTAACAAATTATAGCTATAGTTACTAATACTTTTATCCTTTAATCTTCATACTGTCCTATAACATTTAACACAGCACCATGTTATAGTATCAGAACAGTCTGAATTTGACTATATATTTGACTGTATACTTAGCTTTAACAGTGTGCTGTATATTTTCATATGGTCACATGTTACTAATTAGCATCCTTTCATTTTAGCTTGAAGAACTCCTTTCAGCATTTCTCATAAGGTAGGTCTAGTGATGAATTCTGTCAACTTTTGTTTGGGAATGTCTTTACTCTTCAATTCTGAAGGACAAGTTTGCTGGATAGAATATTCTATTTTTTTTTCCAAACATGACACGGTGTTTATTCATAGGGATGGGTACAGAGCAATAAGCTACAATTTGTTTCTGTATTGTTTGGATGTTTGAAAGTCTATTTTTTAAAAAATGGAAGTATAGTCAGTTATAATGTGTCAATTTCTGGCATACAATGCAATGTTTTAGTCATGTATATACATACATATATTTATTTTCATATTCTTTTTCATTAAAGGTTATTACAAGATATTGAACATAGTTCCCTTGGACAGAGTATTCTTGATTGGCATAATTTTTTTTCCTTTCAGCATTTAGAATATATCATCCCACTCTCTCCTGGCCTGTAAAGTTTTCGCTGAGAAATCTAGTAATAGCCTTACAGGGGTTCTCTTCAAAGTTGTAAGCTTTTTTTCTCTCTTGATGCTTTTAAGATTCTTTGTTTTAATTTCTGACAGCCTTATTATAATCTGCCTTGGAGAGGATCTCTAACTTGATTTTGTTGGGTGACCTATGAGTTTCATGAACTTGGAGATCTCAGTCTCTCCCCAGGTTTGGAAAATTCTCAGCCATTATTTCTTTAAATAAGCTTTCTGTCCTCTTCTTCTTCCAGAACACCAATAATTCACAAATTGGTTCTTTGGACAGTATTCCATAGATCATGTAGGCTTTCTTCACTCTTTTCCATTCTTTCCTTGTTCTCTGACTAGATAATTTCAAAGTTCCTGTCTTCTGTGTTCTGTTGCTCTGCTATTCATGCTCTTTATTATATTTTTTTTCATTCACCATATTCTTCAGCTTCAGAATTCTTTTGGTTCTTTATAATATTTTCTATCTCTGTTAAATATCTTATTTTGTCTGTGTATTGTTTTTCTGATTTTGTTGAATTGTCTTTCTGTGTTTTCTGGTAACTCACTGAGTTTCCTTAAAGCAGCATTTTTGAATTCTTTATCAGGTAAATCACAGACCTCCATGTCTTGGGTTGGTTACTGAAAGATTATTGTGACCCTTTGGGTGGTGTCATGCTTCCTTGATTCTTCTTGGTCCTTGAAGTTTTGTGTTGCTGTCTTAACATTTGAAGTAACAGTCGTCTTCTCTTGTCTTTTTACTGGCTTCAGGAGAGAAATACCCTCCATCAGCCCTTTAGGAAGGCTAAAGCTCAAGTTTGTGGTCTCTCCCTGGCCCGCAGACTCAGGCCAGCCTTCTATATGTGCTCACTAGCCATGTGCGAGATCTTGTTCTGGCCATGGCTATTGGGAAAGCAGCCAGGGTGCTGGCCACAGGGTCAGGGTGTGTATTTGTGGGCGAGCCACAAAGAGCACTGGGGATTCCTGTGGGCCTGCTGGAGCAATCTGTGGGTGAGGAATTCTCAGAAATTTGAGAGCAGTCTTCTTGGTAGAGTCCACCATGCCATCAGTAGGATCTGTGTCCCTCTGATGCCCTCTCAGAGTACTATCTGCCATTCTCCAGTCTCTTCCTGCCTGCAAGTCATGCAGCTTACAGTTCAGTACTTTGGATGAGGGAAGAGATAAATGAGCTTCTTTGGCAGCCTCCAACACAGATAGGGAAGCCAGGTGTCATTCACAAGCTCTCACTTTCCCCAAGAGAAATCACAGGCTGAGATCTCTCTGCCTGAGCTGTGTCACCTTGGGGGAGGGGTGGTACAAGTCAGGTCAAGCTGTTCCTTTTATCCTCTCAATGCATTCAAACTCATAGTTTTTGTTCCATAGGTGTGCTGCAACTTCTCTCCTGGAAAACAGGACTTTTACAAAGGCTCTCTCATCTGTTAGTCATTGTCTTAGTGTTTTCCAAGGGTTCCTGGACCAAGGCCAGGAGGGGCTGCAGCCAGTTCACAGGCTATTGTACGGTACACAGCCAGAACCAAGGTCCGTATCCCTAGTGGTTGACGAACGGAGAAGCAAGACTCTTCTTGGGTCCCTTGGCATACGGTGGCATGCCCCACAATTCCCAAAAAGGCACTGCTGTCTATGATTGGATGCCAAATTACTGTCGTTGAGGACAAAACAAAGAACCTCATATTCTGCCATGAGGCTGATGTTACTTCTCAAGGGTTTGTTGTTTCAATCTGCAGTTCTTTGAGAGTGGGCACTTTTTATTCTCATGTATTTCTTCTCTGGGAATTACCAGACCATGTACTCTGCCCATTTTCCCTTGGAGGCATGACATTCTTTCCTTTTAAAATTCTTTATATATTAAGGATATCAATTGTTTATAATAAACATGGCAAATATTGCTCTCAGCTTGTGACTTTCAACCATATTTATAGTGCTTTTTGTTTTTGTTTTTATTTTTGTTTTTGCAGTCAGAGTATCAGTTTTGTGATACTTTCTTTTTTCATCATGTTTGCCTGATGATGTTTTTAAACTTATGGCAAGTTTTAAACATCTTCCACCAGAAAGATTAACTTTTTTGGAAGAGACAAATTACGGGGAAAAGTGATTCATTATCAAAACAGAAAAAAAGAATAACAGTATTTTTTTAATTGCAAAAATATTAAAAATCTTGTCAGAGCCCTTTATAAAAGAAGTGCAAAATATTCAATTACATCAGAGTATAGGCTTTTGCACTGTCTGCCCCACAAATCTTGTATTGATCCAGGTGGTTGGTTTGAGAGCCGGCATAACATGGAGATGCAAGAATCAGCAGGATTAAGTCCAAGAAGAATAAAGCCAGATGGCTTTGGAGGACCCAATGTGAAAGGACAAGTACAATAGGAATTATTACACTCTTTAATCATTCCCACAAAAATTGATGGGAATTTTTAAAGAAGTCTTTTTTTTCTTAAAGTGTGGAAATGATCTTCGATAGTCCAACTAGGAGATGATATATTACAGGCATTTTAGACAAGATGACTGCAGCCATATAAAAACTTAGTTTTATTATAGGCACTTGATGCAAACACTCAGTATTTTCTGCTACTTCTATAATCTTTCAGCAAGATAGTCAGTTACAGTCCAAAGAAGAAAATATAAACAAAAATTATACACTTTATTAACAAAATCTGCTCCAAATTACCCTATAAATTTTAAAAGGCAATTAACACCATTATTTTATTCCATTTGATGGTGTTTCTTTCTGTTCCTTTTAGTATAAAGTCTTTCAAGACTCTGAACTCGGTGGAATGATCTTCAGTTGTGGCAGGAAATGTTAATCAGGTAACTCTACACAATTTTTCCAGTAAGTGCTTGCTTTTTATATTTGATTAAATGCCATAGTTTAATATATATATTAGACAATATTTAACAGCTCATATGGTCACAGTTCACTAGCGCTTTGCCCCGGCCTGGACACTGACCATGGAATGATAGATGCCTTTCTGTGCCAGCAGCTGCTGATGCGTGCCATGCTCCATGACTCTGCCGTTCTGAATCACCACGATCACATCCGCATTCTGGATGGTGGACAGGCGGTGAGCAATCACGATGCAGGTGCGGCCTTCCCTGGCTTTGTCCAGGGCTTCTTGGACAACCTGTTCAATAATCACATCAATTAACCCTGATAGAAACAGTCCTCTCCCTTTAATTCCTCCTCTGTAACAAGCCTCACAATTGACTTCTCCAAGTGCTTCCTTACCAGTGGTGTCAGTGCAATGTAACAGATTTGACAAAGCAAGGGACCAGTCATATCAGAATACCGAATCCTAGTTGGGATTAGTTCCTGTGGCAGGATTTATCTCTTCTCAAAGTTGTAACAGTGAATCCAGCCCATCTAAGCACTTAAAAACACTTCGTAGCGTGCCTAGCCACCCAGCATCCTTCAGAGCAGTCTTGCGCTAGAGTAAATTCAGGATGCCTGAGCACAGGCAAAACACAGCCTCCTTGAATTCTGGTGCTTTTAAGATAAAAACCTATCTCACAATGAGTCTGTCTTTCAGGTATCTGAAGACTCAACTTTTTCTCTAACTGAATATAATGACTAATTTTTATCTTAAGGCACAGTCAGCATTTAACATTGTACCATGCGTCCACTTTTTTATAGAGCCGCTGAGAAGATGCTGCCGGAAGAAATCAGACTGTGTCTCCTGAATGCAGCTTCTTTGGTCAGTACAAAGTGATCCAGGGCTATCTTTTGTAGCATAAGTGCTATAATACTAATTCACTTTGTTTCATCTTAGTTCTCTTGAAGGACAGCTACAGAGAGTGTTTAAATTCCACTGAAGGCTGACATAAGTAACCCTCAACATACCTAGCTGGATTTTGTTCTCTACCATGAATGACAGAAACACCAATCTAAACTTCTGAGGGACAACTGATCAAGTATGAATGAGTCCAATTTAAATTCTTACCTTTTCACTTTCTGTATCCAGAGCTGATGTAGCTTCATCCAAAAGCAAAACATTAGGCTGTCTAACAAGGGCACGAGCTATTGCAATACGCTGTTTCTGGCCACCAGAGAGCTGAGTTCCTTTGTCTCCTACTCTGGTGTTGTATTTCTGTAAATAGGGTTTTGTTATTATGAAAAGCAGAAGTGATAACGTTCTAAAAGAGAGTTTGACTATAGAAAATAGGATAACCACTTCCATACACACACAAAAAATCTAGGTTCAGAAGCTAAGAATAGATTCATAGAGAGTTAAACAGTAAAAACGTAGCTCTAAATGGCAGGTTTGACCTCTCTCCTTAAAAATAGACATTTGGGAAACAGACATGCGCAAACTCTGTATTTTCTACTCAGTTCTGTTGTGAACCTGAAATTGCTCTAAAAGAATAAGGTCTATTAAAAATAAAATTTAAAAAATAAAATAAAATAAGCAAAAAATAGACATTTGGGTCTTAAAAGTTATGTTTTAGTGTAAACCAGCCAACATTTTTACGAGGAAGAACACTTGCCATGCTAGTCTCTTCCCACTTCTGGTTTCATTATATTTGGGACATAGACTGGTAGGAGAAGGAAATTAGATTTTAACAGACTACGCATAACAAAGGCATCAAAACTCATTTTATTTATAACCAGCAGGTGACACTCTCTGCATTATTTTAAAGTGAGGAAGGGAAAAAATTCTTGGGATGCCAGCCTTTTGGTGTCTGTTTTTTTATAAAACTATCTGCAGTGCTTCAACAATTTTAATGGATGTTAAGGAATTCTATTTGGATATCTACCTTGAAAACCTGAAACTCCCTGATTTATTTTTGTTTTTAGAGTCCTGCTGAAATTTTTTGCATATTGTTTCCCACAGAACACAATGGTCACTGAGTATTCAGTACGACGCGAAGGACAGGAGTTTAAAAGGTAGGGGACAGCAGAAACAGAATGCGTAACCTAGAAAACAATATTATCTTCTTATTTTCAGGTCCTTGCCAGGCTGAAACTTTAGTAAAACTGTTAGAGCAGGCAGGTAGCTAGATATGAGCAGACAAAGGGGGACACAGGCCAAATGGCAGAAAATCATACATCTTGTGAACAACAGGGATCCTAGGACAGACCAAGAAAAACAGGATCCTCTGGACTGATAAAAAACCTATACCTTCAGGGTTGATAAGTGCCCTGGAGGCAGTAGGGTAGGACAGGACAGGAATCTCCACCATCCGAATGTAACCTTTCATTCATTATGACCTCCATCCAAATGTAACCTTTTGTTTATGATACCCCCATCTGAACATAACATTTTGCTCATTATGACCTCATGCCTCCCAATCAAGACTGAACAAGGATTAAAAAAAATCTTTCTTCCCCACCTGGGAAAGTGGAGCTGGGATGAAGATCAAGAAAAGACGATCCCAAATCCCTCTCCACCAATGAATATTTTGCCCGTTCATTTTTACACCCATATAACGAGCTTGCCAAAAAAGCTCAGGGCAGCTACCCACCTGGATCTGCCCACTGTTTCCTTGAGAGTGTACTATCTATCCCTTAATAAATTCTTGCTTTGCTTTCTTGACCTCCATGTCTTGTTTCTGAATTCTTTCTGCGACAAGAACCTCTCACCCACAACAAAACAGTGGGCTCTGATTCTAACATCCAGAGCTTGACTTTAAAATTCAAGTTCTATATGGGGTTGCCTATTTTCACTTGCTCTTTCTGGCAACACTAGTTCCATGGCACGTAACATAGAGGTCTCCACCTGCAGATGGAGTGGGAGGAGCCCAGGTGAGGTTCCAGAAGATGGTCGGTACTGGCTCCACCTTAGAGCTGCAGCAGGGAGAGCCGCAAGGAGGCAGAAGGAAGGAAGGCTGGGAGAGAAATGGGGAGGGGAGAGAAGTGCTTCTGTGGGCCCTGCACTCAGACTTGGAGGGAAAGGCTCCCAGACGTATGCACTTTTCAGTCTGGCGGCTCACAGGGAGAGGCAGTCAGGTGATCAATTACACATGGCATTGAATAGGGATGGGAGGTGCAGCCAGATGCTTGTGCAAGAGGGGGTGTGTGTTTTGGTCACTCATTTCTCTTCACCTTTGGGAAACCAGCCCTTTAGAAATCAACCACACGCCAGGGAGGCTGCCACACGCTCCGAGGTGCCTCACTGGGAGAGAGACTTACATTAGGCAGCCCCTCGATGAAGGGGTGTATGTTGGCCTCCTTGGCTGCCCGCACGATCTCCTCCTGCGACACGACCCGGCTGTTGTCTCCATAGGCAATGTTCTCGCCGATGCTGCAGTCGAACAGGATGGGCTCCTGGGACACGATGCCCATGTGTGCCCGGAGCCACTGGACATTCAGATGCTTTATTTCCTGGCCGTCAATTAGCTGAAAATGAGAGTTTACAGATCAACTTCGGGACCAGTAATTTCGAATTCATCATTTCATACATTAAAGTCACCAAGTTATTATGAGAATTTTTGTTATTTTTAGTTTGGATTGTCAAGGTGAACTGCATAAGGTCATAACTGCATGCTCTGAGGAACGGTCGTGCTTCGTCTGTGTTGACCCTGGCTTCTGATACACGCATGTAGTAGGCAGAATAATCCCCCCACCCCAACAAGATATCCATGTTCTAATCCATAAAGCCTGTAAATGTTATTCACACGGCAAAGGGGCATTAAGGTATAAGGGTTGCTCATCAGTTGACCTCAAAATAAGGATATTAGGTTGGATTATCCAGGTGGACTCAACATAATCATAAGAGTCCTCAACTGCAGAAGAAGGAGGCAGGAGAGTGGGGATCACAGTGGTTCAACACGAGAAAGACTCAATTAATCACTGCTGGATTTGAAGATGGAGGGAGAGGTCATGAGTTAGAAAAGATAAGAAAGCAGATTCTCGCCTGGTGCCTCCAGAGGGAACACAGCCCTGCTGACACCTTAATTTTAGCCCACTAGGATCCATGTTGGACATCTAACCCCAGAATTTATAAGATAATAAATTTGTGTTGTTTACATCATTCAATTTGCTGTAATTTGTTATAACAGCCATGGGAAACTAATATGATGCATTTTATTTCTGGGACATATCCTGGCATCCTTATACTTATGGATTGATTTTTCACAGGAAAAGTAGCCACGATCAGATTGGAAATAACCGATATGACCACATAATAGGTCGTAGGTCAGACTTCTGATCCAACCTCTTAGTTAGGATCAGGTTTTTGAGGAATGGGATGCAGTAATTATATGAAATAGAAGTCAGTGTGGGAGGGTGGCTGCTGTATCTCTAAACAGGTGTTGCTCTTGGGAACGTATACTAATTTCTCTTAGTTTCTTTGTAGGTAAAATGGAAATGATGACAATTCCTAAACTCACAGAGAATTAAACAAAATTATGTACAGATCCCACTGAGCACAGTGTGGGGCGCAGAATACGTGCATATGGGCTGTCAGTGGTTTGGAACTGTGTGTGTGTGATGTACTTGGAACTACAGATGTCTGAGTGGATGAAAGGATGGATGGACATTTACAGCATTGACCCAAAGGAGTCAAAGGGAGAGCATGCCCTTTCTTTAGTGACCTGGCTCCTTGGATTGGGGAGTGCCCCTTGCAGCTTTGCTGATAAAAGTCCTCCCTCTCTGATGCAGAGGTGTCTGCCCCAAAGATCTACTTTGCAAGAGAACTCTGGCATTCAAGTGAGAGAATTCTTCATCTCCGCTAAAGAAGAGATCAGTGACTCAGCTTCAAGCTTTTCCAATAGTGGTGATGAGTCTATTCTGAGCTCTCTAAATACTCTGAATCCCAAGTGCCTGGCTTGATGTCTCTGGGAGACAGCTGGCCAGGGGGCAGGGTACAATATTTGCTGCAGAAAGACAGCTTCTATTTGTGAAGCTGATAGGTACAAGGTTGGATGGACAATACAGCCATGACCCTATTAGTACCAAGCTCAGTTGCCATGGAGACTGTTTCAAGCATCTACGCTCCAGGCTTCCTCCCACTGTTAAGTGAAGGTGGGCAGTATAAAGTGGAGAGGCAGGAACAACTATACAAGGATGGGGCGAAAGAGCAGGTCTTATTAGATGGGACACTGTACTTGAGAAATGGAAATTTGAAGAAAGAAAGAGTAGTTTAAAAAATATTTTTTCTCAGGCTTATACCCCTAGAAGAAAAACAGACACTATCTAACCAACATATTCAGACAAGTATGACTGATCCCAGCAAGTTTTAATGAGATTCTCTGTCACACGGAATACAGTAAGACTCTTGGGCCTCCTCATCCCTACGTGAAACAGAGCAACTGGAAACTATTTAAAACCTGTGTTAGCTAGAGAATCCTTTCCTTAGGGACAACATGTGTAGGAGCCCAAATCACACTGCTGATCAATACAAAGCTTCTCTGGCTGAGGCATATGGGGCTGTCTGAGGGAAGGCCAAAAACTCTGGGGACTCAGGGAACTCTCACAAGGTACTGGCCTAAATAAAAACTTAAGGGAAAGAAACACATTGGCAGTAACAATGAAAGGCCAAACTAAGATGATAAGCCACCTCTATTCTAGACTTAAGCCTACTGCCTGCTTTCCATAGCTCAACCACCAAATGTTAAATATGTGTTATTCTGCTTTAAGATTTACTTTGAAATAATAACCATAGATAAAATATTGAGCACTGACTATATTATAGGCCCTGTGCTAACTATGTCTCATGCACCCTCTTGTTTAATCTTCATAACACTTGTGAGGCAGATGTGATTTTAATCCCTAATTTACAGATGAGGACATGAGCGGAATTAAGTCACTTGTGCAAGGTCACGCTCAGTAACTGGGAGAGCTTGGATAGGATCCACACACTACAGGCTGTGTTTTGCAAACACAGGTATCTCATAACTGAAAGACATTTTCTGTCCCACCTCGAAAGAGGAATGCCCCCATCTTAGCTCAGGCAGCCACTGGGTAATACCCAGACAATGACAACAGTGTCACTGACAGCAACAATATACCTAGGAGGGAGAGAGGATGCTGATGGTGTTGTGGGGGATGGGCTGGCAAGGGGAGAAAGGAAAGGTCAGGGAAGACTCATCCCAGAGTGAGTCTTAGTGAAGCTCATGAATTTCAGCTTTAAAGACCCTCATGTGCAGGTCAACACTAGAAGCTGAACAGTGTTCTGGGTGGGAGGGAGGTCAGCCTATAGTCAGGAAGCTCTTACTGGCAAGCATTTATGAGGGACCAGAATCTTTAAGGTTTCAATATTTTGTTGTGAATTTTTTTCACTCGAAGAAAATACTCACTTTTGCACCTCATTTTTTATTCATAACTTTGTATTCTTTTCAGCACAGTCCGTGAAATTGTACAACCTTCAGGCCCCACAAAACTTGGAATCTCCACCCTGAACAATTCTATAGCTTCATTTTTTAAGACTCTCCACAATTTGACCTAAACCTGTCAAACTTATCAGCTCAGTTTTTCCCAAACTATGGTTGGCATTAGAATCACCTGGGAAAATTATAAAAACGAGAAGGCCAGGCCTTTACCTACTTGAGGGAGCTGGGGTGGCTGTGTTTTCTGTTCTCTCACTAGCCCATTCTGATCCACATCAGTTTGAGAACCACTGCTCAGGTCAATGTTCTTCAGAGTATGATTCAAGGCCCGCTGAGGTCATGAGATTTCCTAACCTCAGAGTCAAGTCCTTGCTTCAGCTCTTACGATCAAATAATGCTCAAATCCACAGACCCATTTTTTATGGCAAGAAGAACTAACTATTAGTAGCCTACTAACTGAGGGTTAACTAAGGGTCACTGATGTTCACAAACAAAACTTGGCACTTTTACTAGTGTTCACTGAGGACACTTCCATTAAGAAGTCTGGCTGCCATGCAGCAGCTGGCAGTATTTCAAAGCTCTCGTGCAAATGCATAAGTGCAGGTCATTGGACTTGTGCAACAGGTCAGGACATTTTGTTTTCAGGGTGCAGTGTTGTCTTGAGATGGCTGTCTGACACACTCAGCATTCATTTCCATATTCTCCTGTGTCTGCCCTTCCATGTATCAAGGGAACGGAAGACTAAAAACTATTTTCCAGGCTCCCTTCTAGTTCTGGTAGTCACTGAGGTTCTACCAGTGAGATGCACTGTGCAAAATCTTGGAGTCAGAGCCAATTCTCTTTAGAAGCTATGGTGACCTAACTCTCATATTCTGGCAGGTGGGAGTTTTTTTCAACGGCTGGACTCTGGTCCTGGGTCTGCAGGTTTGGAGCAACTGGGACATTGGCATAACTTTCTGCAACTTCCTGGCCACAGGATCCCAGCTGCACTGCTGTGATGTGAACATCTGGGAGCACTGACTGTTACTTTTCAAACTTCCACTCTTCCAGCCCTTCCACTGATTTTGTAAGCATCTCAATCCCCTTATTAAATACGTATCTGCTTGAAATATCTAGAGCAGTTTCTGTTTCCTACACTGAACCATCCACTAATATGGTCAATGTTTTTAATTTTGCTCCCTTTGAGTTTATGTACATGGAGAAAAGTCATTCATTTCTTTACTTTCTTCTTGTCTAATTATTATACTGTTTACCATTATTGCTGTCTTCCACTCCAACACTTTATTATTGTCAAGTATTTCTTTTTTTCCACTAAAGTGACTATGAGTGCACTGGAAGGGGAACAGGGAATAAAATTTTTTTTGTCTTTCCTAAGTGGGTTATAATCAAAAAAGTTTGAGAACCACTACTCTAATTAAATCTGCTATTTCAGCCAAACTGGCCTATAAGTTGCATTGGGAATAATCACTTATCAGCCACCGCTAACAGTATCTCTTTCACTGAAAGACACCCTGACTGCTCACCCTTATACCCTTAGACAACCAGCTCTAGGCTTGTCTTCCTTAACTTACCAAAGTATATGCCTTAATTTTTCAGTTAAAATCTTTGAGGACATCATCCCCTACAATTCGTTACAGCTCAACACTTAACACACTGCTTAATAAGTGTCTATTAAAGACACGATCAGTGTCTGAGAGCAAACATTTCCTCCTCTAATTGCTTCATTTGTCAGTGAGCTCTTTATGGAGAGTTCTTCGTTCAAACCTTAGCCAAAAAACCGAAGCATAAAATCAGAATTTACAGAAAATATAAAACAAGGTAATACAAATAAGGAACAAAGCTTAAAGAAGAACAAAGCTTATGTAACTGTCAAAGAATGGACTGAGTAAAGGAAATAACTTCGAATACAATAAGAAGTATTTATGGTAACTGTGATTTCCATGGGGAGGTACAAAGAGCCCTGGACTACAGGTGGAAAATTCTATTTTAATCTACATCAATTAATGCAAATAAGACCCACTTGGAGCTGGTGGACATCAGTCTGACTGCAGAAAGCAGTTGTCCATGTTGGTTGGTCAGTGCCCATACCATCCTAGTTGTTAAATATTTTACAGTATCAACTCTGAGTACAACCTACATAATGAAAATTTTCTGCTCTAAATTCTAATCCTTCCTAATTTGATTCTTGTTCTAGTCTCCATTACAGTCATTCAAAATTTCACTGCTTCCTTCAAGACTCCTAGCTCATTACCGGTACGGAAGACAGTCCCTGAGAGGCACTCACTGGAGGTTTGTTGAATGTTGAATGAGTAAATCCGACCCTTCACTTATTCTTTTAGTTTCAGAAACCAAAGAGAATCCCTCTATATCCCTTATTTGATTCCCAAATTTGTTGATGTCGCTTTTTGCCCCTTTAGAAGGTGTTTCAGTGCCCTCTCTCTATGAATGGTTTTATCTTGTCCTCAGCCATAAATTCCCCATCCTAAACACTCTCCCTGGACTCTGCCTCCCCATTCTTATTTTCCTTTCCTTCACCTTTGATCTTCTTGAGAGTCTACACTCAGTTTCCAATTACCCTCCTAACCATACGTCAGCCACGCTAAACTGTTTTATACTACCCCTACATCACTGAAAATACTTTAAAATCTCAGAAGCAGCCTATTAATTGCCAAATCCTCCCATATCCTTTCAGTCTTCACCTAACCCACCTCTCCCTGACATTTGTCACTGCTGACTACCTTTCTCTTTGTTGAAACTCTTTCCATCCCTGGCTCCCATCTCCCTAGTCTCTCTCAGCATTCCTCCTCCAGCTTTCTGGCTACTTTTAGTTTTCCTGGATCTTCTCGGATAAACTGAGACCTAACCAAGGGGAGGGTGATGCGTGGTTTTTAGCCTTTTTAGGCTGCTTCCAAAGGAGGGGAGAGGAGCAGTGTTGAGAGAAAGGCTAGAGAAGTTGGCTGGGGCAGTGGACACAGCTTGGAGACTGTATCTAGGATGTCAGACCTTAAGTAGGATCGTTATTTAAAGATTTGAAAAACCATGGCTTCTAGGCGAGAATTAAATACATCCAGACATTTAGATGACAAAAAACTGGACATGAGCTGAATAAGAAAGTGTGCTCACCACTTTCCCAGCCAAGGGGTCATAGAACCGCTCCAGGAGCTGGACCACTGTGCTCTTCCCACAGCCGCTGCTGCCCACCAGGGCCAGTGTCTGGCCCTTCTTCACCTCGAGGCTCAGTCCCTGGAGCACAGGGATGTCTGGTCGCGTGGGATAGTTGAACTTGACTTCATTAAATGTCACATTTCCTTCCATTGTAATCTAAAATCAGAAAAATAACAGTACATTTAATTGCTGCAATCTTGAAAACTCATTTTATAGCCAACCCTTTACTGCCAGGTGTCAGAAGGTGGTGACCTGCATTAGCATCAGGCTTTGCTTGTAACTGCTAGAACGTAGTAAGATCTCAAAGGATCAGTGTTTTTATACCACGTCGCATTACACACAACATATGTGATAGCTCAAATCTTTAGTTCCTAGAGAATAGAGTAACCCACATATAATAAAACCCGATTAACAGGATTTGTGTATTAACAGTGGGCAGTATTTCCATATCCTTGTGGCTTTGTTGAACAAAAGTAGTAGATGTTAACCTGTATGATCAGCATTTATTAAAATGAACTCCTGATATAGAAAGTTCTACTTTATTACCAAGCAAATAAAAAAGTACAGATTTTTAACAATTTTTAAATGTTTTTTGGGAGCGTTAATTAGGTTTATTTGTTTCTTTATTTATTTATTCTTTTTTTTTTAATGAAGGTACTGGGGACTGAACCCAGGACTTCTTACATGCTAAGCACACACTTTACCACTGAGCTATACCCTCCCCCACCAAGCACAGATTTTATTAAGCTTCCTCTTAGAATACTCTCATCCATCAGTTAGGAGCAGATCATATAATTAAAACTTCAAACTGACCGGCTTCAGGCCTTCCGTGCTATAGCTGTCGATCAGAGGGACTTTTTCAATGATCATGATGATGTGGGATGCTGAAATTTTGGCTTTGGCGTAGTCAGGAGCAAATGAACTGACCTGCCCTACAGCCATAGCTCCAAAGACGATAGCTGAGAACACCCTGCAAACAACAAAGACAGAACATGTGCGCAAAGAGTTACAACTGCAGTGCTAGAAAGGTGACACTTCTAAAACCAGAGAGCACTGCCTCAGTTACCAAACACTACTCCAACAATAAAACAAAACCAATAAAACACATTTCCTTATACGTTCATGACAGAGTAATAGAGTGATTGTAAAATGGCCCCAGGTTTCATCTCTCTCTGTGTCCTCACCTTCTTGTAATGTGACTTTGCAGCTCCTCCATTTAAGAAGTGGAATGTGTTTTCCTACCCTTTGAATCTGGGGTGGCCTTTGACTTGTTCTGGCCAACAGGATGTGGTGGAAGTTACTGTTGCCAGTTCTAAGCCTATGACTCAGCGGACTTTACGTGCTTCTCTCTCTCTGGAGGACAAGATACAGATAGAAGAGTGCTGTGTGAGCCCCAGCCAACTAGCTTGTAGCTCACTGCACTCATGAGTCAGCCTAGCTGAGATCCACTATGCCCAACCCAGATCAACAGAACTGTCCTGCTGACGCACAGACTTAAGGGCAAAAATAAATGTTTATTACTGTATGTCACTGGGAGTTACTGGTTGATTGTTATGCAGCATTATTTTGGCAATCAATAATAGAGAGAGATGGTTCTGCTGGAATTACATCAGGTTCTTAGAAAACCTGTGAGCTGCACAGCAAAGAGCGAGTTCCTTCAAGAGCCAGATATCGTGCTGCTCTCATGAAGTGACGACATTCTTAATCTTTGACATGGGACTCATCATAGCTTAATGCGGGGAAGGACCTCACAGGGTATCAAGTCCAGTTCTCAGTGTTTGGGCCAGGGCACTTCCCCTAAGTTGGCTTCCATCCTTTGTTTTAGGAAGTCGGAAGTTTGGCTGAGGAAGTCTATTGTTAAAAAAATTTCTTTTCAAGCTGAAGAAAAATGTACATCCCTTTGCATAATAACACCCTCCAAGCACTGGACTATTGTGAAAAAGGCCCTTTGCTTCTTTGGTATCACCTTTCACCCTCAACACTCCACCTGCCTCCTCTAGACAGATTTATCAAAATGCTTTTCTAAACAGTGGGCCAGTAAACAGACATAATATTGGGAATCTTCCCAGAATAATACTAAGTTCACTAGGTCTGTTCCTTGGGACTCTATGCCTGTGTTAATGGCGAACACAGTGTCTTTTTTTTTTTTAATAGCGCTAAATAAATCACACAGATAGTTAACCTTGGGCTTGTTACTATTTAGACCTGTAGGATCTTTTTAAAATGGACTGCTCTTCAGATAGGTCTACCCTATCCTTTACTTGGAAGATTGATTTTCCAAATCTCAATGGCCAAGAGTCAGCAACTTACATCAACTGCATACCTTAACCTTGGAGTAAAGCAATACATCAAATAATATCTAATCAAAGCACTAATGCTAATGATGCCTGGTTTTGATCTTTTGGTCATAGCTATAAATAGCACCCAAATGTCATTTGTCATATAGATGTTAAGTGGAACTTAAAATTTGCTGATGGGGTCATCTGGAGAAAACTATAATGCATGCACAAGTCAGTGTCTAAATAGGATGGAAATATTATACTAATACATTATATTTCCAGGCTTAGATGACTCTGATTTAAATGTAAAACTGTATTACCACTAATTATCGTATGCTACTCAAAGGGCAGCTCAGCCATCACTAAATCTAGACACTCAGGAAAATTACACACACATTTCACGACCAAACTGCGTATTTGAGCATTTTAGAAGCAAATTAAGTCCAGGCTTGTCTTCTACCCTTACCATTTGCTGCATTCACACTGACAGAGCAGACATCCTAGGTTAGCTTTCCTTTGTCACTTCTGAATTTCTCCAGCTTTCACCTTCTAACTGCTTTTTTTTTTAAGTCAAGGAAAGTAAATTTATCCTGGAACCTTCCAGGGCTCTCAGAACTCAGTGGTCCACACTCATTCTTCAGGCGCCCTGTTAGTCCTTTATAAGGAGCCAGGTACCTGCTCTGGGTTAAGCTTCTTCCCAAGCACCCAGGCCTTCTGGAAACCCCTCATTGAATGACCATCCCACTGAACCATGAATGCAGGAAGGCTGAATGTGTGAGTAAGCACCAGGCAGAAGGAAACTCATGGACTCCCCAAATGAAATGAGGTGCTTCCAGAATAACATACAGAACCTTCAGAGGCAAAATGCCATCTTCTGAACCACCAAAGTATCCTCATGCAGCTTCGTAGTAAGGTTTTCTATCCAGGCATGAAGTATGTTACCTCGGCTTGATTTCTAGGGTTTAACTGTAACTAGAACCCCATACTTACAACAGAACATCCTGAAAGTCCATGAGGCCATGCGCCACCAAGTAGGCGCCAAACCGGAAACAGCCAGCGTAAGAGAAATACATCATTGCCTGGGTGAGGGAGAACGTGATTCCAAAGATGTGCGCCTTCTTCAGAGAGTTTCTGAAAAGAAGACATTTTGAAATTTCCTTGACTTTCATTTCTCAGCCCTGAAAATGGTTAGCTGTTGGGTACGGAGTTGCGGCAGATAAAAATGGGTTTCATTTTCAAAAAACTAAGTTCTTCACATCACCACTTGAAAGAATTGAGGAAACTGCCTAATCTCTAAGCCTCAGTGTCTTCATCTTTATGAAGAATTATCCACACCTCAAAGTGTTGAGATAAAGTTAAAATAAGCCAGCAAAAACATGATGAGTTGGTTAGGAATTAATACATGGAATTTCTACCTCTTTTCCCTCATTCCTGGATAGATAACATGTATGTACTATACAGTGAACATTCATTCAATACACACTGACCCAAAACCCACAAGGTGCAGGGACCACGCCGGGCCACACAGAGGAACCAGGCATGTTCTTGTCCTTGGGGACAGAGGAGTCAACTTGGATTAAGATTTATGCAACGAAAGTACCTTATGAACAACATGTTACAGGAAGACTGGAGGAAGCACTAACTCTCTGGGGGAATGAGAAAAGGCTCCACAAAGGAGTTAACATGCATGGATTTTTGGAGTCACATGGCACTGGGCAATGTGGGGGTAAGAGCAGACTGGTGAGTAGGCTGGGCTTCCTACTCCTGCTTCAACCAGATCAACTCTGCTTTTATCTGTTTCATACACTGGGATTTCAAATGATTTTTTTTCCAGAAAAAAAAAGGCTCTACTATTGTTTAAAAAGTTTGAAAACCCATTGATAAGGTCCAGCTCTCTCCTTTCACCATAGAAGAAGTAAGTCTCACAGAGGTTGGGTTTGCTTATGTTTACATCACTTTTTAGAGCCCTCACTGAGTTCATTAAAGGAAGAACAGGAAGTCTCCATTGGAGAAGGGTAAAGAGATGAAGGAAGGGCGTACTCCAGAAGCACCACCCCCTTGGGGTCCAAAGATACCTCAAGTCTCATGTTCCTTAAAGAACTAATTTCCAGCAGGAACATGTAACAGGGTCTTCATCCAAACTTGTGTCAGAGTCCTTCTCAATATCCTCTCTCCCTCCCCTTTAGTTACAGCTCTCACAGCTTCTACTTCTGAGACGTCCCTGCCTTAGGTCAGGGTCTCGTGAGTCCTCTCTTGGCTAATTCTAAGAGCTTCCTACTTGGCTCCTTTCTAGAAGTTTCTCCACCCATTCCCTACCTTCCAACCAAAGTAACCCTCCTGAAAACAAATCTGATGACTGGAAAACTCCCCACACTCCCCTCCCACTCTTCCGTGGTTACCTGTATGGTACCTGCAGATTCTGGGCATACATATATTCAAACTTCTCCTCTCGAGTCAAGGAAACAACTGTTCGGAAGTTTTCTATTGCTTCCGTTGCAATCTGTAACAGAGAGCACCCAGTCACTAAGGGCACAAAGGCCAATGGTGGCAGTAAGTTTGAACTCCATACAAGATTAATAAAATTAATTTTAAATCAATTATTTAGTATGGCATTAGATAGTATTTAATATGTAGTATTAAATTATATTTATTATGACCCATGAGCTTCTTTGCTATGGAAAAGGATACTAAGTAACTTACCAAATCAAGTTTTCAGTCCATAAGGAAGATAGGCTAATTCAAACTTCTCTTTACAGAAAAAGAAGCTAGAGCTTAAACAGATGATGGCACTGATCTAAAGCCATCTTTTACAGCTCAAAATTAACCTGAGCACTCAGTATTTTACCTCTACTGCAGTGCTCTTTCTTCTATGATGGTCATGTTTTAAGCTTATAGTTATTATATATGTATATGTATATGTATATATATAAAATAACATGTAATGTTAATCTTTTTCTCTGAATAATTGTCATATGAGACAACTAAAGAATATTTAGAAAATACTGAAAAGATAAAGAAAGTGATGAAAAGTTACATGTTGGTATATTTTACATAATCCACTCACATTTTTTTCTTTTTCTAAACATATACTTAACAAAATTGGGATCCAATTCTCTATTTGGCTTTACAGCCTCATTTTTTACCTTAACAGACATCAAGAGTATTTTTCAAGGTCATCAAACATACATTACTGATGGGCTGTTTAAAGGGTCACTTAATATCCCAGTCAGCTAAGCAGTCCTTTATTGTTGAACAAGGTTTTCAATTCTTATTAAAAAATAATGCTGGAGGGGAGTATATAGCTCAGAGGTACAGCGCATGCTTAGCATGCAAGAGGGCCTGGGTTTAATCTCCAGTACCTCCATTAAAATAAATAAATAAATAAACAAACAAACAAACAAACCTAATACCTCCTCCTCAAAATAAAAACCAAACTTTTTTTTTAAATGATGTGATAAACATCCTTGTACATAAATGTTCATCCATAGTGAATTATCTTCTTAGAAGTTCTCAAAAGTGAAATCACTAGGTCAAAGGGAATAAACTAATTTCTAAGGAGCATGGCACATATTATCAATTTCTTTTCCAGAAAGTTCCTATCATTTAATTATATTTCACTTGAATATAGCTTTTACAAGGCTATTTGACTAGGACAAGTACATCCTTTACAACCTCTGGGTAAAGGGCTATGGAAAATACGAAAAACATCAGTGTACAAAATGAGATTTCAGCCTGCATCAGTGTGGGACTTTGAAACACTTCTCTGTCTTGTTCTCCTCACCTGTAAAATGAGGAGGTTGGACAAGAGGGTCTCTGAAGTCCCTTTTTAACTTTTTAATTCTAGCAGGAATTATTTCTCAAATTGTAAGTCTAAATTATAAATCAGTAAGGAAAATTTGATTGTTTAAGATGTTTTTCCTTTCTCTGGCCTCTACACTGGTCAGAACTATTCTAAAACAGACACATTCAATTACACTGGAGTGACTTAACAGCTTAAAAGTCACAAACACAAAATCTCACTATTCTTTACTGAATCCAACACAAAGACCTAATTGCAAAGATAACAGCAAATATTTGATGTAACATTAAGTCAGTTTTAAAGACTAATGCAAAAAGCTACTAGAAGAAAAAAAAAACCATGTTTTTAAGAACAAAAATGTATTTAAAAAATAAAGTTAAAAATAAACTCTGACCCAGTAGCCCCAGAAGATTGACCTATGTTCACCATAAGCTACTAACAAATATAGGAAAAAGGGGGAGGGCATAGCTTAGTGGTAGGATGCATGCTTAGCATGCATGAGGTCCTGGGTTCAATTCCCAGTACCTTTATTAAAAAAAAACAAAGATAAATAAACCCAATTACCTCCCTACCAAACAACAACAACAAATATAGGAAAATGTCCTGATTCAATTTATGTTACAATATTTTATAAAATTCTTTATATATTATAAAAACACATACTCATCCTAGAAAATGCTAAAAGTACAGAAACCAAAAAGTCACAGGAAAAAATTCACCTCCAATCAAACCCCCAAAGACAATCCTTGTTCAGACCCATGTTAGGAATATTTTTGATTATAAGGCTTCAAACAAATAGAAGAGGTTTTTCACATTAGTAAGAGAATTCAACAAATTATAACACTTTCTGTTGGTAAAGAGGTTTTACCGTAAGCTTCAGTGTAACAGTTTTAACAAACATTTTCTGTGCATATTTTCTAAGACAAGTGTGTTTTGTTTGGGACTGGTTTGTAAATGTTGTCACTTTATACAGTGCATGAACAGCCCAATAAAAGTGAGAGTTTATGAGTCACAGACCCTGAATGGTGAGTAAAACAATACAATCATGGCACAATTGTCTTTATCTTCCATACAATGAAGCAATTAGGAAAAGGCTTAATTAGTACTCTGGATCCTCACAGCTTCATTTATCCCAAGAGTTTTAAATAGACTCATTAACCACTATAAGGAGTGAGAACTTCCAATGCGAGAAGAGTAAATAGCATTGAGTATCTATCAGAAACCATCACATACTAAGGAATTTTGAAGAAAAGAAAAAAATATGTATATGTTCCTAAAAGAAACAAAAGAAACCCTCACATTGCTCTTCCCACCCTCAAATAAACTGAAGTTTGATTACAGCTTTTATTTTTGAGAGGCAAAAGCATCTATTCTATAAAAATGTTCCTTGGTCAAAGCAATGTGACAGAAGCCGGAGCACAGATTGCGGACAGGGTAGAGGTGATGACATCACACAGTCAGGATACAGCCAGACATCACAACATCCTGCTCTGGAATCCTGGGCTTGCTCTGTCCCTTTAAGGGCGAACCAACAGATATGCCTGGTCCCCATTGTAGTAAGGAAGACAGACCATTAACCAACAAATAGGAAAGAAACATAACATGCTGAGAAATGTCGGGAATTAATTCAAGTGTCAGGAAAGACCTCTCTGAAGAGACATTCTGAGATGTGAATCCTGTAAAGGAGGCAGCCTTGGGACGCTCAGAGAGAACCAGCTTGGAGTGTGCTAGGAACTGGGAGAAGGTCCACAAGGCCAGAGTAGGGTGGGCGACGGAGACAGCAGTGCATGAAAGAGGGTCAGAGAAGCCTCCAGAGGCTGGGTCTTGCAGAGTTTTATAATTCAGGGTAAAGGGCTGATTTTATTCTAAGTGTGATCAGAAGCCCCTAGAGGTTTTGGGGTTAGCACGATCTTATTTCTGTCTGTAAGAGATGAGTGAGGCTTCTGCAAGAGAAATGCAGAAAGCAGGTAGACAAGAACAGGAGTGAATGCAGGGAGATCAGTTAGACTGTTGCTGTGTGACTTTGGGCAAGTTACCTGATTTCTCTGAACCTTGGGTTTCATTACCTAATGGGATCATTCAAAAGGGTTATTGAGAGTGTCAAATGATGTAATGTATGTAGAGGTCTTAGCAAGATGCCTGATATATAATAAATACTCAATAAATGGTAACCTGACAATGCTGATCAGATGGGAGCTGATTTTTATTTCATGAGCAGTCACCACTGCTTTCCCTACCTGCTTCTGCCCTTCTCATGAATCACCACTGAATCAGAGCATTTATCCCACCACCGACCATTACCAAGAAGAGCTGCTATATTCACACATACCCTTTTCCATCTGCACCTCTTCCCTTGCCCGTAGGGGCAGAAATCAGACTCTGAATCTGAGGCACCCTACCAAGACATTAGCCTGTGGTTAAGATCCATGCTGTCTTAAGATCGATCATCATCTTCCTACAAACAACCTAAGACTCCTTTCTGGGACATTCTGAACACGTCAGTAAATGAAGACACTGTCAAATAGTAATATGTCTCCTTTTTATATGCACTTCGTGCTAGATTTTTCCATCTTCTCCTCAGATGAAGAGTCAACAGCATAGGGGGAAAATCAACAAGTACAGGATTAAATGAAGGGACTCATCACAGGATGGATTTCCTGACAAGGGCCCGTGTTACCTGGACTGGACCACAGCTGGATGCCTGGGGGCCAGCCACATGCTGCTGACCCTCAGGAGAGGGCTTCTGATAGCCTGACGGGAAACATCACGTGAGATCTTTCCCCCACAGACAATCGCTGAGAAGCACTAAAGCTGGTCCAAAGGGATTTCCTGAAGGAATCCCAGGGACACAGGGTGAAAGCCTGAGGAGACAGCAGGGAGGTGGAGGACAAAGTGTTAGTGGTGACCAACCTGCAGGATCCCTTCCTCATCCTTACTGGTGAAGAGCCTGGCCCAGAGACAAAGTATCTCAGAACCTGAGCCACTGTGACTGCCTGGGTCCCTGCCCTGACTCTTGGGAGCCATAGAGGATCCCCTGATAGACGTACCCCTATCCTAGATGGCTGGCCCACTCTTGGGGTCAGTCCTGCTCTGACTGCTCATCTCTGCAATGATACAGATCACCTGGTGTCAGATTACATCCAGCCATCAGTAGATCTCTTCGTTTCTTATTCTTAACAGAGGCACAACTTTGGAGCACGACCGTCTGGCTTTGAATCCTGGCTCTGAGACTTATCAGCTCTAAGGCACCAGGGGTCTGACCTGCCTGTGCCTCAGCCTCACCTGAAAAAGCAGCTAATAATAGAACCTACCTCTTAGGGTCCCTCTGAGAAGTAAAGCGTTTGTTCAGGAAAACACTGCAAATGCCATATAGGCATTTGTTGAAAACACAACCAGAAAAATCACAAATAGACAAGTATGCAGCCAAACAAGCAAACAAACAAACAAACTAGTATTAGGGTAAGAGTAAACAGAAATAAGATGAAGGGAGGAGGCATAACAAAAAGGAAAGAATGATAATAATTTAAGCTACCCTACTGTACAGCACAGGGCACTATATTCAGTATCATCTAATAGCCTATAATGAAAAAGGATCTGAAAAGGAATATATATATATATATACACATATGTATAATTGAATTAGTATGCTGCACACCAGAAATTAATACAACATTGTAAACTGACTCCACTTCAATAAAAAATACATATATAAAATGAAATTTAAAAATAATTTTAGCCAGATAGAAAAAATATCTTTAAGACTTTCCCATTTTCTAATCTCCCCGCCCCTATATAATTGAATGAGCCTACTTTCCTCAAGAAAGCAATGGATTTCTGCTTGCTCCAGAGAAAGTGGGAGTGAGGAAAGGAGGGGTGGGGAAGGAGAGAGGCAGGGAGAAGAGTGGGAAGCTAGAAACCAGAAAAGCCTGATAAAATTTGTTGTCAGTCTGAGGGTCTAAGAATTTGGTTTGCTACTTTTCATCAGTTTCCAATCTGCTTTGAGGAAGCAAGTGTCAAGTAAGACTGCTTTGAAGAAAAATTATAAAAACATTCTTGGAGCACAGGTGGTAGTCGTTGAGTAACAGACCAACACTGAGTATAATATTTTACTCTATTTAGCTCAGCAACTATATTCCTTTTGACTCACCTTCCCGGCACCTTCTAGTTCTTTTTTATCTTTCAGTGCTTGTCCAGACAGCATTTTCATTTCAATAACTCCTGCTATTGCAATGATGGGCACAATTGCTAAGAGTAAAAGTGTTAATTGCCAGCCATAGATTAAGGATATAATAATGCCTGTCCCAAGATTTGCGACATTCTGGGTAATTACAGCAAGTCTGGAACCTATAGCCTGTAAAACAAACAAACAAAACATGTTCAGACAGACATTTATCATCTTTGAAATCTGTGTTTCTATATTTTCTTAAGGATTATAATTCAGCTTCATGAAAATCTCTTCTCAGTTAAGAAATAAAAAGTAAAAGTTCACTTGTAAGTGTATTCGGTTTCTAAAATGAGAATTTCCATGACTTTAGAATAAACACAGAAAGAAGATCAATGATTCAAAGTTCAATTATGTATTTCTACCTCATCTGATTTTTTAATACCAAGAAAATCTTCATGAATCAATATCATGGTCACTAATGCAAGCTCTGCAAATCAGCAAGATAAAACAGTCTGACAATTATATTAAATCAGGAATGTTGGAAATTTCCAATGGTAGATGCATCACTACCCATAATTTAAGCCTAATATTTATCATTAAGGATGTCCAAATATACCTTAGCCTATTAGAGATGCTTATTATGTTTAGAAAAAATACAGAGCTGAAAGTTACAGGATTTAATTTAGGATATTCAGCAGGCATCAGAACCCTCTGTCTGTATGCCTGAGGGAGCTGGAAGCATGACTTTCAGATGCATGTAGTTATTTCCAACTCAAAAGCCAAAGTCAAAATATACAGTCAATTCAGACCACTACTCTCTACTTCACTCTTTTACCCTGGAAACACCCCAGGCCCTTGAACCTTTGCAAATTCCTGCTCTGGCTCCCGGATCTACTTCTCTCTGAAAATGGTCCATGTTTTTTTCACTCCCCAAATTTCCTCTGCCTGAGTGGGGCTGGTCTCAGGGAAACATTATGATGGAGCACAGTCTAGAATGGTAACGGCCACCTCTGTGATTTCAGACAAATTTTTCCCAACCCCTAAACAAGCAGGTACACTGATGAATAACTAAAGCTTCTGTCAGCTCTGAATTTTTGGACAGAATTCTTTACAAGCCCCCTGACTCAATATCAACCCTCTGAAATCATTCAACACCGATGTTGCTATAAACACCACACCAGTAATTGGGGGAAACGGGTACTACAAGACTACCAGTAGCCCCTGTACATTAAATTCCATACCAGGGAATTGCACCAGGGTTGAAAGAAACAGCCTAAATAACAGAGCATTTATTTTTGTTTGAGGCAGTCACTGAGCTTCTAATAACAGGATGCTTAGCTAAACTTGGTGCAAGTTCAAGAGTGGAGGGGCCTTCAAAGCCAGCTCTCTGTATTTGCTCATTTTCAATTTGAAGGTCAAAGATTACAACCTGAAGAGAGCCTGTGGCACAGGGATGAGGGAGATTATTCCTGTTCTCAGCATTTACAAGTCCTATTCAGAACTCATTTCCCACAGCAACCGATTCAGAGTACTCAGAACATCCTCCAAGTTCATAGCAGAGAAATTACCCGGGACTTAAGCTTTCAGGCATATAAATGTTCAGCTTCGGATAGTAGCTAAGACTGCAGAAATAGGTAAAATGGGTCAAAGATGACAAATTAATTCTTTAATGTACATGTAAGATGTTCTAAAAGATCCAGAATCTTAAGCAGGGGGTAAAGTAAGTCCCTTGGCTTAAGGTGATTTAGCACTTCAGGTGACATAGCACTGGTCACCATTCTTTATTCTAAAGACTAACAGTATCTTACATCCATTTCTCAGATGGAAAAGGAATCTCTAGAGTGCTCCATGGGAGGGCATGAATTAGTAGTACCCAGATAATTTTCATTTCAACAGTAAGGCTAGGGGGTGGGGGGTAGAGCTCAGTGGTAGGGTGCAAGTTAAGCATGCAGGAGGTCCTGAGTTCAATCTCCAGTACTTCCATTTAAAAAAAAAGTAAGGCTGAGAATAGGTAACACTCCAACACCAGAGCCCAAGGGTGAAGGAAGGTAAGACAAACTTGCTTAACACCGGAAACCTACTAAGACTCTCCTCGCAGTCTCTACAGCCCACTGTGCTAGCACATACCTGTATCACCTCCTCTCCCACTCATCTTTCTCTCCACCTTCCCCTCTTCTGCTATTTATTTCCTCCCCAAAGCACAAGCATATCGGTTGAAATCCAATTTTTAAACAAGCATATTTCCTGAATCTCTTTTTGAAATTAGGAACATTTAACTTCATCTTTCCCATAACTATCTTCTCCCAGGAAAAAAAAAACTTAAAGAAAAAATTTTAAAATACATAGTTGCTTCTGACTTCTATGTGGCTCTCATTTGCTTTTTTCTCAGAATTCTAATCCTTAAACCAAAATAAAATGAAATTAAAAGCCTCCCATTTCATAGGCAAAACATTGAGCTCTATTTTCTTCTGATTTATGATTAGCAGGATTAAACTACTTACTCACAAAATACATCTGAGAAAACATTTCACTGTGAAACTATGAAAAAAATTTAACACACAACTTGAGTTAGCCTCATTTTAGGTGGTGATGATTTTTGACAGCACCACTTGCTTCAGATAATTTTATATACATAAAAAATTCACATTACTTCCTACTGTGTAATATACATGTGTGTATATATGTATACAGAGGTGCGTATGTGTATATGTATATGTATACGTTACATGCACACATGTATCCACTACCATAAACAGGTCAGCTGGTGGCATAAAGGGGATTCAACTGTTCTCTCTTAGCTCTTTTCTGGTAACAGCTACACTGGGCTTTCCTGGTTCCGGTGGTGCTCACCCTCTGCTTGCTTCTTCCCTGGTCTCTCTTTTTGAGCCCCTGTTCTAAGTTCTGGAGAACAGTTATGACCCAGAGTGGCTCACCCAGAGTGTGCAGGTGTCTGTGCTACTGAGGCCACGAAAGTGGGCACTTGAGATGCCTGAGGAAAGAGATGTGAAGCAGATGGTGGACACCAACAGGTAGTTAGGGAGAGTGGAGTTCCTGGATGCAGCCAAGGGCCTCACAGACAACACTGCAGAGCAGAAGGCCTGGGCACCAGTTTTACAACTACAGGACAGCACTGTGGCCTAAGGCAGGCATAACCCCCGAGGAATTTAAGAAGGCCTGACTGTCGACACAGATATCAGACTGCATCTGCTCAGAGTTTGGATGCAAGGAACCGAGTTAAGTGTTTTGTCCAGGACGTGCCCTGCACACTAAATGGGATGTGGGATGTATGTGTCTTTGAAAATTGCTCAGCACACACAAGGTCTCTGCGCACAGTTCACTTGAGTTACGGCAGCAAACTTCAGCCAGGGAATACAGGATTGAGGAAACTTCAGGACACGGTTTGTCCCCAGAGATCACTATCATCAGGAAAGGCTCTTCCAGGGAGCTGGCAAAGTGGATTTACCCCAAGCTTACTGAATGATTCTCATGCCAATTTAAATTAAAAAAATAAAACGGAGTGATACTTTACGTCCTCCTCCAACCTATGACTCCATTTCTCCACCTCATTTATCAGAGAGTCCTTTAATGATTCGTTCCTTCCTCCTCTCTCTTAAACCCATTCCCATCAGGCTTTTGTTCCCATCACACCCCTCCACTCTTGGGGCTTTAAAAGCCACACCTGCACCGAAAACTCTCCAAATGCGTATTTCCAGACCAGACTTCTCTGCTAAACTTCAGACTTGCAAATTCACCTGCCGTCTGGACATCTCCACCTGGTACATCTACTGTGTGCATCGTCCCAAACACAACTCTTTCAACAGGCTTCCCAGTGTCATTAAAAGCAACTTCATTATTTCCATTGTGCAGGTCCAAAATTTAAGTCATCTTTAAATCCTCTTCCTCTCATATCTCATACCTTGTTCAACCAACCAACAAATCCTGTTGGCTGTACCTTCAAATTATATCCAGAATCTGATTACTTGTTATCACTTTCATGAGGACATCCTAGTCTAAAATACTCCCTACCTTCCTCTAGAATACTGCAACAGACTCCCTGCCTCTCCCCTTACCCCTTCAGCCTACTCACATAGTTGCCTTAAAATTTCAGATCATGTCCCTCCTCTGTTCAAAACCCTATAATGGTTTCTCATATACTTTCAGATATGACACTAATCTCAACTCTTAGGACCTTTCCTTTCACTCATTTTATTCCATCCATACTATCCTCCTTGCTGTTTTGGGTGACGGTTGTGGTAATAAATGCTCCAGCCTCAGGGCCTTTGCACTTGCTGATCCTTCTGTTTAGAACGCGTCACTCTAGACATCTACAGGCCTGGCATCTTTCCTTCCTCAAGGCCCATTGCATATGTCACCGTATCACTGAGATTGAGGCCTTCCTTCCCTGACAACCGGCAAGCCCCTACCAGAATGTCCCACTGCCATTTTTTCCTACAGGACTTACGACAATCTGACATCCCATGATGATTTACTAAGCGCATGGCTGTTTTCTGTTTTAGGAAGTTCAAAGTTATTTCATGCAGTGTACATTCTGTTCTGTTCAATTCGGTACAACTTTGAACCTCAAACTCAAATTTTATTGATTTGTTTCCTTTAAGCAAAGAGATCTGTATTAAAACGACAATCCCTAAGATTTATATTGCAATTTTACAACCTTCTGGGTGCTTCCAAATTCATAACCTAATAAATTTTTACAGAAGCACCATGCATTAGTTAGAGGAAATGTTATCACAGCACTCTCTTACAGAAAGATTAAAAGTGAAAGATTGATAAGGTTAAAGAGATCACAAGCTCTTTTTTCCCCCCAAATTCCATATCATCTTGTACATTTTTGTCATAAACAGCTGCCGTTAAAGAAATGATTACCTTATCACAAATCAAAACCCACTGGTTCAATAGTTTCTAGTTATATCAACTAAAGAGATTCATGTAGTAGCAGAATTTAAGTTTTATAGTGTGATAAAGTTGTTTCCCTACTCTTGTTTTCATTTTTTCAAGCTCTTTTCATTTCTTTCAGTCTTTTTTATAGATTTCCTTTCCTCCCCTCTGAACTTAAATGCCCCTAAACTTTCTTAAAGCAAATACACACATTCTTTTTTTCAGTAGCAGTTACAATTTTCCTTGGAATAGCAAAGCATTCAAACAGATTGGACTGGCATGATATGCTGATAAATACTTCCTTTTCCTTAATTATCCTTTCACATGTGTTTTGTTAATAGTACAAATAAGGAAAAATAACAAAACAAAGCTTGTAAGTTATCTATACACTATACAGTATATGATATTTACATGGTTACCATTTTTGCCATAAGGCATGTGATAAATTGTGTAGGTTAAATGTTTGACATTTTCTTAATGATACTGAGAACTAACTGTAAGGAGAAAATTAGTTTCATGCTGAAATTCAAAATGGTCCATTAAGACAAATGCAGCAGAAAGGAGGTGGTCAGTACCCCTTTAACTTGAGCGGCGTCATTTGCAAGCCTGGTCGTCAATGCTCCCGTGGTGTTTTTAGGGTCATCAAACCAGCTCACATCCTGTGGCACAGAAAATGATTTTATTATCTTTAAAGCCCTACTTATGAGATCTCAGCTCAGACTGTAGTGACAGCATCAGGTTTGCTTAAATTCATCTCTCCTGTGTGTGACCTTCTAGGTAACTGCGAAGATTCCAAATCTTACCCTGAGATATATGCATAGCTTTCATAGGGTTTCGGGCAGAGGGATGTGATGGGACTTTTACGTTAGAGGAATGATTCTGGCTCTTGGGAGATGAACCTACTGGACTGGGATAGGGAGGGAGGCAGTGAGACCAGCTGGGAGGCTGTTGTAGTATTAAACAAAGAAGAGAAGTTGAGGATGACTCCAAGATTTTTAGCCCCAACAACAGGTAGAATGGAGGGACCCTTTGCCAACACAGGGGAAACTAGGTAAGGAGTAAGCCCTGTGACGGGTAAGAGAGAGTCAAAAGTTCAGTTCTGGAAATATCAGGCATGAAATGCTTATTTGATACCCAAATCAAGAAGTCATATAAACAGATAACTGTAGTTCAGGGCAGAATAAATGAATTGGGTTTAAAAAACCCAACAAAAGAAATCTAGATTAAAATTTAACATTCAACATAAAATAGGATTGTCTTTGTCTTACACTTTTATTTGTATTTTATTTTATCTTTTTTTGGCATCCACCAATAAAATTTATTTACTGCATCATGCTGCAAAGTTACTAATATCATGAATAACTTAAACATTTTAAAATACACAGGTACTAAAATGATTGTGAGTCTGAAGTATGACTTTATATCTGTTACAAAAGTAACTATGGTCCTAGGAAGTTATCTGAACTAGAGATTTGCAATTAAAGCAGTATCTATCACTTTTCCCCAAAATATTTTTTAAAGTATTATAATTTATTATAGTATGTATCAATTTGTTTTTCAAAACTGTTAAGTGCTTAAACCCACCCCCCCACCCCCACTGGAAGGTAACTTCCTTGCAGACAGGGACCATTCAAGTTTGAAGCTTTACAATACTTAGTATTATGCCTTGTAAGCAGAAGGCACTTAATATACATGGCTGGACTTAATAATTTATGGAGGGGGCATTACACAAACCTTTAGCTCAGCTTCCAAAGTATAATGGACCTAGGACTTGGCCTGGGGGCTGGTAGGATAATGGGGCACCTGGCCCTGGACCGAGTCTTGAGTCTAAATAGAATCTCAGTTATAAATAGGGTTTGACTGAAAATCCTAAGGCAGGACCCTCCATCAAACAGTGTTCTCTCACTCACTGGATACAGCCCTGGGTCTGCCAGTCACAAGTTAGCAATCCCCATAAACATGTCTTTTTTTTTCAAGTGGCAGTAGTAGGAGTGGGAAAGGATTGAAAAATGAATGACAGCTGAAAACATGACTGTCATCTAGAAACCCCAAAATAGCCAACAGAGGCTTCTCAGCCAGGACTCATGTACCCCCGGCATGTCTGAGGCATCCTTCCAGAGGATCACTGGGTTACTGATTTTAAAATGGAAACAAAGAAAGTCACAGACAAAATCTGCACAGTTGTTAAAGAAAGTTTTCCCTTTGAACTGGGCGGCTTTGGGTTGCATTTCCAGAATCCTCTCCAGCCCTTCCTCAGGGAAACATTCACATCTGTCTGTTGTTAGGGCTTGGAAGGTGTAAAATGTGAGAGACATTCTATTAAGTCAACATCAACTAGTAAGACTGCAGCCTGAATTAGTACATTAGTATATTAGGTCTAGTCCCAGAGAAGAAACTGAGCAGCGAGGAAATGGGTCATGGGGATGTTTTGATCCCTGGAAAGAAAGAGTACAGATGGTATTTCGTGGTAGGAAGAAACCCAAGTGTCCTGGGTTTCCCAGGGGAAAGAAGGAAAGAAGGAGAGGAAAGGGATGAGAGGTACTGAAGATGGCTTCCCCCTACTCTGCCTACAGCTGCTGGGGCAGAGGCTGGAGGTGAATCTGCCCAGGAGACTCCGTTTGCGCCCACCCAGAGCAGACTACCCAGCGAAGGGCTCTGAGCCTGCCCTGGTGGGCGGTCAGCCACTTCTCTGAGTGAAGATCAGTACGGGAGCTGTAAGTAACCTGACAGCACCCCCACTGCCTGAGACCACGGCGCAGTGGGGAGCTCTGCCTATCCCAGGCACAGCCCTCAACAGACATACCTGTCTCAACATGGACCTGAAAACCATGTATCGGAGCCGCTTGGTAAGGATCTCTCCGGCTTTGCCAAACGTGTAGCCCTATGAAAAATGAGAACAAGCCACAAGGGAAAACACTTGTCAGACACCCAGCCACTGATGACACAAAAGGAGGGGGACTTGGGATCATTGCTAAAGCAGGACAATAGACAAAGTCAGAAAGCCCGATTTCAAGAGTTGGCTATGTTTCGGTGACTGTGTGTCATGGTTACCGTAATGTGGACACACTGCTGGCACAGCTGGAAGAGCCCAGTTTTGAAACAGACACTGTCACTTCCCAGTCACTGGCAAGCTGATCTGGGATTTATTAGGAAGTGTGGTCATCAGCATGAAGCAGGGGGGCACTGGATGTGCAGAGACCACTGCCCTCCACTCAGGGAGATAATGTCATAGAACCCCTCTTCTAACACAGACACCAGTCCAGGGAGAAGGGGGAGAAAGAGAAACCTTGGGTTAACTGAGTTGAAGCCTGAAGTTACCAAAATGATTACATTTACTTAGAAATGACCAGATTAACATTTCTGCTATTAGACTGAATGAAATCTGAACTATCTTGCCCACTAAGGGAATACTGCTGTCATTATTTTTGTTAAGAACTAGCCATTGTCAAGTACGTCACAAACATTCTCTCTGTAAGTCCTCATGACAATCCTATAGTCACCACTTTACAGAAGCAACGGAAGTTTAGAGAGCCTGGTAAGTCGCCAGAGGCCACGGTTCTAAGGTGGCAGAGCTGGGATCTGAATCTGTATCTAAGAGAATTTTAACCAGAATGAGAGGCCACAGCCTGGGATTTGCTACCACACTGGGCTCCCTCCTGACATTTCTAAGTGAAGAGCTGGCATTCTAACGTCACTGTTAGGCATTGTGCTATCACTACACTTCTGAGATTCTGTGATTTATAGTCTTTGTTCACACCTTGGTTTGCCAGGCAAGCCAGGCTCCAGACTCCCCAAACATCATCACGTTACAAAGATACGGTTTCAATCGCCTTTGCGTCACCAATTCATATCTCCACCTCAAAGCCTACCTTCCTCCAAATTCCTTCACCAACTTCACCCTCAGCAATCTTTACCGTCTTCCAACTCCTATGGCAGTAATAGGTGGTATGACAATCTTGTATGCAACTAGGGTCATATTTATTCTAGTACGATCAAATTCCCCAAAGAGACTTAATACTTAGTAACGAAAGAGTCCAGTCTGTTTTCTTTTCCATCAGTCATGTCCAGAAAAGTGTTCTGTTTATTCAAAATATGAATGTATGCTTACTACCTGTTAAATAAAGGACCTACGGAGAGTTCTCTTATTTTTTTTCGTTTTACTAAGTGTAGATTCCCTATAGTCTGCTGTAATATAATTTTTAAAAGTTAGAGAGATCTATCTTAAAAATTACATACAACTAAATAATTCATTCATTTAAGAAGCGATTGTGTTTACCACTGCCTCACATAGGCCTGGGAACTTAGTTATATTCTCTCTTTTGATCATCAAGAGTTAGGCACCATTATCCCTAGTTTACAAATGAGGAGACTGAGGCGTAGACAGTTTAAGTTACTTATTTGCCGAAGGCCACAAAATCAGGAACTGGTGCAAATCATACCTGATTCTAAGTCTAACACCAAAGCCCACACTACATCACTATGCTAAGCTCTAAGCGCACTTAATTCCATGCAATTTCATTTCAGCCAAATGATCTGCAAGCTGTAAAATCTGACTCTACAAATGTTTCCTAGATTTTTTGTTTGAGGACTGACATTCCTCCATCATTAAAAGAGTTCCTTCTCCTTTAGCAAAAGTTGAACGATAAATGCTTCAAACATTTGTAAAGTCCGCATGACTGGTTTATGGGGTTTGGGATTTTGTGGTTGCTTTTAGAACACTGGAAGACATTCCTGTGAGTATTTAGATTGACTGTCAGTACTTTTATCCAAACTTACGTCCAGGGATCCCCTAAATCCCATTTCTTTGTCCCCAGCTTTAATTCCCAAACATCATATTAGATCAAACACTCTCTGTTCCCTCTGACTTCATGAATATTTCCAGCTGGGGGAGGAGAGAATGGGGAGAAGGAAGCAATAAGCCAGAGAACCAGAGAAAGCAAAATGTCATTGTTTTAAAAATGTCAGAGAAACTTGGCTGCTAATAGCCCAGTGAAGAAAGGAGAAATTCTAACAAAAAGCAAATTACATAGATATCTAATAAATTTCCCCAGTTGAATAATGATACATTTCTCACAACAACAACAAAAAAGTGAAAATGTAGACATTTACCTGAAGGAAAAATGTAATAAAAGAGATAATTCCAAGGATAAGAAACAATAGCGAAAACATGTTACTGTTGTGTTGTTTCGTCTGAGGATCCTCGTCTCTAGTAAAAACCTGTTGAGAAAATATTTAAAGTGTTTTCAGTTCATTCACCAAAGAAACACCTCAAAGTCTGACCCATTTGCCATCTGGCACAGCATTCAGGGTCAAGAGAGACTTAGTATGTGGAGGTCAGGCTGGCTTCCCTAAGGTCAGACTGAAAGGAGTATGTATTCTGCCTTCTTCAGGGGCCAAGAATGTGTCTGTCACCATTAATCGATCGAGCCTTTTCTCTGCTCATACTCCCTCGTGGAGTAATGACTGTCACGAGCACACACCCAGTAGAGGAGAAACAGGAACAAATATTTACTTGTTTCTTTGATGGGAAACAACACTGGCTGGCAATTTGTTGCATTACAATTTGGACATTTCAAGCTGTCCCAAGGTGTCTGGAGACACATCTGCTGATGTGGTTCTAGTGCACCAGTGAGACGGGGGTGGTTCATTCATCCCAGGCCTTTCTGAAGAAAGGAGGTTCCCTGAGCCAGCCTTCTCTGTAGGATGGCTAGTTAGAGAGCCAGTGGGGAACCGCAGCCAGGTGACCGAGCACCACAGATCTTGGTTAGAAGAGCTAATAGGATGTCTTGTGTTTGAGAACACAGGGAAAGCCATTCCACAGGGAAAGAAAACTAACATTTCCCTTCACAGACGACCAACATCAGTCTTGCAAGAGCCACATTCCTAATTCAATCCAGGCACCTTAATCCTTTGTAAAGGAAAACTGCTTTTGGAAGAAGTTCAATTAATTTTTCTTGATTAGTCAGTCATTCCAACAACAGTAACAGCTAACAATCAGTGAGCTCTTACTCTGTGCCAGACATTTTTCTAATAAGTAAATTCATGTGTTCTATTCTTTTATCTTTACCTCCTGAGGTTTGTTTTATTATCATCACCATTTTACATGGAGGGAAACTAGAGCACAGAGAAATCACCTTGTTCAAGATAACACAGTCAGCAAGTGATGACCCAGGAATACACCCCAAGCAAACTAACTCAGAGCCCACAACCCTAAACTCTGTTACAAACCTTCAACGAGGCAGAGAACTGGCTGCCTACCCAATATCTAGGAGCTAATGTGCCAGCCCTTGACCAACTGCTTATTATTAGGAATGAGGAAAACATAAAATCCATTAAATTTTTGTTGTACACAGCTAAACCTATTCCTAACTGACCCAACTACTTCCTTTTTAATTCTGATGATGCCATTGTCTACCTCTCTGCCTGCAAGACAAATGTTAGAACAGGGACTGGCCACAGCCAATCGACGGTGGCTATGGGCCACTAGCCAAGTGTTTCCATAAAGTTTCAATGGAACACAACCATGTTCATTTGTTCCTGAACGGTTACTTCTGCACTACAAGGGCAAAGTAGAGTATTTGCAACAGAGACCATGTGACCTGCAGAGTCTGAAACAGTTATACTCTTACCCTTTATAGGCAAGGTTTGCTAACCCCTGTCCTAGAACACATGCTCCAGGTAATCAGACACTTCATCTTCCTCTTGGTACTGTTTCAGCACCTAGAACAGTACCTGGCACAAAGCAGACATCGAAGAGAGATTTTTTGAATGCCTATATTAAACATGTGAATGTCAACCTGGAATAAGTTAGCCATGCATGAGTGGACCTGAATATTTATGTATCTCTTGGTATAATCAAAAGTTAGTGTTTGGTCTATGTTTTGCAGAGTGATCCATCTCTTTCTCCATGATGTTTCCAGCAGTCATGGCAAGGGTGACCTCAGCTCACTGTTTGAACATCTGCCACTGAGCAGACAGCACTCCTGCATGGACTGTAACTTTACTGTTGGAAATGCCATCACAAAAAGCGGGTGCACCCAGCATATGTCAACCTTGAGCTTTCCGAAGTTGTCCCATTTGTTTTCATCTAAACACGTGGGGCAGACATCTCTCAGAGGTCGCAGGCTCAGCCTGCTCATGTCCTGACAAGCGCGTGTGTCAGAGAATAGCTCTAGAGCCAGTCTGACCAACATACAAGGAACTCTATGCACACTAGTCATAGGACAGTTCCTGAGGCTGACTCAGAGCCCAATGATGGCAGGCAGGTGACAGCTACCTAGTCAGTTTCATGGACAATTTTTTAGGGATCTGGTCCCCAGGGCCCTAGGATAGAAACCAACAAAGGCAGCTTTGAAAAAATTAGCTTTCCTATCACAAACCAGACTTCTAGTCCTACACTCTCAAGTTGCTTAGTTCATACGAAGGAGCATGTTGTGTTTTGCGGCTTTTGTATAGAGTCACAAATACAAACAGTTCATTCTTCAGTCCGGACTCACAAGCAAACCCCCAAAATGGACATAAACACTCACCCCTATAATCCTTGAAAATATTACTGAAAATGCTGGTTGCAGGCCTCCATTTATAATGGCACAAAATATACCAACCACAAAATAAGGCCATTCAGTTATATTTAGCTTCAGAATCCTCCAAAAGGAAACTGGAGGTACACTGTCATCCTGGAAGACAAAACATTGCAACAATCTAGTTAGGAAAAGAATTGATACTTTAAGATTTAAATGATGCACAGTTACTGTGTATGCATAAAAATTTTTAAATGAATGTGGTTCTAGTGCACCAGTGATGGTTATCAACTGATGGTTATTTAGCGTTTTTTTTTAAAAAGTGCTGACAGATTGTTATGTTACTTTCTTATTTTTTAAGAAGTAAATGATGTTTCTATAAACATTTAACTCTGACTTGACATTTGGAATGTGACAAGAATATTTCTAAATAGGGATGAAAGAACAGAAATGCTTTTATTCGAAGATCCATTATAATAAGTCTCCTGACATTATAAATTCTAAAATTCTTGTCCTATATATTCTTAGTCACAAATTCTAACTTGAGCCTAAAATGTTGAGATTTGGGCTTGTGGAACACATTAGGGGATAGGACAGGAGGATTCTGGATAACCCTGTCTTGTTCCCACTTCGACCCCAGCCCTAGTCCACTGGTGAAGACAACTCTACAACCCTCTCTGTACCAAGGCCTCTTCTGTACTGAGCTTTCTGTCTTGGCCTTGTGGTCCATGGATACTCTTGTGAGTTGATTTTCTTCTTATTAGACTGGATCCTAGATCTTCTGGAGACCTGTCCAAGGCATCCATTTCACTTTTGGATCCATCAGCTGCATTTTCTAATTCAATTTCATTTCCTCTTGTCTAAAACAAACAAGAAATAAGCATATGCTGATTAGGCTCAGTTAATCAATAAAATTAGCCGCTGAACATCAGATAGCAAGGAAAATGGCAATTTAAGTAACTACAGGAAAGGATAAAGTTAAATGGCCCTCTTTTGGTGTGTTTATATTTGAAAATTAAAACCACTAAATAAGCATTCCCACCGAATATGGCAGAAACAACACAGCATCTGTTCCAAGTATCTTACTTGGTCATCTCCTTTTCATGGGGGTTTTGGCTCTATCATATTTACTTTGGACCAGTGCTATCAACAGAAATATGTTGTAAGCCATATTTGTCACTTAAAATTTTTTCAGTAGCCACATTAAAAAATGTAAGGGAAGGGGTAGGGGCTATAGCTCAGAGGTAGAGAGCATGCTTAGCACGCACGAGGTCCTGGGTTCAATCCCAGTCCATCCGTTAATAAATAAATAAATAAATAAATACATACATACATACATACATACATACGTACATACATAAATAAATAAATTTCTTTTAAAAAAAACCCTAAGAGAGGTAAAATCAGTTTTAATTATATATTGTATTTAACCTAATGTATCCAAGATGTTAGTATTTCAATATGTAATTAGTGTAAAAGCTTTGAGATATTTTGCATACTTTTTTTGCACTACGTCTTTGGAATCTGGTATGTATTTTCTACTTACAAACACTTCAGTTCTGATTAACCACCCTAATGCTCAATAGCCACATGTGGTCAGTGACTCCTATCACGAATAGCTCATTTTTAAACCTTTTAAACCTTAATTTTCTCTAATTATTCTTCTTTCTTTTTCCCTCCCTTCCAGAGAAAGAATATCTACAACACTGGTCTGATCCTGAATCCCCCCACGTATTTCTTCCCACTTCTCAAGACAATCAAGTCAAGTAACATTTATTTATAGCACTGAACACAGCAAAATCAGCTTATACCTGAGATACTTCAGGGAAATGCTAGAGTTAGACTCTACCTGCATTGTGACGAGTTTGAAGTAAATGCCCTTCTCCTTCATTAGCTGGTAGTGATTTCCCTGCTCCACAATGACTCCATCATCAAAACCAGCGATGACGTCAGCATTCCGGACTGTGGACAAACGATGTGCTATCACAATGGTGGTCCGACCTTCTCTGGCCTAAAGAGAAAACAATTTGGTTTTTGAATACATGAACAATCATATGCAAAAATTCATCCCATTCATTCCGTTTATATTTACTGAATACTAGTGCCTTGAATATTGTAAAATTGTCAAAGTTATAGTCTCTGGCTTCAGTGAAAATACAGTTAATGGTTTAAAATGATGTATTTTTTTTTTATTGAAGCATAGTCAGTTTATAGTATTATGCCAATTTCTGGTGTACAGCATTACATTTAGTCATACACATACATACATACATATATTCCTTTTCATATTCTTTTTCATTATAAGTTACTACAAGATATCGCATATAGTTCCCTGTGCTACACAGAACTTGTTGCTTATCTAAAATGATCTTTTATTATAATAAATATAAAAACAAATATGATAGTCACATATTAGTATTACACAAGCCTCTAAGTATTTTATTTAAACTCTATCAGCCTAAGTTTATAGTAATAACTAGGGGCTTATACAAAGCAAAAAACCCTATATCCCAGGGATTGGCCAACCTGAGCAGACACAGGGCAGCATGCCGTACCACGCTGGTGCGTACCAGCTAGCATCTGTCCTGGGAATTACAGCGTCCTATACAGACGTCAGCATTACATTGATCGGAACTCAAATCTTAGCTCTGCCATTTACGCAGTCAAGTATTTTACCCAAATCTTCTACCCTGTGTGAGGCTCAACTGATTCATGTATAAAACAGGGATAATATTAGTGTGCATTTCTTAGAGCAGTTGTGATGACTAAATACAATAATGCGTATGAAGCACTGTGACGTACACACAGTAAGTGCTTAATATGAAAACCTATGCAAATATGTTTAAATGCCCAATCTCATTTTTAGTTTCATATAGAACAGAGCAAAAAACCCAGAAATTGTCTGAGAGTTCTTTAACCTCTGTGACTTTTCCAATGTGATTATAATGTTTGTTACTCTCTATTTTTCTCTCCAGGAACTAGCAATAAAATGCTCAAAACAAACCAGCAAAAAAAAAAAAAAAAGTATCAGAATCAGTATGAAATAGAGAAGTGAAAATCTGAGAAGAAAAAAAATGTCAGAAAAATTAGGTGGTAGAAACTAGAAAGCACAGAAGACAATGGATCAATTCTTTTGATGTTTTCGAAAAACGGGGCATGTGGAACTCCCCCTCAAAATGTGCATTCTAAAGAAGTATTTTTATTAAAAAAATTTTTAAGTCCTATTATTCTTTTTAATTTTTTTTGTTTGGAAGATTTTAATTCAGAATTTTAGGTGTATGAAGGTCTTCATATATATCCCTTTGAAATACTTGTGAGGCATTTTTGCCATAAGCCTGAGTAGAACAATACTCAGCATCTACCTGTGGGTATTCTCTTAAAACACCAGACTATTTTTCTCATAAGCTTCATGATGGGTTAAAGTGAAATGGCTTAAAGGTAAAAAAAAGGAACCTACTACCATGACATATTTGGATATACACCTGAATATGTAGTTTTCCTCTCCCTTTTTCTCCTTTTCTCTTCCTATATTTTAAAAAAAATTATTTTTTTTAATTAAAAATTTTGGGGGGGGAGTAATTAGGTTTATTTATTTAATTTTTTTTTTAATGGAGGTACTGGGGATTGAACCCAGCACCTCATGCATGTTAAGCACGCACTCTACCACTGAAGAAAAAGTATTTTTAAACGAAACCTTTCTAAGTTCTTTTTAAATAAGAATTTAATACACAGTGCCATTGTAGAATAATAAGAAAACACAGATGTGAAATTATAGATGAACAAAGTGAAAGAGAAAAAGCAGCTACAATCCCATCTCTTTCTATTTTGGTTCACAAAGTTTTTAGTAACCTGCTTTTTCCTCTCTCAGCAACCCATTAAGCAAACTTACAGGGATGTGTAAAGAAACAGTATTATTTTGTTGTTAGAGAGGGAAGAGTTGGGGCAAATATGAGTTCATCTTTGAATTCTGCTGTGACACTTCAACTCAGGGCATTTGTGAGTGAAAAGGCTTCCTCATTGCTGGTCCTCACAGAGCCAGCCTGGTTACCATCATACGCCAGAGACCAAGCACACAGTGCCCTGCACAGCACAGGCACTCAAATCCAATTTGGTGAATGAGCTGCAGAGACTCAAGAATTCCAGGAAGGTCAAACACTGTTGATGGTGAAGGACATTTGACGGCTCAGTAAGTTTCCAGCACCGTCAGCTCTCAGCTACTCTCCCAGGGATAAGCGGTTTCTCATTTCCCACAGAGTCTTCAATAGGTATTTAACATTTTGGAAAGAAAATGTACACCTTCCTTTTGTTGACAGTAGTTATGTTCAATTTTCCTCTTTTTGACAACGGTAAAACCTCACAGAACCTAAATAACAGAGTTTTCTCTGAGGCTAAGTCTTCAAGATCACAGTGAAGACCACTTTCCATTTGAGCCTATACTCCTCATTGTTTAATTTAAAAAAAATTTCAAGTGTCTTTCAATGAAAGTTTACTCATCTCTACCTAAAAAAAATCAGAGAAATAAACAGAAGTTAAACAAACAGACCCAAAGTGGCCTGATGTTTTTAACAGCTTCAAGAATCACTTTTGAAGCAATTGGAAATTTCTTTTTTTGGGGTTGGGGGAAGGATTAGGTTTGTTTGTTCGTTTGTTTTTTTTGGTGGAGGTACTGGGGATTGAACCCAGGACTTTGTGCATGCTAACCATGCACTCTACCACCGAGATACAACCTTCCCCTCAAAGACATTTCTCTTCAAAAAAAAAAAATATTTAGAATTAACAATGGAATGTTCTTATTATGCTTATAAATCAGTTCAGTTTGAACTGAGGCTCACACACCTTATCCAGAGCCACCTGAACCACCGCTTCACTCTCAGTGTCCAGCGCCGATGTGGCCTCGTCCAGCAGGAGGATCTTGGGGTTGCGAACCAGGGCCCGAGCAATGGCGATTCTCTGTTTCTGTCCACCGCTCAGCTGGGCCCCTCTCTCTCCAACCAGGGTGTCAAATTTCTACAACACAGAAAACCCGAGAGGATTAAGCAACAGAATAAGCTATCTCAGCTCAGATTTTAAGATGGGAAGTAATCCCATAAAAAACCCAAGCTTCACAGGCAGTATGGACTGGTTCCTTAAAATTTAGCAATAGCCAACCCTAATTTAAAAAAAAGAAATGTCTACTACTAGTCCATGCTACTAGAGCTTTGAAATCCAAAGTCATCTTTATTTCCCTTCTGAGGAGGTCCTCCAATTTATAGTAGTTTCCTAACTTCCTAGGCATCAGGCCAGCATTCGGTTCTTTGATCCTCTAGCAGGACAAAGACCAAGAAGCACTTACATTAGGCAGTTTCATGATAAAGTCATAGGCGTTGGCTTCCTTGACGGCTTTCTTAATCTCATCCATGGTGACATTTTCACGGCCATAGCGAATGTTCTCAGCTATTGTCGTGGCAAACAACACAGGTTCCTGACTCACCACACCGATAATTTCCCGCAGATACCTTACATTGATGGTCCTAATGTCCTGTCCATCAATACTGACCTGAAACAAAAAGTGTGATATTCATATACTGCAGATGCGTGATTCACAATCTGCAGCAGTAACTGCTCAGTGCTTTGGCATTAATTCAGCAAGAGTCATCTTACCACGCCCTCCGTGGGGTCATAGAGCCTCTGCAACAGCTGGACCGTGGTGCTTTTCCCACAGCCGCTGTTCCCAACCAGGGCCACCGTCTGCCCACTCTGAACCTGCAAGCTGAGGCCCTTCAAGATCTAGCAGGATGAATGAGAAATAAACTTAAAGGCAATACACGGATATTGAGACTATGAACTGACAGTTCAATTCAAAACTCGGTTTAAATACACTTTTTTTTTTACAATCTCTAAAGAAAAGTATCAGAAACTCTTCATCCAATACATTGCTGCATCACTGATTAATTATTTATCATCGTACCTTAACTTCACGTCGAGATGGGTAACTGAAGTGCACATTTCTGAATTCCAAATTTCCCTTAATGTTGTCTGGTTTGTGCCCATTATTCGAATAGCTGTCAATGCTTGGTTTCTAAACAGAATAAAATTTCAGGAGATTATTAGGTTATAATAACTTCTTTTAGTGACATCTGTGGAGAGTTGGAGAAAGTGATAAAGAAACTGACATTTTCAGACAGCCAGATGAATGGCTAGCCCAGACTTACGTTATCAATTATCTTGAAGATTTCGTAAGCCGCGCCTCTTGCGTTTGCAAATGCTTCAATGCTGGGAGATGCCTGTCCAACACTAAAAGCCCCAATTAATACAGAAAAGAAGACCTGAGGAAGAGGAAGGAAAACCATCAAGTTACTTAGTGTTTACTACAATTTTTTTCCTATTTCTTCTTTCTTCTTCTGATATAGCTAATTAATTTTTAAATGGTAAGGCAATGTATGAATACTGGGTGTTGAAAGTATTTTAAAAGTTGATGTACTTTTCTGTTTAGAATGCTGAATTAGTCTAACTTGCTCAGTGAAACAATAAATTCTATTGTAAAACTAGACTAGAATAGAATATTTTTATACTTCTTCAATGGCCAAGAGTTTTGGTATAGGTCATCATTAAGATGTAGTGGAAACAAATCCTATTATGAGAGTCAGGAGCCCAAGGTCCGAATTCTAGATTAAGCACCAACTGGCTGTGTGTCTTCAGGCAATTTTCTTAGGGTCTCTGGGCTTCAGTTTCTTTATTTGCAAGAATAAGCAACAGTCTGTTTTCCCTACCAGGCAACCTTACGTTGTCATATCAAATGAAACAGCATATATGAAAATATTTTGTAAATTATAAAGCACACATTCTTTATCAGATTAAGCCTTTTCTCTCTCCACCAGATGGTGTTCTCTTTGAGGTCTAATGAAGAGGTTTTGGGGTTTGTTTGTTTGTTTGTTTGTTTGTTTTTTCATTTTGCCCAAATCAGTTTCTTACTGGTAGACTTGACTTTCTCTTCAGTGCTTAAAGAAAACTAACATCATCATTCATTTCTTCCCAAATCACACAGTAATTATATTACACAGCAATGTACATAGGAAGGAATTTTGCTAAGTGATTCTATATTCACTTTCTCCATCAGTCTTTCCAACAACACAAAAAAGTTATGATACCTCATTCCTGTCATTTCCATTTGGCAGAAGAGGTAACGTAGGCTTCAAAGGTGGCTGACCCAAATTATACAGCTAGTAAGTGGCACAGCTGGAATTTGAATCAAGCTGGCCCGATATCAAATCCCATGCTCTTGTGCAGTAGTCTCTGCATTATTCAGTAATTCTTCAAAAACATATTTGCCAACAGTCAAGCCAACATCACTCCATTTTACAGGCATTTCAATAGTAATTCATTTCATAACATAACAGCACTTACAGTGAGTACTTGTCCAATAGAATATTCATTTGCGAGGACCAAGGAGGTCCCATACCAGAATGCCAGAGCATAGGATGCATAGATCAGCAGGAAGGCGACACCTATAGAAATGTTGGCTGTAATAGCTTTCTTTATTCCAATTCTTTTAGCTTCTTCTAAATTTTTGTTGTACCTGGGAGAAGTAAACATAATCTCACACACTTATAAATCTTACGAAATGGGTCCATACAGCATGATGGTTACCGAGTACCTAGGATGTGCCCAGCCCTGTGGTAGGTGTTTGGCATGGATTTTCTCTTTTGTGATGTTAGGACTATTTTAATCCCTTCTTGAGAAGAAACTGAGGCCTTATGGAGATTAACTAATTTGTGGAGGGATGTTCTAAAAGCACCTTCTCTGCCCTTAGCAATAGTGAAATAAATGAAGTAGTATTTAGCAAACTTCCCAAACTTGCATTGTTTCATACCCAAGACAGGACAGAAGCTATGAAAACACCTGTGTTTTCCCTTTCAACTGTGCATGTGTTTTGAATGTATTAATCAAGTGAAGATAATAATGCTAGAAAGTGCTCCAAACAAGTAAGTCGTTTAAATCTCTGAACATCAAGGAAGATCTGCCCGCCCTGCCTCCCTGTGGGGCCGTGGGAAGGACCAAATGAGAAAACGTGTGAGAGCACTTTGAGGTCTGGATTGCTATATAATACTTTTCACATGTAAATAAACTGTCCCATTTATCTTATTTCCACAGATCTTTATATTCAAAATCACTGACCTGAAAAAATTATTCGGCTTAAAAGTATATAATAACCCATCATTGTGGCTCAGTGTCCCCCCTTCCTCAGCCTCCCACACATTGTCTATTTCCCGTTCCCTCTGCCAGGGCTTCTGACACTGGCCCTGTCACTGCTGTTCACTGCTGGAGGAAGGGGTTCTTGCCTTGTGGCTTGGGCCACTCAAGGCTTTGTGGCTGCCTCTAGGATGGAGCAAATCAAGCTCTCAGTACATCTATAATCCTGTAAACTATTCACAGCCACAAAGGTCTACACTACATTAGCCAAACTTGGGGAACACCCATGAATACTTCTTACAGCAAATACAGGAAACTACACAAAAGAGGGTAAAAACAAGGAAGCAAAGGAAAAACAAAACAATGCTGGATACCACCGACAGATACTTCTCTCTCTTGTTCTAATCACTAAATGCTTACCCAAATAACAATTCAAGTACTTTTTAAACCCCGGGAAAGTGGTTAATTTCTGACATTCTGTCACTCTACCTTTATTTGAAAAGAACACGGCAGACTGCTCTGCTTAAGAAGAGAGATGTGGAGATAAGCTGATGGGGCCCAGATTTAAAGAAAAAGAAGGATCTTCGCAAATATAGAATTAAGATAAAATTATTAGAGAAATAGGACAGATTGTATGTATTTGAGTCTTACATCTGTCTTTATATCTTCTTAATCACAACTCCCTGCAAAACATAGAACATTGCCTTGCAGAAAGAGGAGCTCATAAGTGCTGAAAGAAATTACTTCCATATAGAATTCATATTTTAAGGTCATTGATCCATAAAAACATGACTATATAAATATTATGCAGTACTATATTAATTTTCTTTGGAGGATTCATTCCGTTAGTCAGAATGTGCAAGCAGAGGTCAAACTCAGACATAAGCATGCTTTCTTTCTTGCCTTCATGAATTTCTAAAACTACCTTACCAACTACTTTACCAGTTACCAAAGCATGGCCAAATGAAATTTATGACTACTGCATGCACTAAAGAGCAAATCTAAACAGAAATTTATAGCGATAAAATAGTAGCATATTATAAGAGTTTCTCCCTCCAAAAATGTAAATCTCCAACTTGCGAGTTACAATCTTTTAACAAAAAAGAAATATTTTTGAGAAACGTACTTCAGTGGTTGATGTACCATTTATGAGTTGATGTAATGTGAAAGGTATCACTGGGCATAAATTATACATGATTACAAATGAGGAATGTTGATGCTTATGACTCACACTCTGTTATTTCCTTTATTTCAGGTCTTGCTTACCGAGACTAGTGCAGAAATCATTTCACTGATATGTTGTCCCATGCAGCCAGAGGAAATTTTTGCACAGGTAGAAGCAACAACAAGGGAAAAAATCATTTAGATGGCAGAAAAGAGAAATGAAGAAAAGAAGGGAGTAAGGAGAAAGGAACCCAAGCAACACTTCTTTTACATAGGCTTTTGGATTTGTTGTTCAATAAAAATGTCACACATAACATAATCAGATACTACGTACAAAACCATCAATTGGTTTAAATCTTCAATATGAAGGGAAGGGTATAGCTCAGTGGTAGAGTGTGTGCTTAGCATGCACAAAGTCCTGGGTTCAATTCTCAGTACCTCTATTATAAATAAATAAATAAACCTAATTATGTTCCTCCTGAAGAAGACAGATCCCCTCAAAATAATGTAAAATAAAAGACAAAAAAAAACCAATTAAAAAATCTAAAACAAACACTTCAATATGAAAATGGTAATTTAAAGTCACAGTTCCTAAAAGGGGCTAAAGTTATATAACAAAAATGCAGACATTTAGAAAAGATTATTATGAGAGCAAGAAACAACTGTAGTTAAGCAAAGAGAAACTGCAAGACACACAAGAGAGAAAAGTACTATTTTAAATTAAGGAGCATAAAACTATTCTACACTATGAAATTAAATTTATTTTAAATTCTGGTTAAATTTCCATTCCAAGAGAACTGGCTTCCTACTGCACCTGCTAATTTGAAAAGAAAGTCAGATTAAGACCTTAATTACTTGCCTTCGGGGAAGCAGAGAAGAATAAGAATTAGAAAAAATAGAAGGATTTCACTTGGTCTAAGAATGATTTTAACAATTCTACTTTCAACTTATATCCCAAATTTAGATACTTGTCACTCCTCTCCTTGACCCTTCAACAGTTTTCCAACCAGTTTCCCTGCTTCCACACTCTGACTTTTGTCATCCATTCACCTGACAAATTACAGACATAAAAAGGATTTTAAAACCTCATATTGGAAAAAAAAAAAACCTCATATGGATAGTCAGTCCCTTGTTTAGGACCCTCAACCACTTCCCTGTGCCCTTGGAATAAAATCCTAAGTCTTCTCTAAGTCCCCATGTTCTGGTCCCCACCCCTCTTCGACAGCCTCTCTCCACCCTCAAGCTCTCCCACTCAACTAAGCTCCAGTCACACAAGCGTTAGGTTATTTTCTAGAACATCCCAAAGTCTTTGCCATCTCAGGAAATTTGGAGGCCTCCTCTATTCCTACATCTACCACGGCAGGCTTTTTCTCATCCCTCAAGTCCCAGCCTCCATGAAACCTCCTCAAACATCAAACACGTGTTTCTTGACCACCGTAGTTCAAGTAAATTTGCCCTCCTCACCCTATCAGCACACTCTTTGATTCTTTCATAGCATGTTTTAAAAAATATGTCTTTGATGATTTCTTCCTCACCTTCATCCCCTTCTTTCCCTTTTTCCCCACCTTAATATTTGGGCTGAGGATCACACAAGGGCAGACATCCTCTATTTCCGATTCACGATTGAAAACCCAGAGCCTAGCACTGTGCTCGGCCTGTGGTAGATGTTGGATGAATCTGCTAAATGAACTGAACTTTCAAGCAATGGCCAAGCTAGAAAGAACCTTAGGCCATCGGGTTGTAGTCTTGAGCCTACTCCTGATCTCCAGGCAAAACTAATTTCCAATTCTCTAGGGGAGAATGTCCTTTCAAAGATACATTCCTGTAACTAACATATTCTAAAGAAATGATTCCACCCATAAAATAAATCTTTGAATATAGTTATATAAGCCCATTTGCTTATTCTTCAGATAAAAAATTGATCACCATCTTCTCTTAAAAAAAAACTACCTAATTAATCACAGTACTTCATTAAAAAAAATCCTCAATTCCTTTAAACGTTCAGTGAACTAAAGGGATCAGATTTCTCTAAGTTCTGAATATTGGACTTGACTGCTTACCCAGGTTATATCCCAAATATCATTATAGTTTTTCATTGCTAATAATAATAATATCTTTTAAAGTTATCATGTTCTCCAAATTTTGGATGTCATTAATTTTGAAAGTATTATTATTCTTTTAATTGATGTAGCATTAAGAAAGGTGCTTAGCAGAGCACTCCATATACAGCTGGGACCCAAAAGGCTACAGGCTCAGTATAATAAGCAAGTGCCACATGGAAAGTGACAGCAGGAGAATTTGCTTGTTTCAAGCTTGGCAACAGATGAAAGGAGGAAAAAACCACCTCCCCTGCACATGAGAACCATAAGGCAGTACTGTTGCAGGTCTGAAGTATGAATTCACCAGCGTGGTTCAATAGCTCCTAGACAAAGAATTTAATGTGCAGTTTTTTCAGGTTAACATTGCCCTCTGTGAACAGCATAGCAAACACAAATCTTTCCTACAAAAGCTTGACTCTTCAAGCCAGACCCGTAACAACTGTAAGTTGACTGTGAGTGTAGGATTTATCTCATTTCAGAGATGATGAATTGTGACTGAAAAATGTGCATCCTAGAATTGATGAAATACTACATATTTTCTAGTTGTTCATTGCTGTTCACAGGAATGCTTTTTTTTTCCCCTCTTAATCGTGACCAGGTACCCAGAGACCTGACTGTATATTGTTAGTTTACAGATCTTACTGTACTGTTACTGGAATTCCTGTGTAGATAATCATGTCATCTGTGCATAATGACAGTTTTGCTTTTTTGTTTTTCGTTTTGTTTTTTCCAACTCTGACAGCTTTTATTTCTTGTTTTATTTTTATATATTATTTTTACTCCTTTTTTTCCCCTTCATTTTACTCTCGTACCATTACAACCCTAAGTAGAAATGATGCTAGTAGACATACTTCATTATTTTAAAGAAATGCTTTTAACATTTTCCATTAAGTATGAAGTTTCCTGTGAGTATCTGGTATATACTCTTTATTTAAGAAAGCTATATCTTATACCTAGTTTTAAAAGTTTTTGCCATGAATCGTATGTAATTAATGCTTTTCCCCTATCCATCAAAACAAAATGCTTCTTTCTTTTAAAATGCTAGTGTGGTTAATTATATTAATAGATTTCCTAAGGTTAAATCATTTTGCATTTATGGGTTAAAGCCAACAGGTTCTGGATTTTTTAATCTATATTTTGCACACTGATTCATTTAGCTAATAATTTATCTATACTTTCTGCGTCTATGTTTTAGGTGAAACAGTCTTATAATTTTTTCTTGCTCATATATCTGCTTTCTGATTATGCTGTCAAAGTTATACTAGCTTCATAAAATGAACTCACAACTTTCTATATGTAATTTTCATTCTCTCAAACAATTTGTGTAAGATGGGGTTCTTTCTTGAAGTTTTGGTAAAATTTGTTTGTAAAATTATCTGAACTTGATGGTTTTTGCTTGCTTATGTGTCTATGTGTAATGTAGGGACAAGGGATGGAGATTTTAACCTTTGGATTCAATTCTTTTTATGATAATAGTTCTACTCAAATTTTCTTCAGAAATAAGAATTTTAGCCTCTATTTTTCTGGGATACTGTCTATTTCATCAGGGTTTTACAATTTACTGGTGGAAAATTGTATTTTTTAAAATAGATTTTAAAAATCTGGAGCAATTTTTCCCTATTCTTTTTTGTTCCTGATTAAATTTGCAAAATACTACTTTATTTGTCTTTTCAAAGAATTACTTAATGGATTTGTCAACTTCCACTTTTTTAACTTTTATTTTCTACAAAATTATTGCTCTTATCTTTATTATTTCCTTCTTATACTTCTTTTATTCTGTTGTTATTTTTCTAACTCCTTAATTTGGTTGCTTAGTTCATTAATTTTCAGAAATTTTCAAATTTCTTCTCCAGACACCCTAGTGGTATCACTGGACTCAAATCCATTTTTAAAGTGAAATCTTCGGCTTTGGAGAGAAATAGCTCCCTAGTTCTCAGAGTTTTATAAATTCAAACACTAACAGCACCTGAGCGAGAAGCCTCAGACTTTGATTTATATACAAGGATGCCTTCCCTCAGCTCAAAAATTAGGCAGAAGCAAATAGGCTTTGTCTGTCTCTCTATGCTGGTGGACAGAATCTTTTTCTGGTCCACCTTTTCACTAAGAAAAACTGGAAAAGAATCTCAAGTTCAGAAACTTCATTCTCGTCTACTCAAACATGAACAAAGGGGACACAAGCCACAGATTAGAATGACCCATAGGTCTTAAACAAATCACTCACTCAATCTTAGAGAAGATGGGGAAAAATTATCATCTGAGATGTTACATACGTTTCAACCTTAAGAAACCACTTTCTGTCACTACCCACCTAGGAAACTCTACAAAAATGCTTTGAATTAGCAGATATGAGAAGAGTACAATTAGAATTACAACTTTCCCATACTATTAATTATGCTGTAATGCAGCCATGAAGCTATTTAAGGAAACATATGTATATATAAGAGAATACCCTCATAATCATCACCATCAACCTGAACACCACATAATATGACACAGAATTGAACATCTCTACCAACTTAAAAAAAGAGGCTCAAACCTTTCAAGTTCTTTCTTTTGTCCTCCAAATGCAATCACAGTTCTAATTGCCGCTAAGACCTCTTCAGCTACTGCTCCAGCTTTTGCGTAAGCCAAGAGTTCTTTATCAGTAAATGAAGACAATATCTGTTTAAAAATGCAATGGCAGATCATTAAAAAATTTAAACAAGTTAATTTTGCCTTTTGGAAAGAAAAAAATAAATATATGCACAAATGCTTTTATGTTACTGTATATATAGAACAAAGTCTTTTACTTGTCTTTGGTCATGATGTCCTACTTTTCAGTATACATCTTCACTCTGTAAGCCACTTCAAATTCTTTTTGGACTGAGATGAACATAATAAATGAAATTAAATATTAATTTTCTCACTAAATACTCCATGGATCCTCACACAAATAAGTAAATCTGGAACTCTGGGGAGATTTTAAATTCAGAAAAGGAGGTGTATACTATAATCATAAATACAGAGAAAAGAGCAGTGTATCAACAAGGAAATATGGTGGGTACTCAACAAACAAAGCAACTGCTAAGGGTACCCTGGTTTAGAAATGTCAAGGTGGGAGGCCAGAAGAATGCAGGGGACTAAACACTGCCTGGTAACAGGACTTCAAGGTTTCACATGCTGGGGAAGCAGAGTTCCCATTGCTGCTGTTCCTTAGCAGTGCATTCAGCCACCAGGGAGGCCTTTGTTTTATGGGTGCTCTTTGAGCCTTGTGTCTGGTCCCTGAGCACCTATTATTTAGAAGGAACAGTCCTTTATATATTTAGAGCCTTGCTTAGTCTTCTCGATTGCACAGTGAAGTAGGTATTATTTCCCCCACTCTATACATAAGGGAATGGAGGGATGAAGAAATCAAGTAATTTCCTAATAAGTGAAATATCCAGGACTCAAGGCTAAGTCCACATGGCTTCAAAGCCTGAATTAACATCCACTGGAGTGAATCTCTCTCTGAAACCAGCCAGTCATGTTGGCCTTCTGGGATCCCAGAAAACAGCCTCATGAAAATCAAATCAACTGGCATGGGCAAAGAACTAAGGTTATTCTTTTTACCTGGAATGCCTGACTAGTCAACCATTCAACTAAACAGTACATGCAAGTAATTCAAATAAAATTCTGATTAAACAGAATTACATTCTTCCAATAAATAATTCACAGCATTTGTGGACTCTTTTGGATTAGTCTATTCCTTCTTGTCATAAAAAGCTCAAAGTTGTTTTGATTTTTAATAGTGAATTTCTTCCTTTGCCATGTGGGAAAGTTCAAGGAGCTATGACAGATGTAGGAATGGGTGGCTGAAGGCAAATGAACATTTATTAACTATGTTCTATGTACACATATTGTGTTCTGTGTACCTTCTTCTTTGGTACCCAAAGCAAGTGTGTTCTATGTACCTTCTTCTCTGGTACCCAAAGCAATAACCCAGTGATACACTAGACCTTCCTAACTTCCCAAAGTGACTTTCCCAGGGCTGCCCTGCTACACTTGCCAGAATCATCCACAGCGCTGGGTCTAAGTCAGGAAGGTCACTGCCATCCCTGAACAAACAAGTCTGCGTAACGTAAGAGGTGCATAGCTACTTTTCTCTGTTCCTCTTGAAACCTCGCCCCACAGCCGTCAATCATACCGGAGGCATCCAAAACAGGAAGATTACCAGAAATAATTTTGAATTAGGGGTTTCAAAACATGCTATTTTAACTTATTGTTAAATAATCAAGTACCATACCAAATGATTCAATAAAACTGGCTCTTCTAGGACTTTCCATAATTATAAGCATATGCTTAGGCAAGACTAGGGTAGAATCTTCATTAAGTACTCTGTTTCGGTTTTTTGTTTTTAAGAGATATGCTTGTTGAAGGGGAAAAAAAAACCCTCCAAAATACTCTCAGGGATATGAAAAGCCAACTTTACTGTTCCACTAATATAAAATCATGAAATGGTGAGACTCCCATTATTACAATTATCCACATAAACTAAATATCACTATCTCATCCCTTCTCCCAAAGGCTGTTAATTTCCAAACAAACCCTAACTGTATCAGTGCTAGACACATGAAATTGTTATTCCTGTAAGCTAAAACCTAATATAGGCAGCTTTATATTATTCAAACTAATATACTTGGAAGCAGTATTTTTGACCACTACAGATGTTTTGACCTTCATCTATGTCCCTTTTTTTCCAATTCTCAATGTAGGTTTTTGTTTCATTTTGAGATAATTTACACATGCTTTATTTTTTAAATCTATTGTTTTGGGATAATTGTAGACTCACATGCAGCTGTAAGAAACAATACAGTGAAATTTCATATACCCTTCATCTAGTGTTCCCCAAATTGTAACCTCTTCAAAACTTCAGAATATCCCAACCAGGAATTTAACATTAATCCATCAATGTTATTCAGATTTACCAGTTTTACATGCACTCGTGTGTGTGTTTAAGCATTGTTCTAAGTTATAAACAATGTTATCACCTGTGTAGATTTATGTGACAATAGTCATCATACAGAACAAATTCCATCATAAGGATCCCTTGGTGCTACTTTTTGTGGCCATGGTGACCTCTTTTTCTACTCCTTAATTCTCCTCCCCTCCCCACCATCTCTAACCCCTGAAAACCACTGATCAGTTCTGCCTACAATTTTGTCATTTCAAGGATATTATATAAATGGAATCATATGGTATGTGACCTTTTTGGACTGGCTTTTTCACAAAGTACAAATTCCTGGAGACTCATCCAGGTTGGCCGTGTGTGTATCAATAGTTCTTTCCTTTTTGTCACTGGGCAGTATCCATGATATGGATGTACCACAGTTGCTTAACCATTAATCTGTTGAAAGATATCTGAGGTTGTCTCAGTTTGGGGCTATTACAAATAAAGCTGCTATGAACGTTTGAATACAGGTTTTTATGTGAACACAATTTTTTTCTCTTAGACAAACGCACAGTACAACTGCTGGAATGTCTGGTAATTGCATGTTTAGTTTTATAAGAAACTGCAAACTGTTTTCTAGGTTGCTGTACCATTTTACATTCCTATCAGCAATCAATGAGTGATCCTGCTTCTTTGCATCTCATCAGAAATTGGTGCTTCACTATTTTTATTTTAGCCATTCTGGTAGATGTGTAATGATACCTCACTGCAGTTTAATTTGCTTTTCACTGATGGCTAATGATGCCAGACTGCCTTTCATATGCTGACAAGCCATCTGTATATTCTCTCTGATGAATGTCTGTTCATGTTTTTTGCCCATTCTCTAACTGGTTTACCTGATTTTTTTTTAAATATTGAGTTTTCAGAGTTCTTTAAATATTACAGATACTAATCCTTTGTCAGATATGTGATTTGCATATTATTTTTCCCAGTATGCAGTTTGTCTTTTCATCCCCTTCACATGGCTTTCACAAAGCAAGTTTTTAATTTTTATGAAGCTTAATTTATAATTTTTAAAGTATCTTTTAATAGTAAGTTTAAGAACTCTTTGCCTAAGGCCTACATCTCAAAGACTTTCTTCCATTTTTTTTCCTAAAAGATTTATAGCTTTACATTTTACATATAAGTCCATGATCAAGTTTTCGTTAATTTTTACATAGAATGTGAGGTTTAGGTCGATGCTTTTGGTCTTTTTTCTTTTTTAACTTGTGAATGTCCAATTGTTCCAGTACTATTTGTTGAAAAGACAATTCTTCCTCCATTGAATTGTTTTTGTACCTTTGTCAAGCATCAGCTGGGCATAATTCTGTAAGCATTTTTCTAGGCTCTCTATTGTTTCACTGCTCTCTGTGTCTATCCCTCCACCAATATACTACAGCTATACAGCAAATTTTAGGGTCAGGGAGATGTATTCCTCTCACTTTATTCTTCTCTGTCAAGACTGTTTTTAGCTATTCTAGGGCCTGTGTCTTTCCATATAAATTTTAGAATAACGTGCTTGTCTATGTCTACCAAAAACCCTACTGGAATTTTTTTTACAGGAAATGCCTTAAACTTACAGATTAGTTTGGAAAAACAAATCAACATTTTACTATGTTGAATCTTCTAATCCAGGAACACACTATGTCTCTCCATTTATGTATTTCTTTCATCAGCATTTAATCATTTTCAGCATAGAGATCCTATATATGTTTCATGAAATGGACACGTAAGTATTTCATTTTACTTGGAGTGATTCTAAATGGTATTAATTTTAATTTAATATTTAAATATTGGTCTATGCATGTTCATTGTAGAAACGCTATTGATCTGGTATCTTTGGCCCTTTCCAAACTCAATTATTAGTCCTAGGAGATTGTATATTTTTGGGGATTTTCTACTTAGAAGATTATACTATAAACAGGTATAGTTTTATTTCTTCCTTTCTCATCTATATGCCTTTTATTTCTTTTCACTGCCTTACTGCAGTGGCTAGAAGTTCCAGTACTTTGCTTAAGTGATGAGAGCAGCCTTCCGTGCCTTCCTTATTCCCAAAGTTATGGAGAAAATATTCAGTCTTTCACTGTTAAGCATGATATTAACTAAAGAGTTTTTGCAAATGATCTTTTAAAGTTTAGGTAATATCTTTCTATCCTTGACTTCCTGAGAGTTTTCTTTTTTAATCATCAATGTATGTTACATACTGTCAAATGTTTTTTCTCTGTCAACTGATATGATCATACAATTATTCTTTTTTAGTTTACTGACATGATAGATTACATGAATTGACTTTCAAATGTTGACCAAGCCTTTCATGGCTGAAACAAATCTCACTTGGTTATGGTTTATTATTCTTTTTATACATTGTCATATTTGGTTTCCTAATATGTTATTGAAGAATTTTTATTCTTAGTCCATGAAAGATATTGGTCTGCTGTTTGCTTTTTTTATATTGCCTTTGTCTGGTTTTGGTATCAGGGCAACACTAGCCTCATAAAATGGGCTGGGGAGTGTCCCCTCTTCTTGTATAAAATTGGTGTTACTTCTTCTTTAAATGTTTGGTAGCATTTTCCAGTAAATCATCTGTGCCTGGAGAATTCTTTCTCAGGAGCTCTGAAGTTACAAAACAAATTTCTTCAATGATCATAGGGTTATGCAGATTATCTATTTCATTTTAGTTGAGATTTGGTAGTTCGTAGTTATGAAGGAGATGATCTCTAAGTTTTCAAATTTATGAGTTATAAAGTTTTTTGTAATATTCTTTTTACTATCTTTTTATTGTCTGTGGAATTTGTAGTAATATCCTTTATTTTATTCTTTTTTAACATTTTTTATTGATTTATAATCATTTTACAATGTTGTGTCAAATTCCAGTGTTCAGCACAATTTTTCAGTCATTCATGGACATATACACACTCATTGTCACATTTTTTTCTCTGTGAGTTATCATAACATTTTGTGTATATTTCCCTGTGCTGTACAGTGTAATCTTGCTTATCTATTCTACAATTTTGAAATCCCAGTCTATCTCTTCCCACCCTCCCCCCCCCTGGTAACCACAAGTCTGTATTCTCTGTCTGTGAGTCTATTTCTGTCCTGTATTTATGCTTTGTTTTTGTTGGTTTGTTTGTTTTTGTTTTTTAGATTCCACATATGAGTGATCTCATATGGTATTTTTCTTTCTCTTTCTGGCTTATTTCACTTAGAATGACATTCTCCAGGAGCATCCATGTTGCTGCAAATGGCATTATGTTGTCGGTTTTTATAGCTGAGTAGTATTCCATTGTATAAATACACCACCTCTTCTTTATCCAGTCATCTGTTGATGGACATTTAGGCTGTTTCCATGTTTTGGCTATTGTAAATAGTGCTGCTATGAACATTGGGGTGCAGGTGTCATCCTGAAGTAGATTTCCTTCTGGATACAAGCCCAGGAGTGGGATTCCTGGGTCATATGGTAAGTCTATTCCTAGTCTTTTGAGGAATCTCCATACTGTTTTCCATAGTGGCTGCACCAAACTGCATTCCCACCAGCAGTGTAGGAGGGTTCCCCTTTCTCCACAGCCTCTCCAGCATTTGTCATTTGTGGATTTTTGAATGACGGCCATTCTGACTGGTGTGAGGTGATACCTCATTGTAGTTTTGATTTGCATTTCTCTGATAATTAGTGATATTGAGCATTTTTTCATCTGCTTTTTGATCATTTGTATGTCTTCCTTGGAGAATTGCTTGTTTAAGTCTTCTGCCCATTTTTGGATTGGGTTGTTTATTTTTTTCTTATTGAGTCGTATGAGCTGATTATATATTCTGGAGATCAAGCCTTTGTCGGTTTCACTTGCAAAAATTTTCTCCCATTCCGTAGGTTTTCTTCTTGTTTTACTTCTGATTTCCTTTGCTGTGCAGAAGCTTGTAAGTTTCATTAGGTCCCATTTGTTTATTCTTGCTTTTATTTCTTCTAGGAGAAAATTTTTGAGATGTAAGTCAGATAATGTTTTGCCTATGTTTTCCTCTAGGAGGTTTATTGTATCTTGTCTTATGTTTAAGTCTTTAATCCATTTTGAGTTGATTTTTGTATATGGTGTAAGGAAGTGTTCTAGCTTCATTGTTTTACATGCTGCTGTCCAGTTTTCCCAACACCATTTGCTGAAGAGATTGTCTTTATTCCATTGTATATTCTTGCCTCCTTTGTCAAAGATGAGCTGACCAAAATTTTGTGGGTTCATTTCTGGGCTCTCTATTCTGTTCCATTGGTCCATATGTCTGTTTTGGTACCAATACCATGCTGTCTTGATGACTGTAGCTCTATAGTATTGTCTGAAGTCTGGGAGAGTTATTCCTCCAGCCTCTTTCTTTCTCTTCAGTAATGCTTTGGCAATTCTAGGTCTTTGATGGTTCTCCTTTATTTTATTCTTGATATTGTGATTTGTGTCTTCTTTTTGTCAGTCTTGCTAATTTTCTTGATTTTTTTTTGAATAATCAGCTTTATTCACTGATTTTTATTATTTTCCTATTTCAAGTTCACTGATTTCTGCTCTTACCTTTACTATTTCCTTATTCTGCTTGCTTTGCTTTTATTTTACACTTGTTTTTCTTAGTTTCTTGAGATAGAAATTTACATTGTTGATTTGAGATCTTTCTTCATTTCTAACGTAGACATTTAATGCCATAAGTTTCTCTCAACACTTCTTTAGCTGCATCCCAAGTATTTTGATATTTTTTGTTTTTGTTGTCATTTTGTTATGTATATTTTTTCTTTTGAAACTTTTATCATCCATGGATTATTTTAAAATGTATTGCTTAATTTCCAAATGTTTAGAGATTTTTCTCATTGTTGCTGTTATTTATTTCTAGTGAGATACCACTGTAGTTAGAGAAAATACACTTTGTAGTTCCATTCCTTTAAATTTGTTGTGGTTTGTTTTATGGCCCAGGATATGATCTATATTGGTGAATGTTTAACATGTATTCTGCTGTTGTTGGGTACAATGTTTTATAAATGCCAATTAGATCCTACTGGTTGACTGTGTTGGTCAGGTCGTCTATAGTCTAGCTGATATTTTGTCTAGTAATTCTACCAGTGCTGAGAGAGGATAATAATAAAATACCTGTGATTTTTCTATTTCTCCCTTCAACTCTCTGTTTTTACTTCATCTATTTTGAGGCTTTATTATTTGGTGCATACAATATTTAGGATCATTATGTCTTCCTGATGGATTGATGCCTTTTATCATTATGCAATATTTACGTTTTTTATAGTAATTTTTTGTCCTAAAGTTCATATTATCAGATATTAATATAGCTATTTCCTAAAAAATTAATGTTTCCTTGGTATATCTTTTTCCATATTGTTATTTTCATTCTACCTATGTTTTTGAATTTGAAAGTTTCTTGTAAGCAGCAGATAGTTGGCTTATTTTTTTAATTCATTCTGCAAATTTCTCTTTTGATTGGTATATTGATTGGTATATTGAACTATTTACATTTAATGCAATTACTGATATGTTAACAGTTAAGTTTACCATTTTATTATTTGCTTTCTATTTATTTCTTCTGTTTTTCATTCCTTTGCTTCCCTTTTCTTTCCTTTCTAAGAGTTATTTGATCAAGTTTTAGGATTTCATTTTGATTTATTCACGGTGGGTTAAAAAAGTTTTTACTAAAGTAACAAGTCAATTTACAACATTGAGTTAGTTTCTGGTGTACAGCATAGTAGTTCAATTATGTGTGTGTCTGTGTGTGTGTGTGCGTGTGTATTCCTGTTCATATTCTTTTTCATTATAGCCTATTACAAGGTATTAAATATAGCTCCCTGGACAATACAGTAGGGCCTAGTTGTTTATCTATTTTGTATATAGTAGTTAGTATCTGCAAATCCTGAACTCCTAGCTTATCCCTCTACCCCCTTTCCCTCTTTATGGTAACCATAAGCTTGTTTTCTATGTCTGTGTGTCTGTTTCTGTTCTGTAAATAATTTCATTTGCGTCATTTTCTTAGATTCCGTATATAAGTGACATCATATGGTATTTTTCTTCCTCTTTCTGGCTTACTTCACCCAGTATGACAATCTCCAGGTCCATCTATGTTGCTACAAATGGCATTATTTTATTCTTTTTTTATGGCTGAGTAACTTCTTTATCCAGTTATCCATTAATGGACATTTAGGTTGCCTCCATGACTTGGCTATTATAAACAGTGCTGCTGTGAATACTGCAGCACATGTATATTTTCATATTTATAGTGTTCTTTGAATATCTTTTTGCCTAGGTTTCGTAATGACTGTTCTGGATATTATAATATTTATATGTGACTTATAAAAATCTACTAGTGTCAACATTTTACCACTTACAATTTTTGGTTCAATCATCAAATATGATTTAGAAATCTCATGGGGAAAAAGGAAAAGGAAGGTCCAAATTTCTGTTCTTTTTATTGTTTTCTCCTTCTTGATGCTCCAATATCGCTTTTATCATTTCTCTTCTGTTTGAAGAAATTTATTTGGCCAGTCTTTAATAATAGGTATGCTAGTAGAAGATTCATCTATAGTTTTCCATGATCTAAGAATGTTACTTCTCCGACATTCCTGAAAAATAGTTTGACCATAGTCCACACAGTTCACAGCTCTTTTCTTTACACATGTGAAAAATATTTTGCCACTTCTTTCTAGCCTTTGTAGTTTCAGATGAGAAATACTTTGTCACTCAAAGTGGTGTTTCCTGTAGGTAATGTGTTGCTGCTCTTTAGCTTATTTCAAGATTTTTTTCCTTTGTTGTTAGTTTTCAGTGCTTCAGTTATGATGTGCTTTATCATGGATTTCTTTTGAGTTTATCCTGTTTGGGGTTAGCCCTGCTTCTTGGATCTGAAGGTTTGTCTTTCACAAACCTTGGAAGTTTTCAGCCATTATTTCTTCCACTACCCCTTCAGTTTCACACTTCCCCTTTCTTTCGGGACTCTGATGGTAAGAAAAGTTCTATCTGTCGTTACTGTCCCACAAGTCCCTGAGGCTCTTTACATTTCCTCTCTCTTTCAGGGTGGGTGAGTTCTACTGTTCTGTCTTCAGGTGTACTGATTCTATCCTGTCATCTCCATTCAACAAGACTGTGCCCCTCCATCGTGACTTTTACTTCTGCTGTTCTATCTTTCAATTCTCTCATTTCATTCTGTCCTTTATTTCACAACATCTTTCTCATTGCTGATACCTTCTGTTCTTTCGTTTCCAGAGAATTTATGATTCATTAGCAAAGCATTTTTATGATGACTGCTCCATACTCCATGCCACATAATTCTAACATATGAATTATGTCAGCATGGGTCAGTTCATTGGGTTTTTTTTTCCTCAGTCAAATTGTGATTTTCTTGTCCCTTGATATGACAAGTGATTTTTTATTATACCCTGGACATTTTGTCTATTTTGTCAGGAGACTCTAGGTCCTATTTAAATTTTTTATTTTCACAAGCAGTTACCCCATTTGAGTTTAGCATGCAATTCTTGGCCTACTTTTGTCACCTGTGGATCCACTAACAGTTTTATACTGAGTCTCTGTGGTATTATTTTCATCAGTGTGGTTTGTCTAGAGTTGCTGCGGCTCCCTGGCCCTGTGTTTGCTACCTGAGAAAGTGAAAGTGGTTTCTTAAGTTCAGACTCCCAAGTAGGTCTTGCAGGGGCAGGATATGGTGGCTTCCCCGACCCGTGTCTTCTAGCTAACCCTGGGCGTGGGAAGAGAGTTGCCGGTGCAGAGGTCAAAAGATCAGTTCCCAGAGTAGGAAGCTTGCTGTGTCTGAGTCCCTTCCTGTTCTGCTTTCTGGCCCCAGTGTCTACGGGTTAGGGAAGAGTCTCAGGCTCACAGGGACAAAGCAGCTTCCTAACAGGGCCACATTTCTTTTTTAATATGGATGACAACCAGCTAATTTAAGAAATTTGTTTCAAATCATAGCAGAAGTTTATGGCAGAATGAGGAGTAAAACTGAGGTCTCCAGCAATAGGCTAGGGTTCCGTTTATTATATAAATACTTTCTAAAGCAATACATAATTAATTATTAAAAGATTGCCTATTTTATTTCTCCTAACTTAACTAGAACAAATATCCATACATTTTAAAACAGTTTTCCAATAAATACTGGTATGAAGAGTGCCACTGACTTGCTTAATATTTTAGTAAATAGAAAAGTCAATTAACACAAGTGCTTCTGCCAAATATTTCAGTAGACTGATAGAAATGCAGTTGAGCCACTAAGAACACCATTTAAACATTGTATGACTCCCAGCAACAAAGGAACAGAGTCCTCAGAACTTCAATCTCTTCTCCTGTTAAGTAACATATTTATACTTCAGAAAGATGTGTATTTGCCTGACACAGTAGTTGCTCAAAAATTGGTAGCTATTGTTTGCAATAACAAAGTAATATCCATCTTACAGAGTTAAATTTCTAAAACTTCTTAATACTGAACAGCCTGGTTTATTTTGTGTTGGCTTAGCTTTGGTTGGCTTTTGTTTTACATCCCTTTGCTACACAAATTTGTGTAATTTCTTTCTTTGTCTAATTTCTCTAAGAAGTTATATACTGGGCCAATCTCTCCACTGTCACCCACTCTTACAACACATCAGTTTAAAATGAACTCCACACCCAGTCTTGAAAGAGAAACGCCTGTGTGCAGAGGTGGGAGGGCCATTTGTGCTGCTTTGCATTCGTGACTGGGAGGGAGAGCTGCAGACTTAGGATTTACAGGCATACGGGACTAGAAAATATCTCTCTTTAGATATGCTGAAACACAGAGCCATTTAAAACACTGACAAAACTGTTAAATCAATTTACAAACTAAATAAAATCTACAAAACATTAAAATCAATAATGTTAACTGAATGGGACATGTGTCTTGTTCACTGAACTTGAACCTCTACTTGAATCTCTACTTGGGAATATGGAATTGCCTATGAGGGAACACAGACAGCTCTTTAAGACTTGAGGATGCCTTTATATGAAGGCAGAGAATGAGATGTGAGAGCTACTTCCTTCTTTCTCATCCCTCCCTCAAGTAACTGCAGGGTCCAGGACACCACAGACTCCTCGTGGGTATAGGACTCAGGGAGACTGCATCTGCTTATTCCCACTGATTTTGAACAGAAGATTTAAAACCAACTATCAAGTATAGAGTCAAGGTCATCATGACAAAAACAGTCTTCTGCTTTGGGTGGAGAGGAAGGGTGTGTGTGGGGGGGTGTGATGTGTGTGGGGGTGGAGGCAGTTTAAACTCTGGATTCACGGGCTTCACCTACCTTTGCCCAGACAGCTGCTGACAGACCAAGAACAGGACTGATGGCCAAAATCACAAGGGTTAACTTCCAACCACGGGTAAATCCTACTATAAAACCAGTGAAGAACGTTGCCATTGACTGAAAGAACATTCCAACTTTGTCACCAATGCCTTCATTAATTTTGGAGACATCACTGAAAGAACAGACGGTGTTAGAAATAAACATCACAAGTGTGAACCAAAAACTTTTTTTCCTGAAACCAGTTGCTGTTTGTTTTAGTGTGGGGTATGAGTTTACTTCTAGGATCTTGCTCGGAAATTTTCCCAGAAAGTATCATACTGCTCTAATGCACACTCCCAGAGGATGTCTTGAACATGGCAAGTCCAATCCCTCACTCAGTGCAAGCCATGCAGGTACCCTGGTGCCCTGGGTGGGTGGGGTTCTGGGAACAAACAGATGCATAAGACATGTTCACAGCTCAGAAGGAATTTAGTTTCATAATTCTTTCTGAGTGATGCACTAACATCTCGTAACACATTTGAGGGCATCTGTTTCATTTTAATAAGAATAAGAACCACATCTGTGTTCAACATAAACCCAGGTACTTACTCTGTGAGTCGGGTGTTAAGCTCTCCAACATCATGCACATCAAACCAGCCAATCTCCTGTCGCATAATAGCATGAAAAAACTGTTTTCGAATTCTGTGTATTTGTCTTCCAGCTGCCAGGCACCAGAATGAAACCTGGATGTAAGCGGCAATGAGCACCCCAGCACCGATTCCGCTGTAATAGTAGGCGTACCTGTGAAACAACCAGAACACTGCACATGCTCTTTCTCATTGATGTGTCTTTCCCCAACAGAGACTCATCCTGACTTTTTCAGTTACCTGGCTATCCTGCCCTCCTTAGCAAGCAGAGGTGATGCTCAGCAACCAACTACAGTGGCCTTGTTGTAGTGTAATGGTTAAGAGTGTCATTTCTGTTTTGGCTCAAATCCCAGCTCTTCACTTAACTGCTGTGTAACCGTGGGCAAGCTGCTTATTAACATTTCTAAGCCTCAGTTTTCTAGATGGTAAGATGGAGATAAGAACTGTAACTCAGTATTGTGTGAATACACTTGGACCCATGCCCAGCACATAGTTAACACTCAGAGGATGCCAGTTTTTGTGAAAGACTTGTGTGGTGTCTCAAAGCATCACAGCATCAGATAAGATCTATCATTGTTGCCCTGTGTACTTAGATGACCTCTGGATCAGTTGATGAGCACTTGGGGTGGTTTCTGTACATTGGAGAATGGAAAGAAGTGACAGAACTTGCCAGAAAGTGGAACCCAGAGATGGAAATGGTCCCTTGGCCTTTTGGGCTATTAATCTGGCAAAGTTTAGATGCCAAGAGACAATTGAAAAAAAAAAAGTATTTTTGTATCATCTACCCAACTGGCCATCGTGAGTTATTCTGAAATGCTTAATGAATCAAACAGTAGTTCTTCCAGTTTAAATGCTAATAAAAAACATGCACATCTTCTAAGACCAGACCCTTGATGAACAAGAAATGCTAAATTCATGTTTCCTCATTTGAGTCTTCACACTGAAAAAAAGCAAACAACTCTTATGCTTCACTAAGCAATTACTTTTTAGGTTCAGGCACTCATTCTAAAATGAAATATAGAATTCCAATATTCCCATTTTTCAAAACTCACTACTTGCCACCTTCAAATAAAAATGCTTGTATGAACGATGCAGAAGCTGTAAAAATTGTGATATAATAGCCAGATAGTTGCTGATGTTAATGTTCACAACTCTCTGTTCAACTCAGCAGGAATCTTGGTTAACATAGCTTCCCCAAGATACATCAGGGAAGATGTAATGAGAATGCTAACTTTTAGTTAATAGATTATTTAATTATTATCCAAGTGTTAATGTTACAGCAAGAGATAGTCAAAAAGAAACCTCATTTAACAAGTAGAACTCATGCTGTAAACCACCAGTCTATATTTCATCAAACAAAGTATGTATTTATATTTAAGCATTTATAAGATGACTACATGACATTCTGTTTTTCATCAATATTTTTTAAAATGCCTCTCCATAGGAATATTTCGAGGTACTTGCTTCTCATTTTTCAAAATGTGATCAAATGTCTCCATTTTATAAAAATCTACCAGTCCATTTATAGGATAATGTGGAATCATTATTTTCTGAATTACCAACTCATACCTTTGGACATGTTTTACAAGCTGTTCTGAGAGCAAACTTCAAGATAAGTAAATCATTAACAAAAACTTCCTAAGATTAGTTCAGGTTACGAGGACTGTATTTAGCCTGGGATGTTCTGTTTCATTGTTTGGAATTAGATGCTGTGTTTTAAAACAAGCAAACAAAAATCCTATTGACTGATCTCATTATATAATGACCGAAAGGGGGCAAACTAATACTTACAAAGCCACTGCAAATGATGTGATACTGAATTTAACTGCATTTTAAAAGGCCACGTGAGTGCCTGTAATTTCCCTGTAGATGGTATTCTGTACTTACCACATACGTAGGTCTAATCTAGGCTTAAACTTAATTTCAGTATATCTTAATGCAGCAAATTACTTTCATTAAAAAAAATCCTACATTGCATCATACTAGAAAACAATGATGTTGTTCTCCTCACAACTTTGAGTCTTTATTATAATACAAAATTGTAAACATTGCTACAATTGGATTGAAACAGAAAAGCTTAGCAAGACTAAGGAAACTGTCTACTTACGTGGTCATATCCTTTTCCAGAGTGCTGCCAAAATTTGTACTGTTCATATAACCTACATCACCACAAAACAAACACATACCAGTATGTCTCTTTATTCTCTATTCAAAATAAGAACATAAAAATGAATCAAACTTGTGTCACTTATCCATTTACACAAAAACAGGTCAAACTGATTCCATTTTAACTACATATAAGCATGATGGCACTCATTCAAACCCTTCACTGCTGGCTCTGTGTACAAACTAAATTCAATAAAGCTTATTTGCAAAAAGAAACCCACATTGATTAAGGAGCTGTCAGCAGAAATATTAGTGTCCTTGAATTAAAATATTTTATGAAGAAACAATCCCCTTTAAAATAGCACCCAAAGTAATAAAATATCTAGGAATAAGTCTAACAAAGGAGGTGAAAGAATTATACACAGAAAACTATAAACCATTGATGAAGGAAATCAAAGAAGACTTAAAAAAATGGAAAGATAACCCATCCTCTTGGATTGGAAGAATCAATATTGTTAAAATGGTCACAATGCCCAAGGCAATCCACAGATTTAATGTAATCCCTATCAAATTACCCAGGACATATTTCACAGAACTAGAACAAATCATAATAAAATTTATATGGAGCCACAAAAGACCTAGAATTGCCAAAGCATTACTGAAGAGAAAGAAAGAGGCTGGAGGAATAACTCTCCTAGACTTCAGACAATACTATAGGGCTACAGTCATCGAGACAGCATGGTATTGGTACAAAAACAGACATATAGACCAATGGAACAGAAGAGAGAGCCCAGAAATGAACCCACAAACTTTTGGTCAACTAATCTTCGACAAAGGAGGCAAGAATATACAATGGGATAAAAACAGTCTCTTCAAATGGTGTTGGGAAAACTGGACAGCAGCAAGTAAAGCAATGAAGCTAGAACACTCCCTTACACCATACACAAAAATCAACTCAAAATGGATTAAAGACTTAAACATAAGACAAGATACAATAAACCTCCTAGAGGAAAACATAGGCAAAACATTATCTGACATACATCTCAAAAATTTTCTCCTAGAAGAAATAAAAGCAAGAATAAACAAATGGGACCTAATGAAACTTTAAAGCTTCTGCACAGCCAAGGAAACCATAAGTAAAACAAAAAGACAACCTACAGAATGGGAGAAAAGTTTTGCAAATGAAACCGACAAAGACTTGATCTCCAGAATATATAAGTTACTCATACAACTCAATAAGAAAAAAATAAACAACCCAACCCAAAAATGGGCAAAAGACCTAACCAAGCAATTCTCCAAGGAAGACATACAAATGATCAATAGGCACATGAAAAAATGCTCAATATCACTAATTATCAGAGAAATGCAAATCAAAACTACAATGAGGTATCACCTCACACCAGTCAGAATGGCCCTTATTCAAAAATCCACAAATGACAAATGCTGGAGAGGCTGTGGAGAAAAGGGAACCCTCCTCCTACACTGCTGGTGGGAATGCAGTTTGGTGCAGCCACTGTGGAAAACAGTATGGAGATTCCTCAAAAGACTAGGAATAGACTTAACATTCCACTCCTGGGCATATATCCAGAAGGAACCCTACTTCAGGATGACACCTGCACTCCAATGTTCATAGCAGCACTATTTACAATAGCCAAGACATGGAAACAGCCTAAATGTCCATCAACAGATGACTGGATAAAGAAGAGGTGGTATATTTATACAATGGAATACTATTCAGCCATAAAAACTGACAACATACTGCCATTTGCAGCAACATGGATGCTCCTGGAGAATGTCATTCTAAGTGAAGTAAGCCAAAAGAGAAACAAAAATACCATATGAGATCACTCATATGTGGAATCTTAAAAAAAAAACATAAATACAAAACAGAAACAAACTCATAGACACAGAATACAAACTTGTGGTTGCCAGTGGGGCAGGGGGTGGGAAGGGATAGACTGGGATTTCAAAATGTAGAACACATAAACAAGATTATACTATATAACACAGGGAAATATATACAAGATCTTATGGTAGCTCACAGAGAAAAAAATGTGACAATGAATATATATATGTTCATGTCTAGCTGAAAAATTGTGCTCTACACTGGACTTTGACACAACATTGTAAAATGGTTATAAATCAATAAAAAATGTTAAACAAAAGAAAACAAAAAAAACTTTATGAAATATCACTCTATGACATAGAGAAAAATCTTTTCCAGTAGCTTTGTCCTGATAAATACTAGTGCAGACTTGACAATAAAGCATTTAGTATTGAAAATCAAATACTGCATTTCTCCAGTTTTCTTTTTTATTTTAAAAATATAAAATACAAAGAATAATGTAATTAACACCAGTGAACTCACTGTGAACTATTGGCAAATGCTAACATTTTGGGGGCAAGGTACATGAATACTGCAACATATCCCCTAAACACACACACACACAATAGCTACTGCTCAATATTTTGGTGTGAATTTTTTCTGATTTTCTTTTCTGCATGCATATATACACACACACAAATACACATACACCCTTCTTTTAAAAGACAGAATCACAGTCCACATTCAGTGGCCACTTCTCCATGTCAGCATGTGTGTCTATATATGTATCTCCATTTTCTCAAAGTTGCGTCCATTTCTGTTGCTTCCAAGACTTTACTGTTAGAAGTAATGCTGGATTAAACATAGCTGTATACATATATCATATACGAATGCATCGTGAATTTTTTTAGGATAAATTATCATAGTCAAGATCGCTGGATCAATGGGAGGCATACTTTAAATCTCGTAGTCATTTCAAAAGTTATGGTATGAGAGGACCTAGGTCAGATGAATGTGATTTTGACAGAAGTGGGAAAGGGGAGGAAAAGTTTTTCTGGAAAAGGGAACACAGACAAAAGTTCACAGTATGTTTGAAGAGTGAGTAAAGCAGTGTGGCAAGGGTGTGCGGTGTGTTATATGGATGGAAGGAGGTGAATATATGTCTGGAAAGAGAATTTGGGCTCTGCAGGTAGGGTATGTAAAAACTAGTAGCCATTCAGTGGTTTTGAGCAGAAAAGGACAAAACAAGAGGTTTGGCCTAGGATGATTCCACTGCAAGCAATGTATAAGATTAACTGGAATGTCAAGGAGACTGAGAGATGGAGCTACTGCAAACATGGAAGGAAAGAGGGTCAAAATGAGAATAGGAGAGGAAAGTATTCTTAAGAGTTAAGAGGGAGAAGTTACAGGCTCTAGCAACTGATGGAACAGAAGTAGACAGAAGGACACTAAAAAACGATCAAGACCTTACATTTAAGCAAGTAGAGAATGGTGGTATCATGGTGGGAAATAAGAGGTCTGAAAAAACAGGAGATCTGGTCAGATGTGAGAGAATTATTAATTCAGTGCTAAAGACTTATTCTGTGGTACCTGGGACATTCAAGTGAAGATGCCCAGTAAGTATTCCAATTGTGGCCCTGGAGAGAGTTAGGTCTGAAGATGTAGGAGTCATGTGCTAGAGGTCACAGTTAAATTCAGGAAAGAAAAAAGCCCTCTCTTCTCACTTGTGAAGACAGGATAGTAGGTAAGGAGGAAATGATGACCAAGCACAGAACCTCAGGGAGGACTATATTTAGGGGTAATATAGAAAACAGGAAGTAATAGAGAGACAGGGATGTAGCAAAGCATGCAGCTAACAACCATGACTGCTTCCATCTTAAGTCAAATGCAATGATAAGTGTCCAGATCAATTTTCAATCTGCTATTAGACTGCTTCTGCTCCATATTTTCAAAGATAAAACAGGATATTAAATAGTTGGGTGAGGATTTTTCCCCAAATTAGTCTTAGAAGAGTTCTCATTAAGGATTTTCTATCTTATTTATCTAGACAGGAAATGTTTCTAAATGGTATTGTCACTAGTGTGTGTCATGACCAAATTCAGACACATTTTCAAATCTAAATAATATCTGGTTTTTATCCATAGCTACCACTAGCTTTCTCAATTCTAGACACAAAGGACCAAGAGAATTTGAACAAATATTCTTTGGAAATGGTGGCCTCTAAGTCTACAATCACTTTAATACAGATTGGAAAGTAAAAAATTACGTTAAAGGTCAAAATTGACTCCTTTATTAAAGTTTATGTGTACATCTATTCTCTCTCCCTCTCTCTCATCTCCCCCATATATATATGAATATATAGATATAGTTTCAGTCATGAGAAACCAACTCTAGCACCAAGTACATTTAATTCGTGCTTCAGTCGTGTCAAAATGTAACAATAAGTAAAAATTGAGCATTCAAGTCCACTGACACAGATGATCTTTACTCTCAAAGAATGTGATAAAGATGTTACATTTTTTTTACTCCCTCCAATCAACTTTTCTTTTCCTCCAATCAACTTCTATTAGGAGCTCTCTGGCCCAGAGATTTTTCTCTCGTCTATGGGCCTCTCCCAAAACTTGTAGCCTTAGGCATTTTTTTTTCAGAAAATCAAAACTTTAAAGCTGAAATGACCTTAGAGAGCATATAGTCCAGTAACTTTGTACTTGTCCTTACAAGATCCTGTATCAAAGGGCAACTGTTCAGAACAATAGTTATAAAGAATAATACTGGAAAATTATCTAGAAATTAATATTATTTTTCAGTGGGAAAATCCAGAAACTCTCCAAGCTCTGTAACAGTATCAACCAAATAATCAGTAGAGGAAAGCCAAATATTTAAGTGTACGTTTTATTTTGATAAAGTATTTGCTTAGACTTCCAGACCTCTTTCTCCGGGTTCATCCACTGCTCTGATCCCTCTTAGTCTCATTCGCTGGTTCCTTGTGTTCCCCCTCCTCCCTACATGTTGATGTTTCCCAGAACATCCCACAGCCGACTCCTGTATCTGTCCCAGAGCTACCCAAATCCTCTCCTTCCTTACCACCAGTGCTCTGGTTCAGGCCCCCATCTTTTGTTACCTCTACTCTAACAAGAGTCTCTAACTATGCTTTCTATTCCATTCAGGTCTTTATATTGCCACCAGATTTTTTGTTTTACTGAAAAGAAAGAAAGAAAACTGTCTTTATTAGTATATGTGGAATTAGTATATGTGGAAATTCCCAAGGAAACATATGAAGTCAGTCTGATCAATTTCATAATACTACAATTATGATGTAGAATTCTTAAAAATGTACTAATATAGTTCCCTTTAAAGCCTTTATCCCCCTGCTCTTGGGCATATGTCTAAATACTTTAATTTATTCTCTAGATATTATCTTTTTCTTAAATTGAAGTATAGTCAATTTACAATGTTGTGTTAATTTCTGGTGTACAACACAGTGACTCATTTATACTATATATATATTCCTTTTCAGATTCTTTTTCATTTTAGGCTATTATAAGGTATTGAATATAGTTCACTGTGCTAAATATTATCTGAACACTATTGATTTCTTTTTTTTAACATTTTTTATTGAGTTATAGTCATTTTACAATGTTGTGTCAAATTCCAGTGTAGAGCACAATTTTTCAGTTATACATGAGCATATACATACTCATTGTCACGTTTTTTTCCGCTGTGAGCTACCATAAGATCTTGCATATATTTCCCTGTGCTATACAGTATAACCTTGTTTATCTATTCTACATTTTGAAACTATTGATTTCTATCATTGTTTTCTGAACTATTTTTTAAAATTTTTATTGAATTTGATTTACAATTAAAAAAATTATTTTGGGGGGAGGTAATTAAGTTTATTTATTGTTTGTTTGTTTGTTTTAACAGAGATACTGGGGATTAAATCCGGACATTGTGCATGCTAAGTATGTGCTCTACCGCTGAGCTATACCCACCCCCTTTGACTTACAATGTTGCTAGTTTCAGCTGTACAAAGTGATTCAGTTATACATGTGTGTGTGTGTGCATTATTTTCCAGATTCTTTTCCATTACAAGTTATTACAAGATACTGAATGTAGTTCCCTGTGCTATCTAGTAAGTCCTTGCTGTTTATCTATTTTATATATAGTAGTGTGTATATGTTCATCTCAAACTCCTAATTTATCCCTTCTCTCCGTACCCCTTTGGTAACCATAGCTTGTTTTCTATGTCTGTCACCAGATTTTATCTTTGGGAATAAAAACATAATTATGCTGCTTTTGTGAATAACCTTCAATGACAGTCTACTGCACAAAGAAGAAAGTCCAAGATCCATACCAGGTCATATCAGTCCCTTTGCAATCTTACCACAATATACACAGGACAGGACAACCCTTTTGAAATGTTACCCAATGATTTTGCAGATGTATTCTTTACCATCACACCCTTCCCCTCAACCTGGTAGTGAGGGCTCAACACACTCACTGTCTGGAGGGAGGGCTGCCACAGCTTGAAACAAAACAGTGGCCAAATTTCTGCTTGGTTTTTTGTGTTCCTGAAGCCTTGGACCTTGGAGACTGGAGGAAACATTTTGCTTAAATTTCATAAGCCTACGTTCTACCCTTTTAGACTAAAAATTACTTTCCGCATACTGAGAAGGGATGCAGTAGAGAACTGATGTGAGCTTTCTTCCTCCAAGCCTTTATTTGTTTTTTCTCTCTACCTGGAACACCTTTTACACAATTTTTCTCTTGGAAAAGACTCCTCCTCCATGAATAAGATCAATATGATCTCCTCTCAAGGGGCTCACCCAGAGCAAAGTGACTCACAGAACATCATAGTAAAAGACACCTGATTCCATTTACTAAGTTAACACCACAATAGACGTAGGATGGTTTGTATCTATCTACGTGACTTCTTTATCTGTACATCAGTACACACCCTACTCTGTCTGCCTCTCCCAAAGACTGTCCTGAGCCTCTCTGAAAGACTGACAAGTGGTTTCACAGAGCCACCACACATGCAGACCACTTACCAAAATATTAACCGGCTATTCTCCTATTTTGTATGTAAGTGTCTCATAACTGTAGATATTTTTAGTTTAAAAGATATATAGCAGACCCCTACCTTATTACCTGGGGTAGGGAAAGCCTTTTCTAAAGCCAAGCAAGACTTCCAAGAAAGCCACAACTAAACAGCACCCGTCACTATGACTAAAGACTTCATACCACTTAGGGATCACATTATATTCCATTTTCATCTGACTCAAATATCTCAGTAAGTTTACTAGTTTTAATGACTGAACATTCATGACTAGTATAAATAAAAAGGATGTGACATGTATACACTTCAGATTTCCTAACTGCTGAAATGAGATCATAAAGGTGGTTTTCAAACCATTTTCCACAGAGCCTTCACTCCAGGCACTGTTCTAGATATCATGGACACAATCTAAAACAAGAGTACCATTTTTTCTAATCTCATTGGATTTTGGTGCCAGCAGGAAATTCTTTCACTTTCAGGCCCCAAACCTCATGTAACAGGGTACCATTGCTCAAATACTAAGATAGTTTTTCCCAGGAACTTCCTTTTCCCCCCTTATGTCTTTTTTCCCATTTGAGAAGCTGTAATAAACAAGTAAACCAATAAATTAACAAGGTAATTTTAGAGTAGTAATTCTTCAAAAATAAAGCAGTGATGCTAGAATAACTTTGGGTTGGGTTGAGGACAAAGGTCCTTCTGAGGGAGGCATTAATGATAAGAAACTCTAACAGAGCAATAGGGCAGTTCTACATGGCCCCAAGCCAGGAAGGAGATAGGAGTATTCATGAACAGAGAGAAGGTTGTTGTGGGTGTACTGAGTGGATAATAAGCAATGAGACTGATGAGGCAGGAAGGGGCCAGATTATGTGGGCCACACAGGTCAATGGAAGGCATCTGTATTGACTCCAGGCTATGGAAAACCATCAGGATAGATGGGACCTGATGTATGTTTGTAAAAGCTCTGTCAGAGTGTGTTGAGAACTGGATGGGGGGGCGGTGCGGGGGGCAAGAGAAGAAGCACAGAGAGGAGTCAGGAGGAGATGAGGATGGCTCTGGGCACAGGCTGCAGCTGGGGTTATGTGGTGGCTACACGTAAAGTGACCTCAACACTGTTGCCAGGTGACAGGAGAGAGACAATTAGCAGAGATCCTGGCTCTAGGCTCCCCTCCCCTGCTTTCAACCAAGAAAGGTTCTCTTTGAGCTGTTTTACCTGGCAAGTTCCCATGACAGATACTATTTACACAGGGGATTCTCTGATTAAAGAAGATAGTAAACCAGTAATATCAATGATCTGCAAGGTCTATTCTGGCTCAAGAATACAATGATTCCAATTTTTCCAGCCTTCTTGTGTAGGAAGCCCCATCAACCGAAAGCAAGAGGAATTTGAATCTTTTGCCTAGATGATCGATCCCTCTGGCACCTGCCTGCCGCTCAGCCTGGCTGGGCTTACTGCAGGTGACAGAGGTGACTCCAGAGCCACAGTCCCCTAATGTGTGCTGCTTCACACCTCTGGCCTGAGAAGCTGTGCCTCTTGGCTGACCTGCCTGAGATACAAAATGTAAATCTACAGGATGGGAGAGAAAAGACGAAGTGAAAAGTGCTGGTGTTTGTTTCAATTCTAGGCAGAGTTTGAAACTACTAGCAGAGTGGGAAAAATACTGGACTAACAGGCAGGATTCCGGGCCTAGGAACTCAGCTCTGTCAACTAGCAAGCAATCCCATTGTGACCACATTGTCTCGACTTCCTGAGCACTGGTTTCTACATCTATAAAATTATGGGTTTGGGCTGGGTAATTTTCTTGGCTCTTTTTCACCTGTGAAATTCTGTGATTTGGTCATTTCATTTATTCATCCCATTTCTTAAGTACCTAGAATGGATCAGATACTGCCTGTCTAAATATATATATATTCTTCCTTTTCTTGATGCTTTTTTTAATATAGTGTAGAGATTACACTGTAACTAATCTACTTTTTGGCTTGAAAAAGCATTTTTCTAATAGTAACCAAAATAAAAAAAATCTGACCATACTACACTATTTCTAGAAAAACTTAGCCATGTTTTAAGTTTTAACTCAAAAAATAAACAGCCACCTTCAACAAGGTACTTTGAAATATTCTGCCATTATTTAGTACTCAATCTTTCAGAAATTTACCTCTAAGAATTTTTCTAATGAGATGGTTAGCAGCAAGGGAAAGCCTTGAGCAAATGAAAACAGATCCATCATGGAAATTTTGATGAAGTACTTTGGATTTAAGTATTATTAGCTAACATTCCAGTTTGGAGTACACTCATAATGCTTTGTAGCACTCTCTTTTTCTACATATCTCTACCAATACTACTCCATTGTATATTCAAGTGCTTGTGAGCACTATCTTCACAAACTCATTACAAATATAAACTATATAGCTCCGCTCCCTCCCCCTCCCACAGCACTAAATATACTAGTGCTTGTTTAGTAAGGGCTCTGCAAATGTCATTCTTAGTGAATAAATTTTCCTTCAAGCTGCCAATAAAATCAGTACCATGAACAATACTTACTTCCATCAGTTACGTTTGAAGCAGTCATGTTTCCAAAATTTCCTACATTTGCAAAGCTATCCGTCATGTCTCCAAAAACCAGCATCATGAGGGGGAGTGCAGCTCCGTGGATGATGGCGGCCGTTGTCCCCAGCACCATGTACAATCTATCCAGCCAATTCGAATAGCGAAACTGAAAAATGAGAAAATACAGAGAATAGGAAGAATTAGTAGTTTCATGGTTGGTTAGCTCTGCTTCCTAAATACACTCCAAATCTAAACAGTTCTCAGACTACTATTGTGACCACCCTGGTCTAATGACTTAATTAGAAATGGGCATTTGATTCTTCTTTTGAGTTTTGACTTACTTCTTTATATTGGACTCTGCCTTTTTTTTAACTGAAGTACAGTTGATTTACATTATGTTAGTTTCAGATGTACCCTAGTGATTTAATAATTTTATGGATTATACTCTATTTAAAGTTGTTATAAAATATTGGCTACATTCCCTGTGTTGTACAATATATTCTTGTAGCTTATATATTTTATGCACAGTAGTTTGTGTCTCTTAATCCCTACCCCTATCTTGCATCTTTTCCCTTCCCTCCCCTTACTGGTGACACTAATTTGATCTCTATATCTATGAGTCTGTTTCTCTTTTGTTACATTCATTCACTTGTTTCACTTTTTTAGATTCCACATGTAAGTGATAACATATAATATTTGTCTTTGTCTGCCTTATTTCACTAAGCTAATACACTCTAGGTACATCCATGTTGTTGTGAATGGCAGAATTTCATTCATTTTTATGTCTGAGTAGTACTCCACTGTATACACAAGCCACATCTTCTTTATCCAACCATCTATTGACGGACATTTAGGTTGCTTCCAGTTTAGCAATTGTAAGTAATGCTGCTATGAACACTGAAGTGCATGTCTTTTCGAATTTGTGTTTTTGTTTTTTGCGAATCTATACCAAGAGTGGAATTGCTGAATCATATAGTATTTCTATTTTTACTTTTTTGAGGAACCTCCATACTGTTTTCCATAGTGGCTGCACCAATTTACAGCCATACCATCTTGGACGTGCCCAATTTCATCTGCCTTCTCTTATATATGAGGGTTTGATGAGAGGCACAGGACTTTCTGGGAAATTACAAAAATCTCTAATGGCACAATAACAGAAATAATAGTATTTGTGCCTCTGATTTCCAAGAATAGAGGTCATTTTTCATCTCAAGATTTTTCAACCATGAAAAATATTAATTACCAAAGGCCCCTCAGAGGACACCATTAAGGAAACATATTTGGTTGCTTTAAGAAAGTGGCTTGAGTCAAAGATCTGCTGCATAATGGCATTAGCATAAAGTAAAGTGATTTTAATGTAATTAGGCCTCTGTAGTGAGAAGGAAAAGGAAAGGAATGAGTTAGATCCATGCTTCCCAGAGAACAGTTTTCCTCATAAGATAGAATCTGGCCATAATGACTGACCAGTACAGATCTGCATGATCTCTTTCATCACAGGCAACTCACAAGAAAGAAAGATCTCTCTGCATCCAAAATGTGATGAGAAGAGGACACAGTAGGAGAAATGGGATTTGTGACAGGCCCACTTGGGAACCCAATTAATACTTCTCCTGTACAATTCAAGGAACTAGTTAAGTATCAAAAGAAAACCAAAGGAAGGAGAACAAATAGGATACAGCCAATTGTGAGGGGGATGGGGTAAACCTCCAGGCGGGGTGGCTATGCAAGATGTCAGTGTAGTTGGCAAGTTCCGGGTAAAAAGTCTGGGTAAAAGTCTAGGCAGGGAATATAAATCAAAACAAAGATCGAGATTAGGCAAGAAAAAAGACACAAAAGAGAAGTAAAAACAGACTAGTTCTTGGCACCAGTGAATGGCAGTCCTTACAGTAGAAAAATGAAGCTGAATTATAAAATTAGCAAAAACTAAACTTTGGAGTAAGAAGAATATTTAATAAATACACTTAGGTACTTGTAGTAAAAATTTTCTACCTCTTAAAAATGTGATCAAGTAAGCTTAAGTTAAAGACATATTTTCCATAATCTAAAAACATCCTATTTACAAATTAAAACTTTTAAGGGAGAATATGTTTTGGCTTCTTTTTTCATATTTCATTTTGAATTTTGCCACTATTTACTTTGTCTTAACTAAGCATTCATCTACCTCCCTTAAAAAAAAAACACAGTTAAGGAGTGAGAGATGAGCAGAAACCATTTGTCTTCTATTAGGGACTATGAAGTGGACAAAGTATCAAATTTCTCAGCAGAGGAAGAGAAGATGGTTGATATATAAGGATTTCCCTTGTCACAACCCCCACACGACATTTTACCTCAAAAACAAATCCCTGGCTGTAATAAAAGCAAGCAGGCTATGAATATAAACATTTAATAAATGCCTACTCCATGACTGAGAAAAGCCAGAAATAAATACCAAAGATACAAATCCTGCCTCCAGTGTGTTTAAAGTGAAGGAGGAAGGCAAAGCAGAAAAAGGATATGTGACATATACCTTGACCGCATGGTATACTGAGTACAGCGGACACAAAACTGAGCAAATGGTCAGTTCCTCCTTTGTGGAAAAGCTCCATAGGGCAGGTAATGCTTCCTCCCAGCTCTGAAAGATTAGCAAGAGTTTAGAAGGAAGAAGGAAGGAATTCCAAACAGAAAGAATAGTAAGCAGAGACAAGAACGATCACTGCACCCAAAGAAGATGAAGTCTCCCAAGCATGACGGATGAGGTGTAGAAGCAGCAAGAAGCCAACTGACCAAGAAGCCCCCTTCAGTGAGACAGGGCAACCCAGAATAGGCAAGGATACAGGGGGAAGGTGGAAGAAGGGGAAGAGAAATCTCATTTGGTCCTGTTTGAACACCCATCTGGAAAACAGTATCCAGGGAGTATATGGAGAAAATTCAGAGTTTGAGGAATGCATTTGTGACACTGGTGTGTGCAGCAGAAGTCATGGGAATGGACAAGATCATCTAGCAAGAAATAAAGAGTGGGATTAAGAATAATTTGGAGATGAAGTAATGTAGATAGCATGTTGACTGTCCTTTTGATGATCCTGGGACAAAAGGAAGAGAGAGGATGGGTATGAGAGGGGGACAAAATGTCAAGGGAGAAGTATTTAATGAAATCTTACACATGTTTATAGGTAAATCAAAGAGATCATTGGTGAAAATAGAGGAAGGAACTAAGATGGAGCAATCTAAGGCTGAGAGAATTAGAGAAACAATTGTTTCAAGAAACTAAGATAAGGGATCATCACTGGGTGCAATAACTATTAGGAGAAACAAAATACATTTTTTAATTAAAAAAAAGAAAGGAGTTTGAAGAGAGGGATACAGCCCAGTGGCAGAGCATATGCTTAGCATGCATGAGGTCCCAGGTTCAATCCCCAGTACCTCCATTAAAATTTTTTTAAAAAGAAACAAGACATCCCATGATGTCCCAAGATCCCTCATAAGTTGCAAGAGGGGAGAGAGATCCTTCTCCAGTGAAGGGTTCCAATCAGTTATCACCTTCACCAAGTGATCGAACTTAGTATCATAAAAAAGTAGAATACTCCGACATTTGATGTTTCCAGCTGTGATAAGACAAGAAGTATACAGCATCCCCTATGCAATTTTCTTACCAAAAATATTTAACATGAATGTATTAAAACCTTTAGATTTAATTTCCAGCATATAAGAAATGCAAAGCATAGAATAACAAGTTAAATGACGCCATAAGGAAGCAATAAAAATCAACCAGAAGGTAAAGCGTTCTATAGGACAGTTCGTATCATCTTTTCAACATGTCAATGTCATTTAAAAAGAGGAGAAAACTATTCTAGTTAGACTCAGCAGACACAATGTCCAAATGTCATCACTGACTGGATCTTGTTTTGAACAAATCAATTGTAATAAACATTTTGGGAAGATAATGGGAAACATTTGAATATGAACTGAGCATTAGATAATATTAAGGCACTACTGTTCATTTTGTTAAATATGATCATTATACTACGTTTTACATGAAAATGTTTTGTAGGAAAATTTGAGAGATGTAAACAGAGGTAGTTACTTATAAAACACCATAAAATTTATAATTTCAAGAGAAACGTATGGGAAAATGTTAACAATTATTAGATATAGACAATGGGTATAAGTATGAATTCTACTATTCTATGCTACTTTTCTATACATTTGAAAAATTTCAAAATAAAGGGAGAATGCTTCTCCAACAGGCAAAGGTATCTCTCCATCTCTCAGGCTAGAAGGAATGAGCTAAGAGTGAGCACAGATACCAGTAAGTGTCCGGCAAGGATGGAGAGCTTCCCATTGCAGAGCTTTCTGCAGGACATCTAGTTCTGAAGTAGTTAATAGAGCAAGATAAAAAGATGAAAGAAAATGGAAGAGAAGGCTGTTTTGCAAAGTCACTGATAGAGCATACTGGTACAAAGAACCTGCAGTCTGGGCTCGTGTAAGTCGAGATGCCACTATTCTTTCTAATCTTCTCCAGGGTTCTGATCAAGAAGTTGCAAATAAAGTCAAAGCTGGACTGAGGAGCCTGATTCCTACATTGGAAAACACCAAAAACACCAGCAAAGCAATATAAATGCTCCTTTAGAAACTGACCACATAGGTGGAAACAGTTAAGAACAAGCTGGACTCTCCTCTTTTGTTTTCCCAGTGTGGAAAAGAAGGGCCAGGATCCACCTTCCCAGTAATGTGGGTGCTCTGTATATGTGTTTCTTCTTTGTATAAGGATCTATTTACAAAATGGTTTCTAAAAGTGGCCTTTAATAAAAAACTCATTCCTTCTAGAATAAAGACAAAGTTGAGAGAGTTCAAAACTTCATATTTATTTGTGACATAAGGCAAGATTGATTTCTGGAGGTAAAGTGGTAAGAAAATTTGAGGGAAGTGGTAACATAATGCTGAGAAGGCAAAACACCCAGTGCAATGTCCCAGCTCTGTCACTTACTTGGAAGGAGACTCTGAGGGGGGAAAAAATCTCTTAACCTGGAGCCTCAGTTTCTACATTTATAAAGTGAAGAAAATATTTATATATATAGAACACGTCACATAGCTGCTATGAAGCTAAAAATGAGACGTAATAAAATAAACTTTTCTTAGGCATATGATATAATAATATGCAATATAAGCAGGCATGGTGATTGGTTTTAGAAATGTACAAGTTAATAAGACTTTTCAGGAGCTTACTGTGAGGGAGCAGGCAGACAAAAAAGTTGTAACACATCAGGTTAAATTTAAGACAGATGTTTAATTATAATTGGAACCCTTTTTTTTAATTTATTTTTTTTTCTTGCTAGGAACCTAAAATTGCTCTAAAAATATATATAAAGTCTTTAAAAATAATGGATTTTTTTCCTTCTTTTTCATTTTTTGGGGGGTAAACAAAGTTTATTCTAGGAAGAGCAACTCATTGAGAGAAAAACCCATTTTAAAATTTAAAAATATGTACTGTTCATTGTTTCAAACAGTTTAGAGCTTTAGCTTTTTAAAATTACAAAATTATCAAAAGAATAAAGCCAATCACAAAATAACAATCAACAGAATGCAGTAATCCAATAATAAAGGTCAAATGTGCTTACACATATTTAATAAATCAATCATCTAAGTTATAAATAACAAGTAGTTCATTTTGTCCTTTTTTTTTTTTTTTAATTCGGAGCCCTTTAAATACAAGGAAATGGAAACTGGTCAAACACTTAAAGGGAAGAGAGAGGGGGGTGAACCAGGACCACACGGGAGACAGGGTGATCATCAGCACTGAAGGTCAAGGGTTGGATTTCCCAGGGCAAAGAAATAGAAGGTGCTGGCAGGAGAGTGGTCAAGGTAACATTCAGCAGGCCAGATGGTGAACATGATCTTACCAGGGTGCCTGGCTGGAGGTGGAAGTCAGTGAATCCATTCATTCATTCACTCAAAACTCAAAAGATATTTATTAAGCACCTAGTAAGAATCAAGCTTGGTTCTAGGTACCGGCAACAACAGTGAGTCAGACAAGCTACCTGTCCTCATAAAGTTTACTTTACATTTTACTATTATGCAAATAGTAAAAGAGGAAACATGTATTCAACATTCATTCAATATCTAACTACCTATTAAAATTCTAGGCACTGGGAGCATAGCAATGAAGGAAACATAAAACCCCCTGCCCTCATGGAGCTCAGATTCTGACAGAATACAAACATTAACAAGAAATCAGACTGTGGTTAAGTATTCGAAAGAAGGGGTGCACACGGTGAAGTCACAGTGACAGCAGGGTCAGCTGGCTCAGACTGGCTGGGCAATGAAAGTCTCTCTGAGAAGGCAACATCTGAGCTGAGACCTCAAGTGTCAGGAAGGGAACATTCATGTGATGATCTGGGGAAAGAGTCTTCCAGAATAAACAGATACAAAGGTCCTGGGGTGAAAACAAGCTTGGTGTGATTCAAGGATCAAACATAATAATCATCATGGCAAGAGAGTGAAGGAGATTCATCTGCTGTGAAATCAGAAATGAGACAGAGGTCAGATTATGTAAAGTCTTTCACAGCCCAAGGAGACTTTGGGTTTTATCAACTGATTAAACTCTAAACTTCCCATCTAAGTATAAAGGAAAGGCATTAGAGGGTTTGAAGGAAGGAACTGAGGCAATCTGATGTGACTACTAGGAGTAGAATAATTTTTAGAAGAGGAAAAATGGAGGCAGGGGACTAGGAGTAAAGAGAGTGGGTGAGGGAGCAAAGTCTTCAGCAGGTCTGGGAGGGAGAATAATGCCCCACTCCCTAAAAGTCCACATCTGAATCCCAGGAACCTATGAATATGTTTCCTTACATGGTAAAAGGGACTTTGCAGCTATTCGGATCTTGAGATAGGGAGATCATCCTGGATTCTCCAAGTGGGCCCAATGTCATCACGAGGGTCCTTGTGAGAGGGAGCCAGGGAGGTCAGAGTCAGGAACAGAAGAAATAATGACTGAAGTAAGAGGCTAGAGTGATGCAGGAAGGGGGCCACATGTTCAAGAAGGCAGAAGCTGAAAAGGGAAGGAAACAGATTCTTTCCTAGAGCCTCCAGAAGGAATCCAGCCCTGCTGGTACCTTGATTTTAGCCCAGTGAGACTTTTGGCCCCAGAATTCTAAGGTAATACATTTGTGTTGTTTTAAGCCACTAAGTTAGCGGTATTTTGTTTCAGCAGCAATAGAATATGAATATACAATGTCAAAAAAAAAAGGACAATAAGGAAGAAAGGCCAAGTGAGAAGGAATCAGAAGTGGGGGTGAAGACATTCATTTGAGTTTACAGCTTCAGAGGTGAGAGTCCACCCAGATGATAAACCCAAGGTCCTTGTCCACAAGTGTAATTTATTAAAGGAAGGTCAGGGTAAAGGCTGGTGGAACTGAAGAGGTCAAAGAATGTTGTGTCTAGGAGGCATTCATAAGGTTGCCAAAGTAGACAAATGATGAGCACAGGTGAACAAACTAGAAGCAATCAAATGCCAGCGCCCTCAATGGAGGAGCAATAGTAACTAGCAATCAGCAGAGGATACCACTGCAAATGGACAGAAGATGTTAGAACTGTGCAGAATGAAACTCAAATAAGAATGGAGATTTGCAACCCAATCCAAAAATGGGCAGAAGACCTAAACAGACAATTCTCCACTGAAGACATACAAAGGGCCAATGGGCACATGAAAAAATGCTCAATATCACTAATTATAAGAAAAATGCAAATCAAAACTAAAATGAGTTATCAACTCACACAGATCAGAATGGTCACTATTAGGAAGTCCACAAATAATAAATGCTGGAGAGGGTTTGGAGAAACGGGAACCCCCTACATTGTTGGTAGGAATGTTGTTTTGTGCAGCCGTTATGGAAAACAGTGTGGAGATTCCTCAAAAGACTAAAAACAGACTTACTATATGATACAGCAATCCCATTCGTGGGCATATATCCAGAGGGAGCTTTAATTTGAAAAGATACATCCCAATGTTCATAGCAGTACTATTTACAATGGCCAAGACATGGAAATAACCTGAATGTCCATCAACAGATGATCGGATAAAGAAGTTATGTATATATGTATACAGTGGAATACTACTCAGCCACAAAAAATAAAATAATGCCATTTGCAGCAACACAGATGGACATGGAGGTTGTTATTCTAAGTGAAGTAAGCCAAAAAGAGAAATAAAAATACCGTCTGCTATCACTTATATATGGAATCTAAAAAAAGATTCAAATGAACTCATTTACAAAACAGAAACAGACTCACAGACATAGAAAACAAACTTATGGTTACCAGGGTTGGGGGAAAGGGTGGGAAGGGATAAATTGGGAGTTTGAGATTTGCAGAAAGGGTAATAACGTAAGGTCCCTGAGAACGCAGAGGATATAGGAGCCAAAGTACAGTGTGCAAGGGGGTGATTAGTTTAAGAACCAGCTTCCTCTTCTGTTACCATAGGAGGGAAGGGGGTAGCAATGATCCTGGTACAGATGCTGTTCGCAGACTGACTTCCATTTTGCGTATGAAGTTAAAAAAAATAGGTCATCCAGCAAGAGTAGGGGTGGTGAGGGAGAAGTGGGAAATTTGTAAAGAGTAGAGGTTTAACATACTCAGCAAGAAGAGGAGAAGATTTCTGTATGGGACACAGCCTGCTGTGAGATTTCCTCCAGCATCAATCAGATGTAGGGGTTCAGGCACCAAGAAAGCAGATGGCTGATTTTCGCCTGGGCTGGGCATGACAAGGGACAGGTAAAAGGAAGTTTAGAGTTCAGGGCAAGAGTGTAACCAAAGTGATGATTGTTACATTAAGCTGATAAGACAGAGGATGGAAACCGGAAGGAGTTGATGAGAAATTGATGGCTCAGTGGACTGAACTGCCAAGGAGAACAGTGAGCAGCTTGAAAACAGAGGGGAGGGCTGGCTAATTCAATCTAGCTACTTTCAATAGTCACTTGGGAGGTAGCACAGTTTCAATTAACAACAGAATCCAGGATGTGAGTGTGTACAAGGGTGGCTGGGGTAAAGGGGAGGAAAAGATTATTGCTGTTTTGAAGGTCAAAGCGTAGTTATCCTTATAAGACCATAAAAGTCCCCTGAGATAGCAGGAGCCAAAGGGCTAGAGAGGGAGGCACTGAGCCAGGTGGTAAATTCTCCAATGACTGAAGAATGCCAGGTGGTTAGAAGATAACAGCATCAACGAACAACCCTTCAATTCCAGGCAGATAAAAATTTAACCAATCAAAAAGTATTGGGGGAGGGTTTAGCTCAAGTGGTAGACCACAAGCTTAGAATGCATGAGGTTCTCGGTTCAATCCCAAATACCAACTCTAAAAATAAATAAATAAACCTAATTACCTCCCCTAACCAAGAAAAACAAAACAAAACAAAACAAAGAACTGTCATAAATGATTAAAGTTGGTAAGAGCTCCAGCTCTAGAGTAAGCAGATTTGGGCAAAATTCGGGGCCTTTTCCCTTACTAGCTATGTGACTGTGTGACTCTGAAGGCATCGCTTAACCTCTCTGAATCTGTTTCATCATCTGGGAGGACCTGCGGCCCCACTTTTATTTTTCCTGCCCTTATTTCCAGTTGTCTCATTTCCCCACTTGTTTTAGATTTTATCTTATTTCTGTGTTTCTGTAAATGTTGAAACAAAGCCTCACAGAAATAAAATAAAAGCCAGTAGAAAAATCTGCATCAATTCCTTATCTCTTTCTCATCACTTTCTCCAGACTGCTAAAAAGTCTCCTAGCAGGAATAAGTTGACAGGAATGGTGCACAGGAAACAACACTGCAAGCCTGAGGCTGCTGGGTTTACAGGGCCTGCAGCCCAGCTAAGCCCTTGGCTGGAATCTGGAACTTGGATTTTGGGGAGAGTTACCATCACCCTAACTGATAAAAGTGGTCAAACCATTTGTACAAATGATGTGCTTTATGCTGAAGGTCTGCCTACCTTCTGTGAGTCTGGAATTTTGGTATTCACTGGGCCTACATGATCAGCCCCCAGTAAAAACCCCTGGGCAATGAGTCTCCAATGAGCCTCTCAGATGGCATGTCACACGTGTCGTCACAACGCATTGCTGGGGGGATAAAGTTGACTCCCCAGGGAGAGGACACTGGGGGCTTCTCCCTCTTTCCTTTACCCATTGCCAATTCTGCTTTGCATCCTTTTGCTGTAATAAATCTTAGCCATGAGTATGGCAGGAGGCTGAGTCCTGTGAGTCCTCCAAGTGACTCATCGAACCTGGGGTTCTGGGAAGCCCTCAGCACACATGAGGTTTTGTCTTAGCTGGAAATCTTTATTAATCAGCATTGCCAATAGCATCATCATTTTACTGTTAAACGTTAATACGTCCTTGTCTTTATAGGTTTTAAATACAAGTTCATTGTTTCCTATGTCAACTCTTCAGGAAAGGGCATGAGGAAAAGCCACACAAATAGTACAGCTCTTCCTCAAAATGCTTAAAATATATTCCTTTTTTGGCATCCTGAGCACTGTGATTTAGAACATAAACTCCCCAGGTCGGAATCCTGGCCCTGACGTGTTATCTTTGGACAAGTTAGTACGTCTGGCCTCAGCTTCTTCACCTGTAAAATTAAAACAATAATAGTATCTATCTCCAAGGGAGTTGTAAAGATTAAATGAGTTCATCTATAAAGGACTTAGAGTAATACACGACATGAAAGAGCTAAACTTGTATTATAATTATTACCTCACCTTCAAACTCCAGATATTTATATTCTTCTATGGTCTGAATTGAATTAATAGTATTACCTCTATATATTGTCTGTTAATTTTTCTAAAATATAAGACTCATTTTTTGAAAATTTAAGCTATAAATTATAAAAGCTAAATTACAAAAGACAGAAATTTTTGGGTCTCAAAAGAACAGAATTGAAATTAAATCTTGGGAATAAATTATTTTAACATAAAAGCTTCTTTGAAAACAAGAACACAAGGATGAAATCAAAGACAAAAATTGTCACTTGGTTATTCAAGTAGTCTTTCTGAGAAGGACCCAAGTGTAGAGTCTCATCTCCCAAACATTCCAAAGAGCAGAGACAGACAAAAAGGTGGAGATGTAGCAAGAGCAACTGTAATGAAGGAAGATGAAGACCATGTAAGATAACCCAGAGTCCTTAGTGTAAAAGGTAACTATTTTCCTCTGCATATAACCATTTTTATGTTCAGCTTACTAATATCCATTTTACAAGACAGCCTATTGCTACCCCTCACCACACATGTATTTTAAAAGTGTCTGGTGTGTTATGACTGATTTATAAAGTGTGCACTACAAGACTTAATTGGTTCAGTAGTCTTCCAGGTTCGAATCCCACAGTTCATCTAAATCTGCATTCTTAGAAAATAAAGAAGGCTCCAGATGGAGACAGGTCATCAACCAGCCTGTCTCACTCCCAGTGTGATTAAAGAAAAGCTTCTAAGTGACCAGTGAGAAACCAGAAAATGAGATAAAAAATGAACTGCATCAAAGGTTCTCAAATTCTAGATTATCAGTTATTCAGGACAGAAGAACAATGACAGGTACTAAGTCAGAGTAATAAATAATCCATCGCTAACTTCTATTATGTAAGTGCCTGGAACTTTGACCTCAAACCTGCCAGAACTAGAGCTGTTGGTGACAGGAAACCCTGTATTTTGTTTGAGCTGCACTCTGCATGGCTGATTTCTTCTATCTAGATGGCTGAGACCATCACTGGGAGAAAGGCTTGTGTAGGTAACAGATCAATGGCAAGAATTAGGAGAATACTGAAATCTGGGCCAAGAAGGGGACCTCTGGAGGTTCGATGCACATGGCAAGTTAATGTTGGGCATTCCTCTGAAAATAAGCTAAAATAAATAAATTCATTTTACCTCTCCATTTACATACTCTCCAAGAAAACATTATGCCAAATGAAATACCTCTTTTCTACATCAGAAGTCAAATTTTGAAAGAACTTTGAATAGTGAATACATTAAACTCACCATTGCAAAAGTACTGACAGTTGGTTTCTTTTCTTTCTTTTCATCTTTTTTACTGAAAAACATAGCAATAGAATTACACAAAACTTTAAAAACTATACAACCCTTTAATCACCCAATTAACATAGAGCCTATATTTAATAACTTATAAATTATATTTATAATTTAATAACAGGACAAAGACATGTCTACAATATATTATTCATTTAAAAAACAGATTATTAATATGATCCCATTTAGGAAGTTTAAGTATGTTTACATATATCTTAAAAATCTATACATGTGGATATCACTGGGCATTGAGATTTTTATCAAAATGTTTTCTTCCCTGTGCCTCTGATATTTGCTCATTTTCTATGTTGAATACACACACACAACTTTTGCAATTAGAAAAAAATACTAAAAATAGAGAGCTTCCTGTTTATACTCTAATTAGAAAATCATTCATGCTGTCCAGAGCTGATCCCCTACTTATCATCTGAGTAATTCTAGCAGCAGATAGATATTCTATTTATCCATCTAAATATTATCCTTAATCTTGCCCATTACTAATGGAGAGTAGTGGGAATCGGATGCAAGACATAAATTACTCTAAGAAAGAAAGGTAATTAAATCACTTTCTATGAGCAAATCTAATTCTGAAAAGATGTTTGGAGCCCTAAATGGACCATTATGGCAATAATGCAACCTAGAAATACTACCCTCAAAAAATATGGTGTGTAAACTGCAAAAAGCTGTCCCCAGGCATAGAAAGGTCAACTATTATTTTGAACCCAGAATCAAATGAATCTAACTCTGTAACTAGTTGTCCACTCTATGTAACCGCCACCCAGCATATGAAAGCAAACCAACCAAACCTAGCCTCTGTATCTATATTTTCATATTTACAACAACAACAACAACAAGACTATTTCAGGGAAGAATCACATTATTTTTACAGATTTTCAAGTTCAAAAATTAAATTCATCCTTTGTCTTTGTTCTTTAGGCTAAGCAAGGTCAAAGAGTTGAAGCGACTTCTAAAGAAAAAAAAAATCCAGAGTTTACCCCATATTTGGCTTTGGAGTGATGGTAGACGGACATAAAAACACACAAAATACACAAACATAACCCTTCAGATTTGGTCCCACCCTATTTCCAGTAAAGGCATAGTTTCAGTATCCCTGGAATCAGGATGAGAGGAAAAAAATAGCCATGCATAATTGATTTTTATCACTAAGCTTTTTATTTATTTTTTTCATTTTCTAAAACTGTAGCTACTGTGGAGAATTTATAACATTTCAGATGCTAGCTAAGTAAACATTTCCCATACAGGACCTCATTTAATCTTATCTTAATCTCTGTGAGGCAGACACATTTTTGTCCTTTATCTTTAAAGACAAAAGAACTGCAGGTAAGAAGACAACTAATTTGTCCAAGGTCACACAGCTAGAACAAAGTCAAAATTGAAACTGGAAAGTCTAACCCTTAAACACCAGGCTATCCGGTGTAACCTCAAACTTCTGAGACATTGCGTTGCCTGGAAATGCACTTCTATGCTGACTCTCACCCCTGCTACGTGACACATTTATCCCCATCAGCTCAGAGTGCTGACAAGTGGCAGGGAGCTTAACAAACCTTATTTTAACAGGGAATCTTGACAAACACAAATATGCCAAATTGTACTATTATCCAAGTATTATACCTATTAGCAAAGCCACATGCTCCTTTATGATTTCAAATGAGAGTATATAGTTTAAAAACAACTCATAGGAAAAAGAAATAAGGTTCGTGTTCATGGTTACTAGTGATGGGGGAGGGAGAGGTGTGGGAGCAGTTGGTCCAAAGGTACACACTTCCGGTTATAAGATAAAAAGTGCTAGGGATGTAATGTACAGCAAGATGACTACACTTAATATTGCTATATGATATAGATGAAAGTTGTTAAGAGAGGAGATCCTAAGAGTTCTTATCACAAGAAGAAAATTTTTTTCTTTTGCCTTTTTATCTATATGAGACAACGGATGTTAGCTAAACTTCTTGGGGTAATATTTCACAATATTTGAAGTCAAGCCATTATGCCGTACATTTTAAACTTACACAGTGTTGTAGGTCAATTATATCTCAATAAAACTGGAAAAATATATAGTTTTATTGAAAACAGTAATTTTTATTAAAATCAGTAATGGTGAATAGTTTAATAAGAGCTACTTGAGTAAAAAAAAAAATTTCTACTTTGAAAAAGAAGTCTGTAGGCCATGATAAGAATCAATAATGAAAATGAAGGTATACACAGACTTGAATAAATTCTTTGCTTTTTTTTCAAAATACAGACTCTTATTTTCTGAAGAATAACTATAAGTAAATGTCCCACAAATATTTATTGAGCACCATTTTTTTAAATGGAGATACGGGGATTGAACCCAACAATAGATTCACTTAAGAACCCAAGTGGGAATTTCAACTTTCCCCAGTGGAAGGGTTTTTTTGCTGAACTATTTGAAAGTAAGCTGCAGACATCATGGCACTTCACAGGTTTCCTATAATCATCACATGTAAGAAAATCAACAGCGATTTTGATATCTAATATTCAAGGCACATTCAGAATTTCCAAGAATGTTTTCTGTAAGTTTTTCCTTTTTGGAACTGTGATGTAATTAAGCTTTACACATTACATTTGGTAGCGTTGTCTCTTAAGTCTCTGTTTTAAATCTAGAAGTCCTTCTGCACCGCCCTTTCCACCCTACCAAACATTGACATTTTTATAGGAACAACAGATGTCTTATAGAATATCCTACATCTTGGAAATACCTGTTTCAGACTGAGTCCAAACCGAGATGTGCAGTAAGTATGAAATACATAGATTTGAGGACTTAGTATGGAAAAGAGAATGTAAACTATTTCATTGATAATTCTGACTACATGTAGAAATGATAACATTTTGGATATACTTGGATCCTTAAAATAAATTTTCAAAATTCATTTCACCTGTTTCTTTTAACTTTTTAAATACTGCTATTAGAAAACTAATAATTATAAATGTGGCTCACATTATATTTCTATTGGACAGCATTAGTCTGGAAGCTTGACTGGATTCACCGAATGATTTTGCAAACATACTTCTTAAGTGGTGTCCTGTCACTAACACAGTCTAGTCCGCCATGAGCAATGCCAGGACTGATCATTTGGTTAAGATTGCTCCACTGGAAATCTCTCCACTAGAAAACCACACTCTCCTTTTTCACATTAGTAAAACTTCCGGATAATTGAGAAAGCAAGATCTGACATTAAGTGTGCTCACTGCTACTGTCTCTTTCAGTGGACAGAAACTGAACTATTGAGAAAAAATCATGAAACCACACTGAAGTTTCTAATTCAAATTTAACCTTGTTTTTAAAAAAGTTATTTAATTAATGTCCACATTTATATTTTTCTCTCACATTGAAAAGCTTGGTTTCTAATAATAGTAATATTTTACTAATCTGTTTTATCTTACAATTTAATTACAATTTATTGCTAACAAAGACCTTCTTGAGTGAAGTTTAAAATTTCCTGTACAGACACTGCACTGTGATCAAAATTTACTTAAGATCATTATTTTCCCTATGTGGTGACAGTACCAATTCTATATGCAATCAGTATAATTTCACACCATTCTAGTAACTTGTTTGGTAGTACAATCTTCTCACAATTTCTTCTCCAAGGATCAGATACTCATTGCTTTAAAAAAAATGAATGCCTAAATATAGTTGTGGCTTTCTGTCCTATCTGTCATGCCACAAACATGCAAAGTTTATGTGACTGTTTTTCCAGAAGCAACAGACTGGACCACAAAGCTGAGCACAAGCTGCATATGCTTCAGGCTCGTGAGACATCAACGTCACTTGTAAAACAGAAGGAAATAAAACAGAAAAGGATGTGAGCATTGGCCTGTGCGAGGCCAAAAAACCGAGACAGCAGCTCACCAAGAAAACGCTGTGCTCAACTCAGCCAGCCAACTTATGCAACTGCTGGCATTTAATATAAAAAATCATCATCATCAAACTCATCATTTATTTCAGAGCTGAAGGCTAGACAAAAATCGCCCAAATCTCTCAGGTCGTGTAAAGTCTGAAAGAGAAACAAACTGGCTACCTTTTTTTGTCCCTTTTCAAAAAGTTCTTCTTCCTTGCCCTTACATTGTGGTCTTCTTCAAGATCCATCGCGACCTGAGGAGAAACCACAGCCGGTTAGCCAAATGCAAGATCCGCAGTAGACGAAGGTGAGACGGAGCTTGCCTCCCGCGCGGAGAGCCGTCGGGCTGTGCGCTCGCCCTGATGCTCTAGCGGCTCCGAGCAGTGACGGCGCCACAGGGATTGGCGCGGCACGGACTGCCTCCGCGCGCGGCACCCAGCCTCCTCAAGCGCGTGGCACCCAGCCTCCTCACGCGAGCAGAGCCGCAGCGCGCCGGCGCGGCCCGGACTTTGCGCGCAGCGAGCACGGCTCTGCCTGCGGGCTCCCTCCGCCCGCGGGCTCAGAGCCCGGCTTCCCGCGGCGCGCTGGCTCTCGGAGCTCCGGGCAGCTCACTTCAGGACGCGCGGCTAACGCCGCAAACTAGGTGCTGGGCTGCCCCAGGTGCTCCCCGATTCAGAATAAGTCTCGCCCCATTTGTCCCCGGGGCTTGCCAATTGGAATCCCCTCTACTCCCCTCCGACGCCCTCCTCTCACAGGAACCAAGCTGAGGAAACTGGAGAGCCCACCTTTCCTGTGAAGCGTCCCCATCTGGTGCCCAGCTTCTCGAGCGCCTACCTCGGGCTTTTCCTCGGAACGTCCCCAAAGACGTGGATTTTGGAAGAAGAGGTTCAGACTCCAGTGGAAAGACCCAGAAGATGCAAACAACCGCCTCGGCTCCTCAGAGTCTGGATGAGCCGCGGCTCGAATGCGCCCGGGCTTCCCGTGACGAAGGGAGAGAGGAGCAAGTACGCAGCCCACGCCCTGGTGCTCCTCTGCCCAGCCAATCAGCCTCACACTCGGGTCGGCTCCCGGCCCGCTAGATTAAATGCTGACCTCACGATTGGTTACGAAACAGGTTGGAATCACCGGAGGAATGTCCTTGCTGTTCCCCCTCAGCGATAGAATGAGAGAAGAACCTTTTCTCAGCTGAATCATCAGGGATATTTATATTTAAGTCATGCCTGGACAAGACCACAGAAGTCTCCACATCCACACAAGTATGTACGTATAGATATAAATGGGGATATACACTTCATTCCTTGCGTTTCGAGTAGATAAGGGAAATTTTCTTTGCTGTCGCATCCAGTATATTTAATAAAACATCCTCCCAACTTGCCCATCCACAGTTAAAACGCATTAAACCTCCCTCCCTAGCAGCACCCTTAAAAAGGCCAGGTGTAATTTTTCTGCAAGTCTTTTCTTCAGTATTTTTGACAGTTTCTGAGGTGTAGCTGTTCATCTTTTATTTCAAGATAAATGGAAGGAAATAAATAGGAGGTTTTTCATTTGAACATGTAAGTCAAAACGGACATTTCGAGGTAGAAATGTATTTAAAAGAAAGTAGTATTTTCAAATTTTAGCCATCAGGTTAATACCCATGTTTTTCCCAAGATATTTAAAAACTCCTACATTTTAATTCGGATTAGTAAAGTATCTTGTATTGTAGCATATTACTTTAGCTGTAATTTAATTCCATATTTCCTGTTACTATTTTCAATTCTTTCTGGTCCTCTGTTTTCCTCAAGTTGAAAAGTAATTGCAATCTTCATGAATCAAACTCATAAAGCAGTGTTAACCCACATCAGAGCTTTTCATACTCATCAGCCTAGGGGAAATGGATATTTTTGTAATCTTTTGTCTGCATTCTCCAACTTAACAAGAGTTACCTCTCAGCTCATTGGTAGAGTTTAAAAGAAGAAAACTCCTTTATTTTTTGCTGCAAAACATATTTTCCCTACTTTCTCTAAATAACTCTTACTTCAAAGCCATAATTTTCTTTCCATATTATATTCCAAACTGTCCTTGGCTTGATTTTTTTTTCTTAGCCATACAAGCAAGTTTATTTCTTTACATACTGTTAATTAGGCTTTCTAATAGGCAACTCATTTTCTCTGTGTTCTAATTGAATATGCCTTTGTACAGCATGGTTTAACTGTTTAAAGACTTGAACACCAACCCTGTGATCCACCTGGGGCAAATGTATAACACTTTCCTCTGTCACATGCGTTTTTATTCTGATACATGCCTCTGCTTTTTGTTTCTACTTTTGTTTTACCTTGCTTTACTTCACGTGGTCTTGTTATATATTTTACATATCTCTGTAAACTGCTCTAAAACCTTCCTAAAGTAATGCAGGATTTTTGAAAAAATATATAGTTGATTTACAATGTTGTGTTAGTTTCTGGTATACAGCACAGTGATTCATTTATACATACATATATATTCCTTTTCATATTCTTTTTCATTATAGGTTATTACAAGATATTGAATATCGTTCCTTGTGCTATACAGTAGGACCTTGTTGTTTATCTATTTTTTATATAGTAGTATGTATCTGTTAATCCCAAACTCCCTAATTGATCCCTCCCATTTTCCCCTTTGATAACCATAAGTTTGTTTTCTATGCTGAGTCTGGTTCTGTTCTGTAAATAAGTTTATTTCTGTCATTTCTTTAGATTTCCACATAAAAGTGATATCATATGGTATTTGTCTTTCTCTTTCTGGCTCACTTCACCCAGTATGATCATCTCAAGGTCCATGACAACTGCACTCTTATTTAATCACTCCCCTACACTGTTGTACACTCCCTCCACTGCCTTTTCGAGCCCCATGAAACATTTTCATTTTATGACTCCATCTTAGAAAGCCTGCAGTGGCTCCCTACCACCAAGTTTATCACATTGAGACTTTCCACTTAGCTTTTAAAGGCTGGCTGCAACACACACACTCTCTCTCACCATCTTCATCTACTTAACTTCTTCACTCTTTGTCCCCAACACGTACATGCATGTTCACTCCATTTCAACCCAACTCACCTCTCAGATGATTTGCTCTTTTTTTCATTCTGCGCTTTTCTTTGTATAAATCTTGAAACTAAATTAATTTCCAGCAGTTTTCTTCTCTGCACTGACTCCACCAAACAACCTGAACTTAGATTCAAGTACTATTTCTGCTGTGTTTTACTGTGTAATTTTGAACAGGTTTCTTAACTTTTCAGTCCCTGAGTTGGCTGTTTGGTAAAAAGGCGATAATAATGGTTCTTCATAGAGTGTTATTATAAGATTAAGTGATTTGTATATTTGAAAGGCTTGTACCCAAAGGCAAGTGGCCCTGAAACTCTTCAACACTCAACAATTACTGTCTATTTATAATAATACCCCCTCTCAATCTAGTTTTGGCCTTCCTTGGCATTCTTTATCAGTCATGTATGTAGCTACATTTATTTATTCCCTAATACTTTCAACAGAATAATAAAGAAAAAAGGCTGTCCCTAAGTAATAAAGAAAATGAGCGAATACGATACCATTTCATACCTTTGTCGCCACTTTCCCCAGCATTTGTCCCCACAAATAAGGCAATAACTTCAAAACTGCTCTGCTTTTACCTTTACCCCTATTTTTTTTATCTCCCCTGTGCTGTTTATTCAGAAGAAAGAGGAAAAATGTGCTCCATAAAAAGAAAGATGTAAACCAAGGAAAAGAAACTCAAGAAATCCCCAAAAATGTGCAATTCAATACCTTTACCCTCTTAAACAGTCTCTCTCTACCTCCCCCTCCCCAGGGTCGATTGTTAAGAGTAAGTCAAGTCAAATTTTTTCACAATCCAGTGGTTTCCCTTCTCACTAAGGGTAAAGTCATATGGCCTGTAAGTCCCTGGCCCCCTCCCACTGCAGACCTCATCTCCTATTACTCTTTCCTGGGTTATTTGGTTCATCTCATCAGCCTTCTGTTCTTTCATTATCCAAGCATGCTTGGCACCTCAGAGCATTTGCACTTACCATTACCTCTGCCTGAAACTCTCTTCTCTTAATTTAGCTGTACCATGTGATTCATTTCTTCATTTTTTTTCCTCAGGTCTTTTACTCAAATGTCATGCTGTGTTGTTCAAAGCACCTAGAAACAATGTCTGGCACATAGAAAATGCTCAATAAGTATCATTTGTGCCACAAACATTTACTGAGTGTTAGTCATAAGCCAAAAATTATGCTAAATTATAGTGATAGATAGTTTAAAAATTATATTCTGCCTTCAGAGAAATTGTACATTATTTTATTTGTAGAAGTTCTCCAGGCCCAGATACACTGGAATTGTGTATTTTATTGTTTGTTAGTATTGTAGTTTGTATAGTGCTTTTCCTTTTGTAGAGATACCATAATACCATTGTGGGCTTGTTGCCTTTTTTTTCTTGAAACTGTTCGCCATCCAAAGTAACATTAACTACTTCTGAAATGCACCTTTCTAACCCTACCTCAAGCAAAACTAATTTACTAAGATCTACCAATGTTTTTTGGGGTTTTTTTGGTTGAAGTACAATTTATATACAGCATTTTTGAGTTTCAGGTGTACAACATAATGATTCAATATTTGTATATATTGTAAAATGATCACCACAATAAGTCTAGTTTACATCCATTGCTATGTATAGTTACAGAATTTTTTTCTTATGATGAGAATCTTAAAATTTTATTCTCTTAGTAACTTTTAAATATGCAATACAGTATTATTAACTATAGTCACCGTGCTGTACATTACATCCCCATGACTTATTTATTATATGACTTGCTTTATAACTGGAAGTTTGTACCTTTTGATTCCCTTCACTCATTTTGCCCACTCCCACCCCCTGCTTCTGGCAATCACTAGTCTTTTCTCTTTATCTATGAGCATGTTTCTTTGTTTTTTGTTTTTGTTTTAAGATTCCATATATAAGTGATATCATATGGTATTTGTCTTTGTGTGGCTCATTTCACTTAGCATAATGCTCTCAAGTTCCATCTGTGTTGTCAAAAATGACAAGATTTCATTCTTTTTTAATGGCTGAACAGTATTTCATTGTGCCATTTTGTGTGTATGTATACACACACACCAACACATTTTCTTTATCTACTCATCCATCAGTGGACACTTAGAGTGTTTCCATATCTTGGCTATTGTAAATAATGCTGTGTGTGAATATGAGGGGTGAATACATCTTTTTGAATTAGTGGGGTTTTTTTCCTTCGAATAAATACCCAGAAATGGAATTGCTGGACCACATGGTAGTTCTATATTTAATTTTTTCAGGAACCTCCATACTGTTTTCCATAGTGCTGGCACAAATTTACATTCCAACCAATAGTGCACAATGGTTCACTTTTCTCCACATCCTCATTAACACTCCTGAACAACTCAATCTTAAATGTAAAGAATATTTGCTATCTATGATCCATAAATGGTGAGTTTCTGTCAGTGCATTGAAATACTAAATATTAGATATGGAACCACCAATATTTTAGCTCCTCTCATTTGTTCTCTTCATCTCACAGCCTATTAAACAATTCACAAATGAATCTTAATTGTAATTCTTTGCTTTTTAATTTTTGTAAATGTGTTGTTAATCAATGTTTCTCTTCCTTTAAATGTAGAATTTTCAGAAATTTTAAATTCTGCCTTTAATAGAAAATCTATTACATGTGTTTCTATCAATCAACAGGCATTGACTAAAAATGTATTCTGAAGAATGTAAAGGCTCTCTGGTTGTATATTTAGATACAGAGTCATATCCTAGCTCCCTCAGCCTTTTGTTATCTCCTCAGGCCACTCTTACCATTTATCTGTTACGCTTTTCTTCCACTTTTCCTTCTTCTCCTAAGAAGAAAACTTAATTTTTCAGGAGGTTCTTCCACACCTGACTCTTTTGGTGTTAAGTGTGCTTCTTTCTCTGATCTCTCCAATAATTCACTTCCCCTACTTCTACCTCTTCTACTTTGCCAACCTGAATCAAAATGAAGGTTCAATGTTCTGAAAAAAAAAAAGAATGCAAATTCACCTTGGTGAACTTGATCTGAGCCAGAGAAAGAATATACTTGAAATTTCCAGACTAAACAGCAAGACAAATGACTCAACTGTGGCAACAGCAATAAAGGATCCACACACTCCCCACCCATTTATGACTAAATAATTTTTATGTTCAGAGGGCATATGACTGTCTGAATGACAGAGGACATTGAATGACTGTACCTGAATGAACTTTGGATTACATCATACTGCTTTTATGCACACATGCACTTAAAAAGGAAAACTCAATGTAAGTGTAATAATCTCCAAAGAGGTTATTTCTCTTGACATTGTTTAACCATTGGAAGCAACAGCCTCATCTTGGGCAAAATGGTGATCATATTGTAATAAACTGACTTAATTTAAAACTAAGTGATTTAGCCATGTGTCAAGTCAATAACAAAAAGAAGCCTGAATTTTACTCCTCTGTGAACCATTCTCTGTCTACACTAGCCTGAAGTGATTTCTACCTCTCCCCAGTCCTTCTATTCATTATCTATACCAAATGAAAGATTTATTATTTATTATTACTGTTTTATATAATTAGGAGTGTCTTTTTATATTTTAATAGCACAGCAACTTATACAAATAAAGATTCAATACATGTTTATTGAAAGTGGTAAGTGTTTAGAGACAGCTTCATAGAGATTAGACCAGTAGGCTATTTGCTTAAGTTGCTTTGAAAATCCTATGCCTTCATCAGCCTGTAGTAGCATCCTTAATCCATTTAGAGAATCATCCCTCTGAGGAAGTCACTGTCTTATTAAAATAAATCTACCGTAATAATACAAAAAGACTTCTTAATGAATTACAGAATTAATGGGAGAGAGGACAAAGGAGTAAGGGAAAGATGAGAATGAAGTGGAACTCAGAAGGCTTTAATTCCAACTGCATCACTTATCAGCTGAGTGACTTAGGACAGGTTACTCAAAACCTTGATTTGTGCATTGTTAAAATGGAGACATTAACAGAATCCACCTAAGGTTTTTGTAAGAAGTAAATTGGGTAAGATTTGAAAAGTGTTTGGTATTGAGTAAGTAGTATTATTACCCAGATAGCCTAATAAAGATGATCAAAGGAATAAGATAGGAATAAAAACTTACAACTTGAGAGTAAAAGTGTAATAACTGGAAAGGGCCAATGATGGGCATTGAAAGTAAATAATCATATGGAAATAATTATAAATAATTGTTGGACATATAGCTAAAAAGAACACAAAAATTATCTTGAATAAATTCAGATTTAAAGGCACCAACTAACCAAATATCTCGTCATTGCAATTATCACAATAGATTTAACAGTTTTAATATATAAAGAGTTCATATACATGTATAAGAAAATTCAAAAGCCCAAACAAATCTGGGCAAAAGACATAAATAGGCAATTCACACACAAAAAGGCAGTGGTACTCTAGTGAACAAAGAAGATAGAGTAAAATGTTCACACTAACTACAAAGACATGCAAATTAAAACAGAAAAGACATTAAGAAAAATAAAACTATCAAGTGTTCATAAGAGTGAAATAAAATAGTAAAAATTTTTAAAAGTAAATAGGGATATGTGTGTTCATGTATGAATGAAGCATTACACTGGACACCACATTGTAAACTGACTGTACATCAATTAGAAATATATACAAAAAAACAAGAATAAGGAAACACTATAGCAATATACACTTTAAATGTCTGACTTAATTTAGGAAGTCTGTCCTAAAGAAATAATCCCACATTATAAAGGTCACATATGACAAACCCACAGCTAACATCCTACTCAATGGTAAGAAGCTGAAAGCATTTCCTCTAAGATCAGGAACAAGACAAGGATGCCCACTTTTGCCACTTCTATTCAATGTAGTTTTGGAAGTCCTAGCCACAGCAATCAGAGAAGAAAAGGAAATAAAAGGGATCCAAATTGGAAAAGAAGAAAAAACTGTCACTGTTTGCAAGATGACATGATACTATACATAGAAAATCCTAAAGATGTCACCAGAAAACTACTAGAGTTCATCAATAAATTTGGTAAAGTTGCAGGATACAAAATTAATATGTGGAAATCTTTTGCATCTCTATGCACCATGGTGAACTATTGGAAAGAGAAATTAAGGAAAAAATCCCATTTATCACCACATCAAAAAGAATAAAATACCTAGAAATAAACCTATGTAAGGAGGTAAAAGACCTGTACTTAGAAAACTGTAAGACACTGATGAAAGAAATTGAAGATGACACAATGGAAAGACATACTGTGTTCTTGAATTGGAAGAATTAAAATTGTTATAATGACCATACTAGCCAAAGCAATCTATAGATTCAGTACAATCCTTATCAAAATACTAATGGTATTTTTCACAGAACTAGAACAAATAATTTAAAATTTCTTATGGAAACACAGAAGACCCCAAATAGCCAAAACAATCTTGAGAAAGAAGAATAGAGCTAGAGGAATCACGCTCCCTGACTTCATACTCCGCTACAAAACGACAGTAATCAAGACAGTATGGTACTGGCACAAAAACAGACACATAGATCAATGGAACAGGATAGAAAGTCCAGAACTAAACTCATGCACTTATGGTCAATTAATCTACAACAAAGGAGGCAAGAATATACAATGAAGAAAAGATACTCTCTTCACTAAGTGGTGTAGGGGAAAACTGGACAGCCATGTAGATAGAAAAAGAATATTCTCTAACACCATATACAAAAACAAACTCCAAATAGATTAAAGACCTAAATGTAAGACTGGATACCATAAAATTCCTAGAGGAAAATATAGCCAGAACACTCTTTGACATAAATCATAGCAGTAGTTTTTGAATCTGTCTCCTAAAGCAAAGGAAATAAAAGTAAAAAATAAACAAATATGACCTAATTAAACCTTAAAGTTTTTGCACACCAAAGGAAACCAGCAAAATGAAAAGACAACCTACTGAATGGGAGAAAATATTTGCTAATGATATGATCAATAAGAGGTTAATACCAACATTAATAAACAGCTCATACAACTCAACATTAAAAAAAAGACAGTTTTTTAAGTGAACAAAAGAAGTGAACAGACATTTTTCAAAGAGGAATGCAGATGGCCAACAGGCACATGAAAAGATGCTCAACATTGCTAATCATCAGGGAAATGCAAATCAAAACTACAGTGAGCTATCATTTCACACCTATCAGAATGGCTATCATCAAAAAGAACACAAATAACAAATGTTAGTGAGGATATGGGGAAAAGGGAACCCACGTACACTGTTGGTGAGAATGTAAATTAGTGCAACCACTGTGGGAAACAGTATGGAGGTTTCTTTAAAAACTAAAAATAGAACTACTATATGACTCAGCAATTCCACTCCTGGGTATATATTCAAAAAACCCCAAAAGCACTAATTCAAAAAGATACGTGCACCCCAATGTTCAAAGTAGTATTATTTACAGTTGCCAACATGTGGAAGCAACCTAGGTGTTCATAAATGGATGAATAAGATGAGATATATATATTGATACATACATACATACACACGTACATTGGAGTACTACTCAGTCATAAAAAAGAATGAAATTTTGCCTTATGCAGCAATATGGTTGGACTTGGAAGGCATTATGCTAAGTGAAATAAGTCAGACAGAGAAAGACACTGATATCACTTACATATGGAATCTAAAAAATACAGCAAACTAGTAAGAAAAACAAAAAAGAAGCAGACTAACAGATACAGAGAACAAACTAGTGGTTACCAGTGGGGAGAAGAAAGGGAAGAGAGGCAAGATAAAGGTAGGGGATTAAGAGGTACAAACTACTAGGTGTAAAATAAGCTACAAGGACATATTGTACAACAAAAGGAATATAACCAATATTTAAAATTACTATTAATGGCGTATAACCCTTAAATATTGTGAATAACTATATTGTACAGTTATATAGTATTATACAGCAGCTGTACTTCAATAAAAATAAATTAATTTAAAAAAAGGAAAAAAATGTACTTAGAAAGAACTTACAGTAACATTGGAAAATCCCTACATTAATATGCAAGAAAAATGGCTGGGGAAAATTGTGACAGCATGCTATTAACTATGTGAGACAAATTGATTGATGTAATAAATCTATCAAATAATTATATATCAAATTATATAGAAATAAATATATCAAAATGAGAAGAATGGGTTTTTAGTGGTGGAAGTTGTCAGATTTTTTCTTTAAACTTTTCTGTATTTAAAAAATTTCCCATATTAAAAGTGTATTATTTTTACAATGGAAAAAGTGATATTTTGTGTAAAGCATGGAGATGGGCATAAGGGAGAGGATCCAGGACCCTGATTGCTGTTATCCATTTTCAGGAGGGTTTGCTGTTTATTAGGGAGCAAAGGGCCACACTGAGTGAAGGGCAAAATACTTGGCTAAAACAAGTAACACGGAGAACTCCTGATACCATACATTTCTTTGAAAATTTCTCATATTTCTGAAAATTCCTTTAACATGTTTTTAAAGAGAGAAAGGGACAGGGGAGAAAGGCAGAGGTAAAAATAGATGTTTCTTTAACTGATAAGAAAATATATGGTAGACAGAAGTAACTGGAATCTAGCTTTGATTTTGCCATTCACAATCTGTGCAACGTGGCTACATTTTATCCAATTGCTGCTTCCATATCAACCTCTAAGAGTCATGGAGAAGATCAAAGGCCTAGAGGAACTTTTACTGACTAACCACCATGCACCTCAACCTGAGGAAGAAAATAAGGTCAATTAGGGACTCAGTTGTCCTTCCCCTTAAGAGTGGAGCTCCATGCGGGTAGAAATGTGTCTTATTTAATGCTGTACAGCTAGTGCTGTACAAATAGTAAATGCTCAATTTCTGTCTGTTTGAACGGACTTGCAGAAATTCCCATTAACGGCATTATTTGACATTTTAAGGCATATCTAAACAAATAAAGATGGACTTTACTGGAGTAGCTATTTCTTTCTTGATTCTTCTTTCCTTTACTCAGAATTTGTGCGGAGTACCGTGAGGCTGGCACTTGGTTTGATGCTGCTGATGGGAAGATGAATGAGCAGAAAGACCCTCAAGTTGGACATGTGTATTTACAGGAGTGAGAATTATTAGTATAATTTGGTATGCACAATGGATGTCTTGCTTTTTTTTTTAACAAACAAAACTGAACTTGTACATCTAAAATGACCACTATCTTCTTCAAAGTAAATACTATGAACCAATTTCAATGATGCCTGCCAAGGAATGATGTAGTTTGAATTTTCAGGTGGTAAATTTATCTTCATATTCCACAGAAATATGCTTTGAATGTTCTCAGTAGGAGCAAATTTTGCCTTATACTGATAAATTTAAGTTTTAGAAACAAGAGAGAACCTACCATTGTAAGGAAGAGCATGGGCCTTACAATTAACAAATTGAGTTTCATTTCTGGTAATTTAACATTGGACAGTGTGTTTGGTTACACTGCAACTGAAATGACTGAATATAGAGTAGTTAGCTTAGTACCTGGATGTCTCAGTCCTGAAGTTTACTTCTGTTGTTCTTGTTATCATTAGTAGACTAACACATGACTTGAGAGAAGTTTCAGCTAAAAATGAAATATGGCTACAAAATAATCAGCCCAGTTTTCTTGTGTGCTTGGTTAATTTGTCCTGATGTTTATTTCTAAAGGGGAATTCCTTCAATGTTCAATGCTTATTTGGTTGCATCAATCCTAGAATATATCCGTTTAATCATTATCTTACTTTATAGCCAAACCGTTTGCCCCTAAACATCAGCACTGAGGAATTCCTCACACAATAGTGTTACCTTACATGGTTTTTGATTTTGCAGAGTGCATAAAAGTGTCATTTTCTTTTTAGTTTTTTAATTGCTTTATGATTCATAGACTTTGAACTTGTCTAATCTTAAATGAACTCTCTCCTGGAAACAAGGTCAAATCAGTTCAATGAGATGATGTCTACTCACTCATATATTTTTTTAAAAGGTTTGCATTATTTCACAAGGCAAATCTACTTAAAATTGACTTCCATATGGAAGGAACATTGTGCTAATAAACCAATGCATAGTTGGCTAAGTCTGATTTTATAATTGTAACTTAAGTTGGGAAGTGTTTCATTTTAAAATTGTATTGGGATTTACCCATGCATCCATTCAACAGTATTAACTGATTACCCACTATATATCATGTGCTATTACAGATGTGTGTCATACATACATGAACAAAACAAACAAAAATCCCTGCCCAGGTAAAACTTACATTTGGTGGTGGGGGTAGACAGATTGACAAAAGCATAAAAAAATAAGTGGTTTAGTATGTTAAAAGGTGGAATGTGCTTTGGGGGAAAACAGCAGAGGAAGGAGACTGAGTATGTTAGTCCTGGAATGATTACAATTTTAAGTGATATATGAGTCAAGGTGGGATAGAGCTGAGGAAAATTTGACTGGTGCAGTTAAGATCTTGGAAACCCTTGAATGTTAATGCTTTTTTAAAATTGAAATATAGTCAGTTACAATGTATTAATTTCTGGTGTACAGCATAATGTCCCAGTCATGAATATATATATACATATATTCATTTTCATGTTCTTTTTCATTAAGAGGTTATTACAAGATATTGAATATAGTTCCCTGTGCTATACAAAAGAAATTTGTTTTTATCCATTTTTATATACAGTGGTTAACCTTTGTAAATCTCAAACTCCCAGATTTATCCCTTCCTGTCCCCTCTCCCCTGATAACCATAAAATTGCTTGCTATGTCTGTAAGAGTGTTTGTTTATTAATGCTTTTGAAATTATTTCTGTAAAATGGCTTCTACTCTAGAGTAATTCTCATGTCCTAATGTTTTTCTAGATTCATGGATGTTTAGGCTTGTAAGAGAATTTAGAGGTTACTTCATGCAGGTCTTTTATTACACTGAGTCTCTGAAATGTTAAGGAACTTAAGGCCATACAATCAGTTAGAAAGAGAATCAAGACAACACAGTGTAGATTTTCTGACACTGAGTTTGTTGTTCTTTCTATCATATTGAGAGGGGATTCTAATGGTGAAGACTTCAGATTGGCTGGTGTTGGATATGTCTTAAGGGGACAGGTACAATCAGACTCTAGCTGTTTTACTTCACTGTTGTGTGACCTTTCTCTCATCTTGATTTTATTTTTACCCTTGACTTGTTTTAATTACCATTTTTTAGGACCCAGGAGATGGGCTATAGGTCCTAGAGTACATTCTATTTGCCTTAGTAGTGTCTAAAGTCCAATAATCCAGGATTCTAAAGCCAGCCAACTGAGGCCCGAGGTTTATTTTATTGTGCAATACTTGGAAAATGAGTGAAAGAAATATTGCTTATTACAAGTTGTGTTTTCATTGTAATAATTAAATAATTAACTAATAATTAAATTATCTTTTAAAATACCTTAAAGGGTGTTAACATATAGAAAAAGAGGACGTGATGCTAACCACAATATAAAAAAAATTTGCAAAACTGGTCATTTATCACGTGAACTTTTCTTGAGATACTGATGAATTCTGATTCTTATCTTTTAGTTGGTTTCCCTTGTGTTGGTCTTTCCCGGTTAGGTATTCTGTAATTGGGCCAAGTATTTGACTGTATCGTCTCTGTTGCTTGATAGAGCCATGACCTTGTAGTTATTGTGTTCCTTCTTATTGCCATCACACTGCAGTGTTCTTTTAGGAAATGGCAATTTAGTTTGCAGTTAATATTCTGCTATTATTTCTAGCTTTGTTTCTTTTATCTTATTGATTACTATGCATTACAGTCAAATAGTGCTCACCCCAAACAAGTACACTATCCTATAATGATTTCATCATACTGAGACAGGAAGGAAGGGGGCAGGGCTCAGCCATTCAAGGAATGACACAGCATTAACATTAAAATGGTGGAAGATTCAACCCCCAGTAAGCCTTGAGGCTCCAGATGGTGGGAGATTTGATTTCTAGCAGACCATAAACTTCATTATATGCCCATTGTAATATATTAGCATGGTGAATAACATGCCCACAGGCGCCATAACAGTTCTAAGACTAACCATAAAAGGTCAAAGAGTGGGCAATGGCCAACTTCCTGGGAATCCTCTCCCCAGGGTGGTTCAGGGTAGTTAAAATGGTCCTCCCACTTGTTAGCATATGAAGCTACTGAGCCCATAAAAACTGTCAACACTACACCTCGTAGCCACCTCTCTCTCTCCCTCCTCTTTGGAGACAGCCCACATTCTATCTATGGAGTGTGTACTTACTTTTTCTCTAACCTGAGCACCCAACCCCCATATCTCTTGGCCTTTCTCTTACCTTCTGAAACAGCCTGCACTCTATGCAGTATGTATCTAAATAAATCTACCTTTACTCAACTGTGGCTTGCTCTTGAATTCTTTTCTGTGTGAAGCCAAAGACCCACACTTGGCGGGTCATGTCCCAGGGGCTCCACTGAGACCTGAGACATAGCCCTCCTCCACGCCCCACATCCGTTTTTCCTGCATCAATATGGCATCATATGTTATTCCACTGTCAAGTTTTTCTCATGCTCCATCATCTTTGTTACTGTTAAGGACAGTAAATTCTAAAAATCTCTTTGTGGGAATTGCTACCGAGGTGGCTCAACAAGTCTCACACTGAGTGCTGAACTTTTGATCTTGTCCCCAGACTGGCTTCTCTTTCAGGAGGCACATCTGAGTACACAGCACCACCATTTAATTTGTATCAGAAACCTGGGGAGAGGGGAAGAGTCAACCTTGGCATGGCGAATAACATGCCCACAGGTGCTGTAACAGTTCCAAGGCTTACCATAAAGGGTCAAAGAGTGGGCAATGGCCAACTTCCTGGGAATCCCAGCCCCTTCCCCAGGGTAGTTAAAAATCCTCTCTTGGGCTGTCAGAACTTCCTACCTAGTTTCTCCACATCGATTCCAGAACCTTTCTAATTCACCTTTCACACAGCAGCCAAAGTTATTTATAAAAATGCACCTATGACCATGTTCTACCCCCAGATAAGACTTGCATTGGCTTTCCATTGCTCTCAGGTTCAATCCTGGAGGTCCTCCATGATGTGGCTTTTGCCTAGTTCTCTAGCTCCAGGCTCCTCCTCTCCTTGATCCTTCATGATCCAGCCAAACTGGCCTCTGCCAGCTTCTTGGAGCTTTGCTGTGCACAGTGTTCCTCCTGCCTACCCTCCTGGAACGATCTTTCTCTGTCCTCTCACACCCTCACAATTGCCCAGCATTTTTTGCATGGACACACACGCACACACCCCATCATCTGGCTAACTCATTCTTCTGGCTTAGTTCAAAAGTCACCTCCTCAGGGAAATATTACTGATTAGATTGATACCTTGACAGAAGTTCACAAAGTATATTGTACTTCTCCCTCCTATTATAAATCACAATTGCAATTTTTGCCCATTATGAAGTGTGTCTTTCCCATTGAGATATGAACTATATAAGGGCAGTCCATCTCTGCTTTGTTTGTTTGTTTCCTAGTATGTGAAGCATAGTGGGCACTCAGTAAATATTTACTGGTGAAGGAATGACTAAATTAATATCATTGCTTATCATCTGGCTTTTTCCCTCATTGTGTATCCTACTGGGCACTCCTCAATTTGAATCTTGATTCCACATTTGTAGAACAATATTGCAAGGTCTTAGCTGGAAAACAACATCACTACCTTCATTTGACATTCTCAGAAAAATTTCTTTTAAGATGAGGAAACTAAGACTCAGTGAAGTTAAAAGATGCCCCTCTTTCTGAGACTATGAAGAAAATAGTACATTTTATATTTTTCAAAATGTTTGAAAATCTTTGATCTATGTAGATGTGATTTTTGGTTTTGTGTACATGCTTCAAATAAATGAATCAGGACATGGGGTTTCATGAAAATTTTTCATTTATGAGTTTTTGTATATAGAAATGTTACAAAGGTATAAGTTAATCATATTTAGCTATGTGTTTAGCAAATCACCTTTGTTGAAGAGAAAGCTATTTCATAATTTGGAAACTTTTTGGAGATTCTTGTATGATCAAGATTTGTGACCAGTTTTAGAAGGAATTCCCTGCTTTTTGCTACCATGTGCCCTAGTAATCTGATGCCACAAGAAATACATTATTTAAAGAAAAATTATAGCATGCTGCAGATGGTTGTCTCAGATCTAGCAATTCCCTAACAATAAAAGTTAACAAATATTTATTGAGCAATTGTACTGAGCACCCCAGGTATAAAGACAAGCGAGTTAGTCCTTTCTCTCAAAAGAGCTCCTAATGTATTGGAGGAAAGAAAATAAAAATAATGACTAATATTTATTGAGCTCTAAATCAGATGTTTTCACACTTAATCCTGACATAGTCAGCACTATAATTATATTAATTTAAAGAATAGGAAACTAAAACTCAGTGAAATTAAAAAGCTGTAATATGCCACACAATCAGTGACTGGCAAACCAGAAATTCAAATCCAGATCCCATACCTGAATTTGAACTCTGGAACTCACATATTTAACCACTTTTCTATGTTTCTTTAGGTTCAAAATGATATTAAGTGTTTAAAAAGCAGAATGAGATTTTTTTCAGGAAACTATTGTGCTACTTAAGGACATTTTTTTCTTTTGAGAGCCACATTTGATCTTTTCTCTAATTCCGTCACATAGGTTAATGCTAAATACAGTTGCATTATTAAAGTTTGCAAGGATGAATATTTGAGGTGCTTGTTTTATTGTTGAAAAAGGACTTAAAATGGTCTCCATCAACGTGCCAAGGAAATGGGCATAAATGGAAGAATGGGGAAAGACATGAAATGGGAAGGCATGAATTCATATATATATATTGAGATCTTTTTTTTCCTCAGCATTCAGACATTCCTTAAGTCTGTAATTTTCACTGATGCATTGATGGAAGACAATGTTTTTATATAATACCGTTTTCATCAAAGGTGATCATTATCCTAAACATAGTATATAATAAGAAGGAAAATTCCAGCCAGAAGTATAGACCTTTTCTCAAGGTAGTTAACAGTTACTATGATTTTTTAAAAGAAAAGTTAACAATAAGCTATTAGATACTCAATAAAATGATAACAACATCGTCTTTCCAGCTGAGTTTCTGCAGTCAGATAGTCGATGACTACCTTATCTTCCAGATGTCTTAAAGTTTATGGAAGTGCTACAGCAATTTGTTTTAAACACTGATCTAAGAAATAATACAATTGATCTTTGAAATATGTTTCTTTATAGAGCATAATTTAGTTATAAAAGATGCATTCATGTCATTTAGTTTCTATTCACAAAACTTAAATACTACTTCAACATCTAAAGATGAAAGATGTCCAAATGTAATGAAAAAATACTAAGAAAGTGTTAACATTTTCTAGTATGACAAAAGCAATATGGTACTGGCACAAAACTGATGATCAGGTCAAGGGAACAGAATATGTTGCTGAAAAATCATCCTCTGCACCCCCAAAAGTGAATTCAGAAGCAGAGTTTTAGGAGCAAAGGAAAGAGTGGCTTTATTGTTTTGCCCGGCAAAGGGAATCACAGCAGGCTAATGCCTTAAAGACTGTGAGCCCCTCTTAGGGTTGAAGTCTTGAGGTTTTATAGAAAAACTGTATGGAACAGAAAAAGTGATAACAATCAGGGTGTTTTACTGGGTGCTGCATTCCTCTTACCTTCAGTGAATCTTCAGGAGGGACTCCAGAGGATCTGTCCATTAATCTGAGATTATCAGCCTATTTTCTCCTTCCTGGAGCATAGCCTCTGAATTGAAGTTATTCTCAGTAAAGAATGAGTCAGTAAAAATCTCACATCAGGGAAGTCTGTTACTTTGCTTTATACTCCTTCAAATAGGTTAACTCAGAAGTAAATGTTATATATCAGAAAATAACATGTAGTAAAAGAAACATCTCAAACAATGGTGAAGAAAGAGTCTTCAAAAAATTGAGTTTTTGTGCAATTGGCAGTTTATTGAAAATTTATCCATTTCGATTTTTACTTCATATCACCTACAAAGGTACTTCTGGACGTGTGCTTGAAAATGAACAGAAAAGAAAGCATAGATAAATTAAAAGAATGAATTAGATATATATCAAACCTCCAAAGTGAGAAGGACTTCATAAGTTTAAAAGTAACAGGAAAAGAAACACAATAGAAAGTATTGAAAGATTTGACAACATCAAGATATAACACTTCTGTTGGTAAAAATAATTAAAAGGCAAACCAGACTAAGGCACATGTTTAAAGAAGACATGAAAGACCAAAAGTTAAGATTTTTATTAACTAATGAGGATACTAATGTAGCGAATTCATATTTTACTCCATCAAGTCTCAGTTTCCACATCTGTAAAATAGAGATAAAGCAGTCACTTGTAGGGCTTTTCTAATCACTGAATGAAATAATATATGTAAAGGACGAATACATAGTAAGCAACTAGTAAAAGTTTATCCTTATTATACAAATATAAAAATATGAAGAAAAATAATTATTTTAAAATGCTAACAGCAATATCCAGATACATAGAATGTGGCTCTCAGCAAAACAACATAATTAGACAATTTACAAAATAGAAATATTCAATGCATTTTCAAAATAATAATTGGCACTTAGAAACAATAATTTGGCCTTTTGCTGTTGTTGTTTACTTTTGTCTATCCTCTAAGATTCTTAAAAGTAATGTCTAAATGGCAAGGTGCAATGAAGCATGCGTTTTATTTTCTTGCCATTGGACGAGTAAATTGATTTTAACCTCTTGGAAAACAATTTGGCAATATTTTTTAAAAAACCTTAAGAGTATTAACATCTGTACCAGTAATTAGACTTCTGGAAATTGGTCTTAGAAAAATAATCCTAAATACAAAAATCTTCATGACAACAATGATTATCATAATATCATTTGAAGTCCAAATAATACACTAGAAATTAATTACTCAACAAGAGAGAAACAAAAGTAAATTATGATTTGTGACTACTTTCATATACAAGAGGACTCTAGAATCACACCAAGAGTATACCATATAAATAAGTAAAAACAAGGAATTAAAAACCTTGACGATTTGGGTAAAGAAAATGTGAGTTATTTCCAAAATTTAAAAATATACATGTTCTATTATTCCATAAGTAGCATGATATATCTCTATAATAAGCTTGCCATTTTTTAAAAACAAACTTTACTGAAAGTAAAACCTATGCTTTTAGTTACTGATTTCTATAAAGTTTTAATAGAATACAAGGGATAATCATTTAGAACCAAAAATTTATGTACTTTTAAAAGTCCCTGTGCTGTATTTTTTTTTCCATTAAAATATTTGATTGTATGTTTTGTACAAGGCACTGTACTATGTGGCACGGATTCTGTAGCAGATAACAAGGAATAAAAATTTGTTCTTGTCGGGGGAGAAGGCATAGCTCAGTGGTAGAGTGCGTGCTTTGCTTGCATAAGGTTCAATCCCCAGTACCGCCATAAAAATGAATGAGCAAATAAATAAATAAACCTAATTACCACCCCATAAAAAATATTTGTTCTTGGCTTTAAGAAACTCAATTTAGTAGAATAAAGTCTTGCCATAAAATAAATAAATAAATATTTATTTATTTAATGGAGGCACTGGGGATTGAACCCAGGATCTCATGCATGCTAAGCATGAACTCTACCACTGAGATATTTCCCTCTCCCCAATGTTGATTTTTTGTAGTTAAATTTAGCACGGAGTATACTATGGAAAACACAGGTAGCAAATTTTTTTTTCTGAGTTATTGAAACATAGACTAAATTTTGCACAGTATGATGGGTGGTTTGTCGATCTGTAGATATCAGGTTAAGCCTTACAGAAGCAGTGAGTGGGGATATGTGGAAGTTATAACATTTATATTTAGTGGAAACTCACATGTCCTGTCTATGTGCACAGTGGAGAATTCTCTGCCACCAGAGGCAGAAGGGCACTTTGGTTGAGGACATTCCTCTCATGAAAGAGTCTCCGCTGGGCACTGGCAACACTCACTTAACAAAAACCACAGGATATTATGGCTTACTCTTCTCATTGATCCCATTTTTCCCTTATATTTATTAATAATTTCACATACAATGACTCTGTATCTTGCTATCCTAGCCATATATTGTAAGCCTTACAATTGTGTACAATTACACAAATTAAAATTGGTATAATTTTATTCTGATCCATTATATATAGTTTTTAAGGTTAACTATCACAGGGCAGTCTGGTTCCCAGGTTCAGTGGGAAAACTTCATTATACCTCTTAAGGACAGACAGCAAATCTTCAAACACAACTATTTTCAGAGAATTTTCTTTTATATCTTTCTTCTCTTTCTTTTTGTCTTTTTGCAATGTATTTCCCAGAGACAGCTGAATTATATTACAATAACTTTAAAAATTCTTCCTTCAGACGTTAAAGCCTGAGTTTCTTTAATCAAAAATTGGATATAAAAAAGAAAGATTTATTTTTGTTTGTTAATCTATGCAAACTTGACTTCTATAAAATTATCCTTTGGGTTCATGATAATATTTAATATCCTCTACTTGCTTGCTCCTCATTTTAACTCAACTATTCTAAATGTTTCAATAAATTTTTTACTTTATAAAGTTAGTTGTCTATCCCACCCCCCCTAAAAATTATAATGTAATGAAAGGAAAAAAACCTGACTGATATTTATGTACTGTAGCTTGTAGCATTTCCTGGATTATAACATTTCAAAGTTCATGGATGACCTTGCATTACAAAGCATGAGATCAGATAAAGAGATCACTCTTCAAGGTGAATGTTCATTGAGTAAGAAGAGTGTTGCAATCTAAAATAAAACGAAATAAAATGTGTTAAAATTCAACCAGTTTAGATATTTATAATTATTATTGGTTTTGCCTTTTATTTTTATGATTTATTTGTTTCCTCCTGCTACACTGTAAATTCATTAAGGAAAGAGCTCTGTCTTGTCCACTTCCATAATCCCCAAAAGTAAAGTAAGGGCTTAATCTATATTGGTTGAATTAATGAATAAATAAAGTTGGGCTGTGCAGTCCGCTGAGAGTTAACAAGAGGACTAGGAGTAAAAAAGGCAAAAATGAGGAATTACTCTAAAAAAAATTTACCTGCTCCTTGCCTCCCATCTCAAACCCCTCCCATTCAAACCCCGGAGTAATCCTTCTAAAGTTGCTAGAAAAACAGATCTGACTGTGACACTTTCCTGACTAAAACCTTTTCAGTGACTCTCAACTGCCTAAATAGTACAGTCCAAACTCTTTTGCACGTAAGGGCTTCCGGATTCTGGCTTGTGTTCCCCTTTTCAGCTTTCTCTCTCTACACCTCTGTTCCAGTCTTAACCAATTGCAGCTCCAATACCTGCCACAGTCTTCCCCATCCCAGATTTTGTTTAATGTTTGTGATTTCCTTCCTCCCAAAGCCCGTTCAGTGAACACCTACTCAGCAAGTCCTTCTTTCCTACCTCCAGCGCCCAATTAAAACAAATCATTCTTCCTTCCATGTTCTAATATGTATTGTATGAGGGTTCATTCTGAGAGTACTTATCGGTGTTTGTGCGTGTTTATGTCTCCTACTAGTCTTGCCAGTTTGAGGCAAGAGGCTGTCTCGTTCATTTTGGTCACCCCAGCATAATATCCAGAATGTGATGTGTTCAATAAATAATGAGCGAATGAATAAAAGGGACATAAAGTAGGAAAAGAAAGCTGGGGCTAGTTTCATTGAATCAAAAATAACAATTGAACCCCTATTATATGTAAGTACTCTTTACATCAGTGGACAAAACATACAAAAAAATTTGCACTAATATTTTATATCATAGAGAGAGGAGTAGAAAATGAACAAATAGGTGAATGGAAAATATAGACATAGTATTAAGATGGTGGTTAGAGATAAACAAAGCAGTGAAAGAAGATAGGAAATTCAGAGGAAACAGGCTTGCAATTTGGAGAGGTGTCAGGGAAGGCCTCACTGAGTAGGTGACTGAAGTAAGAAAATGAGCCCTGTTCTCTGGGATACAATAGCACAAAGACCCTAAGGTGGCAGCATCTCTGGCACATCCAAGGAGAGCAGGAAGCCATCCAAGGCCAGAGCAGAGAGATCAAGGGCGAAAAGCAGCAGGAGATGATGTGAGACAAGTGACAATGATGTGTGATTCGATCCTAGAGGGCCTTTTACTTGGAGTTAGAGAGAAAGCCCTTGGAGAGTTTAGAGCAGAGGAGTAACATAATCTGATTTCTCTGGATGTGAAATTGAAATCAGACTGTAGTGAGAGTGGGGCCAAGGGAAGAAGCAAAAATCCAGCTAGGAAGATATTCCAATAATCTGGGTGATCCCAGAGAAGTAGCAGTGGGAGTAATGAAAAGTGTTTAGATTCTGGGTATATTTTTAAAGGTACCATCATCAAGATTGTTGAAGGCCCTTAAATGTCATGGTAACATAATTTGTAGATTTGTATACTAAAGTTGCTAAAATAGGTTATTCATAAGAAGTAATCAAAGGAAGAAAGTGTAGAAGGGCAAGAGGTCATATCAGAATTTCCAGGATTTATAAGTTTGAAAAGGCATGCTTAATCTAATTTTATATTGGAAAAAAATGATTTTTCAGTACAGACTATAGGAAGTAAGAGCTACAAAATCTTGACTGGTCAGTATAAAAGGTACTCAGAAGATAAAGCAAGACAACACTGAGGGAGAGTTTAGCAATTAGCCTTGTGCTTAACTTTCTTAATAAATATGTTCACAGCAAACTGAAGGCATAATTTATACCTCTATGGCTATTGCTTCAGGTGAATATAATGTATTTTAAGGAGAGTAGGTTTTAACATAATGTTTGATTTTATAGTAATGGGATAAAGTGATATGAAGCATCTACTCTGAGTGTTATTTTAAAATACTCTATTGGACAAACCTGAAGAATGACAGGGCATTCTTTATGAGACCATGAAGAAGAGGAAATGTCTGATAAGAAAGTATAGATGTTCTGTCCAGTATGGAACTTTGTGTTTAAAAAAAAAATATTAAGGTTAACTGTATAAACCTCTTGCCAAGGCATGTAACAGAATTTTGGAGACCCTAACTGAATCCGGATTTGATGTTCTGGTGCCTCCTCTGGGAAGAACAATTAATGATAATAGCGAACACTTGTGGAACACTTACCATACACCACACCTCATTTTAAGAGCTTCATTTGTTTTTTTCATTTCTTTCCCCCCTAAATTCTATAAAATAGGTGTTGTCACCATTACTCCAACTTTAGAGATCAGAAAATGGAAGTCTGTAGAAATTCTGTAATTTCCTTAAGATCTCGTATTTTCATGAAAGACAGCTGAGAGCTATTACACAACTTCATGGGAAGGGTAGATAGAAGTTGTTTGAAAAGAGCTCAGTAGAACGTATTTATTGTGTCCTTCACCCAAGAGATAATAAGAAAACTACACCGTTTTTAGTAGAAATGGGTAGTGTGATGATTAATTTTATGAGTTAACTTAACTGGCTATAAGGATCCCCAGATTAAGCAATATTTCTGGGTGTGTCTGTGAAAGTGTTTCAGATGAGATTAGTGTTTGAATTGGTAGGTTCAGTCAAGTAGATCACCCTCCCTAATGTGAGTGGACATCATTCAATCCTTTGAGGGCTTGAAAAGACCAAATGGTGGACAAAAGAGGAAGTCACTTATTTTTTACTTGCCTCACTGCTGAGCTGGGACGTCTTATCTTCTCCTGTTCTTGGGCTGATGTTTACATTATTAGGTTCCCTTGTTCTCAGAACTTTGGAGGATGAATTATACCACTGGCTTTCCTGTGTCTCCAGCTTGCAGACTGCAGACTGTGGGACTTCTCAGCCTGCAAGATTGTATGAGTCAGTTTCTCATAATTAACACACACACACACACACACACACAATTGGTTCTGTTTCTCTGGAGAGTCATGACTAATATAGGTAGGGAATATGTAGGTGTGGCAAGGCAGAGCAGAGGACAAGCCCTTGGGAATGGGATATGGGCTGATTTGGGTGATATATTCTATTTAGTCCATCCCCTCAATTAGAATTCTGCCTGACCCTACAAACTGGGAACCACAAAATTAGTAAAGTAAGATTATTTAGATCTGTTGGCCTGGGGTTCTGTTAAATGGTTTAAGACACTGATATGATTGCTAAATTTCACTGAAGTGGGAAGGGAGCTCAGGCATACCCAGGACAAACCTGCGCTTAGGCATTGCCTTTAAAAATTATTCATCTGTTGCCCAGGAGACTTCCACACTCTTGTCTATTCTCCAATTTATTCTATTTTTTCTGCTGGAAAGATGATAATGACCCAGACAACCAAACTTTGATAAGGAATAGATGTTGAGTAAGAAATTCCCATATGTTATAAAGGAGGGGTTTTCCAACAATAGTCTCACTCACTGGGTTGATGGTTAGAAACCACTGAAGAGTGATAAAGGGTAGTCTTCTCACATGAGGCATAAACCACAGGTACGTTATTGAAAAAAAGTGGAGATTTTAAAAAAAAATTCTTCCTCTGTGAAATACAATGCAGGGACACAGTGTTGTTCAACTGCAGGGGCACTATTGACATTGTATTCTATGGAAATAGTACCTTCTGGAATCTTACTCCCTAACCAGATAGGGGAAGAGGTCTCTGGAGAAAGAGAACCAGGCAGAGCTTTCCTGATGTAAGAGAAGCCATTTTTGGCCTAAGCCATTTTATGATCTAAGCCTCTCCGTGATGCTTGCCCTTGAACAGGTCTCAGTAATTAATGATCTTAAGGGGACAAAAGAATGTAGAAACAAAGGGCTGTTATCAGGCAAGAGAAGTAACGATAGCAAAAATAATACATCAGTTGTAAAGATTCCTAGTTCTGTTTTATTAGTAAAGATTAGCCTGAAGCACTCAACCACCAGATCACTGGAACCTGTGGAATGATGATGTTGACCTTTTCTGATCCTCGTGACTTCAGTCAGCTAAAGCATGGACTCTGTAGACTGCCCAAGCCCCTTCATGAATATGCATATACCCTTAGCTTGAAACGTCCCCAATTTTGCTCTTCAGGGAGACACTACTTTGCGAAAGATCCCCAGTGTTCTCCTTACTTCCTTAAAGTAATAAATCCTTCTTCTTTTAGTCTTTGATTTGTTGTGTCTTTTGGCTCACACCCCACAAAGAGGTGAACCCAGTTTGGGGTAACAGTCTCAACCTCTCCTCTCCTTTTTCTCCTCTCATTTGGGACATTCGTCATACTTTATAAGTTTATATATGTGTTTATTTAGTTTTTATTAATACCTCTCCCATCTAAACCTTAACCTCTTTATTTTTTAAAAGTATATATATTTTTAATGTTTACTAAACAACTGTTTTATTTTTATTTGGGGGGGAGTAATTAGGTTAATTAATTTATTTTTTAATGGAGGTACTGGGGATTGAACCCAGGACCTCATTCATGCTAAGCACACACTTTACTGCTGAGCTATACCCTTCCCCTAAACCTTAAAATCTCTTTAAAGGAGAAACTTTGCTCACCATTGCAGCCCCACAACCTGCCACAGTGTCTGTCACATAACAGGCAACTGTGATGGCTAATTTTACCTGTCAACTTTACTGGTTAAAGGATGCCCTGATAGCTGGTAAAACATTATTTCTGAATGTGTCTGTGAGTGTCTACAGAAGAGATTAGCATTTGAATTAGCAGACTGAGCAAAGAAGTTTGCCTTCACCCATTCAGGTGAGCATCATCTCATCTGCTGAGGGCTTGACTAGGACAAAAGGGAAGGAAGGCGAGTTCAGTCTCTCTGCTTGAGCTGAGACATATGAATTTCTTCCTATAATAAATCTCCTCTCACATCTATCTATCTTTATATATACATATGCATTCTTTTGATTCTGTTTCTCTGGAGAACTCTGAGTAATACAGCAACTAAAAAAATATTTATTGAATGAATAAAAATGACAAGTGTTGTTTTCCCAAGCTGTGGAGACCACCAGGTGATTAATGGTCTCTTTGAAGTTTAACTGTATAAAAATTCTGATAAGGATTTCAATAGAAATTGTTTGGAGTGTGGAGGTCAATGCCAAATTAATAGGCATTTAACAATATAATTCTTTGAAGGAAGGTGTTGCTTCTTTCACCACTGTGGTGAGTGAAATCCTGACGTGACCCTTATGATATCTGCTCCCTGGTGTTACTCCTGTGATTACATTAATTTATGGGATGTTGAAAAAAATTAGTATCAGTCAATCAAAAAAAGAAATGGAAAATTTTACTTGAGCCAAATTTGAGGATTATAACCTAGGAAGAGCAACTCAGAAAGCTCTGAGAACTGTTCCACCTGTTAGAAGTCAAGGCACAGTTATATAAGGTTTTGGAGACAGTGCTGTACATTATATGACATATTAGAGAAATCTACACAATCCAGAACTAAGTGTTATTATGGTGCCTTACAAGATTGGGAAAGAATGTTATCTTTTAAGGAATGACCTTATTGGTAGTAGGAGAATGTTGCTCTTTATGGTTGAGCGGGTATTTCTGCCTATAGGGAGGTTTAGTCGATGCATAATGCAGATACACAATGCACAGTAGTGGAGAGACAGGAGGCCAAAGGGCAGAGAAAATTTTTTATGTTTAATTTTTTATCTCGCCATAAAATGTGAATTTTATTTCACAGTATCATAGGGGATTTTTAGATATAATTAAGGTTGCTAATCAGTTGACCGTGAGTTAGGGAGGTTATCTAAGTGGGCTAAACCTAACTGTATGAGCCCTTTAAAAGCAAAGTTTTCTCTGTCTTGTGGCAGAAGAGGACATCAGAGTTTCAAAGCATGAGAGGGCTTCAGTGTTTTGTCACTGACTTGAAGATGTAGGAAACCATATGGAATGGACTTGAGAGTGTCCTCTAAGAGTTGAGTGCAATCCCTGGCCAACAACCAGCAAGAAAAGAAGTACCTCACTCCTAAAACTGCAAAGAACTGGATTCTGCCAACAACCTGAAAAGGCTTAGAAGTAGATTCTTCCTAAAGCTTTCTGATGAGCTGACACCTTGATTCCAGCCTTATGAGACCCTGAGCAGAGAACTCCATCATATTGTGCCAGACTTCAAACTTACAGAACAGTGAGTTAATAAATGCATCTTTTTAAGCCACTAATATTGTGGTAATTTGTTATATAACAATAGAAAACAAATATAACCACTATGCTTTGTCTTCTAAACATTGCCAACCATATCTGAGAAGATATTAACCTTATTATCAATTACATGAAACACAGTAAATTAAGCATAAGTTACGTCTGATTATTTGATCATATGAGCTCTTTTAAATTGACTGTGCTAGAACTTTTCATAAAGAGTCACTCAGGCTGAAATTTTAATAAGATCTCCTAGGGCCAGGAAAGCTGTGTTAAGGGTTTGTCACCGATTTTGTCTTACAGATTTAGGTGAATTCTTTTCTTTTTGAGGTCCTCAAAATACCTTGAGATTCCTATACCTGTTAGGAGGTGATCTTTGTAGTTTATCTGATAAACCCACTGGGAACCTAAGAGTTTCAGTCTCTGTAGGGATCAGATAGAAAAGATAACTGTTCCAAGTCTGCTTAATAGGTTTAATTTACCAAATTGCCAAGTCATAATTAGCTTAAGGAGAAGTGTTTCTTTGTATCTAGAAAACACAGATTAAAAGCCAGTAATATTTCAGACAAAATCAAAAATTATAATCATACTCATCAGTTTCCTCAGTCCCATGTAACTAATCCTTTTTGTTAACAGTTTTATGGAATCAGAGTTTCCATCAGACTTTTAAAATTTCTTACCCAGTTCAGTTTAGTGCTATCATCTGAAACTTACCAGAAACCAGTAAATCTTGAAGAGAAAGCATTTTGCAAAGGCATCAGAATAAAACAATAACTGTTTATAAATGACAAAAGGCTTAAAAGTGTGGTGAAACACCTAGTTACATTGTAATTGATAAAGAAATTTTGTTACAATAAGCAGAATTATGACTGGTAACATTTCAGATATACCAGTTTTAGGGATTTCATATGATTTCTAGAATATCTATATTAGTAACATTTTCTCATATAATATAACCTAAGAAAATTTATTTTTCATTTGACAATACCTCCCACATAATTTAACATACCAAATGAACCTTAGTAGTTTAAAATCTCTCTTCAGGATGTTTCCCTGCTAGATATTTAAAATAATTATGAAGCTTCAGTACTGATAAGATTTTGGTACCACTAGCTCTCAAGTGATAAATCAGTATATCAAGATAGAAAAATCCAGCAATAGACTCAAATATATACAAATATTTAGTACCTAAGCTTTTCATATTAGTGGGAAAGAATGCTTTATTTAATACTAGTATTGGCTAACTATTGGCCATTTGGAAAAGTTAGGCTTTTTTACCAATTGACTTATACCAAGTTCTGTAAGTATCAAATATACAAATGCAAAAAAAAAAAAAGAAAAGAAAAAGAAAGAAAGAAAAATTAACATACTACAGAAAGATAGGTAAACATTCTTATAATCTAAGCATAAACAAAGCTTTTCTAAGCATGAAAACACAGAAACCATAAAAATAAAAATACATAAATTTGACTGCATAAAATTACAACATTTATGAAAGGAAGAAAACATTATAAACACAAACAAATAGTGACAGATGATGAAATATATATTGACTATAGCATAAGCCTATGTGGGTATAATTAAGAGCATATATCTCTATTGTGTATCTGGAGAAATAATCTAGAGAGAAGTTTCTATGAAACATTTATGTTCATTGTCTCAGAGGATTTATTATGAGCAGAAATTTTTATTGCAGATGCAAAATTGCTATTAAAATTATTACATGATAAATTTAATATTTCAAACCAGTAAGGAAAAGATGGATCATTTAATACATAGAATTGGACAAAAGGCTACCTATTTGGGAAGAATAAAGATATATCCTAATTTCACACCTCCACATATTCCATACAGATGAACTATTTTTTCATCCAAAAATGTTTGTGAAATATTGACAACAATATGCTAGATGCTAAACACAATGAACATGATATCTGTCTTCCTGGAGCCACAGTGCATATAAATTTTAATAGAAATATGTATTTTTCGTATTATGTATTTTTTATTGAAGTATAGTCAGTTTACTATGTGTCAATTTCTGTGTACAACACAATAAATAGTTCAGTCATCTAGGAACATACATATATTCATTTTCATATTCTCTTTCATCATAAGTTACTACAAGATGTTGAATATAGCTCCCTGTGCTATACAATATAAACTTATCAGAAATATGTTTTTAAATGAGAGCAATAGAGCAACGATTTTTGATGTAAAAAAAAAACCCATAAAATATCTGTATAATCTTGGGAGTTGAAAGGCCTTTTTAATATGACCAAAGGATAGACCAATAAGGAAAAAGAAAGATGAATTTCATTTATATAAAACATTTTCAGCATCTCTGTATACAGTAATTCTATAGGCACCATAAATGAGGCAACAAGCTAGAAAAAGTATTTGCTATACATATAATAGACCAATATGATACTACAAAAAAAACTAATACTCTTTTAGAAAATTGGAAAAGGATGTGAACAAGCAGATCCAAAGCCAAAATATAAGTAGCAAATAACACATGAAATAAATGTGTAATTTCTCTACTAATAAAAAAGGGAAAATTTCAATAAGATATTGCCCTTTGCTTATTATATGGAAAAATAGCAAAATGAATGATAATGTCCATAATGGGCAAGGGTTTAGGGAAATGCTCTTATGTACTGTTAGTAGAAATATAAATTGATAAGACATCTCTTGAGAAGAATTCAATTTGTATCCATTAAAGTTTTCATTTCCTTTGACTCAGCCCATAGTTTCTGAGTCAAAAAGTGTATTCAACAATTTCTCTTAAAATAGTAACCATGGATATGCAGATATTGCAATGCTGATATTGTCTACCATGGCATAGCAATTGGAATCAAACTAAAAGTACAACAATGTGGGGTTGACAGAGGAAATTATGATACAACCACACCATGGAATATTATTTTGTTATTATGACGTTATAGAAGAGTTTTTATTGTCATTAAGGTGACAGAGAAAAACGTTGATGATATGCGATAGAAACAGAAGAGGAGGGGAGTGGGTACAAAATGATGTCAATGTGCTGGAGAATGCTGACAATTCCCTTTGGTGTAAAATAATCCAATTTGGTACAACATGAGGCTGAGGTTCTAGTCTAAAAAGAAGGGTGAGAGGGAGGAGACAGTTGAAAGGACTGCTGTCCTCCCTGAGTCAATCAGGTGATTTTCTTGCTCCCTCCAATGGTGAAACTCATTCTATATTTCTTACAAAGCATTAGGGAAGCCTGAGCTCTGGTGCTCTTAACTCTCTAGAGACTGTATTCCATGAGGGATGCAGTTGGTCATTGCATAAAACTCTTCCTGATTCTTAAGCACTTTGTGTGCAAAACAGGAGTTTTGTATTTAAGCCTTACCTGGAGCTACTTTCTCAAAAAGGCAGTAAACATGTCAGGAAAAAGGATGGATCTTATTAATAGATTCATTTGCATCAAATAGATCAAGACTTTCTTTGTGTGACTGTGTTACTTAGCCTCAAGTCTCTGGTTCCTTGTATGTAAATACAAGAATATAACTACCTACATCAGAGAATGACTCTGAAGATTCATTGACATGATCCATGTAATCACTGTCTAGACTCTATAATTTTTAGTTTGTCATGCCCTTCCTCCAAATTAAAAAAAAAAAAAAAAGAAGAAGAAGGGAAAAAAAAAGCCCTCTGAACTAAGGGCCCATTCGCCCTCCTCAAAGAAACTGTTAAGACCAAATCCATCTTGTTTTGATCAGCTTTTACCCAGAGTTCTTTATTTTCACAAAAAATATTTTGTGAGACCTGTGAAGATATTCAACATGGCCTATAATGCCAGCCTCACCATCCATACCCTATTGTACCAACATGTTCTTCAATTCCTTGCCCTGGACGTTTTCTGCTCCACCTTTCTATCATGCCACCTGGAACACTTGCTGTATGACCAATACTACCTTGTATCCTCCATTTCTTCTGAGTGGACCCTCCACCCTCCTTCCTCAACGGAAATGTGGATCTCCCCTGAGGACTCTGCTTCCTTTGTCAAACTCTCAAACGGATGTTTTTGTTTTGCTTTGTTTTTAAATAATTTCATCCCTTTTATACCTCAGGCCCAGAGGAGGAGTGTTCTTCCTGGTTTCTATTGTCACTTCTAGACCATTATTTCTCCACCCTCTTGTAAAAGCAAGCAAATCAACAAAATTTGCTCTCAATCCTTGAGGCTTAATTGGACAGAATTATTATCTACTTATCCCCCATTTACTCCCCCTGAATTATTGACGATAACACAGCAGTTATGGTCTATTCTAAATCCTGTCATAATTCTGGGTGACTTCATGACAACATAAATGGCCATTCAAGACACTGACTCTTTTTTTTTTTTTAACCTCCTTTCATCGCCAGATCTACTCCTCCACTTCTCCACTGGCACAGGTTACCATGGTTACAAACCTTGGGTTTTGTCATCACTCGTAAGTGCTTTAATTGCAAAACTGCTAATTCAAGCATATCACACTCTGAGCACAATCTCCAATCTCCTCTTCTACCTTGCTGGTTTAACTGTATCCATTATGATTATTCTTTGAACTCAGCAGATCATCCAGTCCTTTGATCCCTCTTCTGTACCTTAATCCATCACTTCTCTTTTTTTCTTTCCCTCTGTATCCAATCTTAAAATCACATTGATAATATCCCAGACTTCCTTGTATTTGTCTTGCCCTTTTACCCTTTCATAAAAATCTCATTCCTGCATGAAATCAACATTTTCCTTATACCTGCATGTCAGCAGTCTAATTGTTCTGGACTGAGTGTTGTGTTCCCCCCAAATTTATACATTGGGGCCCTAACCCCTAGTGTGGTGGTATTTGGAGATGGAGTCTTTGGAAGGTAATCAGGGTTAGAATGAGGTCATGAGGATGGGCCCTAATAGTGGCATTAGTGCCCTTCTAAGAAGAGACACCAGAGAGCTTGCTCTCTCTCTTACCCCCTCACCTCAGGCTCAACAAAGACAAGGTCTTGTAAGCACAGAGGGAGATGACACCACCTAAAAGCCAGAAAGAGAGTTTTCACCAGGAACCAAATTGGCTGGCACCTTGATCTTGTACTTCCCAGCCTCCAGAACTTTGAAAAAAATAAATCTCTATTGCTTAAGCCACCCAGACTATCGTATTTTGATATGGCAGCCTCAGATGACTAGGATACTAAAAATATACCTGAGATGATTAAGATACTAACAGTATCAAGGAAAGTCACACAATAGGATAGATATGTCTCATTCATCATCACTGATCTTAAACTGGTCCTCAAACACTGACCAGGCGTCCTAAATTCCATTAGTCAACTTAATCTACTACTCACTTTAAGAAGGATTGCTTGAATCATTCAGCTGGTGACTTTGTCTTTTAACTTGAAGATAAAGCAGAAGTTATCAGATGAGAACTTCCTCAACTTTCTAACAATAAAAGCTTAGAACTGCTTATATTTGCACCTATACTTCCACCTTTCTCTATGGTTACAATTGAGAATTAGTACCTTTTGTTACGGAAATGACAGGCCAGCCAAGAAACAAGCACCACTCGGAGGGTTGGAGTACTCAGATTTATTACGCCGGCGGGCTCAGAGGGGCTTCTGCTCCGAAGCTCTGAGCACCTCCAAGATGTGCACATGAGGTTTTATAGGGTTAATTACAAGTATGGGGCTATTAGCCAATAAGGCTCAAACAACAAAAAGAAAGGAATCAGTACACTGAAGCTTATCAATTCTGAACAGATCACGTTACTGACACTTGTTGAGCTTGGATTTACGAGTTAGCTTGTTAGCCCAGTAAACTGACACTAAACTTCAGATTTACGAGTTAGCCCGGCAGAACTTAGATCAGTAAACCGACACTTATCACACTTAGATTTGTGACTTAGCTTGTTAGCCCAGCTGGGCTTTTCCTTCACACTTTAACCAAAGCTCAGTCCATCTACTTGTGCCTCAAAACCCAATGCTTTTCCACATTGTCACTTCTGATCATTTTTTCTCTCTCTTGCATTACTAACGTTTCCCTCCCAGTGGATTCATTCCTTAAGTTTATTTTTTAATTAAAATTTTTTCTTTTTACTTTTATTTGCATTTATCTTTTGCTGAATTTATTCCTGGGCCATAAGTTTTTGTTTCTTCAGTTTCTTCTGATATAACTGTTTCTTCTGTGCAACCTCCTCTTCTGGTTTAGGGCCATTCTGCTCTTTTTTTTAGTAAGGATCATCTCAATATGGCAAGGAGAGCCCATATTAAGGGTTGATCTGACCATGAGCTCTCCCTGCACCACGTCATGGAGGCTTTGTTCACCTGAATGTGCTCAGTGACCAGAGAATCTACAACTAAGCCCTAAAGTTAAGCATTACTCTCTGCATTTTTGAGTATCTACAGTAAAAATTCAACACTCTTTTTGGGTCATCAACCCTACGTCTAGCCCCACTGTCTCACCTACACACAGCTACCAAGTCCACCATTGTTAACAACAGAATAGTGCACATTGATTCTGTAAACTGATAGCCTTCAGATACTTGGTGGCTTTTTGGATATGCATACCTTTAATGGCCTGGGCAGTTTCATGAGTGTTCTTAAAGTGAACATGATTTGAACCTCTTGCTTTGCTTGATTTTTGTGGGGTTTTCTGGGTCAACTGAATAGCAATAACAAACCATTTTTTGATGTCACCTCAGGCTGCTTACCAGAAAAGTCATTCCATCAGCTTTAAAATGTGCTCAAGGAACTTCCATGAAAAGTAACAACATAATAGGGATAAAATACTGACATTACTCTACTCAACATTCCCCTATGCCACTATAAAAAGGATATTAGCTTTCTGTCCATGATGTGAATTTCAAATATGTTTTCTCGTCTGTCATTTTTCCTTTGATTGTATACATGGTGAAACTTACTTCATAGATTAAAAATTTTTTTTTTCTCTTTAATTTTATCAGTTTTTTTCTGTATGGCTGCTGGGTTTGGGCATACATAGAAAGTTCACTTCTTTGAGATTAAAATAAGTGATGGTTTGGTAATCTCTCTGGCTTACAGCATTTGGGGTTTGAGGACATTTTACATGTTATAGTTGTAATTTTGTCTTTTTTTGATGGAGAGAACAAGGAGATTGGGAAAATAGTGAATGAGCATGCTCAGCTCATTCAGTTCTACAGAATTCTTGTAGGTTAAATTAGGCATCTGCTGTTTTCATTATTTTTATTGTATCTTTTTATATCTCTGAATAACCTTTGTGTAAATGTTTGGATAAATAAAGGAGGGGGAGGGTGTGGCTTAGTGGTAAAGGGCGTGTTTAGCATGCACGAGGTCCTGGGTTCAATCCCCAGTACCTCCATTAAAAAAATAATAATAAATAAATACAATAAAATAAATAAATAAACCTAATTACACCCCCACAAAAAAGTTAAGAGAACAAAATAAAGAATTGCAATAGGTGCCGAAAGAAGCTCAAAAAGTATTGTGAAAGGCTATATAGTAGTACTGTACTTTGTACTGGATGTAATTGATTAATTATCTCCATATTAGTAATCCGAAGAAAGAATGAGACTCAGGACATATAGCTTAGGATAATTAAGAAAAAGCTTTATCGAGTAAGGCCCCCATGCGGCAGTTTAATGACATGCTGTACATACAGAAAATGGTTTAAAGGGAAATCTTGTTCAGCAAGTACCAGTGTTAATTGAATCCCCATGAAAGTAGCATTTGAAAAATAACATTATTACCTAATCATCTAAAATGGAGTTTTACTAAGTCTTCAATCATAAATATAAATTCATAGTACAAATGACATGAAAATGTACTTGAAAGTTGCATTATTTTGAGAATAACGACACTGAGTTTTGACTCCTTGATAAGCATTTCAGACGTGTGTTTTCTCTCTTCTGCAGGACAAAGCAGCATGGAATTTTCTTGATAACTGATGGCTTTCCACTTTTTTCCTCGATGCACTTTTAATCTGTGTTTAAACAACAACAATTTCAATTTGAATAGGGTAAAACCTACTTGCAAGCCTCTATGGTACTACAGAGTAGACAAGCAATGTTTGGCAACAAACGTATTCACCAGAAAAGCCCTCCAGCTTTTATTTAGGTGAAAGATAATGTTTAAAGTCTTCAAAATTGTTTTTTTTAAATAATTTTAATGTGTGAATATTGTAGTAAATTAGTTAAGACAATTTTTTTTCCTACAAGCATTTTTATTTAAAAAAGTATAGCTGATTTACAATGTGTTAATTTCTGGTGTACAGCATAGTGATTCAATTATACATACATAGTCCTTTTCATATTCTTTCTTATTATAGGCCATTACAAGATACTGAATATAGTTCCTGTGAACTCTAATGATTTTAAAGTTTTAAGTTTTTTTTTACAACCTCAGAAATTAGTAATCTGTAGCTTCAATACACAAAATTCTGTGTGTTTTAAAAGCGTTCAACATAGACTAACAGTATCTCCCATAGTACTTTGTATAATGTACATTCTTTGACAGAAACTTTAAAATCAGAGGTGGAAGTTTAATGGATTTTGGAGCCCCCAGAACTGTAAAATTAGAGTAAAATCACGTCAAATGTGACTTCTAGTTAAATTTAATAAACATTTATTGAGAACCTGTTCTTTTCACAGCACCATGCTAGGCCCCGTAGGACTGGCAGTCAGTAAGGATATCACTCTAAATTCTGGGCATTGCTGCAGAGAGGTGTACGGGAAACCTAGGTGAGCGCCGGAGAACGCAGGCCCACCCCAGGACCTCCCCGCTGGTAAAGACGGAGGGGTGAAGAACCTCTGGAAGGCAGGCGCTAGGTTCCGAACACGCGCGACGAGGGTGCACTCCCTGTCTCTCTCAGGGAGCAGCACTACCGGGCCAAGGCCCTACCTCCCAAAGGCTCACCGCCGTCCCACCCTCAATTCTGGCGGTCACTGCCCAGGACGGAAGAAGGGCGCAAGGAGCAAGTGTACCCTCGCACCGCGCTCATTCTTATAGGGGCGGTCAGTCCCGGCTGCAGGCCGTGCTGGGGGTAGGGCAGGAGCGACGTGGCGTCGAGGGTCAAGAATCCCACCACCAGACGCCCCAAGAGAGAGATTCTGCGGACAGTTTCCCTCTTTGGGCTATTCGTTGCTGTCTGTCAGGCCCGGGGAGGGCGTTAGGACAAAAGGAACCCCGCTCCCTTCCTGGGAGTCAGGCCCTGGGTCTGATGCGGGAGTCGGCGCTGCTGCTTGCTTGGCGTTGTCGCTATGGATGCCACTTGGGAGTTGGCTTCCAGGAATAGGGTCAGCCGTTTGAGCCAGAGACCCCATCCGTGAGCTGGGCTCCGGGCAAGTGTCAGCAATCCTCCCAGGGCACTCCTGAGCCCCGCCTCCCACAGGCCAGCTGCGGCGGTGCTCAGCTGCGTGCCGACTGCCTGCGACACGCGGGCTGCGAGCGCGAGCCCGGCATCTTGACAGCTGCCCACGCGCCGGGGCGGGGCTCTAGCGCATTGCTTTAAAATTCCGCTCAGCCAGCCCCGCCCCTCGCGGACCGAGATTGGCTCCAGGTGGGGCGGCGTCGGCCCCATAGGTGCAAGGGAGGGCGGGACTGCGCGCTAGAGGCTCGTGCCGCGGCCGGGGCGCGAGTGGCTGCCGAGTGCGGTGGTTGGGCGTGCGGGGCCGGCGGGCACGCGCGCGCGTGCGCGTGGCCGCCGAGGTCCGCGGGGAGTTAGGGGAGCGGCGGACGCCGACCCGCACGCGCCTCCTGGCAGCTGGCGGCGCGCGCGAGGGCGGGGGTGGTACGTGCGTTTGTGCGCGTGAGTGTGTGTGAGTGTGGAGCTCCGGTGCCGAGCGCCGGCCGTCAGTCTCCGGGTGCGAGTTCCCCGTCGTTTTCCACACCCTCTCTCCGTCCACGCTCCTTCTCTACGACCCTCCTGCGCCCCTACAGTCGCACGCCAACCAAGAGCCCAGGGAAGCAGGTGTGGAGGGGCGGGCGGGGTCGACACGAGACAAAAGGGGCGCGGGGGTCAGCCCGCCATGGCCTCCCGGAGCCTGGGGGGCCTGGGCGGGAGCCGCGGCGGGGGCGGCGGCAGCAAGAAGAGCTTGAGCGCCCGCAACGCCGCGGTGGAGAGGAGGAACCTGATCACGGTGTGCAGGTACGGCGCGGCTCGCCGCTGGCGGAGAGGGGAGGGGGCGGCCGGCGCCGCGGGCGGAGGGCTGGGGCGAGCTCCAGGGGCGCCCGCTATAGCCCCAGCCCCTGCCGCGCCGGGCGTGTTGGCGGCCGGGAGTGTCCTGAGAGGGGCAGGTCTGGGTACAGCCAAGGCCCAGGACTTTCCGTCAGTTTCAGTACTGGGAGCAGCTGAGGGTAGGGCTTGGGGCGGGGCCGGGGGAGGATTTGTTTTGAATGTGCAATCTAGTGTCTGAGTAAAAGAGGACAGGGAGGAAGAGCTCTTTCATTTGGTGCACGTTAAGCTGTCAGCCAGCTTTTAGTAAAGTAATCGTTACTGTGATTGTTTACAGTGTTGATGCAAAATTGGACTGCATTTTGTTTCCGTTTTGGCTTATTTACATCTATATTGTCATTTCGTGCCGCAAATATTGAGTGCCTAGTAGATGCCAGCCGTGTGTGTGTGTGTGTGTGTGTGTGTGTGTGTGTGTGTGTTGTATACTAGTGCTGTTTCTGCTGTTGATATCAAGAGTGGGACTGTGGAGGTTGCCTAGTCAGTAATTGATTTCAAGGTCTGCCTTTCCGTACATGTTTTCTAATAATAATTGTAGTGTTCCCTTACTTTAGAAAATATAGAGACATAAAAGGAATAATTACATTCAGTCAACCTAGTATTCAGAAATAGCTGACTTGTAACATGCTGACATTGTATTTAAATCTCATTTCTGGGTATTAAAAAAAATTAAAGTCCTAAGCATACATTTCTCAGAAATTTCCTTGAACCATCAAGTTGTAGAATTACTTTGTTCCATTAACCCTCTCATAATCAGCCATCGAAAATCCTCTAAGAGTCAGGGAATAATGAACCCTTTTCCTCCTGTGCGATTTATATGTTTTTTTTCTTTTTCGTGTGTGAAAATGTGTCTAGCATCTTAAATGGAATATAAATATTTATACTGGGACTTAGATTCAGTAACTTTGAGTGACTTGGTTTATTTTTTAACTTGAACCATCACAGATGTTTGCCCCTAGCAGGAAGACCTGCCTCACTGATTCTTTTGGCACTTTGAGTTATAAACAGTGAGATGTTAATATGGAATCTGTTTAATTTATCATTTGTGATCTCTAGGATGCAACCTTTTGAGGAAGATAGGTTGTATGAAATTTTTTTACATATAGGCAAATCTTTTTTTTAAGTTAGGTAAATAATAAACAAGGCTGATTTTCTTAACTTTATTTTACATATATTAAAAATAATTCCTTTTTTAAAGCAGATATTCTCAAGCAGGCTCCAACATACACAGTACTTTTTGGGGTGATGCATTTCATAAAAGCCCCATAAGTGTTAAACTTCACAGGGCAGCGACCTTGTCTGCTTATTTCTTACTTAAGGCATCTGACGCTTCGTAAATATTTATTGAATGATTAAATTCAGTGGAGAGTACTGTTCCTTTTGCATCTCCATTTTTGTCATGGCATCAGAAATTTCAGGAGAAGAAAGGGAATTGTATCTCAACCTAATTTAAATTACATTTTAAGTTATGTTTAAGAAATTTCAGTCACATCACACTGATTTGTGTGGACAGTTGTCTGGGCTAGCTGTATTTTTTCTTTTTTTATGCCTAATTATTTTCTATTGTGAAGTGAGTGTAAGTGCTGTCTTTAGTTACAATATACACGTAAATTTAGTGTTGCAGCTAAAATAAATTTCAATTTCTGGCTTAGATTTCAACTTATGTATTTATTTATGTGGATGAATATTACTAAGGCTATTCTTCATGTCCAAATAGTTGATGATGTGTATAAATTATTGTCCATGTCTAGTAATAGGATCTAATTGATAGGCTTTGTCTAAAAGGCTTTTACTTTTTGGGTAAAAGTAATTGTAGGCCATTTGGGTGATTTAAGTATCCCTGCCTCAAATTCTGCAAAATGAACAAATCAGTATTTGTGCATTTCTGTCACTTTTCCTTTTCAGAGTTACCAAACCCTGGGTATCTGACCCATGTCTGTTTAATGAATTTATTTTTTACTTTTTATATAAGCAGATCAGACATGGTTTGATAAGATGGGAAGAAGCAGGTTTAGTAGAATTATAATTTAGTTCTAAGTTTACTTTGTCATTAATCTTGTGTCTTTTAACAAACCATGCTACCTTCCTGTTTTCCAGTTTTCTCATCTGTAAAATAATCTTGGACTAGACCATTGGTAACCTTCAATGACAGTCCTAAAACTAATAATAGCCTTCAAGCAGAATGGATTCATGTTTGGTTTTGAATTTCTCCAGATAGGAGCAGGGTAATGGTAGACATATGTTTAATGGTAGCTAGGTGAGGCACATGCATTTTTCTCTGTAAACAAACACGTTGTGAACTGTGCCTTCCATATTGTGATTCTCTACTGATACTCTGAAAAAAATGGAACAGTATAGAAAACCAAACCAAAACAAACTCCCCCTACTCCTGACTATCATTCTAGTATATCTGTTAATACTTAGACAGTCATGCTTTTCATTACCCCTTCAACCATTTAGGCATACTCTCAGTTTAGGCTTAAAACCTTTTTACGTAACTACATAATTCTTTAGGTTTAAAACGCCATATACAAGAACAATATTGTTATAGTTTGAACTTTGAAAGTGAGTTACTTGGTTAGCTAGGATAGTCAGGCACTGAATTTAGGTTTGTTGTGATTTGTGTATGCAGTTGTTTCATCAGTTTTTTTTTAAGTGAACATTTATATATTGTAGACTAAAAACACTTGGATGGTACATATCTCAGCAAATAAGTACTGTTTCATCGTATTTTTCACAGATTGTGGTGGAAAGAACTAGGTCATTCGAGGTCTCTAAATAGTCCACTCTTGACTCCAAAATATTGATAGCCTGATTTTGGTTCTGTGTACCAACTAGTGTTTTCCCTGCATATTCTCTACCATTTAGAAAAATTAAATTGTTGAAGTCCTCCAGTATTTTTTTAACTTGCATTTTTCATCTGTAGAAAATCAGGTATTACTCATTTTTTTCTATCAATTATAAGCTTCATAGGTTATTGAGAAGCTCACATACTCCTTTGGTTTTAGTTGACAAGGAGAATTAAAATATAAATTCTTTTTCTATGGATTAACATTAGCTTTAAAATTTTTTTTAAATATACATTTAAACATATATGCATAAACATTAAAAAAATTTGTTAAACTTTTAAACTAATACCTTAGAGAAACTCCCCACACAGAGTCATAATTTTCCTGTCCTGTGGATGGGAAGAATTTAGGAGAGATTTAAGGAGAGGGTATGAGGAGCTAAGCACAGTGGAGACAAATGATGATTTTCAAATCAAAGTGCTTTTAATAACATGTACATAATTGTTCTTAGTTTTCTAGGTCAAGATACTGTTTCCTAGCTTGAATGTTATTTCAAATAATAGTAGCACTGCATTTTTTCAGTATACTTGGAGAATGAGGTGCTCATGTTTTCCATGTATCTAATGTTTGAGTTAAGCTTAAAACTGCAGTGTTGTACAGATCAGTTACTGTGAAGTGTAGTCTTCCATATAACTGAAGCTTGTAATTTAAATGTTCATATTTAAACTGCAGTAACAATAACTTTAAACATTTTGAATGAATTGCTTTTTTAAAGGGATTATACATTTTCCTACCTTATTTTAAAAAGACTCTGCACACTATAATATAATCCTTAATGATGACTTTGCTCTGGATCTGTTTCTGTGAATATGCCCTGTGCAGTGGCTGCCCTTGGCTACTCCTCAGGTACACAGAACTGTTTGCTACATGGCCCCAGAGGAGTGTGTGTTTGGAGTTCTTGGTCTGCTTTTGCAGTTGCTTTCTCTTCCTACTAAGCTAGCTGTTACTTCTTAAAACTCTGCTTGTTTCTATCAGCTCTTTACTTTGTGTTTCTCATCCTGACTTGCTTATTATAATTGGTTGTGAACTAGGAAAGCAGATAAATAAATTTATCCTATGTTTAAAAATAAAGTTACCAAGAGGCCTGAGTTAAGTGAGTGAGCTTTAGCATGCCAAACTTCTTAATATTCTGGTTGCTGAATAATCGTAAAAAAAATTATCTATTCCTATGCTTGAATTAGGTGAATGAAATACAGATGTGTGAGATGTTACCAAATATTATTGATGATATAATCCTCTGAATAGCTTTGAATTCACTGACTTATTTTTCTTGTTACTACTTGTTGAGAATGCCTTATAAGACTGTTCATACCTTGCCTATGGTGATTATATTTTTGGCTAAAGCTCTTTTAGTTATGCTATATACATAGTAGAACTTTGGCTTGGGGCTTTGATCAATTGCTTGCTTATACTGTATTGCTTTGGAGAAGGTTCAGTTACCATTTCTAAAGATTCTTGGAGCCCTAATAGTAGGTGTTCACAATGGAGGTAGGATGATGATCTTTTCAGTTACTAGTCGGAGGTAGGCTTCTCAGCATTCTCAGGGCACTGTCTCTTCCCCTAGCTAAACTGGGTTCCTATTCAAGTGACATAGATAATAGCTGTCCTCTACCTTGGAGCCCTAATAGTAGGTGTTCACAATAGAGGTAGGATGATGATCTTTTCAGTTACTAGTCGAAGGTAGGCTTCTCAGCATTCTCAGGGCACTGTCTCTTCCCCTAGCTAAACTGGGTTCCTATTCAAGTGACATAGATAATAGCTGTCCTCTACCAATTTACTAGAGGGTATTGTCTTAACTTCACTGCTGAATGGTAAATGTCAGAATGCAGTTGAGAGATACAGTATTCTGGAAGGAATATGTGAAGCTTATCCACTATTGTGTTCAGTCTTACAGGATTATAAAATATATCTCTGGGACAGCCCAGATCACCAGAGAGCAGCTGGGTATGTAGAGACTGCAGTTCTCTGCATTCTCCTATCTTGTTTCTTTTGCCTTATGATGCATTAAGAGTCCATCAGCCTAGATTGAGGGTCAGCATAAGAAGCAATCACAGAGCATCTTCTTGAAGTTGTTGTCAAGAATGTTGTTTATTATATCAAAAAGCGTCTTCCTTTTGTGAAGATTTTTATGAGAAATATTTTAGTGCCAAGAATTGTATCTCTAGGCAGTTGATTTATTTATATCTGCTACACACAAATGAATGTATAACTGACAATTTCTCTTTTTCTCATACAGCTGTTAGAAATCTTAGTATTAAATCTGTGGCCAACCTCTAAAACATATGTAGAACATCATAGTAGTGTGTTTAGCCTTATTTGTAGCTACACTTTGCTTCCATTTTTCATAGAAATTTCTATTGACTTATAATATGCATATAGAAAAGTGCACACAACATGAGTGTATGGTGAATTCTTTTTGCAAAGAGGTCATGGCATTGTAACTATCACCCAGGTCAAGAAAAAGAACATTACCCAAAATAAATGAGATCACTGTCTCAAAAAGATATCTGTATCCCCATGTTCATTGCAGCATTATTTGCAATAGTCAAGACATGGAAACAACCTAAGTGACCATCAATTGATGAATGGATAAAGAAAATGTAGAATATATACACAATGGAGTATTTTTCAGCCATAAAAAATAAGGAAATCTTGCCACAACGTGTATAGACCTGACAGCATTATGCTAAGTGAAATCAATCGGACAGAGAAAGACAAATATCAAATGATCTCACTTATATGTGGAATTTTAAAACAAAAAATAAGCAAAAAATAAGCTCATAGATACAGAGAATAGATTGGTGGTTGCCAGAGGCAGGGGATGGAAGGTTAGCAAAAGGATGAAGGTGGTCAGAAGGTACAGACTGCCAGTTTTAAGATAAAGAAGTTCTGGGAATATGATGATGATGATGATGATGATGATGATGATGATGATGATGATGATGATGATGATGATAATAATAATAATAATAATAATAAAAAATTAACCAAATCCTCAGAAAGCTCTTCTTCGTCTTCTTTCATTTACTACCCCCTACTAAGGGTAACCATTCTCTTAGCTTCCAACACTGTGGTTTAGTTTTTGCCTCTTTCTGAATTTGAAATGAATGGAATAATACAATATGTACGTTTTTCCATTTATCTTCTTTTGCTCAACATTATGTTTGTGAGATTCATCCTTTTTGTTGCACATAGCTGTAGTTTGTTAATTTTCTTTGCAGTATCTTCTTCCATTTTATGAATATACCACAGTTTATCCATTCTGCCCATTGAATATTTGAGTTGTTTTCATTTTTTATCTATTACTGTTTGAATATTCATGACTGTGTATTTTGGTGGATGTATATGCATATTTCTGTCAGGCATATACCCAGGAGTTGAGTTTCTGGGTCATGGCACACATCTTTTCAGCTTCAGTGGATACAGCAGTTTCCCAAAGGCATTGTCCCAGGCTGCATACTAGTGAGCAATGTACAGTTGACCCTTGAACAATATAGGGATTAGGGGTGCTGACCCTCAGTGCAATTGAAGGTCTGCATATAACTTTACAGTGGGCCCTCTGTATCTGTGGTTCTGCATCCTAAGATTCAAGCAACTGCTGATCAGTAGTACTGTATTTAGTGAAAAAAATCTAAGTGTAAGTGGACCTGTGCAGTTCAAACCCGTGTTGCTCAAGGGTCAACTGTGTAAGAGTTCCAGTTGCTCTACCTCCTCACTAGCACTTGAAATGTTTCTGTCTTCACTTTACCTCTTCTGTATGTTTGATGGCGGATTTACATAGCTTACATTTCTCTGATGTCTGTTTAAGTTAAGCATTTTCCCGTAAGTCTTTTGGCCATTTGGAGATGCTCTTTTGTAAAGTGCCACTTCAAGTCATTTATCAACTGGGATGTCTGAATTTTTGTTTCTTTGATGTTTAGTTCTTTGTACATCTTATGCAGGTTTTTTTTTTTTGCTCCATATATGTGATGCAGATATCTTTTCCCATTTGGTGGCTTGATTTTTCATTCTCTGTAAAGTGTGTTTTGGTGAGCAGAAGTTTGTAATCGTAAAGTAGTCCACACACTTCCTTCATGGTTAGTGCTTATTGTGACGTGCTTAAGAAATTGGACTAATGCAAAGTGATGAAAATATTCTTCTGTTTTCTTCTAAAAGCTTTATTGTGCTTTTTTTACATCTATATCAACAATACACTTGTAGTTTATTTTTGTTTATGCTGTGAAATATAGGAGTCAAGGTTAAATATTTTCCTTAGGGAAATCAGTTTGATTTTCATTTATTAAATAGTATCATTTATTCAATGTTTCATTTATTAAAAAGACCATGTGTTCTCATGGGTGACTGGATCATTTGTGTGTCTGCTTCTGGACTCTCTCTTCCATTCCATTAGCCTATTTGTCCTTGAGCTAAACCATATTGGCTTGATAACTATAACTTTATAATACATTTGGTAATACAAGTTCTGTACTTTTATTGTTCAAGATTGTCTTGGCTATTCTTGGCCTTTGCAAACTAGATTTTAGAATCGGCTCATCAATTTCCATTAAAATTTTTGCTGTAATTTTTATTAAGATTGTACTTAATGTATAAATCAGTTTTGGGAAAGCTGCCATCTCTACAGTATTAAGACATGCAATCCATGAATATAATATGTCCCTTCTTGTATTTAACTGTTGTGAAATTTTTCTCAAAGATTTTTTGTAGTTTTGAATATATAGATAGACATCTCTTCTTAGGTTTGTTCTTCAATATTTGATATTGTTCCTGTATTATTATAATAAATAACACATTTTTTCATTTTCTTTCTTTTTTGCTAATATATAGACATAAAATTGACATTTAAAAATATTGATCTTGTAATCTAATAGTTTTACCAGATTTGCTTACTAATTCCAACAGCTATTTTGCAGGCTTTTGGGTTTTTTTTTTTTTTTGGTCATTCTCAATATATACTCATGTCTTCTGCTTGTTTTATTTCTTCCCTTTTCAAACTTTATGCCTTTTCTTTCCTGTCTTACTGCACTGGCTAGGACCACAGTATTGCAGAAAACGTTAACAATTTTACCATTAAGTAGGATGTTTCCCTTAGGTTTTTCTTAATGCCCTTCTACTTCTAGATTGCTGAGAATTTTTATCATAAGTAGATACTGAGTACTATGTTATCAAATACTTTTTCTGTCAAGGTAAACATATGATTTCTCTTTTTTCTTTTTATGTAGTGAATTACATTAATTGACTTTTTAATTCTAAACTACTCTGGAATTTAAAAAAAACTTAGTTGTGCTGTATTATCTTTTTTTACATATTTTTGCCTTTAGTGAGTTAATATTTTATTTGGAATTTTTACATGTTTGTTCATGGGAGTTATTTGTCTGTAACTGTTCCTTATTATAGTGTCCTTGTCTAAATGTGTCACTAAGATTATCTGACCTTAAAAAAAAAAAGATTATCTGACCTTATGAAACAAGTTGGGAAAAATTCTCTTATTCTGTTCTGTAGAAGAATTTATATACGATTAATATTATTTCTTTCTTAACTTTTGGAATAATTCACCAGGGAAGAAATCTGAACTGCAAATTGTCTTTGTGGAAAGTCTTTTAGTAACAGATGCGATTTATATAATAGATACTGAAAAATTAAGATTTCCTGTTTCTTCTTGTATCAGTTTTAGCAAGTTCTTCAAGGAATACACCCATTTCATATGTTATTAAATTTAAACTTAAATTTTTCTAAATATAGTCTTCTTTAATTTAATTTTTTATTGAAGTGTAGTTTATTTACAATGTTAGTTTCAGGTGTACAGCAAAGCAATTTAGTTGTATGTATATATTTTTTCTTCAGGTTCTTTTCCATTATAGCTTATTATGAGAAATTGAATATAGTTCCCTGTGCTGTACAGTAGATCCTTGTTGTTTATCTGTTTTATATCTTAATATCCTCTTTTAAAAATATTTTTATTTATTTATTATTGCATTATTTAATTATTATATTTTGGCAGGGACAAGGCAATTAGGTTTTTTTATTTTTAGAGGAGGTACTGGGGATTGAAGTCTGGACCTCGAGCATGCTAAGCACACACTCTACCACTTGAGCTATACCCTCCCCCACCTTAATACCCTCTTAATATCTTTTTGTTGCTTAAAAATCTGTAGTTATTTTCTATTTTTCTCTCCTGATACTGCTAATCTCTGTTTTTCCCATTTTTTCCTTGCTAAGAATGTGTAAATTTTATTAATATTTTCAGAGAACCAACCTTTGACTTTGTTAATTTTCTCTGTTTTACATTTGTTTCTTAATTCGTTGATTTCTCTTCTGGTCTTTATTGTTTCTCTCCTTCACTTTTTTAAAGTTCCTATTCTTTTTCTAGTTTCTTGAGATGAGAATTTAGATAATTGTTTTTCAGCCTTCTTTCTAACGTATGCGTTTTAAGACTGCAGATTCCCTTCTTTGACATTACTTTGGGATAGTAAACAAGATTTAAAATTTGTATCTTCATTATTTATTACTTTAAAATGTTTTCCAATTTATGTTGGGATTTCTTCTTTGACTCATGGGTTATTTTTAACTCAGCTGAGGATTTTCTGTTTTGAGTTATTGATTTCTAACTTAATTCCACTGTGCAGAAAATACTTGAAAAGATTTTAGTTCTGATTTTTTATTTATGCTTGCTTTATGATGCACCATATGGTTAATTCTGATAAATATTCTGTGTGCACTTGAGAAGAATATAAACAGTCATCCCTCTTTATCCACTGGTTCTACATCTACCGATATGGAAGGCCAGTGTAAGGGACTTGAGCATCCGTGGATTTTGGTATTCCTCAGGGGTCTTGGAACCAATTCCCCACAGATATCAAGGGACTACTGTATTCTGTCATTGTTGATTACATGCTCTATATATGCCAATTATATCTAGTATGTTGTGTTCATATCTTCTGTATCCTTCCTAGTTTTTTGTATGCTTAGTCTGATGTTGATAGAGATGTGTTAAAATCTACCTCTGTGAGTATAGGTTTGTCGGTTTCTCCTTTTAGTTATGCCTTTTTTTTGCTATAAATATTTTGTTGCTCTGTTACTAGCTGTGTGCAGATTAAGAATTGTGATCTCTTCCTAGTGGTTTGATTCCTTTGTTATCATGAAAAGTCCTTCTTTACCTCTAATACTGTTCTTACCTTCTAAAGTCTATTTTTTCTGCTATTAACATAGTGAAAACAGTTTTTTAGTTAACATTTACATGATGTATCTTTTACCATTCTTTTTTTTGGGAATGTTATTATTCTTTTTTATTGAAGTATAGTTGATTTACAACATTGTATTAGTTTCTGGTGTATGGCATAGTGATTCACTTATACATATATATATATATATGTATTTTTTCATATTCTTTTTCATTATAGGTTTTTACAAGCTACTGAATATAATTCCCTGTGCTATACTGTAGGACCTTGTTTATCTATTCTGTATATAGTAGTTTGTATCTGCTAATCCGAAACTCCTACTAATTTATCCCCCACTTTCCCCTTTGATAATGATAAGTTTTTTTTCTATGTCTGTGAGTCTGTTTCTGTTTTGTAAATAAATTCATTTGTGTCATTTTTTTAAGATTTCACATGTAAGTGATATCATATGGTATTTGTCTTTCTCTGACTTACTCTACTTAGTATGATAATCTCTAGGTACATCCATGTTGCTGCAAATGGCATGATTTCATTCTTTTTCATGGCTGAGTAGTATTCTGTTGTATTTACATACCACATCTTCTTTATGAAATCAGCCATCAGCATACGTTTAGGTTGCTTCCATACATGTAAATAGTGCTGCTATGAATACTGGAGTGCATGTATCTTTTTGAATTGGAGTTTCCTCTGGATATATCCCCAGGAGTGGGATTGCTAGATCATATGGTAAGTCCATTTTTAGTCTTATAAGGAATTTCCATACTGTTTTCCATAGTGGCTGCACCAAACTACATTCCCACCAGCAGGGTTCCTTTTCCTCCACACCTTCTCCAGCTTTCATCATTCTTAACTTTTAGTATTTCTGTGTCCTTTAATTTAAAGTGTTTCTTTAGGCAGGATAGAATTGGATTTTGCATTTTATCTAGTTTTTTATTTAGAGTATTTAGCCCATTTATATTTCATGTTATTACATTTGGGTGTATGGCTACTATTTTACTATTTGTTTTATGTTCACTTTTTCTCTTATCTTATTTTCTTATGTATCAGTATTTTTTATTATTTCATTTATTCCTTATAGTTTTTCTTTCTATGAGCTTGTTGGTCATATATCCTTTTTCTTCTTCTATACAGTTGACTCTTGAACAATGTACAAGTTAGGAGCGCTGACCTTCCACAAATCAGAAATCCATGCGTAACTTTGCAGTCCGCCCTCCATATCTGCAATTCTACATCCTTGGATTGTACAGTACTGTAGTATTTATCTATGGGGAAAAAAATCCATTTATAAGTGGACTTCCGCAGTTCAAACCTGTGTTGTTCAAGGGTCAACTGTTGATATATTGATTTCTATCCTTATGGCACTTACCCTTGATTTATTACGATTTAATGCAATTTTAACTTTTACAACTTCTCTAATAATGTTAGAACCATTTATCCCCCCTCATCCTAAGACATACTTTTAAAATCTACATACATTTTAAATTCTGCAAGATTATTTTGTTACTATATTTTATACTTGATATTCAGGCAATATACATTTGTATTTTTGCTTTCCATTGTTCTTCCATCAGTTTTGGAAACCTTTTGGCTGTTATCTTCTTACGTTGCAATTATATGTGTGTTAAATGTTACCAGGCCCCACTTGACTCATGTTCTTTCCTGTATTTTCTATTCTCATTTCCTCTCTGTGCTTTACATTATGTATTTTATATTGACTTCTTTTTCCATTCGTTAATCGTGTCTTCTGTTGTGTCTCATCTGTTGTTTACCCCATCAAATGAGTTTTCAATTTCAGATAGTTCTAGAATTTCTATTTGATTCTTTTTTTAAAGACTCTAATCCTCTGATAAAAATACCTACGTTTTCATCTGTATTCATCTTTTCCTCTATTCTCAAGAACATATTAATCATACTTATTTTAAAATTCTTATCAGTGATCTAGAATATTGGATCATCTTTACATCTGTTTTTATTGTCTGTTTTCTCTCTCCTTCTATCTTTTTGTCATACAGTGTTATCTTTTGGCATGTCTAGAATTTTTTAATTGAATGCCTGAAGTATGTATTAAAATTTTTCTTTAGCACTTCTGTTGTTCTTTCAGTATTTTTACACTTACCCTTTTGTCCATCATTATGTATCCAGAGTATTCATTAGAACTTAACATATAGTAGAAAGAGACCACCATGGAGCATATAGATGGAATATACCACCCAATTTGAGGAAAACATGGCCAAGAGCATACTAGTGCCCATGACTAATAGTACGGAATAGTGCTCTCTTTCCCTTACTAATGTTATCTTCCTGTGGAAGGTTGTGTGGTGACTGATCACCTTCATCCAGTCAGGGATTATGCTGAATCCAGGCTGGACTTAGCGCTGTTAAGTCTTGGTCAGGTTTTAGTTTGCCCTGGCCTTTCAGGATTTTCTACCTAGGTTTTATCTCTTTTCCAGCACCCTTTCTTTGATAGTCCTGAACTATTATTTTGTGTTCTGAAACTACAAAATGCTTTATTCTGTTTTTCAAGATTAGGGTTTTAGTTTCCTGATGGAGAGAAAGTCGTACTGTGTTTGAGGCCTTCACAAGTCTTCTTCAAAAGCTTTCCTAGTTTATCTGTTCCCCACTAACAGCTTTTTGTAGGTGCAGACTCTGCCAGCACTCAAAATTGGCAGATACTCCTGGGTAAAAGAAAAGCAGTCAGCTTTTTTGAGCTTCCCCCTTTTCTGGAGTCTTAGCTTTTCTAATTCTCATTGTTTCAGCAACTCTCTGCAGCCTTCAAACATACGATATCTGTACTCCTCCTCTCCCCCCAGTTTTTCTAGTTGTACTCTGTGAGAACACTGGTCTACTGGAAAGGGAATGTGTGCTAACGTTTAGTAATTTTTGAATAAGTCAACTCTGTGTTAAATACTTTATGTATGCTATCTCCTTTAATCTTCACGATAATTAGATAATTGATTGCTGAGGACAGTGTGGTTCACAGAAGTGAAGGGTCTTGACAAGGAATGGATAATAGCAGAGCCTCGTGTGAATCCAGGGCTGTTAGATATCAGAGCCCCTGTTCTGCCTATTGCTATACTGCTGATACCTAGTTTACTAGATAGCTTCCCTATGATAAGATATATTCCTTCATGTTTTTATTTGTCATCGAATAAAGAACAATTGGACTCCAAAGGTATATGTGACCTAAGTGTACAGTTAAAGTGTTCCTTATTAACATCATCCGAATTGGGAGTTCTTTCATATAATAAATCAAATGAGTTATTTTAAGATGGGACATTTTCTTGGTTTGGTAACTTTCCAATTTTAGATAATTTTTAAAAATTTTCTTTCCTTTTTTTAAGATAGTGTGTCAATGTTAATTTTTATGTTGTGCAATCTGCTGTTATCTGTCTGTTTATATAGTAATAAAAGATGTTAATAATATAGTAGCTCAGCCTTAAGGTGCCTAGATTAACAATTCTCTTTTAAAAGAAATTTTGATGATACAGGTGGGAAAAATATTTTAAAATATACTTCTACCTATTTCCTTTTAATTTTTACATTGAGCAAAATTTAAAAAAAAATGATGAACACTGTGGTAGAAGAGTCTTTTGAGTTTCAGGGCACATATTCCAGAGAAGATAGAACTTTTTTTCCTGTGTTCCAATAAAAGTTTATTTATAGAATCAGGCAAGTGTTTGGATTTGGCCTGCGGACAGTAGTCTACAGACTCTTGCTACGTGCATATATTTTTTTCTCCTTATAGAAGAGTTTAAATTATAGAAAAAATAAAAGAGAAAGTGTACATAATGGCTGGGAATTCTTAACTTGTGTAAAACTTGAAAAAATAAGGGAAATTGCTAATTCAAAAAGATTTTGGGAGTTTCTGATGTAAAATGTAACAAAAGAAATAGCCCTTCCAATCAACAGATACCTGGATACTGTCCTCATTTTCATCTGTAGATACATTTTACATTTCATTTGAAAGGGGATTGTATCACATCTCTCGGCAGTGTCTCCTTGTTGATTATTGATGGTGGGTATTAATGGCAGAGTATAGTTACCCCTACCCCTTTGGTAAAGAGTACTAACAATGATAATATAAGAAATCTCGTAAATTTGGTATGAAATAGTGGAAAGAATTCTCATAATTTGGACACTCACCTTCTATTTAAAAATATCACTCTTCTGAAGGATTATAACTTTTCTGAACCCTTGAAATGTGATGTTTATTGTTACTTTTATGTACTGTAGTTATCTTCAGGTATAATTCCATGTAAAGGGACATAACAGTATAGATGAAATCTTTTGTGAAATTAATTTTTTGGTGAAGTATATTTGGTACATGGTTAACATTATATAAGCTTGTTATAAAGATATGGGAATACATTTCTTTTCTACTTGATTGCACTGTATATATATGAATACATATGTGTATATTACTAATGCAAGGCCTTAAATATTAAAGTGTATTTCCATTTTTAAAATAGTTTCTTTCCAATAAAGAGTGTAGATATGTAACAAAGTAATCTTATTTTTTATTTTGTTGTCACATTTTTTGCTTCTTAATTCTTTCTAGTTACAATTATATTACCAACCTATGAACTATGGAAGGAATTAATTTAATGGATATAATGAGGATTTTTTAAAATATAGTTTTGGTAACCATCTCGTCTTTCTTGGTATGTTGCCAAAGGAAAAGAGGTAGTTCCTGCTTTCTTAAGTATGAAGGTTTTAGTTGCAATCATTCTTTCTTAATTCTAACCGAACAGAACTTCTCTTTGGAAATTTGAGTCCTTTAGAAAATTGAAGGTGGGAAAGAGAATCTTTTAAGACAGAGACATTTGAAAAACCTCACATAATTAAAAGACCCTTTTATGTAAATTTTTGACTTGACTTTTTAATTCTTATGTAAAAGCTGTTACTTAGACTTGATTTGATATTTTTAGACATTCATCAAATTGTCATTGCATTATTTTAAAATCAGTCCTCTTTAGGAAATAGATGACTAATATTAATGTCATTATCAGGAAATAGCTCAGCATCTGTGTGATATTTTTCAGATATATTGAAATTCTTTTTACAGGTTTGGTTTTCATAGCATGTCTTATGTGTTATGGAGGAAAAGAGTCTCATTATTCTGGCATAATGGAGCTAGCCACGTGATTCTAGAGAAGTAATGTTGAGTGGGAGGAGTTGGCTAGCTAGAAGTAAAACATAGATTCCAAGGAACTAATTTGCTTTCTGAAGTTTTGTTTTGTGTTGATAGGAGGAAAGCAGGCTATAAATGATGAAGCAATGCTGGGAAAAATCATTTTTCTTCATTACTAATCTTATTATAATAGAAATTATTTTAAATGCTTCTCGCCCTTAAAATAGCTTCATGCTTGGAAATAACAGAAATTGTGTCTAATGATATGTTTTGGGATATTTGTGCTTTGCTTTTGTTTTAGTTTTTAGTAAGAAACTAAGTAATCTTACTAAAAGTAAAAGTCGTAACAGTGCTCTGAGATTCACCATTTTAGGCTTTCATCATGCAAATAGTGTCTTCCATAGGAGACAGTTGACTGATAACATGAGACAAAAAATTTTTTATCAACTACTGATTGATCGCATATGGTTCTTGATGCTACAAAAATATTTGTTACTCTCCATGGCTTTTTCTTCCCATTTGCAAAGTAGAATAGGTAATGTTGTATTATTCCTGGAGGACAGTAGTGACTAAAATCTTATTAGACTATATTACAGGTGGAAATTGAGTTCTAATCTAGCTCTTTTTGATGAAATAAGCACTTACTATTTTTATATTTAAATATAATTTTCAGTTGCTTTCACCAATGTGCATTACTGTCCTAATCTTTTAAAGGGATAGATTACTCATTTACCTTGCATATGATTGCAGAGTCAGATTTCCTATTCCCTTCTATCTATTAAAGATTAGAGAGAAACATTCAAACGTTTGAAAGTTTCCTTCTGTTTAGGTCAAAGGTGGAGGTGATGACTGTGTGTATGGTTTTTGTTTATTCATTTGAGGAGCACTTCCCAGTTCATTCTCTTACTGAATAAGAACATTATACTTATCTATTTTTATGAAAAGTTTGCTGAAGATTGGCAGCACTTTTCTTGTGTATTGTCGATGACAAGGATATATGAAACAACAATGAGTTTTCAAGTCCCTCTTTAATCTGGTTTTGGTTTACCTTCTTTTTATTTCTATTCATTTACTCATGTATTACATCTAGTATTTATCTATCTTGACTGTAAGATATAAGAGACCAAATTCATCAGTGTTACGTCTTATGTGTTCTTTTTTTCCTCTCTCTCTTTACATAATGACTTCCATGGAACTCCAGTTGCTGTTGTAGATAATACTACGTAGCTGAACATTAATCTATCTCAGCCTTTCCTAGAGTTATTCATCTGAACCAAAGAAGATGAAAAATTATTTGAGTAACTTTTCTCAATGATGTATAAGTAGTACCATTCTAGTTGCACTGTTAATTTCATTACATACAAAGAATGCCTTAGAGTAGTGGTTCCTTTTGTGCTCTTGTGCTCAGACCCTTTTTGAGGTCTGAAATGTCAAAATTATTTTTTTTAACAAGTTTAAGATATTATTTGCTTTTTTGCTCCCATTAAAAAAAAATGTACAGTAGCGTTTTCCAGAGGCTGCATGGTGTGTGATATTAGATATTGAGTGCAGAAACAGGTATGAGAATCTAGTTATTTTCTGTTGAACACAACATTAAAGATATTTGCACAGATGCAAAATAATGCTATTGCCACTTTTTGTTTTGGAAAATATAGTTTTAATAAAAATATTTATACTAACATGTGATGGGTTTATTCTGTTTAAAATTAATCAGTATGGCATTCCTCACTTTGCAAAGTTCCAATATGCACTAATTTTAGTTACCACAATGTAGTTAATACTGGTCCCACAACAACACAGTTATAATTTGACTATGACTGTATTCTGTGAGTAACTGCATGAACTAAAACTTTGCTGCTAGCTCTTTAGTCCATGGACCACTGTGTAAATAACAGATGCACATCATGATTAGTGACCAGTCATACCACTTCTTTCAAAGTCTGTCTAGCATTGGTCACTATGCGTCTGTTACACAGAAATCAAAACCTGTAGTCGTGTTGCTTCCTTGTCTCTGAGTTGTAAACCGACGTGTTGTTTTACAAAAATGCATGATTGAAAGAGTAAATTGGCCAACAGAGACAAAACTGTGGCAAAGAAACAGAAAGTGGTAATGCTGAAAGTGAAATTGGAATGAAACAAAAGTGGAATCCTAGAAGAAATAGTTGATTGTGGAGATGTTGACACTGGTGCTGTTCAAGAGAGTTGAGATATTCTGCCAGAAGAACTTACTGAAGGTGAACATATTGATATAAATGACCAAAGTGGTTGTGACAGAAAGGATGAAGGTGTCCCAGAGGAAGTGATGCTGGCAAATCACTTCACGTTCTAGAGCCTGTCAGAGATTTTCACCACTTTGAAAGGACACAGGATAAAATGTTGGAGATGGATCCAAATTTAGAATATGACAATTTGCCAAGGCATAGAAAACTTGCTCATGCATTTTTGTCTTATATAATGAGAAAAGAAAGCAAGCACTGTTTAAACCACTCTTGACAGGTTTTTTTTACAAAGACACTGTAATTCTCAGTATTGCTAATGTTTTAAATTACAGTGTTGCTAAATAAGTATGTTTGATTTTTTTTCCATTTTCTTATGAATTATAACTGGCAGAGTTTTTAATGTTTTGACAAAAATTTGTAAATGGCACAAAATAGTTGTAATTCTTTCCATTGATTGTTAAGATCACTCTGCATGGTTTCAGCTTGCATGGTCATTTTTATGGTCCCGCTTGACTGTGCAAAGGGAGGACTGTCTCTATTTTAAACATGTCTCAGTTCTAATATAGTAAGTATTGATAGATATCACTCGTCTAAACAAATCTCTTTATATTTCTCTTTATACTTGTCTCCTGTATCTTTGGCCCTGATTGAATAATCATTGCCAGTAAGCCTAAAACCTAAGGAACAGTTTGTGCTCCTTTATCTCCCTCATAGTTTACATTTCTAATTATTTAACAGCCACATCGTTACCCCTTCTCTTCATACCTTTGTGATTCTGTCTTTACTCAGGCACTCATCTATTGGCCTTGCGGGCTGTGAGTATAAAGGGGTGGCCTGACTATAGAGGGACAGCATGAGGGAGTTGCTGGGGGCAGCAGCACTGTTCTATATCCTGATTTTGACCCCGGTTACACGAGTGTATACATGTTAAAAGTCATAAACTAATGAACTTATTTACAGAACAGAAAGATACAGACATAGAAAACAAACTCACGGTTGCCAAAGGGAAGTTAAATTAAGAGTTTGGGACTAGCGGCTAGAAAGTACTATATATAAAATAGGGAAACAACAAAATCTTCATGTATAGTACATAGAGCTACATTCAGTATCTTGTTACAACCTTCAATGAAAAAGAGTATGAAAAAGAATATATATCTGTATAACTGAATCATTATGCTGTACACCAGAAACTAACACAACATTGTAAGTCAACTAGACTGCAATTTGAAAAAATGACAAACTTTTTTTGTCTTGCTGTGACATTAGCCTTGAAATCTTTCTTTGCCACTCCCACCAAATCGGTCTTACAAATAAATCAACAAGTACTTACAGAGTCCATTGTTCATGGCATTGCCCTGTGTGCAGAGGAAAATGTAAACATTCAGAAGATATGTTCCTGCCCTGGAGGAATTTATATTCTAATAAGATAGAGATAGACAATACAAATAGTAACAGTAAGATAAGTTGTAATCATCCTTAAGGGAGATACAAACGAAGTACTAGTTTGTGCTAGGAACATGTAGGAGGATAGTCCTTCACTGAAGACATAGCATTTGAGCTGAGTTTTGGAAAACGCAGATTTTTGGCAGTCAGAAATAAGGACAAAGGACATTCATAAGAGAGAAAATATCGCACACTTTACAGAATTGTAACTCTTCCTGTTTTAGCTCATGAGAACTTTGAATCCACACTTAATGAATACTCACATCCTATTTTATTCAATTTTGTGCTCCAAAATTCTTAAAAGCATTTTGGTGCGATGTTCAAATCTCATTCTAGTAGTATTATGGCTTTGTACTTAATAATTTAGGTCATTTTTTGATTCTGCTTTTAATGGCTCTGTGGACAGTAAACCAGTCCTAAGACTTAATGTAGTCAACAGATATTAATATGTAAGTGAAAAGCCTGATATTTCTTTAAAATTTTCTATTTACAGACTGAATTTGAGTAAATGGAGTTTTCAGAATATATAATCTTATAAAGTATGTCTGTAACACCTCCCCAAATTGCTTTCTTCCAGTTTTTCCAATTTTAGGTGAGTGAATCAAGTCTTTTTAAAAACAGTAATCTTTTTTTTTCCCATAGGTTTTCTGTGAAGACCCTGATTGATCGGTCCTGCTTTGAGACCATTGATGATTCTTCTCCTGAATTTAACAATTTTGCAGCTATTTTGGAGCAGATTCTAAGTCACCGGCTAAAAGGTAACAATGCTAATATATTATTTATTCTCCCAACATCTCTCTTATTAACAAGCTTGAAATTTTAAAAACCATACAATCTGGTACATACATACAGCAGCCACGCAGCATCTTGAGAAACATAAAACTGATTTTAGAATGCCTAATCTTTTGACTTTTGTCCCTGGTAAAGAATCTCTATTCTTGATTTATACCCGTTTCCAGGATGCATTAAAAATATTGAGTATATTAATTGCTCCATGTAAGAAGCAGAATCACTTTCTACATGTAAATTAAAATAAAAGCTCAAGTTAAAAGGTAGCTTATTTCCAAAGATTACTAGATGGTATTTTAATAAATTTACAAAGAAGCATCCAGGCGTTAAATTTGTTTGGTTAATCTTTTCTTCATTAAACTCAGAATCTTTGAAAAATTTTTAGCAATAAGTAGGTTAAAAAGAGCTGTGTAATGGAGATGCTGTACTTTGGTTTTTTAAAAAATAAATCAGTAAATATATTTATGTCAGAAACAAATCTTTTAAGATTTAAAAGTAAGATAGGAGCTGTGTTCTCTCAGAATTACAAAGTATTTTAAAATTAAAAGTATCTATCTGTAAAATATTGCTGAATATCAAGAAATATTATGTAGTAGGAATCTTAGTAATAATAAATAATAACTTTGTCACATTAATTCCATTATCTAGTTTTCCTGAAGGAAACTTGGTCATTAGAAGTTTTAACTTAAGTTTTTATTATCTTTACAATCTTTATGGTATGGTAGTTTCAAATAAGTAATCTGCTTTGGTAATATAATTTATGAGAATCAAATTTAATCTGAAGGTTAATTCTATCCTGTGTTTTTTCTATGCCGAAAGCATCAAGTTTTACTGTAATTGTTCAGATCAGTTGAACAATCCTGTGGACTTACAACAAACAGTTGAAACTAAATAGGGTAATAAAATTTGAAGTCTTTCAGCCCTAAGCAGTTTAAAATCGGATCCATAAAATTTTCTGTTAAAAGTTGGTTATTCTGTGTTTAAAAGGGTTGTTTATTTATTTTTCTTATTTTTGCTGTTCTGTATTTTCTAAATTTTCTGCCATTAATACGTTACCTTTCATAAGAGAATAAATTTTATGAAAACACAGGGTCTAAAAGTATTTTGAAATATTGTCATGGTTACAATATTGTGTAGTGATCATATTTTAAAATTTTATACATTTATAAATAATACTTCACTTTAAAACACATGTAATATGGTAGAGCTTGATATATTTTAATGTTCACAAGTGTTTTATCACAGGGCCTCAATTCCCTTGATGTGGGATACCATTTGGCATATAATTCACTCACAAAATATGTGAACAACTACAACAGTTGTAAACAACTAAAACAGTTAGACCATGTTGATATAGCCTTGCTGAGTGATGGGATAGACTCACTACCACATAAGTGGACCCCTCCTGCATACCTATCTGCCACCTTCTGAGTCATTCCTCAGCAAAATATCGATCATAGACCTATAGGCTTACTTCACCATGAATGTTACTCCTGAGAAGCCAGTGAACTACTGCATTGAAAATAGAATCTCTAGTTGGTTTATAGATCAGAATTCCTCTAGTATGACAGACCCCATAAGAAAGATGATTCAGTGAGATTTATGTGAATTTTTTAAGGTAGGTAAGATTAATAATTAATAATAATGTGCTTTTAGAAAAATTCCTATAGGTCAGCTATTATGGTCACTGTTATTAGTATAGGTATGATTCATGAGATGATCTATAACTTTCAAAAATCAGGTAGTTTATTAAAGATTCAAGTGTCTAGAAACATTCACATAGTATTTTCCATTTTTTGGTATTCTAATATGCAATGAATTGCTTTTACTTTTAGAGAAGTTATGTAGTTATTTTGCTAGTACAGTGTGTTCACTTAAAATTTATTTAACAATTTTTCTAATGTTTTTCTTGATAAAAGTACACTTTTAAAATATGCAAATTCCTGGGTTTATAAGATTTACTTTTCTCCAGCTACTTTTTATGTTTGAAAGAAAAGGGCTTTTAGTTCATCAGTTTTTTTTAGAGAAAGATGCAGTTCACCCCCAGGCACAATATAGGCTGTGCTGACACAGGTACCATGAAGAGCTTCATTTATTCTAAAAGCCCCGTTATTGAAGAAAAGGAGGACTTTAAAATCACATTTATTAAACTTGTTTGTAATAATTCCTTAATAAGACGATGATCTTACTTTTCTGGAATATAGCTGAGAACTAAGAATTAATCACAGAATATTCAGAGAGGCCTTAGTTCATGTCTTAAGTTCAGTCTTTTTTGAACTTTTATTTCTTTTGAAGCGTAATCCTTCTCTCCAGCCCACTCCCACCTCCCCTAATAAAAGTTGGTACAGATGCTGGATATATAAAACAGAAGGTCTGTTGAAGCTGGGTGGGGAAATCTGGCATTTTGCCAGCTCAGCAGCAATCACATTCCACACCCAGCTCCCACAGCACCACTCCAATAGCACCATGAATCATAGATTAAAAATCGCTACTCTAGTTTCCCTCCTACTGAAACAATCTGCTCAGTGATATTTCCTATTGGTGGACACACAGTCTTTGTTTTAATACTTCTGATACCTGGGAACTTAGGATAGTAAGTCCATCACATTTTGGGCAGTTCAGATTATTAGGAAATTCTTATGTATATGAAGCCAACTTATCTAATTATGCTTTGATCTATTTTCTGCTACTTTTTAAAATAGCCTAATAAATATTAAAAGATTACTATTATATAATCCTTTTTCCTCAGTTCCCCTTTTTCTTTCTTCCAGGTATAGTGTCCCTAGTTCTTTCAGTCTTTTGAAGGCACTATAATCTTAGTTATTCTTCTGATTTATCACTGGTTTACCAGATCTTAAAATCTGATATTGAGAGTTAAGTGCTTCAGATAGGCGAACCTCTATATTAGTTAGAATTTGAGGTTACAGTGACTTTTTGATTTCCACGTCACACTTTTGTTCATGTTGAAATTAAGGCTAAGTAAAATTCTGAGGCTTTTAAAAAAATTGAACTATTGGCTCATCTTATATTTTAGATTCTCTAAATTAGCTGCCTGAGATCAAGTTTGATAGGGGTAAATACAGTATTATTTTCTTCATCGTCCATTTTAGGGATGGATGAGGTGGCTATGAAAATGAAATTTAGGAGGAATTCTACTTCCAGGAAGGTAAAGTGGACATACTTTCCCCTGTTTCCTCCAGTAAGTATAACCCCAAACCCTGGACCTATAAAACATAAGACTTTGAAAGGTAGGGAGAAGTCTAGGGACTTCAGGACCTTAGGAATGATATGGTGGCCAGTTTCTTGGATTTTCTGGTTGCTTTTTATCTAAAACTGAGTACTAGATAAGCCAATTGCCTGTAAATATCAGCAGGCATGTGCATGTGCCCCAAGGACCTGCCCTCTCTAGCTAAAGGACCAGGAATAGTACCAGCCTCGCAGAACACAAGACTTGTAGACAATATCTGCTCTACTTTAGCCAAATACCACAGAAGCACCGCTGTACCACCACCATCCAGGCCAGAAAAGACTGAATGGAGAATCTAGAATTCCACCCTCATGGAGCTGTAACAGAATATCATAACACCGCCACAGAGTGATATGAGAGAAGACAAAATTGCTGAGACTTCTTTCCTCCTGGCTGATTGTGAGCCTTGTCATTTCTTGCGTTCCAAGGTTCCTAAGCCAATCTTCCTTTTATTCTCCACCTTCAGAATCTTCTTATGTTTGTTTTGGTTGTATTTAGCAAGAGGAAAGTGCATCTACTTTAACCTTTCTGGAACCAGAAATCTCCTTTAAATTTTTTAATGTGAAGAATTGCATTAATAGTTTTTCTAATGTTAATTCATCCATATAGCCTTGGAAAAAATCTAACTTGAACCTCATGTATGTTTTAAAATGCTTTGTCAGACTTAGGATTTAGTTTGCTAGTTTTTTAGGAGTTTTTATTCTGAGTTTAAGAGCAAAATTTGTCTATAATTTTTCTGCTTGGTACTTATTTTGGTTTTTGTTATCTAGATTATATTTGCCTCATTAAATAAATGAAGGTGTTTTAGCTTTCATTATTCTTTGGAAGAATTTTGCATAAGCTTGGATTCCTCTATTAGGTAGAATTTGCCAGTAAAAACTCTGGGTCAAGGAGGGGACAGTGGTTTGTGTGTGCACAAGTGCAGCTTAACTACTCATTTACTCTCTTTAATGCTATAATTATAGGTCTATTTAGGTTGTTGATTTCTCTATTCTATATCGTATTCTACAGTTGTCAATTTCTTCTGTATCCTCCTACTTAATCTCCAGTTGGTTGCAGTATTTTCTTTTAATGAGACACACTTAAAATAGATGAATTCAACTGAATGGTTTAATAAAGTCAAAACTCCCTGAAGAGATCTAGAGACCAAACTTAAGGCACATATTCATATCTTTATGATGTTGTTAAAAGTTAAGATTCTGCTTAAAAAAAAAAAACTACTCTGTACCCTCATTGTTTGTGAGCCATCCCCCTCCTCTAAAAGATTTGGTACACAGTCATCCCTCAATATCTGTGGAGGATTGATTCCAGGACTCCCTGATCCCCAAATCAGCAGATACCCAGGTCTCTTATACAAGGTGGCATAGTATTTGCATATAACCTATGCATATACTCCTGTATAGTTTAAATCATCTCTAGATTACGTATAATACTGAATACAGTGTAAATGCTATGTAAATAGTTGCCAGTACCTGCCAAATTCAAGATTTGCTTTTTGGAACTTTCTAGAATTAAAAATTTTTTATCCATCCATGATTGGTTGAATGCATGGATGTGGAGGACCAACAGTGTTTAATTCAGGTTGCTGTTAAAGAATGAAACAAAAATTCCATCAGTAAATACCTGGTATTATTTTCCACACAAATGTCAGCTAGTCGGTCCCCTTTTGCAACCCTAATGTTGATTATTAGTTTTTTTTCCCTCTTTTTTTCATGAGCAGTATTGCCAGAATTTGAATTTGTCAGTTTTATTAGTCTTTCAAATAACTAATTTATGTCTTTGTTGACCATTTATATGTACTAATAGTAGTATTGTTTCCTCTATTATATCTTTTTTGATCATATTCTGTTTATCCTGGACTCTATGCAGATTAATTTTCAACCTTCTCTCCAAGTACTGCTTTGGCTACATTTACAAGTCTGGATATGTGTTATTTTCATTAACATTCATTTTTAAGTAATTTCTATTTTTAATTATTGTTTATTCTTTGGCTTATGTGTTATTTGAAAGTTTATTTTTAACGTTTCTGAAAATAGGCACTTTTACCCTTTCATTTTTACTGCTGTGTTGATTGAATTATGGTCAGAGAATTTAGTCTGTATGGCACATTTTTTGAAATTTGTAAGGTTTGCTTAATGGCCTGGCTTATGATTAGTTTTAATAATTGTTCCATATTGAGAAGAATGTGTATTCTCTAATTGTTGATTATGTCTTTCAAATGATAGTCGCATTTTTGTCAGCTTGATCTGTTAATAACTTAGAAACAAATTATTTTATTATTCTGATGGATTTATCAAGTTATCCTGTGGATATATGTCTGTTTTTGCTTTATGTATTTTGAGTCTATTTTGATGCATTCAGTTTTGGAGTTTTTCTAGATTCCTTTATTTTCTGTTTGTTTTTCATTGTTTGCCTCTTAAGGATTTCTGTGTTTTTTTTTTTTCATGTACTTTCTATGTTTTCAAGTATATTTATTATATTTTATCTATCCAGCGTTTGTAATTTTCTTTTGTTTTGTGTTGGAAATAAGGAAGATATTTCCTAAAATTCCATGTTTCCCACTGCATAGTCAAAGTCTTGCTATCTCTAAAGCAAGTTCCAAAACTTTCTCTTCTTTTCTTCTTTGAAAGTTATCATTGCCCTTTGTTGTTGATTTCAGTGAACAGTTAAGCTTAATAATCAAAGTGTGCAATGTTGAGATAGAACAAGTCTGGCACCAATTGTTAAGTGTTCATTAGTTCCTTTTAGATAGTATCTATTGTCATGTAATGAAAATGTTTTTAATTAGGAAAAACTCAGACATTATATCACATATACCATAGTAATATATAATCACTATATTATGTAATATGTTCATGTTTATGTAATACAATATGTAATGCATTATATATTTTTTTAATTTTAGTTACCTCTTTTTACCATTTTCCTTTTTTTGCATAAATCCACCCATTTCCATTCTCTAGCCCTGACTTTTAATTACTCTTTTGTTCCTGTAGATACAAGGTTATTTTCTGCTTGACTATGAGGTCTCCTGGTATTACCCATTGAAACTATTATTTGGGTAATCGTCTCAGTTTCCACTCTAGTTGCATTCTTCCTTCTGTTTCCTCTTTATTTCCTTTTAGCCAGTTCTTAATAAGCTTTTCCTACAGATGGTTTTTCCTCCTTCCTCTTCTGTGTATTACTACATTCTGAATTCTCCATTTCATTTTTCTTATCTCTGGCAAGTTTCCTAAGAAAACTTACCTTATTTTTCTGCTGTATCCTTTTTCAGAATGCATGGGTTCTATTTATCTTATGTCTTTTAGTATACGGTACACCTTACCACATGATAGCCTTCAAAAGTTACAACTGAAAAAGCTAACTGAACCTATGATGCTAGTGAAAATGGAGTCAGTCCACTACTATGCTAACTTTCTGTTTTAATATGCTTGGGCTAATATAACAAAATGCCACAGACTGGGTGGCATAAGCAACAGAAATTTATTTCACACAGTGCTGGAGGCTGGAAAGTCCAAGACCAAGGTCCTGGCTGACTCATGTTCTGGTCAGAGCTCTTTTCCTGACTTGTAGATAGTTACCTTCTTGCTATGTCCTAACATGGCAGAGAGAGAGAGTGAGAGTGCTCTCTGGTGTCCCTTTTTATGAGGACGCTAATCCTAAAGGATCCAGACCCCACCCTTATGACCTCATTTAATATTAATTACTTCCTTATAGGCCGTTTCTCCAGATATAGTCACATTAGATGTTAGGGCATCATCATGTGACTTTGGGGTGATCTCAGTTCAGCCCAACAGCACTTTTCCACCAATTGCAGCTAAAAATTCTGGACTGAATTTTTAAAAAGCAGCTACTTGTATACTTTGGAAAGTAAACAATAGCAGCCAGGTTGGGGAGAGATACTAAAATTTGAAGAAAAACCATCATTAGAGTGAGTGTCCTGTGTATTTTTTTTTCTTCGATATCCTCAGCCTTAACCTGACAAATTGGATGAAATAGAGCAGTTTCTTCAAAGACAAATCCTAACAAAACTTATGAAGAAATAGATAATCTGACTAGTCCTGTATCTGTGAAAGAGGTTAAGCAGTCAGAAACCTTTCAACAGGTGTAACTCCAGGCCTACATGGTTTCACTGTTGATTGTGACCAACTGCTTAATAAGGAAATAATAATAATAATCCCACTCAATCTTTACCAGACTATAGGAGAGGAGAGAATACTTCCCAAGTCACTTTATGAGGTCAGCATTAGCCTGATTCAAAACTAGACAAAGTACTACAAGAAAAGGAAAACTATATGCCCATGCCCCTCATGGACATAGGTACTGGAATCCTCTATAAAATATTAACAAGTCAAGTCCTGGGATGCAAGGATTTTCAGTATTTGAAAATCAATTCATGTATTTCATTTTATTTAGACTAAAAGCTAAAAATCACAGAATCATCTCAATAGGTGTGTGAAAAATCATTTGACAAGATTTAACTTTAATTCATGATAAAACATTTCTGCACACTAGGTGTTAGAAGAGAACTTCCTTAAAGAGTCTTAGTGCATTTGGATTACTCCAATAGAATACCATAGACTGGGTGGCTTAGAAACAAGAAAAATTTGCTTCTCACAGTTCTGGGTACTGGGGAATCCAAGATCAAGGCACTGGCCTGGTGAGGGCCCACTTTTTAAGTTCATAGACTGCCATCTCTTCACTGTTTTTCACTGTCTTCACATGGTGGAAGGAGTGAGGGATTTTTCTTGGTCTCTTTTATAAGGGCCCAAATCCCAGTCCTGAGAGCTTGTGATGTGGTAACCTCTCTAAGACCCCACTTGTAAATGCAGTCACTTTAGGGATTAGGTTTCAGTATTGGGGGGGACACAAACATTCAGTCTGTAGCAGGCATCCACAGAGGTCTACAGCAGGGTTTCTCAACCTTGGTACAATTGACGTTTTGGATAAGATAATTCCTCTAAAACTCAACATTGTTAAGATGTCAGTTCTCTCTGTATTGATCTATGGGTTCAGTAGATTCTCAAAGTCTTAGCAGGCTTTTCTGTAGATATCAAGCTGATTCTATACATGGCTAGAACAAGTAACTAGAATAGGCAAAACAATTTCATAAAGGAAGAACAAAGTTGGACACTCACGACTTATTGTCAAGATACAGTGATTAAAAGAGTATGTTATTGGTGAAAGTTTATATAGAGAGAGCAGTGGAATGGAATAGAGTCCATAAATAGATGAACACAAATACGCTTGATTCGTTTTTGACAAAGATGAAAAGGCAATTCATTGGTAAAATGATAATCTTTTCAACAAACAATAGTGAAGCAGTGGGAGGATTATCATATGGCAAAAAAAGTGAACTTTGACTCATACCTCACACCACATACAAAAATTAATTCAAAGTGGATCATAGACTAAATGTAAAATGTGAAAGTATAAAAATCTTAAAAGTATGTATAGAACATCTTTGTTATGTTCAATTAGGGAAACCGATTTCAGATATAACAGTAGAAGCATAATCTATAAATACAAAAAAATGATGTTTAGACCTCATCAAAATTGAAAACTTTTGTTCTCCAGAAGACACCATTAAGAGACTATCTCCAGAAGACACCATTAAGAGACTATGACAAAGGATAGGCTGGGAGAAAATAGTTGCAAATCACATATTTGACAAAGGGCTTATATCCAAGTATATAAAAGTAAAGCCAAGAACTATAAAATAGTGATATTATGAAAACAACCAACCCATTTTAAAAATGGGCAAAAGATTTGAACAGACACTTCACCAGTGAACATATACAAATGGCAAGGAATTATGAAATGATGCTCAATCAGTAGTCATTTGGGAAATGCAGTTAAAACCACAGTCAGGCACTGCTACACCTGTACTGAGTTCTAGTGGGCCAGTGGGGAAATTGGAACTCTCCTGTGTTACTGGTGGGAATGCAGAATGGTTTCCCAGTATCTCACCTCTTTACTCAAGAGAAATGGAAACTTAGGTTTCCACAAAGACCTGTTTATAGCAGCTTTCTTCGTAATCACTAAACACTGGAAACAACCAAAAATCCTTCATGTGATGAATAGATCAACCAACTGTTATATATCCATGCAGTGGACGAACTCAGCAACAAAAAGGAAAAGTCCTGTTTCTGTGCACAACAAACTGTTTGAATATCAAATGCTAAGTGAGAGAAGTGAGACTCTAAAGGTTGGAGACTGTATGATGATTCCATTTATATGACTGTCTAGAAAAAGCCAAACTGTAGTGTCAGAAAAGAGGATCAGCGGTTATCAGGGTTTGAGGTTGGGGGCATCACTTATATCGTGTCAGCATGAAGGAGTATTCTGAGTGGTGGAACTGTTATGTGTCTTATGGTCATAGTTACATGACTCCTTGTCAGTTAAAAAAAAAATCACAGAACTATATACCAACAGTACATTTACTGTAAGTTAAAAATATATTTGTAACTCCTCTAAATTCTGTTGCTTCCCATTAAAACATTTTATAATGGGAAGGATCCCACTGTTTCATTATAAAACTTGAAATTCCCACTCCTTGATCCTCAGTTACTTTAAGAAGTTGGGTAGTTTTTCATAGAGCACAGTAGAAAGAAACGCCAAGGAAGGTTCCTTTACCATCGCTCCACATTTTTCTTGGCCAAATGTAACTCTTACTTTTCCTCTGCTTTTGAAATGAGTCATAGTGTGAGTTTGTTATTCTTTTTCTGGAGTAAATACCTTAAATTTGACATTGCACATGTGCCTTCCTGTTTTTTCTTTTTTACCTTCCCCTTCTAATCTTTTCCACATATACACACACTAATCTCTTAATCCTATTCATTCTCTAATTTGCAGTCCCTCTAGGCTCTGTGCTAGGGTGTGGAATACAAAGATTAATAAGGTATACTTTCACACAAAACTCAGTTTTGGAGGACAAAGGAGGATACATTAGTAAGTAGTGACATACACTAGTGTCATTGAGTCATAATAGAAGTACTAATGAGCATGATGTAGTGTGAAAGAGTGAGTAATCCATTCTCCTTGATGGGTCAGGGAAGGCTTCACACTGGAAAGAGGCATTAAAAGTGTCTCAAATAAAAATTTAAAATTTCAATTTTCAAAATGCCATATGTGACTTTGATTATAGGAGTGTGTAGTAGACCAGACAGTTAAAGAAATGTGAAATTTAGCAGTAAAGGAGTCAGAAGCAATCTTGTAACTTCAGCTAGGTGGTGTGGGGATGGGATACAGTTGTGAATTTTGTAAAGGTTATATGGAAAATAATTTGATTAAAATGAAAAAGCTTCTGAGTATCTTACATGACTAAAGCCTACCAATTAGTAATACACTACTAATTAAGGGGAAAAAATGACCAATTATAATGAGATAGTATGTCAAATTTTCTGTAAGTTAATCTGCTAATTATACTTCTTGACATTGGGATTGCTGACTCATATTCAATTTAAGATTTTGCCTTGATTCTGAACATTGTTTTCCAGTTATACTTACGTATGGAGAATCCTTTTTTGTTTTTAAATTGCTGTGCTCTAGCTTCATCAGTCTTTTCCTTTTTCTTGACTGTATGGGATACATTGCTGTCATAGTGCACCATCCCATGGGTTGTTCCCTCTGTATGGAAAACACTTCTAGATGTCTGAATGCTTAACTCTTCCATCTGTTTCAAACTGCTCATTGAGGCCCAAACCCTCCCAGCCTACTTTAAATTAGAACTCACCTCTCTCCTCCTTTTCACCCGAAGCACTCCTAACCTCTTTTCCCTGTGCTGCTTTTTAGGTCTTAACTTCTAACATGTTACGTGATTTGCTTATTGTGGTTACTGGTTATTGTCTTCCTTTACCTCTTCTAAAATATAAGCTTCGTTAGGATGAAGCTCTTTGTCTGTTTTGTTCATTGATGTATCCCAAATTTCTAGAACAGTGTGTGGGATGTGGTAGTGAATATTTGTTTGAAAGTAGAACTCTGAGAAATTCCCATTTCTTAATCCCTAGAGTAATAATCTTGGGGTTTGTTTGTTTGTTTGCTTTTCTGTGTTTTTTTTTTTTAATAGAATCTGGATTCAGACTCTTAAGATGAGGTAGAACGCCTGTGACTTGACATTTTAGAATTTCTCCAATCCAGTTGAACTGTTATGATACCTAAGCATTGTTCAGGAACCCTGGCTTGGACCTCAAAGCTCTTCCTGATTTAAACGATAAATAGTTACCTCCCCATGAGGCCACCTTTTGAAGTGCAATGTAAACACTGATAGAAACAATGGGTAAAGATAAACCTATCCATTTGGCTTTTGAATTTTCTTTGTTTGTTTTTGAAGGTTTTCCAACTTTTGATTCTTGGTTTGCACATAAAATGAGACTTGAATTGTTTCTGTAGTAACATATGAACACAACTCACCCAATAAAACCCACCTACTCAGGCCAAAAAACATGATATAATAGATAAGAAAGTGGCTCAGAAGGTTACCAAAGTTTGGCTTTTAGACAATGGACAAGGCCACTCCGAGAAACACCCTTTTAAGTTATGTACTTAGAAATTTAGGAAAGCTTCAGCAGATTTTATATCTCAGAAAAATCATAATATTCAAAAAATTCTTGAAGCATCCAGGGTTATATGTGGCATGGTAAATTTGGTTCAGCATCTTAAATTGTGTAGAAAATAAAATGAACCTCTGTATAATGTAGTAAATGTAAGATTCAGTGGTAAAGAAGCAACTATGTAGATTCTAAAAACAGAAAACTTCAGTCTCTAAAGCCAGTATGATGAGAAAGGCAACTGGAAAAATTTAAGTATCACTCAAATTTCCATATTCTTCATGTATCTTTTTTGATTAAAGTCATATTCCTGTATTTTATTCAATGTTAAGCTTACAGCCCTTATCATTTCTTACTTTTCTGATGCCTTTTGAAAAGCCTCTTTCTTCATTTTAAGATTTTATCCCATACTGGCCACGTAGACTACTTGACTTCGTTTGCATTTCTGTTACTGATCTACTATGTTTTTTTAAAAAGGAAGGAAGGAAAAAATAAAATAATAAAGCTCTAGCATGATTTCTTAATTTAACCCCTTACTGTATATGTACTTTCATCTTCTTGAGCTACCAATCATTTTTTGCCTTTTCTTTTACCCCTCTCCTTGTAAAAATGACAAGAGGTTCACATATGAAGTTGTAGGAAGCATTAATAAAAACTTCCAGAAGTTCCAGATATAATTGCAACTGGCAGCCTTGTATATCTACCATGTATAGTGTGTGTAGATGTGCATATTAATATATGTGTATATTTATATTTTCTTTGTTATGGTCTGTATTTTGCCCTAACTGTAATATTCAATTTCATTTTGTTTTTTAGCATTTTAAAACTTGAAATTAAATTCATATAACATAAAGTTCACTATTTTAACCATTTTAAACTGTACAATTTATTGGGTGTTGGTATATTCACAATGTTGTGCAGCATTACTACTGTCAGTTCCAGAGCATTTTCATTTACTTTCTTAAAAGAAACTGTATGTCCACTAAGCAGTCACTTCCTTTTCTCTCCTCCCCACCCCCCATTTCCTGGAAACGACGAATATACTTTTGGTCCTTATGGATTTACTTATTCTGGACATTTCATGTAAATGAAATCATAAAATATATGGTCTTGATGTTTGGCTTCTTTCGCTTAGAATAATGTTTTCAAGGCTCCTCCATGTTGTAGTCTGTATCAGTACTTCATTCATTTTTATGGCTGAATAATATTCCATTATATGGATATAACACATTTTGTGTATCTGTTAATCATTTAATGGGCATCTATATTGTTTCCACTTTTTTCTCTTGTATATAATGCTGCTGTGAACATTCATGTACAAGTTTTTGTTTGAGCATATGTTTTCTATTCCTTTGTGTATATTTCCATGTCATTTTTAAACAGATGAATAATATTCCATTGTATGAATGAAGCACAATTAATTTGCTGTTTATTTTTTACCAGAGTTTCCCTTTCATAAACGTGCTATTATATATCACAGAAAATTTATTTTTATATAGTTTTCTAATTTCTTTAAAATTATTTTCTGCTAAAAATAATAGCTAATAAGTTCTTAGAATTGTAATTACTTGAATTAAAGGGTATGTACATTATTATGTATGTACTATGTTATGTTTAATATGTTGTTGCTCTATTAGAAAAGTTGTACCAACAATAATGTATGTGGTTATTTTCCTCATATTCTCATTGTACTATTATTAATATTAAAAAATTTTAATTTGATAAGGGAAAATATAATCTATTTTGATTTTCTGTTAATATGAAATTTATAAAACATTTTGTTATTTTAATGTGTTTTTATTTGCAAATGAGATTGAATGTATGTTCACATTTATAAATCTTTTTTTCCTTATTTCCTGATTATGACCTTTGCCTGTTTCTTTAGTGGGGTGAATTTTTTTAACTAGCCTAGAATAGAAAAGAAGTAATTATTTGCATCACAGTTACATTATTTACATCACAGTTATTTACATCCACAAATACTGGAACTAGTCTTAAATAGCCCATTTTGATCAATGACCTCTTTTCTCCCTTGATATTGGTCTTCTTACATGAATACTAGTTTATTATTTCTTTTTATTCTTACTTTTCGTTTGAGAGTTTTTGTTTCAAAACATCTGCAATATTTTTCTTGTCTTAGTTTTATAATATTTTATATAATTTTGAATGTCTAAAATTCTTAAACATACAGTCCCACATACTTGGTTGGTTGTTTCTGTTTGAACCTATGTGATTGTCATAGTACTCTTAATTACTATGTTTGCTGTAGGCACTTTTACGTGCAGAGCAAGAAATATGCCTCAAGTATTTGTACTTATTAGGAGATATAGACAGAATAGTCTTTATATTTTATAACCAGACCAGAATTTTCAAGGAGTCATTTTAACTTCCAAATATTTTCTTATTCATAGAGGGAGAGATTTATTAATGGTTTTAAAGTTTGTTATCCTTGGAGACTTTTTCAAGTTTATTTTACATGAACTTCATTTTCAAAACCCCTTCAAATTAAAGGATTCCACATTTAGGTTTGGCTTCTGAGAGGGAGTACCACATAGAAGAAAGTATTATGAGAAGACTTATTTTATTGATAAAATTGCCTAGGATACTTTTAATGTTTTTTTTTTAATATATGAGAGAGTTAAAAATTTTTATGATTCTACCGGCTAATCCAAATTCTTGGATTTGCCAGGAACTGATGGCCTCTGATGGTAGTTCATGTTTATGTTTGTTTTTCTGTGTTTGTAGTCCTTTGAGCTTCTGCTAGAAGAATAATGGGACATTTCCAGTTTTACCGAATGATTTTTGCAAATTAGCAGAGAGCAGCTTACTGTACTTGTAATGATCAAATTGTATTTTATTTACTTTCAGTAATGGAAAGTTGTTTTCTAGTTAAATATTTTTGTTGCATAATTTCAGCAACAGTTTGATCACTTTAATGCTCAAATATTGCTCATTGAAAGGAAGTAAATGTTTCTCATTTTCTAGAACAGGGAAATGATTGTACAATTTAATGGACTTTTGTTCATTTTGGAGAGTATCATAATTTCAGTTCCTACGTTTTTCTGATTTTCTAATTTCAATGAGTTGCTCACTCATATAATCTAATATTTTTATTTTATTAAAATTCTACAGTTCTTTAAAGTCACTATGACTTTTCAAATGTAAAATATTTGCAAGTTTTTGGTTCTCAGTTTTTTAAAAAAATTGTTGAATCAATAAACCACGTACTTTTGTTTCTAATATATCTACCATCTACCTATAAATGTCATTTTAAAGCAAACTTTAAAACTTTAAGATGTTATATATAATATTACACTTCAATTTTAGAAGCATTAAGAAATGAAAAATGGCCACGTAGTAAAGAAGATAATATTGTTTCATTGTTAGCTGAATTAACAGTGCATATTGCAGTTGTAAATATTGCTTCACTGAATGTTTTTTCTCTTACATGTAAATACATGGATGAAGATTCAGAATTTCAAACAATAAAAACTTTTATTATCAAGGACAGAATAGAGTATATTCTATCTGGTATTGCCAGTTTAAAAAGAAAACTTGTGAAAATCCTGACTTACTATCTGATAATTTATAACCAGTTTTGTTATTTGCCTTATAAATGGCAATCAGTTTACAGATCGATCCATCTCAGGATCTTGTCTGAAATCTGTCTTGGATCATGTACAAAGTTGTTCACTTGTAGCTTTATTGCAAAAGTACGTATAGACACAGAAAAGAAAGAGTGAAAATTAGACTAAATACAGCAAAGGCAAAAAATTCACCTTCTACGTAGCTGTTAACTTTTATCAAATTTTATCAGTGATGATAATGTAACTCAGACATCAAAGAAATCAGAATAAACAGAAAGCTGAAGTTGGAACAAGGGCTAACATGAAAACTGGAGGACTACATATCATATTTATGGATTAGAATTATATTCAGTCTTATCACCAAGGCCAATTCATTTGTTTAAAGAAGTGGTCAGTAATCTTTTCTGTATGAGGGCCAATTTCCACATTAATAGAAAGATTATAAAGTTGTATTTATTTTCAGTTACTTGTTTTTGAAAATTACATACTTTTGGGTCAGAAAATACTGTATCTTCAGTATGATTAAGCATTCTTTTATTGCATATCCATCTCTGAGTAGATCCTTCTTTTGGCTGAAATTTTAGAAACTAAATAACACCTAACATACTAGTGTATAACTATAATCGTACATTTGAATGAATTTTGTTTATGAGCAAAACACTTTATTTGGTCTTGTCTCAACTGTATTGTCTTAACATTATATACTCTAAATATATAAATAGATTTTATGTACTTTGTGTATAAATATATCTATATCTTATATGTGATATTGCATGTATTTTATGTTATAAATATATTTAAATAAAATATATAATTAAATATTTAATATCATATATTTTAAAACAAAAGGCTTTATTTCCATTGCAAATGAGAACATTCTACTACTAACAAGCACTCCTTGGGCCACTTTGAAATAATATAAACTTTGTTATTCACTTATATGTATATTTTCGACAGAAACTAAGCTAAGGATTTAAATTTTATATGAAAAATATTCTCCTCAGTCACACTGCATGTTTACTGCCCCATTATTTTTCCTGTTCCTGAGGCTGTCAGTGAGAACTCATTACCAGCCAGGAAAACCAACTGACTGATTCCTTTCCATCTGTTGGATCTTGCCTGTAGCCAAAAGAGGAGATCAGCAGGGAGCAGAGAGAGGTGCTGGTGTCTGGGCAGGTTCTCTCCGGGCCTCTCCTTGCCCATCTACCAAGTGAGACTGGTGTTGAAATTTGACTATAGATAGTTTGGAATCTGGTGGATTGTCATTTGGTCTGGATGCTTCTGGTTACTTATAACTGACCTAAAGTGAGATATTAAATTATGGTGAAAGCAATTAATTCCTACAAATAAGTAAAAATGTTGTATTTTTAAAAATTTTCACATAGTGTTTAACAGCCAGGATCAATGTCATATGCATAACCAGGGCATAAAGGCTAACATATTAACAACTTAAACCTAAACTATAAATTGAGTTTTATAGTAGATTCAGTAATTATTTCCCATTTTGTACCAGGGGTTGATTAAGCTATGACATAAATCTGGACATGATATATCTTATTTGATACATTTTTTGAAATAAAATTACTCTAAGTACAACTTTCCTGGAAATTGTTTTTACTTTGGTAACTTTTTGATTATCTAAATGACTACAAATAAGTTATATAACTATTTTCAAGGCAGAGCTAGTAAATGTGGTTTAAACATTAAAAATTGGTATTCTTAATATTTGCAGTGAAAAGTATTGTGTTCTGATTTACATGTAATGCTGAGAGGTTTTCATTTTGTTTGTTCTAGTTGTAGAAAGAGCATTATGTTCTAATATGGGCTTCAGCTTGAATGTCTTTTGGTTATAGATTCTTTTGGATAATGTATTTCCAAATTTAATATTTGTTTAACATGACACAAATGGAGGTAGGAGGATAGAGAGTGAATAATAGAGATAAAGAAGTGGCCAGTAGCACAACTGTATATATCTCCTTTCTTTCATTTTTCATACATTACTGACTTACTGACTGGCTAGTTTTTGTTTAGTTTCCTAAAAGGTCTAAATATTTGGAAAGGTGTGGGACCATGTCCTATTGGAGATTTCAGTGTTTGCTTATGAAAGAAGAAAATTTTGGGGGAATATGACTTCAGAAATTTGGCTTGGGAGTCTTCCTGTATAATTATAATAGGAATTTCTAAACAACGTAGGCAAGAATTTATAGTACTTTTCCAGCTAGTGATTGTTAAACAATAATTGGAATCTGTAGAAAAAACAGTATTTTGCATAAAGTAGGCATTTAGTCAACATTAGTTAAACTAAAGAACATTTTGCTAGATATTTAAGTGCTGTTCTCATAATTCAGAAAAAAATATACAAGCTTTCTTAGACCAAAAAAAGAGAGAACTGCTCTTCAAAATGAATATAAATTTTAGCAAAGTTAACAGTGAAATGTATATTTATTTTTAAAGTTAAAAACTTTCTGAGCCATGTAGTTCAATAAATGAGTAATTTTCCTAACCAATCTTACAAATTCTGAGGTGCAAAGCTAGCAAATTCAGTCAGGCTTTTTGTTCATTTTGCATTATTTCAGTATTGATTTTTTATATTTAGATAAGAATGATGGGGGTGAAAGTAAACAGGGAACAACTGCTTCTCACTTATGTCTATGACTTACAGACACCCTAGCCTCTCCAACAGAATAGGCTACAAGGGACCAGCTTGATTTACGTGCGGAGTACAGCTCATATTCATCTGAATCAAGTTCATTTTACTTATTAGGTAAAAGTGGTTACTGCGTCAAGATGATGTGTATCCATCTTATTTGGGCTATTCAGTTTGCTATTGTAAACTTGATGTCAGGTTTCTTAAATCTCTGTGTGTTGTTGTTGTTGTTTATTTCTTTAAAGAGATTTCCCAAAGTTGCAGATGGCTGGCTCATCTCCAAATACCTCTTCAAGGTACTCTATGCTGGTGCTGCCTCCCGCCACTGAGCTGCACGGGAGCATGGAATTGACTTACTGGGGAGGGCTGTATCAGTTAAGTGATCTTTTTTAGTACGTTGCATGGGTTTTGCAAAGCTTTCTGCTTTGTTTTTGTTAATCCAGAGGGCACAACTATGCTTATGCTAATTTTTAAATTAAAAGTTTTTTGTAAACCCACACAATATAATAATCAATTTAGTTTCCTTCTCCTATGTGACCCCCTTCCATATTTCTAGTAAGTTTGATAGTTTAAGCACAATTTTATTAATCAAGCATATCTGTGTTATTTATATTTTATTATAACTGTTAATAATATAAGATTTATTGGTTGTTTTCTCAATTTTGTAAGTGCTTTGTAGTAATATTTTTCTTACATGCAAACTGGGTCTCAAGATAGCTGTGTGAATTGGCCAAAGTCATTTGGCAAAACATACATGGGAGCTGTCAACAGTAACTGTGTGACCATTCTTAAACCACTGATAGGAATATATTGCTTAGCATGTCTTTATTCAAAACTATTTATTGAGTTCCTACTGTATGCAAAACACTGTTAGACCTCTGTACTATTGACCTGGCCTTTTATTATATTTTTCACTTAGAAAAGAAATAGTCATTTTTAAAGATCACTTACAAAAAGAAAGGATGGAAAATAAAAAACAAATGTCTTCTCATTTCCTCCATCCTGATTTGCACAAACAATAACTTTGAACAGTTTCTTTTGTTTTATGTTCCCTATGTATAACCTTAATCACTACTGAAACACATTATGCTTGATTTCTTCAGTGCTACACATTTACCTGTAGCTCTCTGTGTGGACTTCAGCCTTCAGTACTCCAATCCAGTCTACTAGTATTCTAAGCCTCATATTAAGAATGCTGGTGGAAGAACACAACAGAACCTTATACTCTACTTGGAAAGACAGTAAAATTATTGGGATAAAAAAGCCTATTGAGTCAAATTCAGTTTTCAGAGTTTTGGGTGAACCTGGTTATCTTTTTTTTTTTTTATTTCTTGGAAGGTTAAGAATTGGCTCATTTGTATGGTGTAGATACATACTTAAGATGTTTTTTTATAAATTCCTTATCAGTGAACAGGACATGAACTATCAGTAACAAAGGATAATAATTATGTTTTATAGATTATGACTGTAATTAGTTGGCTAAATGATTTACTTGAGGCATCCTGTAACATACAGAGCTACCAATATAAGTACAATTGAGTATCTTATCTAGACTCAGACTTCTTTAGATTCAGCTTGAAATGTAATTAAATTTATTATTTAAAGTGTTTAAATTTCTTTTCTTTTTTTAAGGACATTAACATGAGGTTTTATTTAGAAAATTGATCAAGGTCATAATTTCACTTTCAAAGCCAAGTGATCTAATAAATGTGAACTTCAACTATAGTAGTGCTTTCTTTAAAGGAAAAGATTCTGACCTTGCAGAAATGGTAATTTTCTCCATCTAGTAAAAAGACAGTCGAAAATGTTAAACTGATTTTCATAATTAGCAGTAAGAAATTTAGAATTGCTGCTACAGAATTTAATGTGAAAGGTTAAACATCTAAAAATTAATATATTGGAAACAGTAAATCTACAAATAACCAATTTCCTTTAAGTATGTGAAACTGCAGTGATATTACAGTGACTTACTAGTTTGATGGGTCTTTCTTTTATTGCTTATCTAGATGAATAGCAGCTCCAAGGTGATAGGGCTTTGATGTCGTCATCTAGGTGATAGATTATAACACTAACAGAACTTTAGCTTGTGATACTTGTCCTTCATTGGCTCTTTACATAGCTAAGCACTAATACCAGTGGTGGAGAAAGGAGGTCACTTAACAGATTCATTTGTATTTTATATTGTCAAAAGATGATATGTCATTAGCCACTACTAAATAGAGAACCACTTTGGAAATTTTAGTTCTTGTTTTTAGAAGTCTCATTCTGGCTGTAAAGATATAAGCAAAACACAACATAATGCATGATTTGAATAGGTGTCTAACTTAAATAACATAGAAGAGCAATTTTAGAGTAACATTGGACCTTACAGGTCACAGGCCATTTTTAGTGCTGAAATTGAGGCAATTTAGTGGGAAAGACATCACATAGCTGGTTAGTAGCAGATCACCTGTTAGTCTAGCAAACGTTCACCACTTACTTCTGTGCCTAAAATGAATTAGAGTTGGATTGATGGGTTGGGAATAAGTTTTGAAAAGCTTCTTTAACTTTGTCATTGGTAAAAAGTCGACTTCTAAGAACACATAATTGAAAGCATTTTATACACCTTTACTTGTCAGCAACTTCAAAAAGAGTTAGTGACAGCATGTTTCTTCTCTGGAATAAAATTTCTTCAAAATATAGGCTAGTCAATTTCTTGCTATGTGATTTGCTTTTGTGATTATTTTCAAAGGAAATGAGAATATCTTTGGAGTGATTATTCAATAATTAAAGGCATGATCCGCTTGTAGCTTTGTATTTTAATTTTCCTGTGGAACACTGGTTACAGACTAATTGCCCAAGTACATCTTTTACTAGCAGTTAATCTGTATTTAAGTAAAAGTGATGTTCAAGTAATAATATCTCAAATAACCAATTGAATAGATCTATTATTTTTAATTAAATTCAGTCCTTTTCATAGATGCAGAAATCATTTAATTATTTAAATAAAATCCCAGGATTCACAGACAATGCACTTGCGAGTTTGTTTGGAGGTTCTAACAAGTGAATCCACCTTCTCTTAATCAAAGCCGATCCTTCTGAACATGAAAAATTCAGTGTCTTGATTTAAGCACTTCACTTTGGAAGTGATGTACATAGAAGGGGAAGGAGGGCTGGATCCAGGCAGCCATCCTCATATCTTGTTTGTTGAGTAGATAGAAGTGTTGTGAAGACACTACTGGTATATTTAAGGCTCTGTAAGTCATGGAATATGTCATTCTGTTAATTGTTTATTTTCTCGGTTTGTAATCTAGGAAATCTTGTCATTAACTTTTGGGTAGCATATCCCACACATAGCAGGAGTCCTAAGGATGTAGCGCCCATTCCTTTCCTATTTAACCTAAGCCTACATTTTTAGTTTTTCTGTATCTTTGTTTCCTCTCTTGCAAAGTGGGACTTTGTTGTGTTCTTTCGGTTTCCTATAGCTCTGACTTAAAACTTCTCATAAATTATTTTCCTCAGCCGTGTCAAACTCATGAGAAGGTTTAAAATAAAGCTACCAGAGAAACCTTGTGATTCTCCCTTTGAGACACTGGCAGTGGCTGATACTCCATTTCCAGAGAGAAGGGCTGCAGCTATCCTCCATTTTTAAATTACAGAATGATCCCAATTAATAGAAGCCAAGGAAAATGAGTCACAGCTAGATTTTAGGGAAATAAATGTAGAATCATTGATGTGGGGAAAGGTTGGATTAGGGAGTAAATTTTAAAAACCTTTCTAGGTTTTAAGCAAGTGATGGGGAAACTTTGCATCTTATTCCCACTTTGTTTGTAATGCAGGAGGAGCTTGGGTACCTTAACTATTTGTATGATAATAGTAATAAGACTAGTAATAATTGTTCACATCTGTACTGGTTGTATACAATTGCTGCACATACATTATCTAATCCTCACAACAGTGTTATCATGTAGATACTACCATTATTGTCAGTTTATGGAAGAAACTTGGATTGACAGAGTGGACTCAAGTCATTGGCTCAAGATTGCATATGTAGAAGGTGATCTATATCTGGGCCACCTGGCTCAAAAGCCCATATTCTTAACACTAGGCATCCTGTCTCCTCTCCAAATGGCTAACAAATTGATGACATGAAAATTGCCCTAAAGACAGACCATACTGAGATCTTGTTCTAGGAACTTTTTTTTAACTAAAAAGAGAGGAGACAAAGGAAAATGATAGGGAGAGATTGAGAGAAAGAAGGAAGATTATAAATATTCTTATAGATTTCTATTTGTTGTTGGTAAGATTTGATCTTTAAAGAGACATTTGAGTTACATAGATGTTTGAGTAAGGATTTGTAGATGTTTCTGTATTTTTAGTTATACATAGATGAAGGTAAATATACTTGTCCAGAATATTTGATCATTGTAATCTAGCATACAGACATCTTGACACCAGCTTGTCATTGAGCTGTTACTGTAAAAAGATACTAATTAGATTTTTAAAATTCAAAATTTTATGTGCATTCTAATTAAGATCTATTTTATGCTGATTAACCGGTCCATTTGTTTAATAAATATTTATTAAATGCCTACTGTGAGCCAAGTATTGTGTCAAGTGCTGGAGAAAGTATTAAAGACAATAAGACACAGTCCCTGCCTTAGTGATCTTGCTGTCTAATGTGTGAGACAATCATACTAACAGATAATTATAAGGGTAAGTAAGCACAGGGTGCTATGCCAGCACACAGGGAGGGAGTGACTCACTGTAGAGGTGACATGTGGCTTACAAGAAGAGGAGGCCTTTGAAATGGCTGCATGATGAAATAGGGGTTACCTCTCATGATATGTGAGCTTTCTATCAGTTGATTAATCAGAAGCATATTACTAGAAATACCAGGGGGATCTTTTAAAAAATACTAATGTCTAAGCCCACCCCCAAAGATTCGGATTTTTCAGTTAGGTGGAGCCCAGACATGAGTATTTTTTAAAAGAAGCCCAGTTATTCTTACAGGCTGCTGTTGTTGGAAACTACTCAAATGTTATTTCAGACATTGCTCCTGATACAGTGTGTGCGAACAAGAGCACTTTAACATTTTTTGATGTTGCTTAGAGAGAACCTATTACTGGGGAAAGGAAGATTTGAGACAAATATTAATTGAAAATAAAGAAGCAGAGATTTAAAAATATCAAAGCTAATCTCTCCACATTAAGATTAAACAGCTTCCCTAGGAAAGAATTATCATTCCAGACATCTGAAGAAAGTATTGAGATGTTTCTCATATCCTGTTTAAAAGTACTCAGAGTACAAAGTTGTTCCCATGGACCTACTACTAAAAGTTCTACATAAAACTATTACTTCTAATATAGGATACACACAAAAGAACATTTGTTCACGAACAGCCCCATAATTACCTAAATCCAGAAGATTAGAATGGTGAATGCCTGGAGGACTTTTCATAGGTTGGTGACAAGAGCAGAACAGATGAGTGACATGCATCTGAAGGTTAGGGTGGAATGGTAGTGAGTGAGTGGGAATGATTAGTGAGTGTAGGGTTCTCGTTGATTACATGTGCTTGAGAGCAGACATTGTTTCATTCCTCTAAAGTACCCCTGTGAAGAAGAGAAAAAGTGTGTTTTAATTTTTTTCCTGTTTTTCCAAGAACAGAAAGCTTTAAAATGCAACTGGTGACATTTAAATTAATGCTTAACTGGAACCAAAAGGGGGGATATCTGTGTGCTATCTGAAAGATCACGTTAGAATAATAGGATATTAAATCACAAGGGATTTTTTAGTGTGTAGACCCTTTTTGCTTCTTTTAGTTTTATTTTATTGTTGAGAAAGCTATGATCCAGATCCATTAAATAAACTGTGCAAAGTAACACAACTATGTAAAGGTCGACCAGGACCGGCCTTAAAGCTTTTGGACAGTGAGATCAGTGCCCTTTCCACTATCACATACTCTACTGCCTTTTATTTTTCAGGGTTTATTGTTCTTGGGTTTTGCATTTCTAGTCTAGTTTTCTTTTATTTTGTATTAAAATTTGTCTCCTGAAGGTCAAGTAACCTGGTTTGGTTATGAAAGTCCTCGTAGCTTCTGGGACTATATCAGAGTGGCTTGCCGGAAAGTTTCACAGAATTGTATCTGCAGCATTGAAAATATGGAAAATGTCAGTTCTTCTAGAGCTAAGGTAAGGCATAAATAATAATGTGCAATGTGTATAATCTAATCCTAAGCAGTTTTTGACCCAAAGAGAAAATTTTGAACTCTTTGCTATATAAAATACTCATTTTCTTTTCTTTGTTGGAATTAAGCACGTGACCAAATTTAACATCTTTCGGAGGCTTGTTTCATTATTTTTTAGTTGCATGTAGTTGTTTTAGAATGCTCTTGAATCTTCACTGTTGCCTTATAAATTGCAGGAAAGTATGAAGCCAGTCACTATGAATTTCTTTTTTGAGAAGCATAGTAAAATATTCAGTAGTCTCTGAAGTTTCTACATTTTTGAATTACCTAAATCAGTGGCTCTTAGTGTTCTGCCCTCGGGGTCCATAATGTCAAAATTATTTTCGCAGAACACTAAAATATTATTTGCCTTTTGCACAGGGTTAATATTTGTACTGTTGATGCAGAAGCAATGGAGGGTAAGATTGCTGGTGACTGAGCATGAATTAAAGCAGTGGCATCAAACTATACTAGTAGTCATTGATTTTTTCCTCACCATGCACTCAGTCTTAAAAAAAAAAAAAGCCAGTGTCACTTAAGAATGCCCATGATGGTGAAATAAGCATTATTAATTTAATTAAATCTCAGCCTTCAAGTATCTTCTTTTTAATATCCAAAATGGGAGCTATGTATAAAGCATTTCTGCAGCATATTGAAATAGGATGGTTTTCTCAAGGAAAAGTACTCATGCAGTAGTTTGAATTGTTAGCTGGACTAAACACTTTATTCATGTAATACTATTTTGAAAGAAGAATATTCAAACTACAGCTTTTTAGACTTACACATTTGGTAAGCATTTCTTAAATAAAAATAAATGAAGTAAGCCTGTTCCTTCAAGGAAAACAGCTTGACGGTATTTGTTGCCAATGGTAAAATGAAAGCTTTCAGGTAAAAATGATAATTTTGGAAAACTTGTAGTATATTCACTATCTTAAGCTTGATAGCTTTCTAGTACTTAAAGACTTCTGATAACATTAATGTTGATATTAGCAAAAATGTATTTATATTGTCTAATGGAATGTTAGATTTGCTTCAAACAGAACAACACATTGTAACAGAGAGAATGGAGAAGCAGATATCCAGTTATCTTTTATTAAGCCATACATTGAAGAGATTTGAAAAAATGTAAAGCAGATACATTTCTCATTAATATTTTTGTTTCGGAAAAGATAGTTATTTTTTCATTAAAAATATGGTTTTTAATGTAGCATATAATGGGTTCATTTTTTTTTCCCTTTCCAGTTTTGACTTGTAACACAGTAAAGGGTCCTCAGAATTTTTAAGATTGTAAAGTCTGAGCTGGTGATGTAAGCTATATCAGCTTTAATATATAATTTTATTTACTTTTTTTTACTGGTTTGTCATCGTAACTTTCCTTACTGTTTTTGATATGGAAGAGTTAAAGAATGAAATGTAAGTGGAAACTAAAGATTGAAAATACTAGATATGTACAGTTTTAAGATCAAGACCTGATTCAATTCAGTTCATTATTTGACAATTATAAGCTTATAAATCACATCTGTATAATAAAAAAAATAGCAGTCATCTTTCAAAAGTGTAGTTTCTAAGTTTATTTTTCCTATATCCATTTTTATTTAGGAATTTTTTCTGTTGGAAAATTTTTGGCTAGCAAAATTGACAGAGACTGAAATTAAATATTTTATAAAACATAGACCAAATACTTAATTTTTTTCTTTTTAATTTATATACAGTTTTTAAGGTTACACTCCATTTATAGTTATTACTGGCTATATTCCCTGTGTTGTACAGTACATCCTTGTAGTCTGTCTTACACCCACTAGTTTGTACGTCCCACTCCCCCACCCCTGTGTTGCCTCTCACACTGGTAATCACTAATTTGTTCCCCATATCTGTGAGTCTGCTTCTTTTTTTGTTGTATTCACTAGTTTACTGTATTTTTTAGATTCCACATATAAGTGATACCATACAAATATCTAAACTTTAAAAAACAGGGTTTATAATATTTAAATTTAGTGACATAGTTAGAAATTTAAACATTTAAAAATTCATAGCTATAGAAGTGTATTTTTGGATGAAGTTGATAGTTCAGATTTTGTTACCTTTTGCAGACTGAAGCTGTAGAATTCACTTTGCACAACCGCTGCTCCCTCCTTCACTACTTCTCGCTAATCTCCAACCAAGGGGTTGTCTTAGCACAGGTAGTTTTCTGCTTCAGGATCTTCTAACTCTTTTAGATTAATCAGTTTTCCGCTCAGCCTTACGTATTTTTTAAACTTACACATTGTTAAGCCAATAAATGTCTTCATTTATAAGTCAATTATACATTTTTAAATTGACTTACACATTTTAAAGCCAGTAAATGTCTTCATTTTTAAGTCAGTTAAACCTCGATTTTTTATTAAATTTTTTCTCATAGATATTTGTCTTATTTTTCATTGTATATTAACAGACTTCTTTTTAGTCACAACTGTTGTCTTAGACCGCCCTTTTCTTGAACTATTGAATTTATTCATTTATTTACTTTCTAATTGTCTCATTGACTACAGGTTTTTAAAATGTGCAATTTGAATCTTTTTTTGCATTTTAGTTGAATTTGTATCTCAGTTTCTATAGGTTAAGATTAAAAGACTAGCTGTAATTTGAATGAATTAAGTCTATGAAAATGGAAAGTACCGTGATAGTACACAAACTTTATTTTCTTATCTTCACATTAAAAATAGAGATTTTGACATGAAAAGTGTATTCTAAATCCCTTCAATATAGGAGAGAATGTATTTATAGAATTAGTATATCCCAAAATACAGAAGGTAATTAAGAAGTTAACAAACGTTAGAAATGTAGCATTTTGACCTGGCTGGACCAAAGAAATCCAAATTCCAGCTGACCAGCTCTCTTAGTAAGACACTTGGGACCAGGCTCTGCACAGCAAGATGCTGCCCAGCAGAGAGAATTAATATTTACTCTATAAAAAAACTAGTGTTGAGTATCAAAACATCACAGAACAATCATGTTCCAAATCCTGTATTTATGTCTTTGTTCTGATCAGGTCTCGAATAGATTCCATTTAGTGGGGAGAGATCTATTACTTGCCTGGCTATGTGGGGAAAAGTCTACAGGCAAAGATTACCCCTGTCTTTAAGTAGTTTGCTCTGCGCTGCAATGAATAATCTACTCAGTAAGTCACACCTCCCAAGTGTCAGCATTGAATGATTAAACAAATATCTTAGGTGGCAGATTGAGTGACTGTTCACATTCATAGCACTCTCATTTACTTTTGATACTTGTGATAATGTGTCAGAAACAAAGCACCAAACTTACCTGCTATACAATGTACAACTCTGTACACTTAGGACCAAAATAGTTAGATCTTCACTTTTGAATTCTATATGAGAAGCCAAATTCACTCTAATTACAGTTTTAGGGTTATGTGAACCATGTTTTAAACAGTAGAATATAGAATACACTGTAGAGCAATGACTGATTCAGTACAGAAACATTCTTTAACTTTAGTTGATTTGATTGGATCAAATTGTCTGTGTCCTTGTATCACTGTACAACTTAGATTCACATTGTGGAAACTTGCCGCCGTGAGAGTTGTAATACTTGGTCACTGTAAGCTAAGATCAGTGACATGCAGACCACTCCCTTTATTTGCTTAGTTTGTGACTAGTTGCGCTTATTTTCCAGGGCCTATACGTAGCCTGTCAATGGAACAGAATATTTGTATTGAAGATTGTGTCTATAATCTTTCCATCTCAGGTGTATTTTCAGCTCTTCTTTCTACAATATGCAGGGATTTGGTGACATTGGATTTCTCTGTGTCAACTTATTTAGGTTTCAGACTAGAATTAGTGCTCTTAGAAAAGTAATTTCATCTCAACAGATTATTTCACTGCTTCTGAATAATAAGCATAATGTATGACGTTGGACAGAAACTCTACTAATTGCATTCTTAGTTACTGCTGTTACTCATTTTGCAGATACTTCCACTGGTTTTTCTTGGTAGTCCCACTGATTTCAAGTTCAAGAAATCCTTTTTCCCCTTTAGTTTTGTTTGTTGGTTTTTGGCCTCAAAGTATGAGCTCTATACTGTTCCTGAGTTCTTCCTTCTTCCTGCATATCTTGTGTGGGATTTTTTCCCCCCTTTTTCTTTGTTTTTAAGAATGTTACTGTTTTTTAAGTTTTTGTTTTGGGCAAGGTTAAGTTTTGCTAGTTTGTGGTTGTTTTCTCTGTATGTTCTTTCTATTTAATATGGATTTAACATATGAGACCAATTTCCGAGTATACTAGTCTCATCACCCATTCATATATCCATGCATCCTTCCGCCTGAATTTTTATGGAGCATCTATACCACATCAGAACTGTGAATGTAGTCCTTAGTACATTCTGATGACATGTATCCCTAATCCTTTCTAGTGTTTTCCTGATCTCATTTTGTTTACTTTTACCCTTGTTCAGAAGCTGGCCTTGTCAGTGCTTTGTCCCAGTGCTTGGTTAGCCAAGTTTTCTACTGAAAGAGGCAGAGAGGCTGTTAATCACAGATACACCAGAGTTACTGAATACTAGAACTTTACAGTAAGATACCATATTGCAAAGAGGCCATAAATTTTCTGTGTTCATTTTCTGTTACTGACTCACAATTCCACCCACCTCCTCTTTTAACCACCGCTTGGCTTTTCCTATCCCTAGTTCTTTATTGTGGTGGCCCCAAAACTGGAAGTTGAACAAATTGGAGAGGACCTGCAAACACTCCAGGCTTTCATTTGATACCCCAGAAAGCCAATACCTAGGGAGTGAGGGAAATTTAGATGAAGACCAGCCCCCCAAAGATCTAAAAGTGGTGTCCTTAAATGGTGCAGGGTGGTTTTCAAGTACACTATCTGTCTATCAGAAGAAAAATAAATCTACTCTAGAGAAAGGTAGCATTAGAGCTGCCACATATTTTCCTCCACAGTGTCCAGTATTTAATCAGAAATCACCAGGCATATCAGAAAACAAGATTAAATGACCAAAACTAAGAAATAAAGAAGACAATTGAAACTGACCTGTGTGAGATACAGGTAGTGGGCTTTTAAGTAATTATAATAGGTTCATTAAAATACTAATAAAGATTAATAATACTAGAGAACTAGAGCATATAAGAAAATCAAAATAGGAAACTATGGAATATTCACTCTTATAGAACTTATACAAAAATCCATCATTTGCTAGGTTGTAATTCACCTCAGTGAATTTCAAAGGATTGAAATTGTATAAAGTATATTCTTTAACCACAGTAGAGTTAAGTTAGAATCAGTAATAAAAAGATAACTAGATTGTTGAGTTGAATTTGAGGAGGACTTCTTTAAGTTTTTTTTTTTTATCGAAGTATAGTCAGTTTACAATGTTGTGTCAATTTCTGGTATACAGCACAATGTTTCAGTCATACATATACATACATGTATTTTTCATATTTTCCATTATGGGTTGCTACAAGATACTGAATATAGTTCCCTCTGTTATACTGAAGAAACTTGTTGTTTACCTGTTTTATATATGGTAGTTAGTATGAGAAGGACTTCTGAATAACTCATGGATGGAAGAAGAAATTACAAATTAAATTGAAAAACCTTGAAAGTAATGATAATGAAAATATAACATGTAAACTTGTGCTCAGAGGAAATTAGATACGCTTAAAAAGACTTTTATTTAAAAAAAAAAAGAATAAAGGCTGAAAATTCAGTGATCAAAGCTTTCGTCTCAAGAAGCTTTAAAAAGAGTAATAAACCCAAAGTAGAAGGAAAAAAATAATGAAGAGCAAAAATTCAATTAAACTGAAACAAACGTATACTAGAAGAAAATCAACAAAACCAAAAGTTAGTATTTTTAAAAAGATTAATACAACTAATAAGCTTCTAGCAAATCTATTCATGAAGGGAAAAAAAAAAAGATTATAATTTACCAGTATCAGGAATGAAGAAGATGCAAGCCCCGTAGACCCTACAGACATTAAAAATCCTAAAAGAGGATATTATGAATAACTTCACGCCTGTAAACTAAAAATAAGTGAAATGGGAAAATTCTTTGAAAAATATTACTTACAAAATTAACACAAAATGGAAGAAAATACCAGAGTATTCTGATATCTACTAAAGAAATTGAATCTGTAGGAAAAAATCTTCCCTTTACAGCCCACTTTTAAATTCAGTTATCTTTTTCTTACGGATTTGTAAGACTTCTTTGTATTTTACGAATAAGAGTCTTTTTTCAGATACATAGAATGCAAATATCTGTCCACTCTGTGATTTGTCTTTTTACCCTCTTCAATGATTACAGTTTATCCCCTGAAATAGGAGGGAAAGTACAGTGTATATGTATTAATTTAATTAGGTTAGTCAGTTTGGTGGTGAGATGAGTTTCCTGTCTTCCAGTTGAGTCTGTTTTTTGTTTCCTCATAAAGTAAGTGTAGTATTGTGTATTGTAACCTAACACACACAATTCTTGAGAGGATTAAATATCTTAATGTAACTGAAGCTCTTAAAACAGAGCCAAGCACATATTAATTACATTCTTAAGAAGTGTTGACCAACTTCAGTAATTTTTTTTCAAAAACCTTTAATGGCAAACAAACAAATATTTGTGTCTCTAAAACAACCTTCAGTGGTTCACCACTGTCTAACTGATAAAAAGTCTTAAGCCTAATTTTGAGCTTTTCCCACCTTACAGCCCCAGCAACCTTTATAAGTCTGTTTATCTTCTGTCTCTTTTGTTGAAAAAAAAAAAGAAACTATTAAAATCAGCACCATTTATTATGATAATATAACAGAGAACTCTACAAACATCCAGGGACAGGAAACTCCGTGCAGCCTAGTTTTGTATGGATTGAAATTAATAAATCAGGAAGCAGGACTTTCCCCCTGCATTTCTTATCTAACAATAGCACATTTCTCTGGAGAGCAGCTTTCCCTGCTTCTGTTTTAAAATGTAGCCTTTTGGTTCGAGCCACTATTATTAGTCTCTGGGTCTTTTAGATGTAACTTTAAGGAACTTGAGACTGCTGGCTGGTTTTTGCCTCTTCCTTCCTCTGTTCCAATCAGCTGCGCCTAATTGTAGGTTTCCCTAGGCTTATTCAGCAGGAACAATGGGCTGAGTACTGGGCAAGCTAAAGAGATGTTGAGATTGGTGAGCAAATTGACTGGCATATTAACCACACCCGTATCATTCCTTTATTTCCCACCAATGCTGCTGCTTCTAGCCTGCCACGTTTTACCACTGTCTGGATTAACTCGTTTTTGATCCTCCCTGTCCCACAGTTTGGTGAATTAACTGGACTTTTAGACATTTCTACAACTGTAGACTCTTCAGTATGTCCTTTCCCCCATACTGGTAGTTGACCATCATATATATTGAATAGTGCACCTTAGTTCTCAACTGCCAATTGCAGTGCTTTGATTTTCTGTATAGTTAATCTTCATCGATTTTTTATTTTTAGATTTATGAAAGGGTTGAGTGAAAATGAAAGTCATTGAAATACAAAATTCATACTGCAAATGTAATCTTTTATATTCTTTCATTCTAAACAAAGAGTCCAGAAGAAATGCTTTGGATTATAAAAAGAATGTAACTGGCTAGTCCTGACTATTGAATGATGTTATCCCTTTTCAAAAGTAAAATTAAATTATTCATATTTAGTCAGAATTGCATGTTTCTGTTATTTTGTTCTAGAGTATGCTTCTGGGGTATTTTTGTTGTGGATTTTTTTTCCTGGTTTAAGTTTTTGGAATGCTCTGGGGGCACCAGGTTTTGTACCTCATAATTTGGATGCATGATAAGTAATGAAATTTGGTTCATTATTAGTTGTCTAAAACCTCCTTCTGGAAGGACTTGTAAACAAGTGGTGTGAAAGTGATTATTTTTATTAAATGAGAATGGACTCTTTTCCTCATGTTTTATATGGAGACTCATTTTAATTAGCATATTGGTGGGCATTGAAGTAGAGAGATGTCTTATGATTACATTATGTAATTCAAAAGAAGTCTGTAACTCAGGTTAACTCAATATTAATGGTTCTTTCCCTTCAGACATTAGACAGTTAATCTGACATGCTGTACCCTACACCTTCAGAGAAACAAAATATATATTATATACTGTATATAATTATAATTTACTTCATTTTATCTAAATATTCTTAGTCTTTATCAAATGTATATTTTGAGTGAATTACTCTTTACATATTAAAATGCTTATAGTTTTGATGATGCAGTAGACAAAATATCTTTCAACTTCTAATTTTTTTTTTCATATTTGATTCTTTCTTCTTCTTTTTAGGGTAGAGCCTGGATCAGAGTAGCACTCATGGAAAAACATTTATCTGAATACATCTCTACAGCTCTGAGAGACTTCAAAACAACCAGGTTTAAAAGTCCTTTTAATTTTCAAATATATATTTAAAAGATTCACCTGAAGACTTAGAAATAAAAATAGAATGAAGACTCATTTGTTTCTAAAGTCTTCCTCTATTTTATTTCTTCCTTTTTGTACTCCTCAGATAAATCTACTATACTATCTTCTCAGGAAAATGCTATTTGTCAACTAAACATACCTCTACCTTGGCTTATCTTTTCAGGCTTCACATTATGCCTAGAATATCTTTTTTTCTGAATAATTTCTTATTCTTACTTTTTCAACACTTGAAGTTTCATTCTCTACACAGACTTTCCTAACCAATCTGAAGAAAAATCTAACTATGAAATTCCTGTAGCATTCTTTGTCTTTCCAGACTACAACATTTATTTGATTACTTTAAAGAAAAAATGAATCATTCACTTCTTTAATTCTTATATATAATTAATGACTGCTCAGTTGTCTTTTTAGAGCAGTCCCTACGAATGTTCTTCTTGTGTGGGGTAGGATTAAGAGATGGCACATTGTGTCATGTGAAAAACAGGACCTTATTAATTTTTTTTATGGTAATAGAAAAAAGGTTCATATTAGGACAACAGCCATTCCTATTAAGCTCTGGTCTTACCAATCTATATTTATAGCATTTGTTGAAGAAACCTCTTTTTTCCATTTCAAAAGTATTTGCAAATGAAAATATTCAATGATTTCAATATCCTAGGTATATATTATTCATTACAGTAGCTATATAAGTTAAAATTAAGATTAAATAGAGTTATTGATTCAGTTCTTCAGTTGCTTTATCACAGTCCACGTGTTCACTCTCCCTGTGTGGCTAATGGATAACAAATTAGATAGCACTGATGTAGAGCACTGCTTCGTGGCAGAAAGTTCTGTCTGAGAGCACTGCCTTAGGCACCTCTAAATTACCATACTTATTTCTGCCTTATTACTTATATTTCTGAAAGAGAGGAAGAGAGTGACAACTATAAACCAGTTTCGACAGAGAAAATTAGGCATATATATACAGAAATTGTGTATCTGGAATCCTAATTTCCGTGTCCTGATGCAGTATTTGACATTTTGGATTTTGAGACAATCTGGGCATTTATTATGACACATTCTTTTAGCTAACTAGATTGTACAGATTACAATATCTTTAATTAGGTGTCTACATTTTTAGGTAATAAAATAATTTTTTATTTGGAAGATAACAAAGAAAAAATTATCATGATTATAAATTTGACCAGGATATAAAAACTTTTAACTAAAAGAAGTATTTGCATGAAATAAATCTGATATATGCTTACTGAATTCTTTTAAAGCAGTTTGCTAATCTTGGGGTATTTCTAAAAATGGACAGTGAGTTGATGATAAACTCTTAGACATTTGAAATGAACCTTATGAAATGAAGCATTTGTTTCTTTTATTTATCACCACCAGTATATACATTTAATTATCAAAGATACTAAATATTGAGGATCCTAAGGCTTTGAAAATAAAAGTAATATCAGAATCTCATAGATCTAAAAATCCTAAATTAATGAAATCAAAACCAAGTTTATACAGTAATCATCTCCTATTCAATAATGAGATTGCATCAAAGTTATGATAGTCTTTTCTACGTAGAAATTAAAGTATTAATAATCTCTGTAAGTTGTTAGTCTTATTTCTTAGTTTATACAATTGGGTGGGGTAGAAAGAATACTTGAATAGACTATTTTTAGAGTGAGTAGTTTAAATGTTTTAAGGAAAATGTTTTTTGCTTTGTTCTTAGGTGTTAGCCATCCTTTTGGAAGAAAAAAAGTGATTCAGCTCTAAAACAGCCCATAAAGTATAAATATTCTTGTAACAATATATAAACATGTATTATTTAAACAGAAACATGGCTTAGTATATGTTTATACACAGAGAGACAGAGAAATATGTAATGTTTACATGTATATACACACACAGTATTTGAAAGTGACTATAGTGGCTCTGTAATTTTCAAGAAAGGAATTAGAGAGTAATTTTAGAATTCTCATTCTAGAAGTTAACTAAAAAATGCAGTTACAAAAAGGCAGTCTGTCTTTTAACTTTTTTTTTTCACTGAAATCAAGCCAAAGAAACTTCTTGATTATAAATAAATTTGATTGTGAGTCCCTAGCAAAACACATATTTGGAAGATTAGGTTTTTAAAATGACAGGCATAGTATTGGAAAGAATAGTTATACCTTACCTTTTGTCTGGATGCTTCCTGACATAAGTGCTTATAGAACAATGAGAAATGATCTCTAATTCTTTAGGAATCTTGAGAGTATCTGAATCAAGTGATTTCTTCTTGTTCTACTCTTCACAGTTAAAGAGTAATGAGATCCTTTAAATGGTAATACAAGTGTTTACCCTAGTACAGAAGGAGGAGCTACATGAGCTAACACAGCAAGCTTGAAGTCACTAATCAGTGGAAATCCAAGGATAAGATTGGGTTGAGTGATTGTGGGGAACAAAACTAAAATAAATCTTCTAAAGTACATTATGATGGCTCCAAAGTATTAGAGAAATTCATGTGATCCTTTTGCTATGGTGGAGGATGTCTTGGTGAGCAATTGGAAAAACCCTTGGAGAGTTTCATGGTTTAGTAATTGGAGTGTTATTAGGAAATAGCCAGAGGTGAGAAGCTGACAGAGTCAAGATAGAATCCAAGCAAAAAAAAAAAAAGTATAAAATTGTTTTGGTAGGTTGCTGTAAAGGCCTAGAGATAGAGAAGTAAGGTAGAAGCTGAATTATTTTCTCAAAATTTTAATTTCTCCCTACCCCCAGCCTGAAAAGTTAAGCTAAAAAATACAAATGTGACATTTGACACAAGATCAAAAATATTCTGGAAGGATATGAAGTAACAACTGTGGAAAATATAAAGTTAGAGATAAAATTACTTTATGGAGTCCTGTTCATTAGTTTGCAGTTGCCCTACAGTTCTACCTCATTTATAATGACAAAAGTAGTGTTCAGAAGAAATGTTAATCTTCTCGATATTATAGTAGGAGTAGGAGAAGGAGTAAAGTATAAAACTTCAAAAATTACTGAGCTGTCACAGAATGGGGAAAGAATGAGGTGATACACACTTTTCTAAAGTATATATACTTGTATAAAGTATATGTACTTCTATATATATACTTCTATAAAGTATAGAAAAGTAGATAGAATAGTGATAAATTACCAGGTCTTTCAAGAGTTAAGACTTTAGAGATTTGAATTTATGTAAAAGTTTAACATTATTAAGATGAAACAAAGCATTATTAAAAGGTGCTTGTGTACTGCTACCACACAGTATATACAAGAATTAACTCAAAATGGATCGTACTTAAATGTAAAACTCTTAGAAGAAAACATAGTTGTAAATCTTCAAGACTTTGAATTAGACAGTAATTTCCTAGATATATCACAAGCAACATAAGAAACAGATAAATTGGACTGAATCAAAATTAGAAACTTTATGCTTCAAAGAATACCATCAGGAAAGTGAGAAAAATGACCACAGAGTGGGAGAGCATATTATCTGATAAGGGACTTATATCTGGAATATATATGTAAAGAACTCTTATACCTCAGTAAAAATTTTTTTTTAAATTTTAAAATGGGCAAAGAATCTTTTTCCAAAGAAGATGCAGAAGTGACCAACAAACTGCACAACATCAGTAGCCATCAGGGAAATGCAAATCAAAACTGCACGATACCACTGTACACCTGCTAGGATGGCTACAATCAAAAGAACATACAATAACAAGTATTGGCAAGGATGTGGAAAAATTGGAACCATTATGCACTGATGGTGGGAAAGTAAAATGATGCCGCCACTTTGCAAACCACCTGGCCATTCCTCACGAGGTTAGATGTAGAATTACCCTGTGACCGAGCACTTGACTCCAAGATGTGTAGATGTAGATGTAGGTATGTATATCCAAGAGAATTGAATCCACATGTTCATAATAAAATGTGTTTACAGATGTTTCATAGCAGCATCATCCATAATAGCCCAAACAGGGAAACAGCCCTACTGTCCATCAACTGATAAGTGAGTAAACAAAATGTGCGTTCCATACAGTGGAGTGCTATTCAGTCATAAAAAGGAATGAAGAGTTTCTCCTGATGCTTTTGGTGCTTGCCAGTGTGCTTGTTCTATGGGGCCTGGTGCCTCTGTTGAGAAGCTGTAGCTGAGGAGACTGGAGCTCTCCAGGGCCAATGAAAAGCCCAAGGAGTCAGGACTGAGAACAACAATTATATTAACTTGAAGGTGGTAGTGCAGGATGGTTCTATGGTGCAGTTTAAGTTTCAGAGGCATACAATACTACTTAGTAAACTGATGAAAAGATTTTTGGCAGTGAGGCAGATCAGATTCCCATTGAAGGGTCGCTAGTCAATGAACAGACACATCTGTACAGATGGAAATAGTGGAGGAAGATACAATTGATGTGTTCCAGCAGCATACAGAAGGTGTCTACTAAAGAGGGAAGCTGCTGCTTTATCCCAAAACTCTGTTCTTCCAGACCAAAAAGACATTTTCAGTTAGAAAACCCAATTTGATTCTACCACATCCTGACTACCAAAGTGTAGCTTCCCCTATTCTTTCATTTCCCCCTTTTCCATTCCTTTCTTTTACATAAAGTAACTGGTATATGTACACAAGCATATTGATTTTTTAAGTGACTGGCCATTGATAATGTTTTGATTGACTTCAAATGGAGATGGGATGGGGAAAAATACTTCTGTGAAAATACCCCCTTTCTCCATGCTCGTGTGCTTCAGCTGTTACCTTTTTATTCCAGTAAATTATTTTGCTTTCATTGCTCAACAACAGCAACAAAAGAACAACATAAAAGTCCTTGTATACCTTGTTCATTGGAGAATTTTAATGTTTTTAGTTCATCATTGTAAAGCCAAGGATAATTTTATAAATTTTTGTAATAGCTGTTATTTGTAGAGGAGTCTGTCTTTAAGTAGGCATAAATTACTCTAAGGGAAATGAATCCCCAAGAGTTTTTCTTTCAAGTCATGTGTCTTGTTTTTAAATAAACTTCTTGTTAAAAAGAATGAAGTACACACTACTATATGGATGAACTTTGAAAATATCATTATACTGTCAAAGAAGGCAGTTAGAAAAGACTAGCTAGTGTATGATTCCATTTATATGAAATGTTCAGAGTAAGTAAATCTATGCAGACAGAAAGTAGATCAGTGGTTGTATGGCTGGGGTAAAGGGAGTAGGTGTTGGAGGGAAATGGGGTGTGACTGTTAATGGGTACATGGTGTCTTTTTGGGATAATGAAAATGTTAAAATTTATCGTACTGATAGTTCAGCAACTTTGTGAATATAGTAAAAACCTTGAATTGTACTTTAAATGGTAAATTGTGTGGTATATGAACTACATCCCAATCAAGCTATCAAAATTTTTTGAGGTTTATTAGAGTTATATGTGGGATAAGAAAACTTAATACAGGTTTTTCTAACTGAAGGAAGAGAAATGAGTTCCACTTACTGCACCAGAAATCATGAAATCTCAATTGTAGGCTTGTCTAGAATAGTTCAACTTTAAAAGTTCTAATTAATAATTCAACTATTGTCATTTTTGTCTATAAAAATATTTATGGTTTATTAAATATCTAAACACTTTTAAAATAAATTTTGTTTTAAAAATTTGTTCTTTTTAAATTTGCATGCAACAATGATTCCACATATTCCTGGGAATGAGTAAGAAAAGCTTCAGGATACATTTGACATTATTCTGTAGTAAAGATAAGAATAAAATAAGAATATTCCTGGTCATTCATACAGACATGTGACCGGAGAGTAAGAAGTATTATAACTGCCATTTTAAAATTGCTATTTAGAGAGAATTAGATTTTTTTCCATTAATTTATTAATACAAGGCCTCTTTTCATTAGAAAATTGAACCTGTCATTCCTGTCACCAAAAACACCTTACCCACATTTTCTTTGCTCTTTTTTGTTGTAATGGGAAGTTTCTGCTACTTTCAGAGGCTACTTTCTTCTGGATTCTATCTTCATTCACCTCTTCCTTTAGATACCACCTCTCTCCTAATCCTCAATCTATCTCCCATTGCTAGATCATTCCCACCCATGTAGAAACATATACTGGTATCTCGTACCTTAAAAAGAAAAAAAAAGTCTCCATTGAACCTCATTTCCGTGTTCTGCTCCATCAGCAAACTTCTCAAAAATCTGTATACACCCTGTCACCATCTCCTTACCTTAAAGTCACTTTTCTGTTTATTCTTGTTGATCTTCTGGCTCTCACCACTTCACCAAGGATATGTTATAAAAGAATACCAGTAATATACAAGCTACCAAAACTTACTGGGCATTTTTCTATCCACATTGTATTCCAGGTAAAATAGTTGAAAACTTCCTCTTTCTTGAAAAGCATCTTTGCTTTTAACCTATATAGCATTCCCTGGCTTTTCCTTCTCTCTCTATAATTGCTCTTTCTCTGGCTTCCCTCCCTCTTCACAGCTTCTAAGTGTCAGTGTACTCTGGGCTCAGTCCTCCATTGTCTGCTCTTCTTTCTCTTCTTAGAATTTCATCCATCTCCCTGGAGTTTTAAATACCACTTGTGTGGTCATGACATCACATTTAAATATCTAGCTAGAGAGTTCAGATTTATTGATTTTTATCCCTTCTAATCCTGTTCACCCCCTCTTTTAGCAAGTGGTTTTACTGTCTTGCCTGTATGGCTGGTGAAGTCAGAATCTAAAATTCATATTTGATTCCTCTTTTTCCTTTATTCTCTATAGTCATTCTGTTAGCAAATCTTTGCAAGACTGTTTCCAAAGTCTGTCTTGAACCCACCCACTTACCTTTATTACCATGACTGCAACAGTAATAAGTGCCTTATCTCTTACCTCCACTCCCCTATTGGCCTCCCAACTGAGATTCCAGTTTGCCCCCTGTCAGTAGCCACCCAGTTTCCAGCCAGTCTTCTTAAAAGTAGGAGGTATCCAGTCAATTCCCACTTTAAACACTGAGATGGTTTCTCATTACTTTAGCTAGCAGGCTCTCTGAACACCTTTCCTGGAGTCAAATCCTGGTTTTACCATTTTCTAGCTGTGAAATCTTCGGCAAATTGCTTACCTCCTCCATGGCATAATACTTGGTGGTAAAGTTAAAGAAGATAATTTATGTAAAACACTTATAACTATGCCTGGCACTCAGTAAATGTTCACAGTTATAATTAATGTTTTGTGGCCTACAAAGTCCTGTGTGACCAGCCTTCTGTGAGCCTAAGGTCTCAGGCCAAACACTTGAGAATGCCTTTCCTAATGACTTTCTTCTAAGTTTGGTTCTCCTTTAGGTTTTCTCTACCTGAACAGCCTATTTATTTACTTCATACTTCTTGTCATCTCTAGTTATCTTTTTCTTTGGTTTGTTGCCTGTCCTCTCCCCTAGACTGGAAGCTCCATAAAGAGGGGTCATGTTTAGCTTGTTCACCGTTTTATCTCTGGTACCTAGCACAGTTCTTGCTGCATTATATATTTGTTGATAAAATAGTTAATGAATTAAATTTATTAATTCTTAACAAGGCTTTTTGGAGATGTATTTTTTTGGCCAGTTTTTCCTTCTCAGTTTGACTTTGAATAGAACATTTATTTGTAATGCTGTAATCTGTTTTGTATGTCATGAGGGAGAATCTTCTTATCTTCTCCCTTAAAGCTTCTTATATAAAGAATAAATTGGGGAAGAGAATAAGAATGTTGATAATGAAATTTCTTTGGTTTATAAAATAAGCTTTCTCATATTTTAATATTGCACTTTCAGCGTGTAGAATAACTTCTGACTCTCAGAAAAGGAAATTTTGAAGCATGATATTGTGCACTATCAATGTAATCTATTCTGGTTGTTCACTTTGGATCTCATACAAAGGATATTTGTTATTGAAGTCCCCAAAAGGCTTTAAAATAGTTTTACAGAATGAACACTAAGGATAGCATTACAGAGACATATTTCAATTAGAATTAAATTATATGTGATAAGAAAAGAAATATTATTCTTATTAGGGTATTATTTTAAATACTTTTCTAGTTTCTGATATTTTTCTGGTCAATATACAAGTGATTGGAAAGAGTATACCTAATAGAAAATGGAGGCCTTTCTTCCAGATCACGGTGATATCAAATAGTTGCTCACAATTTTCCTTTGCTTCTGAAATACAAACTTCTTTAAAGATACAGTCTAATGTATAAATCTTTAAATTGAAGTTTTTAATACATTTTTCACCTTGGTACTTTCAATATTTATAATACACTTTTGCAATTCTGCACACTATTTTGGTTAGATCCTTCTCATAAAAATATTTTCTTTAAAATGAAACATATTTTCAACAAAAGAAAGGGAATTTTTTTAGTGTATAACTTACTGTTATTGGATTAGTCATCTTAGGCTTTGCTCTTGGCTCATTGGATACATAAGCTTGGTTATATAAGCAAACTTTATTAATGTTCCAGGTTTTTGGTGAGATAAAATGAAGATATTGAACGTTTACAGTCTTTAGAAGTCTTTGAAAGTATTGGTAACAGAAATCAGATTCTCAGTCAAAATTGTTGATATGTTGGTTTGATTAAGGGAATAATAAATTATTTTTTCCTAGTAGCTTTTGCCTCTTTAATACATGTGAATGACTTAAATAAATCTTTGATTAAATAATAAAAAATCATCTTTTTTCAGATCAGTTCAGTCTTCATTTAAATACTGAATTAAGTTATTTTTAATGTGTTATCTCAAATTCAAAAGTGCATTTACTGAAAATGTGTTATTTTCTTAACCAGAACTAATAATGAAGTAGTTCAGCATACAAAGAACAGTTCTCTTGACTAGACTTTCCTCTTCATTTGTCCTCCTCTCCCCCTCTGTTGCAGTAAATCAGATCTATGCAATATTATGCTTCAGGTGTGATTTTATTTGAGTGGAATTACTGATTTCACACTGAGCAAGCACTTCATTTATATTGGTTAGCTTAAAAAATCATTAGTAAAACAAAAGCAAAAAAGCTAATTAAAACAATACGACATACAAACATATAAATGACCTTTAGACTTAAAAAAAATCCCTAAGACCAGTTAGTTTTTATTTGTTTTAGGTATTCTCCAATAGTTCCTAAAACAATATTGACATTAGGAAGCAAGCAAGAATAGTTTTGATCTGGGAGGAGGGAATAGCTCAGTGATAGAGCAAGTGCTTAGCATGCACAAGGTCTTGGGTTCAATCCTGAGTACCTATGTTAAATAAACAAACAAACAGACAAACCTATTTACCCCCCCCAAAAGAATAGTTTTGATCTGACTCTTGGAATATGCTTAGAAGCATGGTGGGCTCAAGGTGGCAAACAAAGGTAGACCTTTTCTTATGTAGGGAAGTAACTGGGAATAATGGGTGACTGTCAGTATCAAAAACTAAAACAAATGCACATGCCCTGTAGAATCTTGTAGTTTAGAACCATTGGAATCATAGATCTTCCAGGAGTTGATAAAAGATTCTGTCAACAGCCAACTTAGTTGTTGGAACAGGGGCAGAATATCAGATATATAGATTTGCCTAAATATCTTTACCTTTCGGTGGAACACCTCAGTTGAATATGTAGAAATTCCTCCCATTTACTTTACTAATCTTTGTTAGGCTGGAATTGTTAGTTTTTCTCCATTTGTGTAAACCAATAAAAGCAATTCCCATATTTCCAAGGAAACATAAAACATCTACTTCAAGCTAGGCTTCCCACCTATTTTTGTTTGCAGCCTTAATATCCGTCAGAGGGTAAATAGTTGTCTCTTATTTTCCTTTGTACTTTTTATTCACTTAAAATCTCTTAAGGACCATAATAGTGGTTAAATTCTCTTTAAATGTTTTTGTTTTACAAGAAGTATTATGGTTTAATAGAAAATATATAGAACTTGAAGTAAGAATAATTGAGTTTCCTCCTTGAGCAGTTTATCAACATAAGCTTGGGCAGATTGTTTTGACCTAACTCTTTTCTTGATGGTGAATTTGAAATGCATGACAATTCCTCCTGCATTTACTTCATGGGCTTTTCAAGTATCAAATAATATGTTTGTAAAAATATTTGGTAAACTATAAACTTGAAAATTGATGATAGGATTACGAGCATATAAACTTTATATGCAGCCTTTATAAACTCATGAATATGGAAAAGAGCAAGACAAATTTCATTTTCTAAAATGTTTTCCTTTTAGTGAGATGTTACAGAGTGGTGTTGACTGCCAGTGTATAATATAAATAACTATAACAATTTATTTATCTTCGTTACTGAACATAAACTAGTTTTTGCTTGGTAATATTTTTCAAAAAGTAAATTCAATGATTTTACATTCTTTTGTAGAAAAATACCTTAAGCATATATTAAATGATATTTTTTCAAAGTATTTATTTTAAAATAAAACTTTAGTATTTTAAAAACTGACATTAACCTAAACAAAAGGCTTTACAGGAACTAGCAAAGATAGATTCATATTCACATTTTGTCAAGGAGATAATGAATTTTTTATATTTCATGTGCAGCTACCTTGGCAGCCCATCTGCCCTATTAAAGATTAGCATGAGTTACTATTAATCACACCTTCTTAGTTCTTAATTTAGTTAATAACCCTTGGAATTATAGAAAAATAGAATGTATGTTTGTGTTTGTTCTTTGTATAGAATAATAGTCTACATCGTTTTGAAAATAGACCCGTATAAATGACTGAACTTGCCACCTTTCAGCTTCCTTTTATATTGGTTCACTTACGGAAAAATGTTAGACACTCGAGGTCCACTGAATGAGTCACTTTGGAGATTCTTTTTAAGAGAGATAGAAACACTGATAATGTTACAGTGGCACTTTTTTTTTTCCTAAATAGCTACAGGATTTAAGTGATCCAAGTATGTTTTTGTTTTGACAAGTTAAATAAAATTAAGTTCTTTCCACTTTAGTTTGGGCTCTAAATGATTTCTCTAGATGAAACTTCAGTCTGTTTTTAATATTTGTGTATTCACCTATTTCATTTTTTAGGAGATTTTATGAAGATGGAGCAATTGTCTTGGGTGAGGAAGCAAATATGCTTGCTGGCATGCTGCTTGGACTCAATGCTATTGATTTCAGGTGCTTAATCTATATGTTTTCTGATTTGAAATTCTACTTCATAGTAATTTCTACTTGTGATTCTTTTCCTTCAGATTTCTAAGTAGGGCACACAGTTGGATATTGATTTGATTTATGAGGTTCCCTTTTGAATGACACTGCTTTTCTAAATAAGTTTGCTCTCAGAAAAGGCTATCTCAAACTTAAGAATTTAACTGCCAGGCTTGCTCTCTAGTTTGGGTAAAAAGAAAGCTTGGACCACATCCCTCCAAGCAGAAAAATCATGTATTCTGGTAGCACTGAAGGAAGGTTTCGGACCTTACCTCTTAGTATTTTTCAACTACTGCTTTAAAATGAGGAAGAAAAGTAGATTCAAAGCCAAAAAGATTTTCATTATCTCATACGTTGAGATAAAGAGGGTATTGACAGGCTATCTTCAGTATCTTGTTTCTTGTTATGTATCTAGAATATTAATAAAATTGTTAATATTTGCTTTTATTATCAACAAGATGAATTGATTCTAAACTAAGATTACAAGTACTAAAAATTGATGTTGTAAGTTCTTTTTAGGTTGAAGGGAGCATCCTTTTGCATTTCTTTAGTTGATCCACGATTTTCCATTATACTAAAAGTAAAAATTTTGTCTATAGCAAGAACTCAAGCATAAGAATGAAGTATTATATTTTAGTGAAATGTATCACTTAAAAAACTAAGAATATTAACAAAACAAATATAATACTTAAATGAAAATCTACTTTTACTTCTTGAGTTAAAAATAATGCTACTCATTTTCACTGAGGTTACCTTTTTCTAGTAAATCGCTTGCTTTTCAAAGTATTTTTTACTTTATAGATTTCAAGTTTAATGAAGTAGAATTATATTAATTAGCTTTTTTGTTTAGGATGAACATAATAGATGCAGTATGATGGTTGTCTTTATGATCCCGCTAAGGGATTAACTTTTTACATGGCCTGCTGCTGACTCTGTGTAAATTCTTCACAATTTTATTTTTCAGTTGAAAATATAACTGGGACAAATATCTAAACTTAAACTCTTGGTTTATTGTAACCCATTGATACTGTATAGAAAGCAGATGTCTTAAAGATACATTAGTAATATTTCTATAAATGAAGGAAAGTCTATATAAAATGTTGCCACCTTGATTCTCTCCTTATTCAAGTCTGTAAAAATACAAACATACCCTTGGTATTAATATCTTAGAATAAGTATTTCAACAGATAAACTTCCCCCCCAAAACCAGAAGTTAGTAGTGCATGTATGAATTTTTTCCTTTGAAAGATCAACTTGTATCTTGTAAATATTCCTGTGTTTATCTTCCTAAAAAGATGTACTTTTTTCCTTTTAACAATAAACTAAACACTGTTTTAGAAAATCCAATTGGATATAAGATTATATAGAACAAAGATTACTGGATTGGGGGACCAGGAGACCCAGTTTCTTTACTGGCAGCATGACTTTGGGCAAGTCACTTAACCTTTTCCTTGTTGCGAGGGCTTCAAAATGGATTGCCTGGAGTTCAGAAGTTGTTTAGCATTCTTTTTAGGTATAAGATCCAACCTTTCACCTATTGATGTAGTTTAGGAAACCCTCATTTTCTAATTACTCAGTTCTTTTTAGAAGATATTCAGTGCCACCTGAGAATTTGTATTTAAATGTGAACAAGTTTTCATTTGAAAATTCTCTAGTGATATTGTAAGAGTCTAGTAAAGACCAAGATAGTTATGAAATGAATAAACAAAGTTTGATCAGATTTCTCAGTTTTACTTTTGCATGATATATTTATGTAACAGTGTTATTAACTTGTGCAAGCCTTTGTCATTGGTATTGAAGGTAGAATATCTTTATTTGATGTTTATTTGTACCAAGTCACATTTAAATTACAAATAAAAAAAATTAAAACCTCACCTGTAATTTGATGAAACAGTTGTCCCTAACAAGAGATTGTTTATAACACTTTGATTTAAAATTTTATGTATTAATACAGTTATTGTCTATTGTCCTAGCTTCTGTCTAAAGGGAGAAGGATTGGATGGCAGCTTTCCTGCTGTAATAGACTACACACCGTATTTGAAGTTTACTCAAAGGTATTTGACATTTTGAAATATGTTATTGAAATCTTAACTTATAATTGAATGTCTTGTTATGCAATATATTCATCTGATTAAAACTACTTTTTATAAAACATTTCAGTAACAGAAATCATTCAAAAATATAAACTTCAGTTGCTTTGTTAGTATATAAGTATACTCTTTTTATATAAGTGTAATCCTAGCATAAATGTAGTTTTTAAAAAAACAGCATATATTTCTACTGCTGTAGTCAATATAATAATTTTAAAAGCTCTGTGATAGTCCACTGAGGTTTCAAAACTATAATTCATTATTTAGATTGTTTTTCATTTTATTGCCATTGTAAAGAACACAACAATGAACAGTTTTGTGTAAATAAATTTTCTTTTTGTTTCTGTTGTGAATTTACAGTTATTCAGGTAAGTGCAGTGAAAAAATTTGTGGCTCTTGAAGTCTGTCCTTAGAGTTGTATTAGTTTATCCTACTACCAGTATTGTGTGAGAGTTATGGATTTCCTAATCTCATTAGCATTGAAAAATTAATCAGATGAAGTCTATAGATTTTCTGAAAAGCTGCTTGTATAGTTGATTTTGTGAATAGAATAATGCTTTTATGTACTTCTAAATATTATGATCAGGCCAAAGCTGCAAGGGAGAGAGCGAGTGAGTACAGTATGTATGTATGCAGTGTATATATGTATGTACACACACATGCACACACACACACACACACTCAAGATGCATTTACTGAGTGTCTAATGTAGGAAAGAATCTTTCCTAGGTGTGAGGGATACATAGATGTCAAGAGTATAGGAACTTCTTGAACTTCTAAAGAGAAATACAGTCACTCTACTGAAGATAATCACCATCTAGTGAGAGAAGTCACTGTGATTTCAGAGCCAGGAGTATGAAGATATTTTAGAAGATGAAGGAGAAGGATGAATAGAGTATTATGGTACCAAGATTTCTAACTTAAGTAAGTGCATCCCTTGGGAAAAGGGATGATAATTCTACTACATCAGTTTTAGGAAAGTAATACACCAAGAGATATTTTGAATAAAACATAAAATTATACTGTTTTGAGGTATGTTAAATTATAGGACATTTTGTGAAGATAAATAGTTTAAAATAATACTAGTAAAAATAATAGTAATATTTATTGAATGTTTATTATATATCAGGCATTGGTCTAAGTGCTTTACTTCTATTAACTCATTACTCTCCTCAAAATCCAGTGAGGTAGGCACCACTGTCCTTATTTTAAATGAGAAAACTGCAATACAGAGAGGTTACATAACTTGTTCATAATCACACAGCCTGTTTATGCAAAGTGGGTCACAAGTCTGAAATTAAAGAGTACAATGCCAGCTGGAGAAAGGAGTTTGGTCATCAACATGCAGATAAAAAGGCTATTTTTAGTGACTTAGGAAATCACTTAAAATATGAAGATAAATGTAAATACAAATTTTCCTCTCTTACTTACATAAGAGACTAATACAATGCATTTAAAAGGTATGATAGTGGAATCTTCTCAATTGGTGCCCACAGAATGAATTTATGGTATATATTCTATGTCCCCAGCTGCTTATCCATGTTTTGTCTGATTTTAAATACAATTTCCTCTTTGATGCGCCAATCTAAACTGTATATCTTCCTCTCCTTTATATACTAAAGGATTCCTACCATCTTGTTATATAAAGAGTACTAAAACGAGAAGGAAAATACCAATTCAACCTAGTCATGACCCAGTTAGCATTACTCACCATAGAGTTTTTCTTTTTAGAAAGATTTAAATTCTCCTAATAGTCGTAAAGTACCAATATTTTAAAAATTGAACTGCTTCCATCCAAATATACCTGTTTTAAACACATTTAAAAAAAAAACTCTATTTGATTCCTGATTTTAAAAAACCAGAGAGATTCTGTCCCTCCTCAAATTACTGCTTTTAACTTATTTGGAGAGCAAAGTGTGTTTATTACAGAATAATTAATTAGAAAATACAGAAATGTAGAAAGTAGAAGAAAACTTAAGTCACTCATAATCTTATCTTTAAGAAGCAGCTGCTAGAAGCCTTAATGTTTTGATGGATAGCTTTCAGCCTTTTCTATGCACAGGAATATTTTTCTTTAAAGTGGAATCACAGTGTACATGTAACGGATTTTTTCCCTTAATACTGTATACGGAACATTTTTGCATGTCCTTAACTATCCTTCCGTAGCATCATTTCCTAAACGGAGTAGAAGTTCATTATCTATATAATGTTAACCTAGTTACCATTGGACTTTTGGAGTACGTTCAGTTCACTGTCACACATAGTATTGTACTTAGTGTCCTTGTAACTACATTTTTTTATGTGCAACAATAATTATTTAAGTTAAAATCCTGAAAGTAGAATTTCTGGGATAAACAGCATATATGTTATTGAAGCTTTTGAAACATGCTGTCAGACCACCCTGCACAGAGGCCATACCCAGTTCCTATCAGTGATATGTGAGAGTACCTGCCTCCACCATTTTCAACTGAGTGTTAAAAGTGTGGCTAATTCTATAAGTAAAAATAGTATTCTGTTGTTGTTTTGGTTTGCATTTATTTGATTGCTGGTGAAGCTGAACTTTAAAAAATGTTTGTTTGCTATTAGTCTTTTGAAATAGAGCTTTATCCATCTGAAGCGAAATTATGAAATATGTTAACAGAAAACATTGTAGAATATAATTCATATTTAAAATTGGTTTAATTAAGTTTTAATTTATGTACCAGTGAGAAAAGAGTTGTGTTTTTCTGAGTTAACTGCTTGATATAACTTTAAACATACTTGGACACTTTTTCTTGAATGGATTTTAGGCCAAAAAAGTCTAGTAATAAGTGAAGATTATTGCCCTTTATAATGTTTTCAGTTTTTCAGTTTTAAATATGACATTCTTATTGCTAAATCTTTGTACTTAGAAATTTTCTACAAACAGAATTACTGAGTTAAAAAGACTGTAAATGATCAAGTATGCTGTTAAATTGCCCTTGCTAGATGTAGCATTCCTTAAACAGTTGGCCATCCACATCTGCAGGTTTCACATCGATGAATTCAACCAACTATGGATCTAATGTATATGAGACTTGTACATATAGGGGACTTGAGCATCCATGGATTTTGGTATCTGCCGGGGCTTCTGGAACCAACTGTCCTTCACTCTGCCTTGTCCCCCACTTAGCAGGGATAAACTAATCATTTTGCTCGAAAGCCCTATCCTTTGGCCTGTGTACTGCATCCTATCACCTCTCTTCTGTCTTTGCTCTGGCAAGTGCCCCCTTCAGTTACTTTTCTTTTTTCTATATCTTTCTACACATCACAGCATACAAGTATGTTGTTATTTTCATTATCTTAAAAAATGAAACATAGAAACTTTCCTAACCCCACATCCACTTCTAGTTATTTCTCAGTCCCCCTTCCTTTATTACAAAACTGTGACTCTCCATTTTTTTGCCTCCATTCTCTCTTAAACTATTGGAATGAGCTTTAATACCTACCCCTGAAACTGCTCTTTTCAGAGTCAGCAGTAAAGTCTCATTGCCAAATCCAGGAGTTGATTTCCTCACCTTACTTGACCCTTGATCGCTGTCTGATACATGTGATTGCTCTTGCTCAGTACTCTTATTTTCTTCCTTTTTGCTCCTTCTTACTCTCCTTCACTGCTTTCTCCTCGTCTCCCCAACCTATAAATGCTGGACTGTTTCAGAGGTCAGTCCTGAATAATCTCTGTCTACCTTCACTCTCCAAGTATTTCATCCAATTTCATGGCTTCAGATACTATCTACATGCTGCTCTTTCCCAAATGTATGATTTCCACCTGGAACACTACTACACATCCTGGACTGATACATCCTGCTGCCAACTTAACACTTCCACTTGGATGTGTAATAAACACCTCAGATGTAACATGTACAAAATTGAACTCCTAATTACCCACCCATCCACCACCCCACCACCCCTGTGCAAAAAAAAACCCTTTCTTTTCCTTTCCTTAGTCTTTGCCATTCCAAGAATGGTAGTTTATCATTCTAGTTTCTGATGCTCAAAGCTTTGGAGTCATTGTTGAATGATCTCTTCCACAATCCACATGTGATCCATTAGCAAATCCTTTGGCACTGCCACTATCACCTCCTTAATTTAAACCTGAAGATCTTCATGCTCTACCTTTGACTTCTATAGTTTATTCATGTAGAGCAGCCCAAGTGATCCTTTTGAAATGTAAGTCAAATCATTTTTTTTCTCTGCTCAAAACTTTCCAGTAGTTTCTTTCCTTCTGACTCAAAGTAAAGGACAAATTCCTTAGTTGATCTGGCGTCCAGTACCTCTCTGACTTCATGTCCTTCTCCCTGCCCTCTTGAGACGAGAGGGAAAGAGGCAGAGCACAACCACTGAAGGAATGACATAGCAATTGAGGACAGACTGGTTAGAACCAAGATGGTGGAAGATCCTACTTCCAGTAGACCTTGAGCCTCATGGCACACCCATAGGTGCCATGACAGTTCCTAGGTTGTCATAAAAGATCAAAAAGTGGGTGGGGCCCCAATTCCTAGAAATCCTTGCCCCTTCCCCAGAGTAGCTGGAATAATCCTCCCACTTGTTAGCATATGAAATTACTGAACCCGTAAAAACGAAACAACCCAAACCTCTCGATCTCTCTCCCTCTCCCCTTTTGAGATGTCCTGCATTCTGTCTATGGAGTGTGTATCTCCTAAGCTTCTCTTCCTTCTGAGTGAGATGGACCTCACTCTTCCTATGGAGTGTGTATCACTAAATAAACTTGATTTCACTTTACTGTGCCTTGCTCTTGAATTCTTTCCTGCGGAGGCAAGAATCTATTCTCTAGCAACATGTTCATGTTGTTGCTAATGGCAGAATTTCCTAATCTCTTATGGCTAAATAGTATTCCATTGTATATATATGCCATGTCTTTTTTACCTATTCGTCTGTTGATGGACACTGAAGTTGTGTCCATATCTTGATTGCTTATGCTGCAATAAACATGGGATATTTCCTCAAGGTTGTTTTAATTTCCTTTGGGTATATACCCAGAAATGGGATTGCTGGATCATATGGTAGTTCTGTTTTAATTTTTGAGGAATCTCCATATTGTTTTCCATAATGGCTGTATCAGTTGACATTCTCACAGCAATACACACAGGTTTCCTTTTCTCCACATCTTTGCCAGCATATCTCTTGTTTTCTGATGATAGCCATTCTGATAGATAAGAGGTGATAATCTTGTGATTTTGATTTGCATTTCCCTGATGATTAGTGAGGTTGAGCAACTTTTCATGCATCTATTGGCCATTTGTTTATCTTCTTTGGAGAAATGTCTTTTCTGTTCCTCTGCTTATTTTTCAGTTGAATTGTTTGGATTTTTATGATACTGAGTTGTATAAGTTCTTTATGTATTTTGGATATTAACCCTTTATCAGATATATGCACATATTTTCCCCCATTTAGTCGGGAGATGCCTTTTCATTTTCTTGATGATTTCCTTTGCTGTGCAGAGGCCTTTAATTTGATGAATCCCATTTGCTTATTTTTGCTTTTGCTTTTTTTAATTTGCTCTTTTTTTTTTTTTGTGGTGTCAAATCCAAGAATCATTGCCAAGATCGATGTCAAGGAGCTTACCTGCTGTGTTTTTTTCTAGGATTTTTACATTTTCAGGTCTCATGTTCAAGTCTTTAATCAATTTTGAGTTTATTTCTGTGTGTGATGTATGATAGGGGTCCAATTTTATTCTTTTGTATGTGGCTGACCAGTTTTCTCAGCACCATTTACTGAAGAGACCATTCTTTCCACATTGTATATTCTTGTCTCCTTTGTCATTAAATTGACCATATGTGCATGAGTTTATTTCTGGGCTCTCTGTTCTATTCTATTAATACGTATGTCTGTATTTTTGCCAGCACTGTACTGTTTTGATTACTGTGGATTTGTAATATATTTTGAAATCAGGAAGTGTGATGTCTCCAGTTTTGTTATTCTTTCTCCATATTGCTTTGGCTCTTAGGGGAATTTTGTGTTTCTATACAGATTTTAGGATTGTTCTATTTCTGTGAAAAATGCATTGAAATTTTTATAGGGATTGTATTAAATCTGTAGATTGATGTAGGTAGTATGGACATTTTAGCAGTATTAATTCTTCCAATTCATGAGCACCAAGTATCTTTCCATTTAATTGTATCTTCAGTTTTTTTCGCCAGCATCTTACAATTTTCAGTGTACAAGTCTTTCACCTTCGTAGTTAAATTTATTCGTAGGTGTTTTATTCTTTTTGTTGCAATTGTAAATGGTATTGTTTTCTTAACTTCTCTTTTTGATAATTTGTTATTAGTATATAGAAATGCAGCTGATTTTTTAAATTGATTTTGTATCCTGCAATTTTGCTTAATTGATTAGTTCTAACAGGTTTGTGTGTATAGAGTCTTTAGGGTTTTTTATATATAATATCATATCATCTGTAAATTGTGACAGTTTTTACTTTTTCTTTTCTGACTTGGATGTCTTTCATTTCTTTTTCTTGCCAAATTGCTCTCTGGTTAAGACCTCTATGTTGAATTATATGTTGAATGTAAGTAGGTGAATGTGTGCATCCTTGTCTTATTCCTGATCTTAGAAGAGAGCTTTTTTTTTTTTTTTTTTTTGCTTTTCTCCATTGAGTGTGATATTAGCTGTGGGCTCACTACATATGGCCTATATTATGTTGAGGTATGTTCCCCCTATCCCAGTTTGTTGAGAGCTATTTTGATCTTATCTTTCTCTGTACTTTCATTTACTTCTTTTTTATAGGTATATAAGGCAATAAATATTGCTTGAAGTGCACCTTAAAAGTTTGATAAATTATTTTTATTTTTGCTGTTTTAGTGCAGTTTCCATTACAACTTTTTGACCAAAGATTATTTGGAGTGTAATTTTAAATTTTCAGTTATTTTCAGGGCCTTTGTTAATGTTGTGATTAGTGAGCATAGTCTGCATAATGGTCTGTATAATAATAGCTCCTTGAAATTTGTTGAGAAATAATCTAGAATAGGTTGGTATTCCAATGATTGGGTCTTGTATTCATTAGATTATGCTTGTTAATGATATTGTTCTAATATTTTATATCTTTTTTTATTTGTCCCTGTTTCAACCTTTTAATTGTTGACATGATTCAGTAAATTCTTTTATTATGATATTTGATTTGTCAGTTTTTCCTGTAACTACTTGTGATTTTTACTGCATATTTTTTGATGCTAACTTATTAGATGCATACAGGTTTAGAATTCTTAATTTATCTTGAATTTGTATCAATATGTAGTAACCATAATTATGTAGTAATTTTTTAAATTTCTTAAAATTCATTTTGTTTGATATTAATAGATTCTAACCAGTTTCCCTTAGGTTAATATTTTTCTAGTATCTTTTAATCTTTTTTAAACCATATTTTATCTAATCTGACATGCCTTCCATTGTAAATGTATCTCAATTCAGAGACATCAATATGTGAGAAAATGGCTTAACAGCAGTAGTAATATATCATTTGTAATCTATACCCTGATTTCAGACATAGTAGTGAAAAAAAATAGCAGGAATTTATGAAATAGAGTTCTTTTAACTTCTGTTTTTAAGTATATCTTTTCAAAATAGTAATTAAATGGAGTTTAAAAAAAATCAAGCCTAATGGGCTTTGTCTTTTAACTGAGGTGCTTAGGATTATTTACTGATCTATTTGGATTGATATCTCCTCTTGTGCTTTTTGCTTTCTATTTGTCCTAATTTCTTTTTCTACTCTTTCTATCTTCTTTTTCTTGGGGGGAATTGATTTTCCCTCTCCGTCCATTTTATTCGTCTACTAGTTTATAGTTTACATGCTACTCTTCTTTTATTGGTACTCCATTAATTTGACTATGCATATGTAAAATTTAACAAAGGCTAAAGTTAATATCTTTACCACTTACCCAGATAAATGAGGACCTTTTATTGTTTTAATTTAGGTCATTTCATTCTTGACATATGCTATCGCTGTCGAGAATTTTAGGTTTGTCATTGATTTATTTAAAATTCCATAAAGTAGGCATCATTGTTAGTGTTTTACACTCTCAGTATTTGTTTAGGTTTACCCAGAAGTTAACCATTTTCTTTGCTGAGTGTTCCTTCTTGGATCATTTTCTTTTTTCCTGAAATATAATTGTAAGTTCTTTTAGTGAGAGTTAGTACGTCCCTCAGGTTTTAGTATTCTGAAAATATGCTTCTACTGCCCTCTTTCTGGGGAGGTAATTTTGCTGTATATGCTATCCTGATATAGCAGTTATTTTTTCTTAGCATTTAAAAAATCTTTAATAAATATTGTAATTTCTTTATATCTACTTTATATTTTACAAATTACGTGTTCATTTGTATCTTTTAGCTCATCCATTTAATTTTTAATGTCAAATAACATTTTTTTTAAAGTTCTTTGTTTTTCAAAGGTAGAACTTTATCATGATACACTGCTTTCTTTTCTGCAAGTCACCCAAAGCCACAAATGTGACAGGCAAATTTCCTTTTAGTGTGTGTTTTCTTATTGGTTTGTTTTCTAGATCATCGACCGAGAACATCTCCACGGTTGGACCTTTCTTTATGCAGAGGTCTCTGATTCAAATCTGCAACATGCTTGGACTCCAGACTCAGGAGCCCAACAGATGCAAACACAGATCGTGGGGGATGAAATATATATCTTTCTTTGCTCTTTATTGTATTTTGTACCATTATATGTAGATTAACCTATGAAATTATAACTTCTGAACTGGAATTCTTTTGGTTCATATTTTCGTGGTGTGTTTCCATCTTTTTCATTTTAATTGTTATATAGTCATATGTATCTTGTAGACAACTTATTATTGGCCCTTATATTTCTTAATCAAACCTGAGAATCTGACTTTTGGTTGCTGAGCTTAACCCACTTAAGATTTTTGTAATTTCTTTTATATTAGGGTTTATTCTGTCATCTTATTTTTTGTTTTGAATTTGCTATATTTTTATATTTTGCTCCTCTCTTTGACATATCAGAGTTTCTTTTTATACCTTAAGTTTATATAGACTATTTTTATGCATTCTTTGTTATAAGTTAGTACCATAGCTCGTATTTTAAAATTTATTTCCCCTATTCCTTTTTACGTATATTAATACCTATATTTTTCTTCTAAACGAGACAACCATCTTAGCACACTTTGCTCTTCATTTAGTTTCTCCCCCTCTTTTTTTCCCCACCTTATTCTGTACTCCTCTACCGTATTGTTGTCATGAGGAATTTTAGATAAGGATTGTAATGAATATTCTCTCTGCTTCACCTCTGCCTCTCCTTCTTCCCCTAACAAAAAAGAGTTAGAAGTAACTGGTTTTTCTGAACCTCTTGTTATCTTCTCTTTGTCAAAGCTGAGCTGACCTTGAGCACTACCCTGACATTATACCTCACTGGCAATAGGGTGACAGTGCTATTTTCTGCCTTGCAGTGGAGATTGGACAGGCATTGATCCACATGGGGCAGTGAAAAGATACCAGCTATAAAGCTCTTCCCAGCACATGTGGAATTTCTGGTTCTCTTCTCTGGACATTCTCACAGTTTTTATGTTAATTCTAAAATCTGTAGACCTCACTTGAACTTCTGTAGCATCTCTAGGTTTGACATTGTGAGAGGGAGTCAGCTAGTCCTTGTTAGCTTCTGGGCTTGTGTTTTTTTTTTTTTAACTCTTTATAATATTGTTATTATATGTATAGTTAGTGCTGAATATTTTGGAGCTTGCTCCCGAATAGCTTGCAAATAGAGAAGTATTTCTTAAAAAGTCAAAGTGGAACATATTATGAACTTTATTTCTTTAAAAAATTTTAATCTTCTCAGTTCTGATAGTATCAGCAGTGATGAGGAAGAGCTGAGGACTTTGGGAAGCAGTGGTAGTGAAAGCAGCACTCCAGAGAACGTCGGGCCTCCTTTCATCATGGATGAGAATAGTTGGTTCAACAAGTGTAAGAGAGTTAAACAAAAATATCAACTAACCCTGGAACAGAAGGTATTTATCAGTTGTCAAAAGTCATTCAATTTGGTTCTAGTTACTGCCTTTGGACTGTCACTACCAAGAGATCTTTTAGCTGAATATAAGTATTTACCTATTGCTACTTCCTTTCTGTTCTTGGATTGTCCTCCTCTTAATTAAGAATCAGGCCAAGTTATAGGAGAGGCTTTTGTTTGTTAAACTTTTTCTAATTTTATGTTTTAATATAAAAATAAGCCATTTATTCTCCTGTATGCCGTTTCATGCATATGTTTGAGATATTAGTTCCTATGATTAATTTTATAGAAGATTTTTGGTTTGTGAAAACGCAGTGATTGCCTAATCAAATTCCACATATGTTTCTCACACTCTTTTAAAAAAAGCAGCTATTTTAGCTGCTCTTGTGTGTTAAGCATTGTAGTTGGCAAGTGAAGTACATGACAAAATGGAAAATAAACTCTTAACATCTTGAGTTGTAACCTCTTCTTTTCCACTGTATTATCTATTTTCCCTTCTACTCTTTCTTTCAAATTATCATTATTCTTAGATGATCTATATAGGGAAAGCCCAGTAGAATTAGCAATAGAGATATTAGAATAATAAAAAATACATGGAGGAAAATGGTTACAAAGTAATTTTACAAATATGAGATTTCCTGTAGACAAACAGCTACTGGTTAGAAAATACAAAGAAAAATATCCCATTATTAATAGCTACAAAAATGCATATAAACTAATTGAAGAAAACTTTAATACCCTATTAAAGAAGAATTCTGGTTTCAACTACCAGCAAAAAGTCAGACTGAGATAATCTGAAAGCCTTTGTATTGCAAAATTCTGAACATGCCGAGTAGAATAAAATTTTGGAAGAGTTTCATACAGAGCTGCTCTTTCAAAGAATAGGAGCTCACTAAGGATTATAAACAAGGAACAGCCTAAAATCAAGGGGAGTAAGTCATGAGTTAAAGCCACTGTTGGCTCCTAGGGCGGGCATGAGAGCCCATTCCCTTAACCTAGGTACCTATATTTTAATACCAACAGGGGAGCTGCAGATCTAGGCCCACTATCATTCAGGATGGAAACTGAACCTAAAGGAAGGAGTGAGATGCAGAATGCCAAAGTAAGCACAGAAATCGGTAAATAAACCTTAACTACATGAAACAGGAGCAGCAGTATTAATGACCTATATAGGGTGACAGTTGTGTTCTGGACTATGTTTAACAACTGGCTTTTGCAGGGAAAGTAAAGGAGCCCTGATTTGTAGTATCTGCTTTCTCTGAGATAAATAATCCCGTCATGGCCAACTTAAAACTATCAATGTGATACCACTGAATGCAGAATTGGGAAGAGATTCACACCATTATGTAGTATTTCTACTAGATAGACACAATAGATGTGAATGGCTTTTAAAACACCAATAATAATAGTAAAATGTAGTAAAATATTTGGAAAGTGATGGATTTTGAGTAGTTATTTCCTTATTTTTAATATAATTTACTTAACTGCAAGTTTATATAATTCAATTTTTTAATAACAGCAGTGTTTTAACAATTGAATTACAAAGAATCTGAAGCTTAACAATCAGTTGTGGCTGCAGCCCACCTTGGAAAGTAAAATGGAACTGAAATACTATCTAACAATATCAGAAAGAGTGAGAGAGGGTGATTGAAGCTAAAGCCTTTTGAGGTCTTTGTATTATAGCAAAGGAGTGTAGACACATTTTTTTTTAATGTGTATGCCTGTTTCCAAAGTTGCAGTTAAAAGAAATAGAATATTTAGCTTTTAAACTAATAATGTGAAAGAAAAGAAATAAGGAAAATTTGACTAATACAATGGAAAGAAGCAAATGAGAAAAAAATAAGGATAGTGTAAAGAAAACAAAATAAAGTAGTAGGAATAAATCTCAATATACAAAGGAGTCAGCTTCACCATAAAAGTAAATGGTGTAAACTTGACAATCAAGACAAACTCTTAAATTTATTTTTTAATCATTAATTTTAGTTATATCCTGTCTATAAGAGGCATACATAAAATAGTGACACAAAAAAGTTGAAACTAAGAAGGTAAAAATATAGTAGTCAAATACCAACCAAAATAATTCTATATTAATATCATTCAACACAGACATTAAGGAAAAAAAGCATTATTAAGACTAAAGAAGGAAATTGCCCTTTTTGAAAAAGAGCAGTTCACAAGAGATGTAAAACAGTGCTGAACTTAAAATGAGTTTAACAGTGTAGCCATGAAAAATATAAAGCAGAAATTAAAAGAATATCCAGGAGAAATGGATAAATCCATAATTAAAGTAGAAAATTTTAACATCTTAATAGTTTGCAGATTAAACAAAAAATTAGTAAGAATGTAATGAACTTGAATAACACAACTACTAAGCTTGATCTAAAATATGTTAAATGCTAATGATTAGAATACACATTCTTTTCAAGGGCACATAGGACAGCTATCCAATTTTTATGGAATATACTAGGTCAGAAAAAGAATGTCCACAAATACCAAAGAAATTATGTAATAGTGAACACAATGCAATAAAGTTAGATTCAATAGAAAAAGTTTACCACCACCTGTAGTCTGACGGAGATTTTATAAAAATAAAAATCTTCTAAATTATGCGTCAAAAAGAAATGAGGAAATACTTAGAAATGAACAAGAATGAAAACAGTGCATACTTATAGTTCTGAGTTGCAACTTGTATAATACTTGTGGAAGTGCTTAATTTAGAAAAGAAAGAATGAAAATTAAAGAGATGAGCATCTAAGAAGTAGACAAAAACTCCTGAACTAGTTTAAAAGAAGAAAAATAATAAAAATAAGAGCAGATATTAATGAAATAAACAGAGAAACAGAAGTAATAAAACCAAAAGCTGATTATTCTTAAAAACGAATGAAATAAAGGGGGCAAGAGTATATAGCTCAGTGGTAGAGTGCATGCCTATCATGCCTGAGGTCCTGCATTCAATCATTCAATCAATTCATTAAAAAAATGAATAACCTAATTACCTCCCCCCCAAAGATGAAAAGATAATAAAAAATAATTTAAAAAAGAACTAGTGAAATATACAAATCCCAAGAATAATTAAATTTATAAGAGTTAAGGCACAGATAGATAATTTTAAGATTAGAGTAGACAATACAACTATAAATGTAGTGGACATCCCCCATAATTAGTAATAATTAAATTTAGCACTTTATATCAATCCTTTAGAAAATTTAGATGGAGAATTTTTATAAATATTATTTCTCAAAGCTGTTAGACATATAATCATTAAAGGAATTAACAAGTAGTTTAAAATCTATCCTTTCTTCCCCCCAAATCACCAAAATTGTTTGGTTTTTGAGGGAAATTCTGCTAAATACTCAAAAGGCAGTAATTCCCATTTTATACTTACTGTTCCTGATAAAAGGAAAAGAAGAAGTATTTTTCAGTGAGTTTTATTAATTCAGTATAACTTTAATACTAACGTAAAGTCATGTGAATTAGTATCAGGTGGGATATGATTATATAAAAACAACAGTATGAACAATTTAGCATTATCTTGTAACCGTGAAGATATGTGTGGCCTTTGGCCCAGTCATGTGTCCTAGAAACTCTCAGATGTGTGTACCTGATTCCGTATAACTGAGTATTCACATTAATATTGTTTGTATTAAGAAAAATCTAAAATAATCCAAATGGCCATTGACAGGAGAGTGTATAAATAAATTGCAGTTTTCATACAATGGAATACTCTCCATTATTGAGAGTGAATGAAAAAACTATGGCTAGACGTCATTGGATGAGATATAGATGAAAAAACAAGTTATAAAAGAATATAGACAAAACCCATCCAAACTAAGCAATATATTGTTTAAGACAACATGCACTTGTGGTAAAGCTAGAAGGATAAACGAGGGATAATAAACACAAATCTCAGGATATTGTTCTTTGCAGAGGAGGCAGAGGATGTAATGAGGGAGATGCATTGTAGGGGATCTGAAAGTATTGGTAATGCATCCAGGTAATGGGTATTTAAGTATTGTTTAATTACTGATGTTTATAAGTAATCATATATAGTTTATATTAAGCTGTATGTATATAGATGAAAAATTTCATTTGTAAAAATGAACCTTAATTTTTGAGATTTTTATTATTTAAAAAAACAAGCATTTGAGACTTGTCAGGAAAAATATCTGAGAAACTCAATGACAGGGACAGTATTAGTTGCTACTAACATGTATCATAAAGCCAAAATAGCTAAAACAGTTTGTTAATAATACGTGGAAAAGATAAGAAATGGAATAGAAGAATGCTCTAAGAAAAAAAGATTCTAATTCATATCCTGAGATAGGAATTTGAAATCACACTGTATCTAAAAAGAATAGGATGCCATGAGAAGGTAACAGTCAGAAAATATGAAAGTATTGGAAATTAAAAATAAGATTTCCCAGGGAGTGGGGAATAGCTCAGTGGTAGAGCGTATGCCGAGCATGCATGAGGTCCTGGGTTCAATCCGCAGTACCTCCATTATAAATAATAATAATATTTCCTGAATTCAAAAACTTAGTATAAGGATTTGGAGGATAAATCAGTGAAGTCTCCCACAAAGCAGAGCAAAAGGACAAAGAAACAATAAATAAGTGAAAAGATGAGAAGGATCTGTCCAAGAAATCTCATATCCATTAGAATTTGCTAATAATAATAGCTAGGAATTACATATTGCACATAGGGTACCAGGTAGTGTTCCAAGGAGCTTACCTGTATTCATTCATTTGAGCATCCCAACTAGGTACACTTAACTGTTCCTGGTTTTTTAGATGGTGAAACAAAGACACAGAGATTAAGTAACTTAACCCGAAGGCACATACTTAAAAGTAGTAGAGCAAGAACATGACATGAGGCAGTCCCTAAGCCTTCAGGCCTAACCTAAACATTATACTGCTTCCCACAAGTTTGTTAACACTAAAATGTTAATATCTATTTTTGGAAAATAATCATAGAGGCAGCTTTTTTTTGTTGGTCATTCTGCAGTTAGGTTTGTATTTTGAAGCTAGGAGGCATGTATTTATCACTGTTGTGGAGCTTACAAATTATAATGTTTTAACTAAGTTTTATCTTAAATTACAAACACTTTATTGAACTTAAGAAATTTAAATAATGGAGAACGTATGTTAAATTTTTTTCAATTAAAACTTTTCAAAATTATTTCATCAGTGATACTTTGAAATTGTTTCATTACCATGTACATAAGAGTAACATTTAAGCTACTCAGGATTTATCTTCAAGATACGTATTAGAATTTTGCATTTGCTATATCTTGGTGATCTGTATTTCCAGGGTTATCTTGAAGAACTCTTACGACTTCGAGAGAACCAGCTATCTGAATCTGTCTCCCAGAATAAAATACTACTACAGAGAATTGAAGATTCTGATCTGGCTCATAAATTGGAAAAAGAACAATTAGAATATATAATCGTGGAGCTTCAAGATCAGCTGTAAGTGAGATCCGTTTGGAAAATTTGGGGCAGTATGCAAAATTAAAGAAAAATGTCATGTTTTGACATAGGATTCAAATTCCAGGAAGTCTGATTGTGTGCTGTTTAGTTCTTTTTCAGTTATTTTTTTTAAAAGTTTACTTTTTTCATAAAAGTAATCCATGCTCATTGTAGAAACATTATAGATTATACAAAGAAAATAAAAATCACCATTGGTCGTGCTATCCAGAGTTAACTGCTGTTAACTTGGTATGTATTATTTCAAATGCATATGCAAATTTTAAAAAAGCATTTCTTTAGTTATTGATGGATTGATTGCAAAAAGATAGTATGTAAGACCAGTACTACTCAAAGTACAGTGCCAGTATATAAACTGTTTGGTACCAGGTTGTGCCAGAATGTCAGTAAGTACCATTTAGTAGAGCTGATTTTTTTTTTCATAGCAAGAGTTTTTTTGATGAAGAAAACTGTGTATTGAGCTACATTCTGGCACAGCTCTTTAACTTGTCACTATTCAAAGCACTTGTACTAATCATAACATTTTTGTCAAACTTAATTTTATCAATTAGTTGTTTGTGGTGAAAATTAGTTGTTTATGGTGAAAGTTTTTATTAATATTAAATCTTGAGGATGATTTAAAAATTTTTTTATTTTGAAATAATTTCAAACTTTCAGAAAAGTTGCAGGGGTAGCACAAAATAATTCCCCTATACTCTATCCTAGATTCACCAATTTTCAGCATTTTGCCACATCTGTCGTAATTTTCTCCCTCTCCCTGTAGATACTAACATTTTCTGAATCACCTGAGGGGTTGCACACATCATATCTCTTTACCTCTTAGTACTTCTCTGTATTCTTCCTAAGAACAAACACATTCTTTTAAATACCCATGGTTCAGCTCTTAGTATAAGAAATGTAAATCGATACGGTCCTTCCATTTTACCTGTAACTCATGTTTCACTTTCATCAGTTGTCCAAGTAGTGTCTCTTACTTCTTTTCTTTTTTTGGTACAGGATCCAGTCCATAATCACATTTTACATTTGGTTGTCAGTCTCTTCAGTCACTTTTAATTTGAATAGTTTTTCAGTGATTGTCTCACATGAGATTGATATTTCTGAAGAATACAGGTTAGTAATTTTATAGGCTAGTGAAGTGGACAGATTGACATCATCAACCATACTGTTATTTTAAAAATGTCATATATGGGAGAGAAGCTTTGTCCTCATCCAGAGGTTTCAACCTTTGCATACCTGTTGTACTGTACAAATGATTCTTTGTAAAATAGTCATTGCAGACCTCAAGAATAGACAACCTCAGAATAGTATGCAAAAACTAAATACCTTGTCGTGATTAATACCAATAAAATGTTTAATAAGGAGTTTTTTTCTAGTTAGCCGATGGCATTTTTTATTCATGATTTGAAAAATAAGAATACTAACATGTGGTATAGGGTTCCCAGAGAAGGAATTGAAAGATCTAAATAGAAGTAAAGAATCATGCTTTGCTAAAACTAGGCCATTGTTAAAGTTAAGCAGTTAACCTGGTGTAGTTCATTGTGAGTAGTGATGGTATGATCTGTCAGCCTGCAAACCAGAAATCAGTGATGCTATGGCATCCTCCTTCACAAATTTTAGAGTGAGTGGTAAGAATCCTAAGAAGAGAGTGCAATGATGTCATCATGGTCCAGTTGATAGTGTTATTTCATTGCCCTTAATCATGATGTTTGATTAAAACTGCTGGCAGATTATCCTGTGGAGCAGATGTCCTTATATTTGGGCCAGGGGCCTACAGCAGTTGGGACTGCCATACAGATTTCATAGAGGACTGACTCATTTTATTCAGTAAGTATTTTACATTGAGTACATCAAAAAAGGAAGCCATCCTAAATTACAGTTTATAGGTAACACAGTATTATTAATATATAAATATCAGTTTTGTTCAGTAATTTCCATTCTTTAGCATTTAATTAACATTTATAAATATATAATTAGCTTTGAGATTCTAAAGCTATTATCATATTTTTAATTTTTTGTTAAGAAATTTTCAAGTATACACAAAATAAAGAATTGCAGGGGAAAAAAACTCATCACCTAGATTGGACAGTTACCGAGAGTTGGTCACATTTACTTTATCTTTTTTCTTTTTAAATTTTTGATGAATGATTTTGAAGCAAATCATGCTCTTTGACTCCTGCATACTTCATTGTGCATCTCTAAAAACTATGGGTACTTTCTCACATAATTTCATAATCACACCTGATAAAATTAGAAACAATTCTTTTTATGATCGGATGTGCTTTCATACCAAATTTCCGTAATTGTTTTTTAAAAAATACCTTTTTGTAGTTGATGTTTTTCAAATCAGAATCGAATGTCATACATTACATATAGCTATGTCTCATAAGCCTCTTAATTTAGAGCAGTTTTCACTACTTTTACTTTTCCTGTCATAGTCTGTTTGCAGACTTTTCCTACAGAACATGGGACCATCCTGAGTGGGTTCTTTGTGGTTTATTTGACTTGCTCTTCTATCCTTGTGCTGTCCAGTCCATTAGCCATGAGCCACTTGTGGCTCTTGAGCACTTAAAATGTGGCTGATTTGAACTGAGATGAGCTGTAAGTGTCAAATCCACACCAGGTAGTACAAAGTAAAGAGTGTAAAACACCTCATTAGTAACCTTTTATATTGACTGCATGTTGACATGATAATGTTTGGGATATACTGGGTTAAATAAGTACATCATTAAAATTCATTTCACCTGCTTCTTCTTAAGGCAGCTACTAGAAAATTTAAATTACATATGTGGCTCTTCTTAATTTCCACTGGACAGCTGTATTCTCTCTTATCCTCTCTTTTCAAAGTGGACTGGCTGTCTTTGCATTATCTGGCTTTGCATTATCTGGGAGCAGATTATCAGGTTCCTCCACAGACCTGTTGAATCAGAATCTGCATTTAATAAAATCCTCAAGGGATTAATTGACACATTAAGGTTTGAGAATCACTGCTCTGTGCTGCTTATCCTGTAAAGCATATCCTCTTAACTCTGGATTAGTGGTTCTTAGTCCTGGTTGTACATTTAGAATCAGTCAGGGAGCCTTTTAAAAATATGTTAGGAAAAATGAGGATGCCTGCCTGAGCCTTTACCTCAAGAGATATCAAAGGAGGGAAACCCAAGCAAGTGTACACGTTTAAAAAGCTTTCCAGATGTTTCTGATGTGCAGCCAGCATTGAGAACCACTGCTTTAAGGTGCTGGGTTAAATTTGAATTTAATTTTTATGGCAAGAACTTCTTATAGGTAGTGCTTTGTACTTCATACTGGGAGGCTCATAGGTTGTCCCACTTTTATTGATCTTAAGGTAGAACCGTGAGTTTAGGTGATGACAGCCTTATTTCTCCTTTGTGAAAGTTCTCATCAGCCTTTCATCTAGTGGCTTAACTATGGATAAGGGTTACTTTGAGCAATTGATTCATTAGGATTTTTTAAATGGTGATTTCTTAATTGTTATTCTTTCCATGCTTTTGGCTGGAATCACCTATAAAGAACGTTCCCTTATCCTGGATATTTGCTGGTTACTATGACAGTTCTTACAGCATATTACTGATTTTCAGATTAGATGTTGATGTCCTCCTACTTAGCTACTAATCAGATGAAAATTTTGTTTTGCTTTCTCTCTGTTATTTTTTGACATTATGAACTTGTTACATATAATCTCTTCCGTAATGTGAATTAGCTCACACTAGATTCATAAATAAGGGGGTAATGTGAGTATAGCAAAGAAATCACCTTGACTCACAGTTAAAGATTTCTCAACAAGTTACACCAGCAAGATACGAAATGCACCAATTCAAGCAATTACTGCGGGCCACCAATAGATGGCACTCTCTCACTGTACGTAATATTCTCTCACTGTGCATTATTCCTCTGGTTCAGTTGAACTAGGACTTGGGGGTACTCGTTTTCTGGTTACCTAACTTTGTAGATTTTGTCCTTTTGCCTCCATGGCAAGCCTCAACCTCAGCAGCCTGCACCCTTCCTTACACCCTCTTCCATCAAATGGCTTTTACTTTTTTGTTGTTGTCAAAGTTGTAAAGTTACTGTAATATTCCTTTAGTTAATAGGAACTTAACAAATATTTTAAATTGGGTTTGAAATCGTATTAGGCTTGTAACTATTTTTCTTAGTGTTCCAGTTAGAAAGTTGAATAGGTTTTGAGTTGTCAACCCCAATGCTGTTCTCCCCATAAAGCCAGTTACTTCCACTGTGTGATTGCAGAACACTGTTTTGCTTTGTTTCTGTGTTATAGCAGCAAAGCCTATTTTCAGTGTAGTTCTGTCACTTAAATTTATTATTCTTTTTGATGCTCATTTATCCCATCTTTGTCTAAAGGAAATCCCTTTGCATTAATTCCTGTTTTTTTCTGACCTGACCCTTTGATAACTTTCTTGTTTTCTGGTACAAGACATCCCAAACTTACATATTTCCTGCCCTGGAATCAGCCATTTCTCTAAGGATCCAGGGTTTATCTTATATTTTAAAATGAGAGGGGAAAGGAGGCATTTGAGGCTTTTTTGAAGTTGTAAATTACTCACTATTTCTTTTCAAAGGATACTGTCAAGTTAAGTGAACCCGGGGTAAAATAAGTAAGCAACCAGTAATGTGCAGCACAGGGAATATAGCCAGTATTTTATAATAATTTAAATGGAATATAATTCATAAAAATATCAAATCACTATGCTGTACACCTAAACTAATATAATATTGTAAATCAGCTATACTTCAGGTTTTTTTTTTTTAAAAAAGTATAAACAAGATTGAAAAGCACTTAAAAGACTTTGTTAAATTTGGGGTAAACTTTTGAGGCAAGAATACATCAAAGGTAAATAATTTATAATTTTTGGATACCTGACTCCTTTTTAGATTTCTTTGAAAACATTTGCTTAAAGGGAAATAATTGCAAAGTGATGTAAAGTGAACCTCTATCCCATGGCTGGATCTAAAATTAACAAAAAACAAAAACACACAGAGAACACGTTTATACTAACATTATGAAGAAGCTAAGATATTCACAAGCTATATAAGCATTTTCCAATTCTGGTAAACTATAAGTGAATAGAGATGAGTAAATCTCTCTACTTCTATTTGTACTAAGTTGCTTTTGTAACTTCTCTGACATTCATTCATTCATTTGACAAATATTTATTGAGAATGCATGAAGAGCCAGGCCGTGTTCTAGGTGCTGGTGACTCAGGAATGAATAAAACATAGTCGCTGCCCTCAGAGTTCACATTAGGTGGGTGGCAGACACCTACACAGACAGTAAACAGATAGGCCTGGGTGATGATCCTGTTCCTCTTCCAAGAGAGTCAGGAGAAGCAGGAAGCAGGTAACTCTCTTATCTGTGTTCCTAAGAGACTGAGGGGGTGGAGTGTATCAACAGCTTGTGTTTGGTGGCTTTCCGTTGTCCAGATTTCGGTGCTCTCTACCTAGTTGTTCTGCTCGTTATGTAGAATTCTGCATTACTGTAGTCCTGGTGTATTAGATTTTTTATTTTCATGAAGATTATAGGCTAAGATTTTCTTATTGTGCCCTGTCACAAACAGCACTGGGATATTGCACATTCCTGAGAATTACAGCACACCAGGAAATCAGTAATAAGTGGAAAATAACAAAGGTTTGCTGCAGTGGTGTTAGGCCTTTGCTAGATTCACTCTCCACACTTGCCTTATAGCCATCGTCTTCAAATGTATGAACTTCTCAAAATTAGAAATTGCTTCACATCATGGACCTTCAGGGTGACTTAGGAATACTTGGAGTCACAGATAGTAAATGCTCAGTGCCAAGGGTTATATGCCTTATGTCTGTCTAACAGCTGCCAGTATAATTGCATCATGAGCATCAGCACAGCCTCCCAGGTAGGTGGGCAGGGAGCAGAGTGAGGAAGAGAGGATCACCCTCAGGTTTGGAGACACAAGGTAAAGAATCAAACCCATCAACAAACTAACAGTTTTGAATTGGCTAAGCTCTGCTGTCAAAATATAGAGTATGGGATTCTACATCTTTTAAAAGACCTTGTAAGTAACAGTAGGCTTGAGCTTGGTGTCTGAAAGGAAAGAGACCAAACTGGAAATTTTATGTTTTTGCCTTTCATTTAAAATAATGAATGTAATATTGAGGGCTCAAAGAATGTAGGATCTTGTTTTTGAAACTGGGGTACTCTGTATTTACAGAGACTCTGAGCACTTTGAGAATAGGAGTGGAGCGAGTTGTTGGTGACATGGTAATTTAAGGATTAGCTGAAGGAAAGGACCTTTACTGAAAGAGACCAAAAAGTAACAGTCAGAGATATATGTAGTTTTGTTATTGCACAAGGGAAAAAAGTTATCTTAGATCATGTAGGGAGCTTTAAAAAAATTATGATGCTTGGCCCCACCATCATAGAAGCTCATTTCATTGATCTGAGATAAGACTTGGGTATCAATATTTCTTAAGTGTTTCCCCAGTTATTCGAATGTATAGTCAAGGTACAGAACCAGTAGAATATAAGTTTGTTGTGATGCTTAGCAAAGATTTATTACGCTCTTAACAGCAATCTAATTGCTTCCCTAAACATTAAAGCTACCTGGATGTTTTGTTATTTTAAGCAAGAAAAGTGCATTGGTATTTAGTTTCTCGTAGTTTCAAAGTAGGATATATTACTCTATATTTGCGATCTTCCTTTGCAGACTGATAATTTTTCAAAGTGCTTTTTCACAAAGATTCTGTATTGTCCTTAAATTTAGAAAAGTGGGCCATAGCTTATTTTGGTAATGATAAAATTTACTGTTTTATAGTTGAACATTTGTTCATTCTACTGATGTTTATTGAGCCCTCTTCTGTCCTGGATGCTGGAATTGGTGCTAAGAATACAGAAATAAGTCTATTCTAATTCCCGCCCTCAAAGTGCTTACAGAGGACATAGAAATAGTAAGAGCAGTAAGATGTTGCAAGTGCTGTGATAGATACAGTGGGAAACACAGCATTTTGCTGTAAAGGAGAATAACTGGGAAGAATTTAAGGAGGTGGTGATGCGTATTCTAATTCCTTAAAGTGGTTTAGACATTTGATAGACTGGTACAGGAAGAGATGGGCCTTCCAGGCAGAGAAAACAACAAAAGCCAAACATGGAGAGATTAGAGAGTCCCACAGATACAGGAAACTGCATGGTGGCTCCTGGTTACTCAGACATAGAGGGCAAGTGTGTGTGTGTGTGTGTGTGTGTCCAGATGAGAAAGGACTTTATATGCCATGCAAGGGAGCTCTGTGGAGTTGCCAATTTCAGATCAGATTTCCATTTTAGAAAGATAAACCCTTGAAATAATATTTTCTGATGCACACACACACACTTATTGAGTACCTGCTTTATACTAGGAACTGTGCTAGATACTGGGAATTTTAATATGAATGAGAAACAGGGAGGACACAGAAATTCTTGTGCCTGGGAGAGCTCCTCAGGGTCCTGCTCTGTTTCAGGATCTTGAAGAGATACCTGCCTGTCGTGTTAATTGCAGAATTATTCACAGTAGCCAAGAGGTAGAAGTAACTTCATTTCCATGTATCCGTGATGAAGGGATGAATAAAATATTATGCCTATATGTGTACATATAGACACAGGGTCTATATGTACACATATAGGCATAATGGACTATTATTCAGCCTTAAAAAAGAAGGAAATCCTGCCATTCATGACAACATGGTGACATTATGCTAAGTGAAATAAACCAGATGCAGAAAGACAAATACTGCATGATCCTACTTATGTGTGGACTCTACAATTGTCAAACTTGTAGAAACAGAGAACAGAATGGTTGTTACCAGGGCCTAGAGAGAGGGGAATTTGGGGAGATGTTGGTTCAGGAGTACAAAGTTTCAGTTATGCAAGATGAATAAATTCTGGAGATCTGATGTACAACAATTTAATACATAGTTAACAATTGTATACTGTATACTTGAAATTTTATAAGAGGGTATATCTTAAGTGTTCTCATCACACAAAAAAGAAGTTAACTATGTAAGTTGCTGGATATGTTAATTAGCTTGAGTGGTTATTTCATATTGTACATGTATATCAAATCATCAAGTTGTACACTTTAGATGTGTACAATTTTAAATTGTCAATTATACTTCAGTAAACCTGGGGAGGAAAAGATTGGATTTTTTTTCTTTTGTGGCCAAGTTCTTGAATAATTTCTATTGAGAATCTAGGAGAAGTTAGCTATCTTACTAATTTAGAGGTAGCTTCCACAATAAAGTTCTTTAAGTTAGGTATATTATTTCCACTTTTTTAGTAAATTAAATAATTTTACCTTAATGTATCTTTCTGTAGAATTATTACCTTAATGAGAGAATGTTAAATTGACTTGTCATCGAAATGTCAAGTAGAATCTATCTCATATAGAATGATTCAGTTTTTAGATTAGCTCAGTAATGTTAGCATTGGTTAGAGTTTTATTCAGTTAAATACTAATGATCATGTAGTTTTTACCTTTAATTGCCCCTGATTTTGCACTATGAACCTATTTTTGCACAGATGAACCTATTTTTAAGTTTGGCCAGCTAAGGAAAAATATCCTCATTCTTCATATTAACATCATTTGGATTACTACTGAGTAGATCTTGAAGTTAACTAGATATATTTTGTTTGTTGTAAGGTAAGCAATAATATTCTCTGATTGCACGCAACCACAACCAACTCTTAAGCACAAATGGAATTCATTAGATTGACATCAGTAACTCATAGAATGGATAAAGGACTGGAAAAGTAGACCTGGAAAGAGGTACTTCAGAGAGTTGGGAAGTCAGAACATCAAGAATGTATCTTCACTGGTACATTTTAGTTAGGACCTCACTGCTGGAATGAATAAACTGCTTCTTTTGTTTATTACTCTCAGTGAACTCCAGTCAAGATTCAGAATTCAAGGATGGGGTTTTCAGCCTCTTAATTCACTTGCCTGCTCCCTGGTGTACTGAAGTGGTGAGAGAGGGCCTTCCTTACACAGGATCCCCCAGGAAGCTTTCCTTCTTGTTCTGACAGGGCAAGTGCCAGAATTTAGTGTGTCCACATTCCTCACAAATGGTGGGAAACAGATGCAGTGTGGATGAAAAGTGGCCCTAATGAGTATGCTGAAATCTCTTATGTTCTGTTCGAGTACCGGAGCTTCCCAGAGAATACAGTATCATTAGGATTTCTAATGATAATTACTGATAATTCAATTACTTATCATTAACTGAGTTCTAGCAATGTTGTTTCCTCAGATGCACGTTTGCCTTTCCTGCATTCTGCTCTGACTATTTCTTGTAGGCCACTTACGACACTGGAATTGAGCTCTCCAGTGACATGCACTAGAACCCCTAAAGAGGGAATATGTGAAAGAAAAATCTAGCAAGAGAACCCAAAATAATGATAGTTTATTTATAATAGGTTCTCTTCAGTAATCTCCATCTCTGTTTTATACGATTTTTTGTCAGTCTTAGAAGTTTTCTAATCACTCTTTGTTGTTTTCATAAAAACCAATGATAAAGTCCCTTTAAAGTCCTTTAAAAATTTTTCATTCCTTTCCCACTGAAATGGAATCTTTGGACCTAGCCTAGAGGAATATCTTAATGGGATACTTTGTCGTCGACTGCTGCCTGTTTCACCTCTAGTATTCCATTCTGAGAGACAGTCTACTGTTTACATTAGATACTGTTTCTTTATGGACATAATGAAGCAAATAGTTTTAAATGCACACAGGTATCCTGTCAGATGAGTATTCATATGTAGCTTGCTAGAAACATATAAAAAATAGGGTTATTCCGTTAGAACCACGGTTAATAGCCAGAGGTGTGCAGGTTGATTTTTTCTAGTGCAGGGTTGTTTTATTAGCCCACCAGTGACTCTGCCACCTATAGCAGGACTGTTGTCTCTGCAAGTCAGTGGCAGGCACATGTTACTTTCTGATATGAGCTGATGGCTCAGAACATGGATACACTGAGGTTGTGGACTCCTGTTTCAGAAAGTAGGTTTTTCAGGTGGAACTTTAAGGTCTTTTGGAGGTAGAGTAAGAGCTGTACAAACAGAATTCTGCGTTAGATTAACTACTAGTTCAAATGTTGAATTAGTCTTGTGAGAATGATCAGTTGGTTTGTGAAGTTGAAATTGTGGCAGAAAGCTAGTTCTTTTGCAAGTTGTTATAACAGCTCTACAAAAACGAAAATAAACCATGAGTTGTAATGGCTTAATTCTGTAGTTGAAATATTTCCAGTGGATTATATCGTTCAGTGCAGTTGTTGATTTAATCATTTTGTGAGGCTTTATTAGTGGTCCCCTCTATCAAAAACAATTATAGGAACCTCATGGATTTTTCTGTTTTCCATCATTTTTCTGCATTAGTTTATTTTTATTCATTTTAATTGTTTTGTTTACTGAGTTAAATTATTTCAGTAGATTGTGAATTTTGAAGCTAGAGAATCACACACATGGAATCTTTACTTTCTTTGATATTTTTAACTGTCATCTGATCACCTGTAACTTTAAGATATCACCATTGCTTTGTAGTTAAGATGTAAAATGCAGTCCCTTAGTCCTTTAGCAGTATCTCTGGGGAAGAGATAGGAAATCTGAATTTCACAGGTAGTGATTTGTAGACAAAACAGTCCTAGCCCTGACTAGCCTACCTGTAGTTCTGTTCACAGTCTGTTAACATACCATAAAAAGGTGAATTTGGGGGCGGCCTAAATTGATGCCATTAGGTTCCTCTGCCATGCAGAGCAGTGAAGACAAAAGCACTCACCATCTTAATATTCACAGGACTGTGCTAAAGAATAATGATTTAAGATCAAGACAAGAGTTAACTGCCCACCTCACCAACCAGTGGCCTTCCCCAGGAGCTCTGGATGTCAATGCTGTTGCCTTGGATACGTTGCTTTACCGAAAACACAATAAACAGTGGTATGAGTAAGTGTAATACCTTTTTTTCCAACTAATTACAAATTTAGTTGTACCAAAACATATGGCTGTCCACTTTGGTTTCTCATTCTTCATTTTTAGCTTAGAACAAATGTAGGATTTAAGACTATTTTGGCTTGGGAAGGTTAGATTAAGGCAGTTAATGTTTGAAGATAAGGCACCCTGGAAAAGTAAAAAAAATTGAGAAATCCTTACGCAGTATTATACACCAGCTACCTACTTAAGTTAATCTTCAGCCAGTCATTCAGTTAAGTCTGTGAGCTCATATTTAATGAGCCATCTATTTTTTTAATTGAAGTATAGTTGATTTACAATGTTTTGTTAGTTTCTGGTGTATGGCATAGTGATTCAGTTATACAGTTTTATGTATATGTTTTTCATATTCTTCCTTGTTATAGTTCATTACAAGATATTGAATGTAGTTCCCTGTGCTCTACAGTAGGTCCTTGTTGTTTATCTAGAGCCATCTATTTTTGAATTCTGGCGTTAGTGTTTGTATTTGCCTTAGGACTAATTTTCATGCTTATTAGAAAACATCAAATTCCATTTCATGACAAGATAAAAAGAAATTTACTTATTCTTGGTGGTTCTGAACGAGTTTTGTTCATTTTCAATAAATCTAATTTTGGAGGACTTTGAAGATATCATCACTCTACCTGAAGGCCACAAGATCCTTTTCCTGTTTTTGTCCCAATGTTCAGGACTATTTCATTTAGTCACAGTTTCTCAGTAGTGAAAGAGCTGCAAAATCTTTGACTATCTTTAGGTAATCTTAATTTTGGAACTTGTAAATTGTGTTAACTTCTTTTCACTTTTAGCCACTTTCCAATCTTGGTAATTTGTTTCAATGTCTTTATTTTCCTGTCTGTCTTCAGGTAATTTTTTGATCATGCTCCCTGGTCTCCCTCCCTCCCCTTCCATCCTCTGTCTTCCCTTCTCTCTCTCCCTTTCCTCCTTTCCTCTCCGTCCTCTCCTCCCTTCTCTTCTCCCTCCTTTCTCTCCCTCTTTTTGTGTTTTTCCTTGCTTTTCTTTTAGAGCCCTTGTTTTAACTTTCACCGGTAGAGCAACACACTTCTTTCTGTGCTTCTTAGGGTGCCTTTCACTAGGTACTAAGTAGCCAGACATTAAATTACAGAATAAATTAGTGGAACTCTCTTTACCATCGACTATACCACGCTGCTTAGTATGATTCAGGGAGTTGACTGACTGACTCTTTCATGGATTGGAATCGAGTGCTTTTATGCCCTTAGGAAAGTTATAAATAACTGGAATATGTCTCATTTTGCTGGTGTATAATTTTTGTATTTCTTTGGCATATTTCATTAATGGAAGAAGATTAGTTTATTTGTATTTCTAATTTACAGTTGAAAAACTGAATTTGTAGCAATACTTGGTACACTTATCTATACATGAGATGCTCGTGCTTTTTTAACTGCAAAAATATTATGTCCTGACAAGTTAAAAGACTAATAACTATGCCTTTTTATTGCAATATCTACATTGTCACTTTAGATGGTGGGAGGTAATATATTTTAGCCAAAGGACTTGCATGTACCCCTACCTGCCTGTAGAGCTACTGAAGAACCAGTGAGGAAGTCTAAGTGGAAGATTTATTTCTAATTTACCTTTGCATATAGTAATAGTGACTGGTTGTTACAGAGTCTTACAGCAGCAACAAAAATAATCTTGGTTTCAGAAAAGAATGCAGTGTAACTGCCTGCTTGTCTGTTTAGCATGGATCCAGATTTTATACCTCTTGACTCAGTTACTCCATTAGTTAAAGAAGAGGCACCCATTCCTTCCCAGCATCATCCTTTGATCTGACTTGACCTCAGATGTTGACATTGCTTTTTGATGGCCCTATTGCCAAACTGATATCCCTGAACAGAAATTATGAAGCTAGGGAGTAGTACTGAGATCCCTGGGTCTAGAGTTTAAAGTTAGGACTTAGAGGTGTCTGCTGCTTCCTTGCTGTGTAACACTAAGCACCACTTGCTTTTCTTACCTGTTGTTTCTGCACATGAAATACTGGCGGTAATGCCTATTTAAACAGAATCATAAGTCATATGAGGTAATAAGTTCCTGGAACCCAATCACTTCCTGGAAAATCTTTATTTATATATTATAAACTTCCTTTTTATTGAGTTCTAGTCAGTTTACAATGTTGTGTCAATTTCCAGTGTAGAGCACAATTTTTCAGTTATACATGAACATACATATATTCATTGTCCCATTCTTTTTCGCTGTGAGCTACCACAAGATCTTGCATATATTTCCCTGTGCTATACAGTATGATCTTGTTTATCTATTCTACATATGCCTGACAGTATCTACAAATTTCAAACTCCCAGTCTGTCCCTTCCCACTCCCCTCCCCCCTGGCAACCACAAGTTTGTATTTCTATGTTTATGAGTCTGCTTCTGTCTTGTATTTATGTTGTTGTTGTTGTTGTTGTTGTTATTATTATTTTTAGATTCCACAAATGAGCGATCTCATATGGTATCTTTCTTTCTCTTTCTGGCTTACTTCAGCTAGCATGAGATCTCCAGGGACATCCGTGTTGCTGCAAATGGCGTTATGTTGTCAGTTTTTATGGCTGAATAATATTCCATTGTATAAATATACCACCTCTTCTTTATCCAGTCATCTATCTATGGACATTTAGGCTGTTTCCATGTCTTGGCTATTGTAAATAGTGCTGCTATGAACATTGGAGTGCAGGTGTCATCCTGAAGTAGATTTCCTTCTGGATACAAGCCCAGGAGTGGGATTACTGGGTCATATGATAAGTCTATTCCTAATCTTTTGAGGAATCTCCATACTGTTTTCCACAGTGGCTGCACCAAACTGCATTCCCACCAGCAGTGTAGGAGGGTTCCCTTTTCTCCACAGCCTCTCCAGCATTTGTCATTTGTGGACTTTTGAATGATGGCCATTCTGGCTGGTATAAGGTGATACCTCACTGGAAAATCTTTGTTTATAGTCTATGTAATCTTTTTTGTTTAAACTCTCATAGGACCTTGTATCTTTCATATTTTCAGAATATACACTCATCCACCAGCCCAAGCTCTGCTTTCCTAGAGGCTGTAAAACCTTATGTAAAATTAAAATGACCAGCAAATCCCCAGTTGTTCAGAATAAACAGTAGCAACTTCTTGTAAAAATGGAAACTTTGGATTTTCAGAACAGGATAGTGAGGTATAAATCATCTTTGAAACAGATCATAACTTTTTATCAGGATCTAGTTTCTACTCTCCTCGAATTTATAATATAAGCCAAAGCTCTTAAACTAACTTGATCACTAATTCCTCTTCATTGGATCAATATCTTACATTAAGTTCAAGAAACATTTATGAGAAACTCCAAGTTACAGAGGAGGTAGCCAAAACCTGTTTAGTAGGGAACATTAGCTCTCTTGATGATATGGAAAAAGAAACTGACCCCATAATGAGAGTTGTTATAATTTGCTGCTTAAGAGTACGGGATGTCCAGAGTTATTTCTCTGTCTGGGCTCTGTAAATTTATTTTCCCAATTGGCTTTGAGAAGAAAGAGGGTGTGCTGTTTGATCCAGAGAATTTCATGGATTTGTTGACATTTCTTAAAATGAGCCGTTAGATAACTTGGCTGTGGTCACCTGATTGTGGAAGGATCCTTTTCACAGTAGATCTTAAATTTATTTACAACACTGATTATAAAACTTTAAAAATATTATTTCCAGTTTATTTCTTGATTATTTAGACCTGGAAACATTAGTTATGCTGGATTTTGTTGTATCTTTCCCTTTACTTCAAACATAAGAATATCATGTTAAAATTTTTAAGTTATTACAGGCTTGCTATAAGAGCTCAACAATGAATAAATATATAAAACACGTTCCCTAAGACACACATAGAGCAATCGATTACTTTTTTGTTTCTAAAATAAGTTCTGTCTTAATGTGTATATGTAAAATCTAGGTCACATGAGCTTGTTACATATTTGTTATATAATCTTATTAGATTATCTGTTACTTAACCTTTTTAGATTATTGCCTAACCCATCATTCCCGTCCCAAAAGATCAGATTCATTGTCACCATATTCATCTTTTCTACTTAAGGTTTTTTAGTTTTCTAAATTTATCATTGTCTCCCAATTTGGCTGTCATTTATAAAATTATTAAGAATTACAAGCTTTTACAGGCCTTTCATTATCTACTATTTAGGCTAATTTTTCTTACTGACTTCTGATGCATTAGATATAATCACTTCAGATGCATTAGAAGTTCTTCTTCCCATGTGTTTTTCTAATCTTTTTAGAGAAGAACTTCCTCAAGCACTGAGACTGTAGGAGTCTTTTATAGATAGTTAAGTTTTTGCATTAACCTGACTCGCGTGTATCCCCGTCAAGCTCCCTTGCATCCTTCCATTAATTTTAGTAAATTGAGTTTATAGACATTTTGCTGAGCAAATGCTTATTTTGTTCCTTAAACATACTTCTATGAAAATCAAACCAAGAATAAAAAGAATGGTCTATCTCTTTTCCATGCACAGCCAAGTGCCTCTATGTATACAGTGCGCATCTATTTGTTTTTACTTTCTGCATGTGGATAATGTCTCCTTCTGTGGATCACACACTGTTGTCCAGTGACTACCAGATCATGTTAAGTTATTACTGACCTCAAGACATCTGATGGGCAAATAAGTGACAATAGATTATTCATATCATTATTTCTGATCATTGATACAAAGTGTAAGCTTCAAGAAAAACTTATTTAGAATTGAATTCAGGTCTATTGCTTTATTTCCTTTTAGTTTGCCTTTATTTGGTATCAGATTCTATGTATAGAGGTTTGTATTCGAATGGTTTTAAAATGTTTAAATAGTAAGATGTCGAATGCAGTGGATTTTATTGTCTCAAATGTTCATGACATATGACAATTCCTGCAAGTTAAATTATATTTAACAATGTAGTGGCATAGATTAAACTATAAACTTTTATATAGTCATAATACATAACTCTTACTGTCTTGGGTTCTTATTTTGATTAAGCTATTGCCATTTTAGAAATCCCATTCTGAGAAATAGGAACAGACTGTTCATTAGTTTGACATATCTGGTGGGCTACACTTAAATCTTACAGTGTGATTTTAATAAGTCTAGAATTCTAAGGTAGGACTTACGATATTTTAAAGAACTCCGATAGACAGATAGTTACTCCTTGACAACAAAATAATTTGTCAGATGGAGCTGCCAGTCGCATTGGAAATCAGGTAAGAATGTGGAAACCAAAGCCATTCTTTGTCATTATTGAATTAGATTCCTTTTAGATGATGGTGACTAGTTAGTTCCATGAAAAGAAGATACTGTGTGATACTGTTCTTAATGTCTTATGAATAAGGTGCTTAATTCTGGCTTACAATTTTTATTATTGCTTCAAAACATCGGTGTCTACTAGTTCTGTTTTAATGTTTATTGACATTTGGTTAAGTAAATAAAGCCTATAAATGTGAGGAGAGTAGAAAGGTCCCCAGATCACTTTGGATTTAGAAGTGTGATATTCTGAAAGGAACTTCCATAGTCCACACAAAAAGCTCATCTTGTATTGGTGTTGCTGTTACCTTAGGATGCTTTCAAGGTCTTTCCTTCCTCTGTGGATGACAGCCCTTCACATTCTGTAAACATGTGCTGTGAAACTCTCAGTCCTTCCTCGAGAGTCAAATGAATTCTAAGTCCTTTTTGCTTCTGGGTATTTTGTTGTTTGTAAATATTCTATGCATAATTTTAAATTTAATGATATTAATTAAAAAGTTTCCGATAATGAAATAACAGTGTCAGAAACTCATCTTTTAAAAAGCAAGCCTTCTACCTATTAGGCACAGGAAAATAATTTGATTAAATATAGTATAGTTTACATAGTCTATCTCAGCATTTATAACTGAATTTATAACTGAATTTTTCCTCTGTTGTAAATAATTTCTAATGAATTTATTTGGTATAAAGTGGGCTCCTAATTACAAATAGGTAAGGGAAGGAGGTTAATTATCTTGACAGTAATTTAACACAAACAGTATTTTACTACCCAACATTTTCTAAACTTCTAAATTATAGGAACTGATAATAATAGTTTGTTATTATTGTTATGTAGAAACCATCTGTAAAAATATCAGGGTACTGGGCTTTGGAGATACTAGCTCATCATTAAGTTATGTCAGTTTTGTTTCTACATTAAGTGATGTGAGGTTTTCTGCACCTTTGGCAATTGATAATGACCATTTCTTAACTAACTTGATCATCAAAAATTAGTGTAAGGATTTAAATTTGTGTGACAAATTTTCTCTTTTCCTTTTTTAGTAGATTAAACAGACTTCCAAAGAAGGCAGAAAGAAAAGTATAATGGAGATCATATTGCAGCCTTGATAAAGTTTAGGGAGAACAATGGGGAGAAACTAACCAGAAATTAAGTAAATTGAAGAAAATCATTTAAGAATGCTTCTAGGAATTTTTTTTTTGTGAGAAGAAATTGAAGTAGTATTTCACTCTTGTCTTACAGAAAAAGTTATCAGAGTCTTGACCAGTTATCAGCTGAAGTTAGCCTTTCTCAGACTTCACTGGATCCAGGTCAGTCACAAGAAGGAGATGGAAAACAAGACACATTAAATTTAATCAGTGGAGGTAAGAAAAAAATCTGTTGAAAAATTACGTTTTCCTGCACTATATATACTTTGGTTGCAGAGAACCGCTGAAGAATATTACTGGCATTTCTGTGACGCATACTAGAAAGTAAGCTGCCATTATGATTAAAAATGGTCCACTCTCATTTTTTTCCCTCATGTGTCTGTAGCTGACCTTCTTGAAAGATACTCTGTCATTGTTACCTGTATTTCCTCACTTCCTCTCCTCTTTTTTGCCCACTCCAATTTGGCTTTTGTATCTCTACCACTTGCTAAAATAAAATGACTTTTATAGAGGCGATCAATCAGTGGCCTGTTGCTGAAGTCAGTCCTCTGTCTTCATCCTGTTGAACTTCTCAGCACCTTTTGAACCAGCTGATCACTTCCTCATTCTGGAGTCACTTTTGGTGCTTTATTTTCTGAGTATTCTGAAAAACTTGGGGAATGAACATGAAAGAGTCTTATTTTTTCCTGTTACTGCCTTCAGCTGTGTTCTAATGACCCCTCTCCATTGGGTTGCATCTTCTTGAACAACATCATAGTCCAATTTCATAGCTTTTCAGGCTACTTTCAATTATATGATCACATTTAAGTTTCTGAGACTCAACATACTCATTTTTAAGCTTCAGTAGCATAGTTGGTTCAAAGTTCTTTTCTTTCCTCCCCCCGAGTATAGGCTAGATCTGTGACTCTAGCATTTTGGATTGGACAGATGGTGCTGGTATGATCTGATGCTCACATTTTTTTCTCTCTCCTCTGCCCAGTTCTACATCTGCTGGTGTGTGTGAGGGCTAGGGAAAGGCAGAGAAATCCTTACCTTAGATGGACTGTATTCCTCTTTGCCTCCAATTTCCTCTGTCTTCTCCATTACAATAAATAGCACCATCGTAGTTACCATCCTAGATGCTACTTTTTCCCCTTGTGACTAGAAGTCAGTTTATTAGCAAGTCCTGTCAGCTTCCCATACAGCACGTGGAGGCAGTATACATTGATCCCTTATCCCCATTACTGCAGCCCTAGTCTAAGCCTCCTGGACCACGCCTCTTGGGTGGACTATTTTCATCTCTCATTCTTGCCTCCTCCTCACAGTCCATTCTCCGTATACTGATCAGTGATCCTTGAAAACATAAATCAGAAAATATTATGCCCCCACTTAAAATTCTCTAATCACTTTCAATGACAATCAGGATAGAATCGAAACTGCTTATCATGGCCTCCTACATGATCTTGTCCTTACCAGCATCTGCCTTGTTTCATACCACTCTTCTGTTTGTTCCCTACACCACAGCAAACTGACCTCCTGACTCTTCCTTCAAGCTGGTTTCTGCTTCAGCTCTCTTTACACTTGCTTTCCCCACTGCCCTGAAACTACTTTCTTAAGGTCTTTGCTTGGTCACCTCTTTATCAAGTCTCTGTCCAAGTATCAGATCTGTAAGGTAGTTTTCATTGACTGTTGTACTTTAAAATAACCACCCCATTTCTGTATCCACCCTATCCCAGGCACTCTGTCACGTTGCCCTACATTACATTGCGATTCTTGTCTGTAACTCCCCACTGAGATGGAAGCTTCCTGAGGGTAGCATATCTTACCCATATTTTCACCTGATAAAGACAAAGCTGAATTTTCTGCTTCTTTTAAGATGGTTGTTGAAATATTCTCAAAGGGCCTTAGTCTATTTTAGTAGCTTAGTAAATAGTGTGTATTAACTACAGATTAATCTGTTTTTGATGATGTGGATAATAAAGATAACATATTAGAGTATTTAATGTAAATGGAAATGAGTAAACTGGTTGTAATTAGAATATGTATATTTTAAAAAACTAATGCATACTATGGATTTATTTGTAATGACTTCATATAAAATGCACATTTATTTAGGGTTTTAATCTAATTTCTAATTATGGGCATTTTAGTATCAATAGGACAAAATTAATAATGACTATTTTTATACTATAATAACTAATGTATAGAGGAAGAGGGAGGAATGAATAGGTTGAGCATACAGAAGTTTTAGGGCAGTGAAACTACTCTATATGATACTGAAATGGTGGATACATGTCATTATATGTTTATACAACTCATAGAATGTACAGCATTAAGAGTGAACCCTAATATAAACTATGGACACTGGGTGATAATGACGTGTTCATGTAGGTTCATCCATTGTAACAGATATACCACTCTTGCAGGGCATGTTGATAATAGGGGAAACTATGCATGTCTTGGGTGGGGGACCTATGGAAAATCTCTATACCTTTGTGCTCCATTTCTTTGTGAACCTAACTACCCTAAAAAAACAAAGTCTATACATATATTTTAAGTATTGGCTTTAATAATTCAAGATTAAATAACATTAAATATTACTTACTGAATTTCCATACCCAAATACTTAATAAAATGATCCAAAAAAAGAGTAAACCTTAGTCCAAAAATTCACCAAGTTAAATCCAACAACAAAAAGGGCTATAGTATATTTAGGATTGTGTAAAACAAAAGAAGATTTTTTTTCTAAGTTTGAAGACACACATTCTTTCCATCCACAATGTCCCCCAATAAAAGCCATACAATAAGGAAACCATACTTTGGTACATGGATAACAGGAGAATTCTCCTGAATTAAAAATTTCATAAACCACCCACATCATCCAGTCCTCTCCTTCTGAGGAGCAAAAACTATGAACAGAATTGCTGTTTAAAAAAAATCACATCATTTGAGAAAAACTATTCAGTTGATGGAAACTTCCCCCAGAAAAACAATAGGGAAGCATGAAAAAACTGTAACACAACCAATATAATTTTATTAAACATTCTCAAACAAGCATTTAGAGATATAATAAAAGCATTTTAAATCCAAAATCAAAAACTAAAAACAGAAATGTTTAAGAAACAGGAAGAAATGAAGTGACACAATTAAACTCTAGAAAAAAATGAAAGAAAAAGCTAATCATATCAGAAGTAAATATTAAATTATAATGTCTCTACTGCATTCTGTTGATTATTTTGTAGTTGGCTTTATTCCTTTGATAACTACAAGTTTAAAAAGCTAAACATCTAATCTGTTCTTAGAAACAATAATTAGTACATATGTGTAAACAAAAAATGTGCAGTAAACTGTATATATGTATTTACATGCAATGTAATGTGTCTATGCAGTCAAACTGTAATAATTCTACCTAATAAAACTGAAAAAGGAGAAAAAATTATGTCTCTAAAGAAAACTAGATTTGAATGAAAACTTAATATAGGATATTGAAGAAAAGCAGTAAAACAACCAAGAGAATGAAAACAAGATAAAGAAAGAAGTAAAATGAGTTAAGAAGTGGTTGAATTGGAAGTCAAACCAAGAATACTGACCTTACTTATCAGTGTAGTCACCGAAGAAGACAAACAGTGGAGCAGAACTGATACTGAAATCTGTAACCCAAGAAAAGTATGTGGACATAAAAGACCTAATGTACAAATTGATAAGGCTAACCTAATGCCAGAGAAAATTAACCTGTAGTTATCAACTCCAAGACATATCCTACTAAATTTATTAGACGTTAACAATAAAGGAAACACATTCTGGGTTTCTAGGCAAAATGATCAAATAGCTTACAAGAGGAAGAGAATGAGACACTAGCATTATACCTCTCAGTTTTACATCGGTAGCAACTAGAAAAAAAACTACAAACCTTGGTAAGTAACGTAATTAAAACAAAAGTAAACTTGCCATCATGTAGAAAAAGAAACATAGCAAATAGAACAACATCAAAATGTTGAGAGAACACCAGGAAAAATTTACAAAGTAAAATGGCAAAGAAAACATATATAGAGAGAGAAACATAGGAAATATAGTAAACACTTAATAATTATAGCAAGATTATAAGTCATTCAGAATAGCTAAAATATAAAGAGAAAGACAAAAAGTATACCAGGCAAATGGAAACACTGAGAGAGCAGAGATTGCAAGTCTGATATCAGACAAATAAGAGTAACAAAAATACAGTAAGCATCACAAAGAAGGACAGGTTTCAGTGCTAAAAGCCACAATTAACATGTAACAGGATTATACACCACATAAAAGCATCTACCTTTATAGGAGACATTACATACTATTCTCAGTATAAAATCAAATGGACAGAAAATAAGTGAGGGCATGTAAGACCTAAGGAGCATAGTCAGCAGGGTAGCTCTAATGGGTATATGGAACTTTATACTCTTTAATAGATAATATTCATTATTCTGTTTCTGTTTTTCAATTGAAGCAATTTTTTAAAAATTGAAGTTGATTTACAATGTTATGTTACTTTCTGGTGTACAGCATAGTGTTTCAGTTACATATGTATTCCTTTTCATATTGTTTTTCATCATAGCTTATTACAAAGTATTGAATATAGTTCCCTGTGCTCTACAGTAGGACCTTGTTTATCTATTTTATATATAGTAGTTAGTGTCTGCAAATCACAAACTCCCAGTTTTTCCCTCCCCACCCCTTTGCCCCCCCTGGTAACCATAAGTTTGTTTTCTCTGTCTATGAGTTTGTTTCTGTTCTGTAAGTAAGTTCATTTGTGGCATTTTTTTTGAGTCCACATATAAATGATATCATGTGGTATTTTTCTTTCTCTGTCTGGCTTACTTCACATAGTATGACAGTCTCCAGGTCCATCCATGTTGCTGCAGATAGCATTATCTCATTCTTTTTTATGGCTGAGTAGTATTCTACTGTGTATATATACCACAACTTCTTTATGCAGTCATCTGTTGGACATTTACATTGCTTCCATGCCTTGGCTATTGTAAATAGTGCTGCTGTGAACATTAGGTGCATATATCTTTTTGAATTACAGTTTTCTCCAGGTATTTGCCCAGGAGTGGGATTGCTGGGTCATATGGTAAGTCTATTTTTAGCTTTTTAAGGAATCTCTGTAATGTTTTCCACTAATGGCTGCACCAAATTACATTCCCACCGAAAGTGTAGGAGTATTCCCTTTTCTCCACACCCTCTCTGGCATTTATCATCTGTAGACTGAATTTTCAGTGATGGCCATTCTGACTGGTGTGAGGTGATACTTCATTGTAGTTTCAATTTGCATTTCTCTGATGATTAGCTATATTGAGCATTTTCTCATGTGCCTATTGGCCATTTGTATGTCTTCACTGGAGAAATGTTTTAGTCTTCTGCCCATTTATGATAATATGCTTTCTTAAATGCAGATGAAACAGTCACTAAAGTGATCATACATTAGCTCATAATGAAAACAGTAAATTCATAAAGTAGAAGTATTACAGACAGTACTCTGATCACAATGCAAAAGAACCATAAAAATGATTGATACTTTTTTTTAATCAAGGAGGCTTTCACCTGGGAATAAATAAACCTAGTAAACAACTCTTGGGTAAAAGAGAAATATAAGCTAAAAATGTGAATTTCTAAAAAATGGCAGTGAAAACTCTTCATAGCAGATTTTGTGAGATTTTCTTAAAACAATAGTCAAAATTTTATCGTATTTATTTACTTTTATTATTAAAAATGATTCCCAGCCCAAAAAACTAGGAAAAGAACCACAAAGTAAAGAAAATAATAAGGATAAAATCACAAATTAATAGAAAAAAATCTACTTAATAAATCAAAAAGCCTTTTTTTAAATTAACAAATTAGAGATCTAGCTAACTCAATCACAAAGGGGAGAACACACAAATACACAAAAATATAGGGAATAAGTACAATCTGATAAATACAGTTTGAAAAAATTAAAAAATTATAGACCTATATCACTTATAGATACTGATGTAAAAGTTCTAAGTAATACATTAATGAATAGAATCTAGCAACACAGAAAGAAATGATGCACCATGACCAGATAGATTTAATCCAGGAATATAAAGTTGATTCAATACTAGGAAATCCATTAATATGATACATCATATTTAATACATCATATTAATAGATCTAAGACAGAAAGGTTATCTTCCACAGATGCCAGAAAAGCCTTGGACAGAATTCAACACTTGTGTGATAAAAACATTCAAGAAAAAATAACTGAATAATATTTCTTTTACATGAACATGTGTATAGGTGTGTGTATGTCTTTGTCCTAAAGCCAGCATCTTACTTAGTGGGGAAATACTAAGCATCTTACTTAGTGGGGAAATACCCATTGTGTCTACCACTATGTAACATATACTGGGGATATTAGCTAATGCATTTAAAGAAGAAACTTCTAGGGATATGAGAGTTGGATTTTGCAACTCATACCATCAACCTAGAAAACACAGAGAAATAATACTACTAACTTAGACAAAAGTAGTCCTGAGAAGTAGCAGGATATCAAATGATCAGACAGAAGTCAGTAGCCTTCACATATAGTACAAGTAGCCAATGAGAGAGTCTATTAGTTAGGGGTAAAACAATGTAAATAATGGCAGAGAATCTAAAATATTTAGACACTGCACATTTCTTGTTAAATTTTTTCCTTTATGAGGAAAGCTATAACCATTCTTAAGAGTCAGAAAAGTAAATGGAAAGAAATGGAAAGAAATACTTTGTGAGTTTTCCCTAAATTAATGAAGAGTTAACACAATCCTACATATGCTTTTATTTTCTAGTCCAGTAATCACACGTGTAGAAATCTACCCTGAAGATATACTTGAGTAGTACAAAAATGCACACAAGGCTATTCTGCTTAGTGTTCCTCATGTTCTGTACTTTTCCCTCAATGCTTATCACATTTTAAGAAATTTCTCTGGCTACCACCTTTTTAAAATTTAACTTTTAATTTTGAAATAATTATAGGTTCACATGCAATTTAATAAGTGATACAGAGAGCTACATGAACCTTTTCACTCAGGTTGCCCCATTGGCAGCATCTTACAAAGCTGTTGTACAATATCACATCTCTGAAATTGAGAATACGATCCACTGATTTCATTCAAATGTACATGTACTCAGTAGCATGTGGGTGTGTGTTTAGTTCTGTGCAGCTTTACCACATGTGTAGGTTCATGTATTCACCACCATAGTCAAGATACGGAACAGTTTCGTCACTACAAGGATCCCTTGTGCTGCTCTTTTATATCTGTACCCACCTCCTTCCCAGCCTTGCCCTCTGTCTCTACCCCTTCCCTAACCCACAGCAAGCGCTAATCTGTTTTCTGTTAACTAGAATTTTGTCATGCAGTTATGAAGAGTACTGAGTAAGTCAGATTAGTATGTAGGCTGTTGGAATTGAATTTTTTTCACTCAGCATAATTCCCCTAGGATCTATCCAAGTGTTTCTGTGTATCAGTATTTCCCTTTTTATTGCTAAGAATACTCTATGGTATGGATGCACTATCATTTTTGTTTTGTTTTGTTTTGTTTCCAAAACTACTCATTGAAGGACATTTGTTTCCTTTGGGGGCTATAAAGCTGCTACTATTGACTGAATGTTTGTGTTCCCCAGATTTGTATGTTGAAACCTAATCTCTAGTATGATAGTATTAGAATGTGGGTTTGGACAGGTGATTAGGTGTGAGGATAGAGCCCTCATGAATGGGATTAGTGCCCTTAAAAAGAAACCCCAGAGAGCTCCCTTACTCCTTCAGTCATGTTAGGACACAGAAGAAGACTGCTGTCTGTGAACCAGGAAAGGGACCATCACCAGACACTAAATCTGCAGGCATCTTGATCTTGGATTTCCATCTCCAGAACTGTGAGAAATAGATTTCTGTTGTTTATAAGCCACCCAGTTTATGGGGACTAAGCTGCTATGAACATTTGTTTGCAGGTTTTTGTGTAAACCGAAGTCTTCGTTTCTCTGGGATAGATGCCTAGGAGTACTGTTGCTAGGTTGTATGGGAGTTACATGTTCAGGTTTTTAAGACACTGCAAAATTATTTTTCAGAGTGACTGTACCATTTTGCCTCCTTACCAGCAATGTGTGAGTGATCCAGTTTCTCCACATCTTGCCGTCTTTTGGTGTTATCACTATCTTTTATTTTAGCCATTGTGGTAGGTATGCAGTTTTATCTCATCGTGGTTTTAATTTGCATTTGCCTGATGGCAAATGATCAACATCTTTTTACATGCTTATTTGCCATCTGTATCCTCAGGTGAACTATCTTCACAGCTTTAACCTGTTCTTTTATTGGATTACTTTTTTTTTAAACTTTGGAGTTTTAAGAGTATAATAGATAGTTCTAAAATTGATACTTGTTAAAAAAAACACTCATACTTGATGGGTAAAACTACATTTTTTCATGATCTCTAAATGTAGATTAATCTTTAAAAAATGTTAACTCTTAAGGAAAAAATTTTGTTGAAAGTGAGGCATTTCTTTTCCTGGCCTTTTCTTATATTGAACCGTAGTAAAAATAAAGTGAAAATAGTAAAATAAAATTAAAAGACATTCATGACATCATCCTAGGTTTTTTTTTTTTTTTGAGGGGAGAGGTAATTAGGTTTATTAATTTATTTTTAGAGGAGGTACTGGGGATTGAACCCAGGACCTTGTGCATGCTAGGCATGTACTCTACCACTTGAGCTATACCCTCCCCCCAGTCCCAGTTTTATAATATTATGTATATCTGTTTTTCTGTATGAATGTAATCTGGACAGTAATTTCATTCAGATTTCTTGTTACGTGCTTTGTTTTGTAACCATCACCACAGTCTAATTCTAGAACATTGCCATCACTCAGTAAAGGCCTGCACCTATTTAGTAGTCCCAACTCCTCCTTTCCCCTGCTGCTGGGTAACTACTAATCTACCTTCTGTCTCTTTGGATTTGTCTATTCTGGACATTTCATATAATGAAATCATACAATGTGTAGCTTTTTTTGTCTGACTCCTTTGACTTAGCATAATGTTCTCACAGTTCTTCCATGTTGCAGCACTTATCAGTGCTTCATTCCCTTCTATGCCTGAGTAATATTCCATTGTATGAATATACCACAATTTGTCCATTCATCTGTTGGATATTTGGATTGTTTTCACTTTTGGGCTTTTATGAATAATGCTGCTGTGAACATTCATGTACAAGTTTTTGTGTGAACATATATTTTTTACTTCTCTTGGGTATATAACTAGGACTGGGATTGCCTGGATCATACATTTAGCCATTTGAGGAACTGCCAAACTTTTTTTCAAGGTGACAGTATCATTTTACATTCCCTCCAGCAATAAGGGTTTCAGTTTCTCCTTACCCACACCAACACTTCTATTGTGTCTTTTAGGATAGCCATCCTAGTAGGTATGAAGTGGAGTTTCGTGGTTTTGATTTGCATTGCCCTAATGAATAATAATGTTGAACATATTTTTATGTGCTTGTTGGTCATTTGTATATCACTTTCAGAGAAATGTCTACTCAGATCTCTTGGCCATTTGAAAGTTGCATTATCTTTTTATTGTTGAGTTGTAATCGTTCTTTTTGTGTATTCTGGATGGTAGGTAGATCCTTATCAGCTAGACGATTTGCAAATATTTTCTCCCATTCTGAGGGATATATTTTCACTTTCCTGCTAATGTTCTTTGACTCACAGAGTTTTAAATTTTGACGGTTCTGTGTATCTAGTTTTTCTTTTGGTTGCTTATGCATTTAGTGTCACATGTAAGTAACCATTGCCTAATCCGAGATCATGCATATTTATACCTGTATTTCCTCCTAAGAGTTTTATAGATTTAGACCTTACTTCTAGGTCTTTGATCCGTTTTGAGTTAGTTTTTTTGTATATAGTGTGAGCTAAGGTTCCAGCTTTATTCATTTGCATGTGGATATTCAGTTGCCCCTAGACCATTTGTTGAAAAGACTATTCTTTTCCTCATTGAATGGCCCTAGAACTCATGTTAAAATTCATTACCCATACATATATGAGTTTATTTCTGGATTCTCAGTTCTATTCCATTGGTCTGCGTGTCTATCCAATGCCACATTACCCTTACTTCAGAACCACCCTGTCTTAATTATTGTAGTTTTGTAGTAAGTTTTGAAATCAGGACGTATGAGTTCCAGAACTTTGTCTCAGCTATTTGGGTTCCTTTGCATTTCCACATGAATTTTATAATCAACTTGCCATTTCTGATAAAAAGGCAGTTAGAATTTTGATGGGATTACATTGAATTTGTAGATCGACTTGGGAAACATTGCCATCTTAACAATATTGTCTTCCATTCTGTGGAAATAATGGAAAAAATGGATCTTTTTCCATTTATTTTAACCTCAAATTTATTTCAGTGATATTTTGTAGTTGTCAGTGTACAACTCTTAAATATTTGGGGTAAATTTATTCTTAAGAATTATATTCTTTTAGATGTTATTGTAAATGCAGATGTTTTCTTAGTTTTATTTTCTGTTTGTTACTTCTTTTAGGCTGTAAGCATAGATTTAAAAAATTAATTTCATTCCTCTGTATCTGTAAAAGGGAAAATAAAAGTGAATTCAGTTGTCAGGAACTTCTTCACATTCAGAGTCCATCTCTACTGAATCATTTTGAATCAAAATTGTCAGTGGCTGTGTCTTTCCTCACAGTATCATCCACTGTTGGAGGGATTTCTTTCCAAATTACCAACAAATATTCTGCACATTTTTGATGCAGACACTTTCCTATATGCCTTAGTTTCATTTTCTTCCTCAATTAGATCAGTGTCTTCTAAAAGTTAAACAGCTTCTCTTCAAAGGCCACAGGAATTCCATGATAAACTGATGTTTGACATCTTAACAGAAATCCTGCATGATGCATGAATGTCACACCAGTTGCCTGTGCTTTAAAATTTCTTTATCTATTCTGAGGAGTTTCTTCTGCTTTCAGCTATATGCCTGGCCTTGGGGATAAGCAATCCTTTTTGCATAAGTCGCTGAGATTCATCTACTTGCAGCATTTTTCTCTTTATTACAGGTTTCTTTTTCACATGCACTTTTGTGTTGTTTTACAAGAGAGTATGAATTGTAGCAATTCCAGTAATGAGTATTTGTTTCAGTAATATGAAATTTATACCCCACTGTCTGTTTTCATGCTTTTCTATGAACACATTCTTAATTTTAAGGGCGAATTACACTGTTAATGATTTTGAAGTTGTTTTAAGCAGCATATAAACACATGTAACTCAAAGTGATATCAATGTGAGTGCCTGTGACTAAGTTCAGGTATGCATATGGAAGAACAACTATGTCACAACTCCCTCTTGGCCAGCTACAAGTACAACATACGTCGGTTCCAATAGTTTGGAATTTTATTGCACAAAATGATGATGACTTATTTTCTTGATCATTGATCACATAGAGGTAACATGGTCCTTACACAACAGCTTAATGTAACATTTCCCCTATATTTATGGGTGTATGATTGTGGTTAAGGAACCTCTTTAGGCATTCCTTAAAATTAGGATACATATTTACTTCCTCTCTGTTTCCTCATTGACTCCTTCCTCCCTACTCCAACTTCTCTTGCTTACAGTGTTGACGATCTCACCATTGACTTATCAGTTCTCAAAAACTATTCAGTCGTGGCTTCTCCCACCTGACATTTTTGCCTTCAAGTCCTACCAGTTTTAAGTTTCTAAAGATTTTTATACGTGTTCCATGCTGTGTCTTTTCCACTGCTAACCTGTTTCAAGTAGCTGCTATAGCTGTCTTACTGATTTCCCTATAAACATTTTATTTCACTCAAAACCATTCTTCACAGAGCCGTCAAGTGTTTAAAATACAAACTAAATATGTAATTCCCTTATGTTAAAGCCTACAGTGACTCATTGCTATGTAAGAATATGATTAAGAACGTAGTCTCTGAATTCAGAAGACTTGATTTTAGTCCTAACACAGATGTGTTATTATGATTACTCAAGATAATTTCCAGGCTTCTTAACGTGAACTCTGAGGTCTTCAGTGACCTCTGCCCATTCCTCTAGTTTCATTTCTTGCTTGTAGTTCCCTGTACCTTGGGTACTCATTCCTCCCTCTGTGCTTTGTTCATGCTGTCCGTCTCAGAGCCTTCCTTTTCTGGTTTCTGCTCCTTGGGCATGTATGTCCACTAGGGTTCAGTTCAATGGTCACTTTTGTCCTGAAACTTCTCTAATTGTTCCCCAACCCATACCTTCTGATTGGACACTTGTCCTTCGAGTCTGCATAATACCCTTTACTTATTATTCTTACTACACTTACTACATTTTATTTTAATTTTCTTTCTGTGTCTCTTTCCACCATATACTAAGTCCCTATGGGCAAGAAGTGGTTTTTGTCACAATGCCTGACACAGTAAATGTTGCTGCATGAATGACTTAATAACATTTGTATCAGTACCATCTGAAGATTTGTATAGTCCAGACTCTATATCAGTACATTGAAAACAAAACTGATTTTTCTTGCTATAAAACAAAAACCCATTTTCTGCTCCTGATGACTGACTAGTCTCTGGTAGGAACTACCACTCCCCCAGTCATCTGGGCTAGAAATTTTCATTAACCTTAAGTTCTTTCCCCCCATATCAATAAATTGCTTTTAAAATATCATTTTTAGCTCAGATTTTAACATAATTATTTTTAATCCATTGTAATAATTTAAAATGTTTAGGTATATGCATATGTGTAAAGGTTAGCTACTGTTGACACTGCATGAACATTCAAGACTATTTTGGAATAATCACCTACCATCCTCTACCTTAACACAGTTTTGTTTATTTCCTTTTATATGTCTAGTTGCAAAGCTGCAGTCATAATGGACATAATCATTTTGGATCCTTGTGCACCTTTAGGAAAAATTTTTATTTTTAAATAAAGTGTTGGAATGAAGCCCCTTTTGGCTTCCTTGAGGGGGCCACAATGCCCTGTGTGTTCCACATCATCAGTATTTTCAGAGACTAGACGTAGGTGTTTGAAGGCTGGAATCTATAGATCACCCCTGCTTTCCTGGCTGTGCTGCTGGGCTCTGCTGTATGGTTTGTTTCCTTAGGGCACAGCTGAGGACTTTAGGTACCTGGCCTTCTTCTCCCACTCCAACTTTTTGTTGTGGGTAATTTCAGACCTATAAAAAGTGAAAGAACAGGAGAATGAGCACCTGTATATGCTTAGAACACCTAGATTCACCCACCAGTCATTACCGTTTCACCACACTTATCTTGCTCTTGTGGGCATGTGCTCCTCCGTTTACTCATATATCCATGTCTTCTGTTTTGCTCAGCCATTTGAAAGTACATTGCAGATATCGTACACTTCATCCCTAAATACATCAGCATGTATTTCCTGGGGATGAGGATGTTTTCTTACAAAGCCACCAGATTATTTAACATTAGTACAGTATTACCTGATAATTATTGAATATTCTGATGTCTCTGTCCAGTAATATCCTTAAAAAGCTTTTTCTTTTTTAAGGTCCAGGGTCCAGTCAAGGGTTGCACAATGCATTTAGTTTTCAGTATCTTTGGTGTCCTTCCATCTAGCAGAGCACCGCCATCCCTGACCTCTCTTTTTCTCTCACTTGACATTTCTATATTGTAACTGCCCAAACTGTTTTGTTAAATGTCCAAAAATTTAGACTTGTCTGATTGTTCATTATTATCATACTCAGGTTAAACATATTTGGCAAGAATACAACATAAATAATGGATCTCTTTCAGTGTATCTCCCCAGGAGGTCACTGTCCTTTTTGGACATTGAGAGACTCTTAAAAAGATGGCTCCTATGTCCTTTTGACATTCCAGTAGTCTGTCACAGCTTCCTTGCTTTGTGTAAAACTAGATATTCTGGGTTACTTTGGTATATTTCATGCCCACACCCAGAATCAGCTATTTCTCCATGAAGTCTTGTTTCCTTATACCAGAAAATGATATCAGAGAACATAATCTAGGCTTTTGGGGTACCTACTACTACTGGATTGGTCATTGTTTCTAGCCCTCCTCAGTGGACAGTTAGGAATATTTTTAAACAAAAATATATCTTAAATTTATTTTAATTTATAATTCAAACACAAGATTCAAGGTTTCCTTGTACTTGATTTTGTATTTTTTATATCTTATGTTGAAAATATTGGTTCCTAATTTATAGGAACATAATTACTTATTTGCTTTTTCCTACTATATATATTAATTTCAGACTAACAGTATCTATATTATTACTGTGCTTAAAGCTCATCTCAACTCTGCTCATGTCTACTTCTATATTAATTTCAAACTAACAGTATATTATTACTATGCTTAAAGCTCATCTCAACTCTGTTCACGTATACTTTCGTAAGTAACCATCTTTTATTAGTTTTTGCATTATCTTTTCTATTGATCTTTAAAACATATGAAATTCAGATAATTTCCTGTTCTCCTTATTTTTAGATAAAAAGTAACATACTATATACCCAATTTTGCAATTTGCTTTTTCTACTTTTAGCGTATCTTGGAAATCACTACACAGCAGTACAGAGAGATCTACCTCATTCTCTTTTACAGCTGCATAGTGCTCTATTGTGTAACTATGTTAGACATTTAGGTTGTTTAGTCTTTTGCAATTACTATGTGATAATGTTTATATTTTAAAAATATGGGTAATCTAAGTATACATTCCCCAGAGAATTGAAAATAGGACTCAAACAGATACTTGTTATGCCAGTGCTCACAGCAGCATTACTTCCAATAGCCAAAAGGTGAAAACAACCCAAATGTCCATACAGATGAATGGAGAAACAAAATGTAGTTACAATGGAATATTACTCAGCCATAGAAAAGCAGTGAAATTCTGATACACACTACAACATGGATGAACCTTAAAAGACATCATGCTAAGTAAAATAAGCCAGACACAAAAGGGCAGATATTGTATGATTCCACTTGTAAGAATGAATCTAGGATGAAATCAGAAAGTAAATTAGAGGTTTCCAGAGACTAGGGGGAAGAGGGGAATGGAGACTTACTGCTTAACTAGGTAAAGTTTTTACTGGGATGAGGAAAATTTTTGGAAATAGTGGTGATGGTTGCACAATACTGTGAATGTAATTAATGCTACTGACTTGTACACTTAGAATGGTTAAAATGGTAAATTGTATATGACATACATATTTACCACAGTAAAGAAAGTGGTTATAAACATATTTTTATATGTAATTAGCAGTAAATCTCTTTAAAACATTAGAGGTCAATGATGAATTAGAAATTTGGGAGAGACTATCCAAAGCAGTTGAGTTCCTGGAGCATCTAGCAAGAACTCTAGACCTCATTTTGGCCTGAAATAGGTTTCCAAGCTTAAACATTAAATGGGTTCTTGAAACATCTGTATCTTTTGATCCTGACATAAGATGATAAACATTTTGAATCTGAATGTAACAATTGCCCTTCCATATTTTTTCCTAACATCATATTTTCGTGTATTTTATTAGTAGGCAAAACCATGAAGTTAACATAGTCATCTTTTGGTATCTGTTCTCATTTTACAAAGTAAAGAATAGGCTCAGAGAAGATACCTTTCCCCAGGTCACACAGCTGTAAGGGACACAGGAGCTCTCTTGTGTCCCAGTGCAGTTCTTACTGAAGCATCATTCATTAATTGTATAATTATTTAATGAACATCTACTGTGTGCCAGCACTGGGAATATAATAAAGAACACAACGAATTCCACGCCCTTTCTCAAGTAGTGTATAGTTTAACAAAGGAGAGAGCCCCACAATTACGATACAGTATGACAAGGTGGATTAAGAACAGTGGCTGTGAGAACGTTTCAGAGGGGCTGTTTGAAATAACATATAATATTCAGAAACATCTGATACCTGGTTCAGCTTCACACTTCTATAACCACGTGACTAAAACCTAAGCTTTCCATCTTTGGAAAACTGCTGAGACCTAATTAGCCTTTCACAGCCTCCAATCAGCCACTTAGTCTGCACACTGTGTATTGAAACTTTTTCAGCTCTGGAAAGAACTTGTTTTTCCCAGCTGTGAAAACAGATCTGCCATTCCTCTGTCCCAGGCCTACTCAAGTCCGGCACATAACAATATTCCTGATGCACAGTAGATGCTGAATAAATGTCATTCAATAAGTGGATAAAGGCTCCCCAGATCACACCCTTCAATGGACTTAAAGCAGCTCTGCTTCTGCTGCATTCCTTTTCCTATGTATGGATTTCTTGGTTCTGTGGCCTGGGCACTAGTACTGTTACTTTAATTTTTTATTATCCTTATTAGTTGGATATAAACATATTCTCCAAAAAAAGTAAATTTTAATTTTTGCTCCAAAATATATTTCAGACTTCCATATCTAGAACTTTTATGAGGAACACAAATAATCCTCTGTAATATTTTTTTAAGGGTGACATTGAAACTCTGAAAGATCAAACATGCTGACATACAACTGTTTGATTTTTATAGTTATATTTGTTTGCAGTATTTTGCAAAGTATGTTTTTAATGATTTTAGGATCTTACTGGTATCATGCTTCAAGGGCAATTAAATATTTGTTATTTTATCCTAATTTTCAGGTAAAGAAGATACTCCCTCATTGCTTGGTCTTTGTGGGTCTCTAACATCAGTGGCAAGTTACAAATCTCTAACAAGCCTAAAATCTAATGACTACCTTGCAAGTCCTACAACAGAGGTGACAAGTCCAGGCCTAACTCCATCCTGAAAAGTTTTATGTAAAAGCCAAGAGTTTTTATGTTGCAAATGTTCTATTTACGTAAGTTTGACTGCTGGGAAAATCTTTGGGATTTTATATTGTTCTGGCACATGTCTAGAATTCTACTGCTTATATTAGATAATTCAGTCAACTCCATGTGAACTTGAGTGAAAAAAAAATGATCCTGCCATTTTTCATTTTAAAATTCTTATATTTGTCACTGAGGAAGTTTAAAAATGAATAGGCTTTTAAAAAGCTTTCAGACATTCTCTGATAATTCATTGCAAATTGTACATATTTATTATTCAGCTGATTTTCATGTTTAAATGTATCCTAATTGCCAGAGACTTGAGTTCAAGGTTATATTCTAGAGACTCTGGAGCTAAGTATTTTCTTTTGCTCTTTTTTCAATGATTAAATTTTCTAAAAATGACTTACTTCACCTTTCATGAATTTCTTCCTAGGTTCTGATGTTTTAAAAAAGCCTTGACTCTAATGTGAGGAGAAAGGGTCTCAGGTGCAGCTTCATGGTGGTTTATTTAGTTTTTCTTTAACAGTTATCATTTGGCATTAACTTAACATTCTACTTAACGTTTTATAAATTTTGTAGGATGTGCCTGTAGGCAGTTACTGAATTTGTTAGGGTCACAGGGAACGTATTTTACAGTGTTTTAGGCCATTTAGGTAAAATGAATGTTTCTTGTCTTTGTTTTCTCAGATTTTCTTAAAAGGTTATCAATTAAAAATTGATCACATTTATGCCTAATAAGTTGGAATCATTTAAAAATGTGTAACAGATGTTGAAAAATATTTTATCTGGAAAGACTTGAAGTTCATTTAAGGATTTGAGAAGCTTTTAAATAAGGATCAGTAGGCTAATCACTGTACTTAACAATCTGTCTGACATCCAGAGCTGTTTGTTCTCCCGTGGGTGCAACAGTGAATTGTGTCATAGATGCTTTACAGCTTCTCTCATTAATCAGGCCATAATCTCACTTTAAGGTTGATGTTAATGTTAAAAATTATTGCACTTCTACTGGTAAAAAAGATCAGTTTTCTTTTTTTTTAAAAAAAACTATGAGCTGTCTTTTAAATTTTTGCAAATTTTGGAACAACTATACATTTTGTCCCTAAAAATTCCACCATATTGAAAGAGAAAATGTATGAAGTATATTTTCTACAGTAAGTAATATGGGGAAAACATGATCAGTTGTGCCAAAGACGTTTTATACATTGTTTACATGAAGAGGCTACTACAATACTTATTGGGGACTTCATATGCTATTTTTATTTGTTAATAAAACATTACATTCAAACTTAGTAACTTTGACATATAGGAATAACATTCCTCCTAAAATATTGTATTGAGAGGCGACAGGAAGCACTTATCACAATCATTCTTTGTACTAGAAATGTGGGAGTGTGGTGGTTCTCTGTAATATTTAGATCTTTACTCTTATGAGTTGGAATTTAAGATAATAAATAGTAACAATGTCATTTCAGGGACAAAGGAGGCCTGGAAGCACTTAAATTATCTTAGTTGTACCAGAACATATTCAGAGCTTTATTCCTTTAGCTTAAGGCCTTAATACCTGTAGTAATGCAATGTTCTTGAGAAATGGTACCTTTATGCTAATTCTGTGTATCTTATTGTGAGTGAGGTATCTAAAGCCATCTTTAATCAGCATGGGGAATGGAAGGAAAGTTTAAATGAGGACAATGGAGACATTTGGACAAGGGAATGAAAAATGGCTAAGGAAAGGAACTTCAAAAATTTTAGGCTGGCCTTAATCACTATCGCTGCTTTCCTAACTCTTAGAATGTTTAAATGCTTTCATTCATGGTCCACTCTCAGATGACATTTATAATCCTTCAGTAATTAAATGAAATCATTGTTAAATTTTTTCCATACATTTTTATAATATAGAAAGTAAATACAAGATTCCACAACTGATAAAAATTTTGATTTGTCTATTGTATACAGTAACTTGTGCATCTTAACCATGCTGCTAGATGCAGATTTAAACATGACTCTTCCTCCTTTCTTGGAGCTCTTGGTATAAAATTCATATGCTAATGTGAATTTAGGTTTCTACACAGCTCATTTCACACTAGTTATAGAAGCAGTTTGTTAATGTTGCATGAGGTATGTCTCAATCTTTAATTTTAGGTGGTAGTTAGTGTTCACTGTTCACATATCCTCCCCTAAGTAGAATGCTGAATTATCTGCTAATATTTCCATGTGTATTTTGTTGCCTTGATGTATTATACTTGTTGCATGTGTATTAAACATTTTGTACCATGCAGTAGTAGTCTTTATTTTTCCCTTGACAAAAAGTTAACTTGATTCAAGTTGTATACTGAACTTTTGTTTCAGGAAATGTTGTAAATGTGTATTACTCAACACCTGAACTATTCATATGAATATGGTTTTAGAGACCCTCATTTCAACTCATATCAAATTAAATACTTATTTTTTTAATGACATGATATGCTTTAGGATCAGCATCATCTGTGGAAGTGGCAATATTCTGATTTACTTACATAACAACCATGTTTGGTTTCTCACTGGTGAAATGGAAGCATCACCATCTTCTCAGCACCTATGTGATGGCATCAGGATGATGTCAGCGTTAAATAAAATTATATGTATAAATTCTTAAGCAGTAAATACCAAATGCAAGCTACTGCTAATTAAGATGGACAGAAACCTTAAAAAACGCAAGTACACTAAGCTTGTTTTTATTTAAGTCATCTTTATTAGATTTATATACAAGTTTTCAAGTGATTAAAAAATGTGTCTCAGATTTACCACTTATGGAAATTCTTTGTTAAGTTTCCTATCAGGGGTTAAAATTTCCAGTTTTGATAAACTAATACATTGGATTGCCTCTGAAATGTCACATGACTGCTTTGAACATCAGAGTTCTAATTTTTTTTAATTAGTCCACTTTGCTCTTCTGTAAGCAAAGCAGCTACTTATATTTAGCTTTAGCATTTGTTCTTTTTCACTGACTGGAAGGGGAAGATAAAACTATGTAACTGTCACTGTGGTACCTTTTAAAAATATATTTCAGTCCAAACCAAAACTTTTCATTGTTTTCAAATAGGTCACTTATTATCGTAAGTCCCATTTTCCATACTGGCAGTTATTTTTTCTAAAACCCAACTCTGAAACACAGCTAAAACCAGTTTCACTACACAACACTTGGCCTTAATACGTAACACATTCTGATGTTTTCTTTTCTATGCTGTGCTAAACTATGCTATCATATTTTCTTTCAGTGAAAAACACACACACACACAAAACACAGAACCACCAAAATAACTGATCTTGGGGGAGGAAACAAACACCACAACACAACCCTTTAACGTTTACAGCTGTGCCAAAATACATCCTTGGTTTCTCTTGCCTTCTTGTTCCCCCTTTGGCACGCAAGGCCTCTTGGACCATTTCCAGTCTGCTCTCTGACCTCATACTCAAACTCTTTGTTCAGGCCACTGGCACTGATCGAGACGCTCAACCTTCAGGTATGTTTAATTGGATCATAATTCAGGTATGTCTTAACCTTAGAAGTATTTTCTGACCAATCCGTCTCTACCCCCAGGCTGAGGGGAGAACTCTTCAGCTTTTCCATTACTCCTTTTGCATACTTCTAAACAATCACAGCTGAATCCTCGAGGCCAGTGCCAGCATCTGAAATGTCTTATCTCCAGTGTTTTTTATACGGCCTACCACATAAAAGGTCTCAGTAAGTGCTGAGTGATAGATTAAAACATAAGAGTAGTCATTCATTTTAAAAGTTCATTTTGGAAAAAAATGCAGGTGATACACTATACTTTCCCACATCCCTGGAATTTGTGCCCCAGCAAAAAAGAGGGAAGAATTTAGAGTCAAATGTGGTTAAGTAAACATAATGAATAATTTCCCTAGAAATAGAAGAAAAAATTAAATTCTGTATTACTTTTTAAAAAAGTCAAATGGGTATTATATGAAAAGTAACAAATATGTAATACTTGAATAAGACATTTTTTCTTAAAAAACTTACACATAAGAAATTAACTGTGTATGTTCGAAAATTTAACATTAACAGAATGAAAAACTTACCCTTTCAGAAGTATTACCAAGAACACAATTTGTAGGCAAGGCTTTTTCAGTTGCCACTATTAATGCTTCTTTATCACTTAAGTATAGAGGAAGCTTCAGTTCAACCTTGTTTTCATCCAGATTACACTGTGTGTGATTCATGTTAGAAAAAATGTAGGGAATTCTATTTAAGTTATTCCAGTCATAAAGGAAGAATTTTCGACAACTGCAGTCAGTATTGGGGTGGGGGAAAGATGAAAATTCCCCATCAGGTATGTATAAGTGACATTTAAGTTGAAATATGTGACTGTTTTTTGAGAGCAGTATTCAAAATCTGAATTTTTCTGCCTTTTTCTACCAGTTATCAAAAAGAAGCATAGGAGAACCAAGGTAAATTTAAACTTAATATTGTTAAACAGCAGTGTTCAAGGTCAACTTTTGTGCATGTGTAATATGTATATATGTGTGTATAATATAGCATTAACACAGTAATTTTATATGAAAATATTTAACTAGTAGCACAGTGATGATTTTAAGAAAGCATGAAATATTTTAATGAAAATATGGCAAAGTTATAAATATTTACATTTTATGAATATATATGTTGCAAATTATTTAAGTTAAATTATTTAGTTGAGGTAAATTAACACAGGATAAAATGAACACAGAAGGTTAAATACAAACTGTAAATAGTTTATCTGTGGTGAAACATATGAACAGTTTTCTACTACAATAGAAAATATATTAATTCCTCTATCAACACTAAAGATTTGTCACTTAAACATAATACTCTATTTTAGGGAGAAATGCTTCACATTTCATAAAATACACCAGACTGCAATAAAGTGCTTCTTCTGATAGGATACAGATCCTGAGAAGATCAAAAAAAATATTAAAAAAGGATATTGTTTCTTGTCTTGCCATCATATCCTTGTCATTTCATTTCTACATTCATAAACTAAATCACTTAGGCATGAGCCTCCAGTGACTGAAAACACTTTATTCAAGGAAACTGCTGCCTGTTTATTTCTTGGTCCAGCATACTAATGTGAGATGTGTAAAATCAGGGGACATTTTGGAAATATTTTGTGTTTGATACTGTATTAATAATTTCAATTTTGTTAGAACAAGCCAATAAACTCGCCTAGAGAACTCTGCAAACAGTGATACTTGAATTACAAGATGGTGAAGCCAGAGGCCTTTCCTGTGCTGAAACATCATTTTTACTAGTGTAAATACAGTGTGGTTTTCCACTGCACACCCAAGTTTGAGTGAAATGAACATTTACTACAATCAGTAAAGCCTCCCTCTCTCACACAGGAACAGTAGATAATTCAGAGTCTTTAGTCACCAAAAATAGCAGCACTGATATTATGCAAATTATATTTTGGTTCATGAAGATAAAATAGCCATACCTTTAATCGGAGAAATCCTAATACACATGAGGCCTTAAAGCAGCAACAGGGTTTTTAAAAAAGACCAAAAACCCAAATGCATTTGAATTAAATAAAATGGTAATATCTGGTAAATGTGAATAATGTTATTAACAGACAGCCTTCCATTATCTACTTTGCTGAAACACTTAAATATCTATGTCTGTGATTTAAATTGTGTAAAAGACTTGGGAATTTTTCTTCTAGACTACGTCATTCAGCACATAATTCAAAATGTTCTCATGTATCTGACACACTCCCAATAGGATTAAGTTACACCAGAATCTATATCAAATTCTTAGAGATTACTGCTTCAGTGCTAAGGAATAAGTTTTATTTTTACAAGAATGCTCAGTGGTTGTGATTCTGGAATATCTTTTTCAATAGCTCAGAAATTAGGATAACAAAATTTATTTTAAAATTAGGATTATGATTTAAAGTCAAAGTAGAAATTTACTATTCATTTAAATTACAGATAAAGATATAAAATCACTGTAAGATAATGGTGAAAAAGCTCTTGCCTAAGAGTCTCCATCTTATAATTTGGTCATAGTTTTACTTCAGGTTGAAACAACATCACTAGTATTGCTGTCTCCGAGCATTTTGTTTCTGGAAAAAAGCCTTTCCAAATTCATATGTACTGATCATAATAGCACAAGCAGGAGCAATTTTAATTAAACGAGGAATTAGGCCTGAAAAGAGAATAGAAACAAAATCAGAACAAATTTTACCTTATTTTTAAAAATGTAATTTATTTGGTTTCATTCTAATAGTTATCAAATTAAGTGATCAAATACTGTCCCATAAACTGGAGTCAAAGAACAAGCCAAACTACTCACTCCCCACCTCCTCACTTTAATTTCATGTTACTTTATATAGAAGTATCTTATGAATAGTAAATCTATTGTTATGTTACATTTTTAAACTTATAGCAGGGATATTTAAGAAGAAATAGTAAATGTGGAATGTTTTCAGTAGTTTCCTGCTGAAAGGTAATTTAGACAGGTGGTAGATTTAAAATAAAAGTAAACGTTTTAGTCAACCGTTTGATAAAGGCAATATTTTTACCTGTAAATAATCCAGAAAATCCATTCTTAGCAACAATGTTCTTCATTATAGTCCAGGTTGACATTTGCAAAGGCATAGAAACTAAATGCCAAAATAAAGGAACACTTATAAATCACCACTTAATTTCTAACCCAGATAATACACATAAAATAGTGTTTATGGCCTTTGGGGGTATATCATTTCATTATAATAAGAAAAGATCTCTTTACATAAAGAGCTGTTTTTAAATCTTATTTTTAATAGTTGGAGTCATTAGAAAGAAAAATTAGAAAAAGCTGTATGTTTAAAGGTACACAGGTCCAGATTCAATCAAGGAGGGACATACAAAAGGCTTCTCCTGAATTGATAGTTTGTTTCTTAAGCATAGTGGTGTCTATCCTTTATACTTTTCTCCACATCTTAAAAATCTTTCATAATGAAAATTTTAAAAGATGTGTAGGAATCTTCATGGGGTTCCCAAAGCCAAAGTAAAGCCCTGATAACCATTTTTCATTAAATTTTCATTGCACACATTTAAAAAAATTCTTTTTCCAAAAAGAGCTTCTGAGGAAAATAGCTCATTCTCCCTAGTGAGGTCCTGGTTTATCAAAACCTTTATGAATAGATGTGCCAATCTTGAAATAGGTAAGTCCTTTCTCCTCCAAAGGGCAGATTTATCCTTTAATAGTAACATCTCAATTATTTGCAACTACTCAGCTATCTGAAATATATCCGAAAATAAGAAACTAACATATATATATTTACAAATAGCAAAAGTGGACGTCACTGAAGTTCAAACATAAAGATCATGGATGAGCTGTTCGTACACAGAGTTCGCTTACCTTCTTTTACACAATGATTCTAAGCAGCTGGCTTAGTCTATAGTCTACTAGATGCAATAAGAGAAAAAAAAAGTCTGCTAAGAAGCAGGCATAATGCCATGTGAAAACTGTGACAGCTGACATGCTGAAGATTTCAGAGTCTGGGTTTGAGACCAGTGCGTAATGGGCAAACACTCCTGTGTTATTCTCACTAGCTTCTGAGAGCTGCATTCATGAAACTCTCCAGTAGTGAATGTGTACAATGATGGTAACTCTTGAGTCATTAAGAAAGATTAGCGTATGTATTATTAAGCATAACTAGGAAAAAAGGGAAAGATTAGAGAAAGATGTCTTTCAAAAGTGGCTTTTTTTAGGGGGAGAGGGTATAGCTCAAGTGATAAAGTGCATGGGTCCTGAGTTCAATCTCCAGTACCTACCTCCTTTAAAAATAAATAAATAAACCTAACAAATTCCCACCCCCCAAAAAACAAAACAAAAAAATTTTTAAATAAAAAAAATTCTAAGTAGCTTTTTAGAATTTGCTACTTAATGGAGAGAACCTCATCATCTCAGATTTCTTTTGTATAAAATACCAGACTCTCTGACTACTATAAAGTTCCATGAGGCCTTGTGATTTATTTAAGAAGCTATACTATCAATATAAATAGTGTAAGTATGAATATAACAATTACAGCAACCCAACAGAAAAGACACATTTTAAAACCAAGACCAAAGTATTTATGAGTGAAATTTAACTTTCTAAAGAAAGTCAATGACAAAAACTTTATACCATCATTTGGTAACTTATACTTCATGTTTAAATTATTTCATTTAAATTTAGAAAATAACTGGTGAAATAAAGGAGGCCCAGTAGCTGGGTATTTCTAATCTTCTAGAGCTCAAGCCATATACTGGTCTCTATTTTAATAGCAGGGTGAAATTAATGTAAAAGAAAATGAACAGAAAGCATTATCAACTGGAGGTGAGCAATGGCAGAGCTTTAAGAACCTCGAGCCTGACTAAAGATGCAGCATCAAAGAGCTATTCCTACAGGTGATAAGCAACTTCATACACTGTAAGAAAACATTGCTTGGATTAAATATTTCAGGCATAGACAACAATAAAATAAACACTCACTCACTAACCATCCAAGTTTTTCAAATCCTAACAACTGTATTTTTCAGGTACAATTGAAGCCCCACTTCCAATGGGTTTACTACCCTTTCTATGATAATAAAGACAGAGAGGATCTAGTAGGAGCAACTAGGAGTACACTTTCGTTCTAGAAGAAATTACGGATTATACCGAATTAAAACTAGATGGGATAATAGGCAGAAAAAAAGAAGGGAAGCTAAAAAAATAAACAGAAAAAAAAAAGAAGAAAATGTATATGCATACTAATGAAAGAAAACACACCAAGTGAGAAAGGTCTCCCAGTAATTTCCTGTCCTTCACCCTAATTTGCCTAGATTTATCTGAAAGAATACTTACATAATTTTATCTTCTATACAGCAGGTATGAGACTTAACTGATGCCAGGCAAAATATGTAGACTTTAAGATTCTTAAATTTTTGGCTTAGGTTTAGAGTGTTTTTTTCTGAGTATTCCATTCTAAAAGCATATTCATTAGAGTAAAGTAAAGAGTAAGGCAATAAAGGAAAAAAATCTTGTTTTACCTATTTTACATATTCCTAACTTAGTTATCTGGAAAGAAAAACAAAAATTTTCATGGCATCTTAAAAATGTTTTAAATTAGTTAAACTTACTTTTACGACTTTCATATATCCAGAGTTGTGTCTGCTTTTGTGTTTTTACCACATCAAATGGCAAAGTTACAACAGCTGCAAACTAATAAAAAAGTTAAATTGATTAAATCCATTTAAAATTTTTTCCTAAAATATTTTTATATTGTTCTAATTACCACATTACTTAAGTACAGTAATAAAAACCATAACTAAAGTGAAATTGAAAATGTATTTTAAGAGCAGCTTTTTTTTTTAAAGAAAACAGGTATGTCTTATGTAGTAGTCCTTTGCAAATTCAGGAGGAAGTGAATAGTCTCAGAAACGTTCTCCTGTTTTCCTGAGGTCACACAACTACTGGTGGTAAGACTCAGAATTCCATCCAAACCTCTGACTTCAAAACCAGTATTCACAATTTCTGAAGCTCCTGTATAGTCTATCATTCCTTTATGACATATGAAGGTATAATACATATTTTAAAGCAGAAATTCTCAAGTATCTAGTAAGCATTTAAATTGTTCCAACAAATGGTTCAAAAATAAGAATTAAAAAATTAAATTTAAATAAAATGGACTTTGCACTTTCAGTTCTATATACCTTTTCTTTATGGGTTTCAACATATTTATTAAAGGTAGTTATAATAGCTGACAAATCACATTTTTGAAAACTTATCTCAAAATGAATCAATTTAACAGTTATTTACATAATTCCCTAATTAAGCAAGGAAGGTTTCTTGAAAGAATAAATTCCCTTCAGAATGTCTCTTAATATTTGATATGAGTCATGCAAAGTAAAACCTGGTCTCTATTTTTTGCTTCCCAACTCACATTTGGCCAATATGCTCATAAAATACCCCTTATTATTTTATTTCTGACTATGTTGACTTAAATTCTTGAAATGAAATCAGTTTCAAAGATCTCAGGTAAGATAGAATCAATGATCATTTCTCCATCTCCACAATCTAACACGTAGAGTTGTCCCTTAATACCTAGGGGGTATTGGTTCCAGGACCCCTACAGATACCGACATTCACAGATGCTTAAGCCCCTTATATAAAAAGGCACAGTATAGTAGTCGGCCCTCCTTATCTGCAGGTTCCATATCCATGAATTCAACAACCAGGGAAAAAATTGGTTGAATCTGCAGATGGAGAACCCGCAGATTGATGGGTCTGACAGTAGTATGAAAGGTGGCAACAATGCTGTATAAGCCTGACACCTAAAATGATATGGTTTAAGCTACTCTGTTTTCTGATAGAAAACTGATGTGCTTTTTCTGTGGCAAAGACAATTTTTTATTTGAAAACAGTCAAAAGGCAGCAATATTTTCTAGATCATTAAAAACATTTCAATAAACTTTCTATGTTAGACAGAAGTAGTAAAATAGAGAATGTTCATTCATATTACTAGAAAGCTGGTATAACATCCGGTAGCCACTGATCACTTTTTTTTTAGACATTAAGCACGAAGTACAGAATTGATTCTCTACTTCTAACTGTTACGAATCTCTAAATACAAGTAGTACTTGTCTTTCTTCATCCATGCTGGATTAAGATATAAGTGAAATACAATTAAGTTATTTTAAATCACCTCACAAGTAAGAGATAATGAAAAGATTTTGCTGGTATTGTAACGACTTACATTGCTAAAAAGAACTGCTCTTTTGCCTCAATAGGTTATACCCCAATAAACTTAACCTGACAGATCTCAGACCAGGGAACATTCACATATGAGTTTTGAACTCAATTACAGTGGCTTCTTTAGCCTAGGTTTTCTGATGTAGTTACTCCAATATTTTTCTTCACTATGCTCCTTCATTCTTGTTTCATTTGGTTCCAATGTCAGCTCCTCAACTATATCATCACAAATTCATTTTGTAGGTATGTGGGTATAAGAACTCTTTGTAGCCAAGATCATGATGATATGAATTTGCACAAGGAAGTCCACTACATGACTTTTCATATGTGGAAGGTTGGGAAACGGTGAACTCTCTACTACCCAAAGATGGTCATTTGAAATTCCTCCCTTCTGATTATAATTTTTATTTAAATTATTTTAAGAAGTACTCAGTCAAAATGTTCACAAAGAAACAGGAATTAGCAGTAGAGGATGAAATTACTTCTATTAATCTGAATATACATATGTGATGACATTCTATGAAATATTACCTAACCAGATCTACTGGCATTTAATGACCAAACTGCCAAATACATTGTAAATAATAAAGCACTATTTTAAAACTCATTATTATCATAACTGTAATGATCTAACAAATCAAAAAGTTTTTCATAAAAATATATTTGTAATGTAATAAACAGATATAAAAGCATCTTAAATTACTTTAATGACTAATAATTTATTGTCAAAATAGGACATTAAGTAATTAGAAAATTTTTAAAGCAGTGCAGCCCCAAAGTGCAGTATCAGTAGATATGAAATGCTTCATAATATTCTGTTCTTTTTTAGTAAGACAACTATCATTATTCTGGAATATTAATGACAAAAGAATAAACTTACAGAACCAGATAGTGCCCCTGAAGTAAAGTTGATCATAAATGTTGGTTCATGTAAACCAGATTTTGCACACAACCATTTCTTTAAAACTTCATAGTTATACCAGTACATTGCTATAAAAACAGAGAATAAAATGAACACATATTTAGGAATGAAATATAAACTTTAAAGAAAATATCTGAGGTTATATATTAAAGGAGGATAGATTCTAGCCTTCACACCTTGCTTTCTGCTTAGACTCATAAATGATAAAAATTAAGTAGTGATCACCACTGGGGATGTGACAATGGAGATGGATATACGGGGTTTCATGACTTTAAAAAAAACTGCAATACTGTAATTCATATATTGAAGTGGTAACTTCACAGATGTTCATTTTATTAGTTCACTTCATAATTTACATCTATGTTACTTTTTAGGTATCAAATATATAAGTATAATTTTTTAAAAAAGAATTAGTTTAGGAATCCATGATGTTTCTAACAGCATAACTGAACACAAAAGGTTAAAGAAAAATACTAATGGGAAGGAAAAGATATAAGAGATGTGAATGAGAGTCCAAGAAAAGGAATAACTCAAAGGGAAAAAGAAAGAGGAATACAAAGGTTCTTAATAATTATTTCTTCCAGGTTTTAAATGGAAAATTCTGAGATTTACAAGAGAAATACTATAGAAGTATGCACGTTATACAAGTTATTTGTTAGTTTTGCATTTCTTTTTCATGATTTTCTCCCTTTTCATAATTCAGTGATTAGCACAATTTCCTATTTGATTTATAGTGCTTTATAGGTCACTCATTTTTTTTAATTGAAGTATAGTTGATTTACTATGTTGTGTCAGTTTCAGGTGTACAGCAAAATGACTCAGTTTTTATATATATATGGATTATATACATTTATATATACCTTTAAATATATTTATATTAAATATTAAAATAATTTTAAATATATATTAATATATATACTTTAAAATATTCTTTTCCATTATAGGCTATTACAAGATAGTGAATATAGTTCCCTGTGCTATATAGTAGGTCCTTGTTTTTAATCTATTATGTTATCTGTTAACCCCAAACTCCTAATTTATCATTCTCCTACCCGTTTTTCCTTTGGTAACCACAAGTTTGTTTTCTATGTACAGGACACTCATTTAATGGAGGAGATTTTTATCTTTAATTGAAAAAAGTAGGAGTCAATATAATTCACAGGTGGTCTTAAACATATAATATCTTGATTTGTAGTACGTTAGTTATTTTACTAATTATAACCTATTTAGAATAATTTTAAAGGTAGTTTGAATTATCTAAATATGAATACACACCAATTAATGTTTAAAAAGAAATTAAACAGAAAACTGGGCTTGAATTAGAAACTATTCAATCAATAAAGACTTAACAATATCTGAGAGCCCAACACTAAACTAGGAATGTGTGGTCATTAAAGAAGATAACTTACCGATAGCTTTAAAGGGTTTAATATTTAGCTGATTTAAAAGTGATATATAAGCAGATATTAATAAGATAAATCCTACCTGAGAATGGGACATCTCTAAGAACAGTAGGAGCCCAGCCCCTCCAGAGGGAAGTCCAACCATCTTCAGAAACTTTCTTCCTGACAAATTGATGCAGTTCCTCAGAAGAAAACTTCTTAGACTGCATCTTGGTTCTAATCAATTCTAGAGGACTTATTACAGTTACTGCACCAACTATACAAACAAGCAAATATAAGAAAACAAAAACAAAGTCATGTATGATGAAAACACACATGCAAAAATGAGTATTTCATGCATTTTATATTTTAAACTTTTATTCTGAAATGTCTGCAAATCTTAAAATCAAGAATCTAATGATGCCAACATATTGGCATAGATTTTTTTTCCTTAATAAAATTATTTCACATACTCTGCTCTTTTAGGTTTTAACTCTTTCAGAAGCAGTTCCCGGAATATTATACACCAACTAGGACTACTACAAACCTCACTTCCACTGCACAAAGAAGAATGTCTTATTGTACAGAGGCAAATCTGCTGCTGATTCAACTCTGCATCTCAAAGTCTCTAAGGAAAATTATTAAAGACTTTGGCATCAATTTGACATTAATTGGATGTCATCCTAAAATCTAGAATATGAAATCTACTACCTCAAATTTAAAATCTCTGTCCAAGATTTGACAGGCATAGGCTGATACCATCTCATTCTGATGGCAATCATCATATGATATGACTTCTAGAGTATTAACAAATTAGTACAAAGTACAGTGCAAAATATATCTTCACCAATACTCTATATTTTAAATAAATTCTTTATGAATGTCAAGATTTAAAAAGAAGCTTTAAACAAATCAAAGTGGAAATATAGTTAACTTATTACTCACATCTGGCCATAATTCCAGCAACAATTGGTATGCAGCTTTCATTTTCTCCTAATTTAGATCTCAGAAGAGCTGTTAATTGATCATAGCAGGTAAAATAAATAACTGTGGCAGGAACAGCCATCACTCTGTTAGAAACAGAAACAAAAAGATTTAGAAAAAATTATCAAAGGGCTTAAATGTATTCTTAAATTATTATTAAATATAAGCTAAACTCCTCCTATTTTATATAAGCTGAAAACCATAGCAAATCAGCCAAGAAATCAATTTTTCTTTTATTTTAAAAATTGTCAGTGTTTAACTTGGTAGGCATTCAAAAAGATATAAAATAGGTTTCTGCTCTCCAGAGGTTTACATTCTAGTTGAGAAGACAAGTTACAGAGCACCTGGTCAGGTCATAAATAGGAAAAGACAAATAAAGACACTTCTCAATCTCCTTGACTTACTCTGTCTGTTTCTGGTCTCCCAGATCTTCCTTCCCAACTACATTTACCATAACGTGAAGTATAAAGTACAAGCACAATTGTAAAATACTTTTGAAGTATGGATCATATATCATACCTGTTTATAAGTGAAAATAAATTGCAATTAATGTCATCAGAATCATATAATACTAGAGTTTTGAGGAAATTCCAATAACATATTCTTTCAAATGAAAATATCAAGACGGTATTATTAATTAAACACAAAGTTGCAGGTACTGTCTTGTCATAAGTACTAATGCAACAAGAAACCAGCCTGTGTTTATGGTCTAACCGAAAGACACTGACAGACCACATGTGGGAATGACTAATGTTCTACAGTGAAGTGTTATGATGAGAATTTAGGAATAGGACTGACTGCTGCTCTTCGATCCACCACTAACCTTAGGCACTATTTAGAATATATGCTCAAAGCAGACTAATTTGCTCCATAAAATGATAAATTAGAAAGAAACAAGGCAGAGAAAGGCAAGGTATTACTTGGGATTTTTACATTCAGCCCTAATAGCTTCTATTAATTCATACATAATAGCTAGTTAGTAGAGAATTAAAATTATCTGGGAGGTATACATATCATTATACCTTATTTTAGTAAATTATTTTAGTAAAATAAAAAGTCAAATGGACATCAAATTCTTAATTTCTGAACATGAAAAAAAATATGCTCGTGCATTAAAGACTTAACACAGCAGGCCTGGTTGCTCAAATCTTCTGTATCTTCAAGAGGGCCTATTTGCATGCTTGACCTCTGGTCATCTCTAAGGAGTTTAGCCCTTGGAATATTCCCTATAATAAGGTTTATCTATATGTCTGGAGCATTAAAACAACTTGTCTAGGTTGATTTGTTCAAATGTGATTTTTGGTAAACATCTGCTTTTCTTTTGGGGGTTTGGAGTTTTGGTGATCACAGCTGGTCATGAACACAGAACTGTGCCAACGTCATCAACCCCCAATATAAGCCCTGGACTCTGAGATTCCAGTGCTCTGAAAGGGGGACACGGCGCGTCCTGCTGCAGTTCAGTGCTCGGAGAACAAGCGCATGCTCTGCGATGTCGTGAGGGTGAACTCTGGATCTCAGGATGCCTACGCCTGCTCAACTGTTGTGCCTTTCCCCCTACTGATTCTGCTCTGTGTCCTACTGCTGTAATAAACCACAGACGTGAGTATAACCTTCTTTAGGTCCTGTAAGTCCTTCCAGCAAGTCATCAAATGTGTGGGTAGTTGAGAGATTCACAAAACAATGCTCTAGGAAATGAAAAAGTTCTAATATTAAAAATGCAAGATTTTGTCCAAACAAGCTGATTATAAGGCAAAACAAAACCACCACCACCATTTAGTAAGAAAAATATTAAATTTCAACTTACAAGGTGGGAGGAAGGCCACTCCACAAGGATTTAATGCCCTCATTTCGAATGATTTTCAAAAAGGCATCCTAAAATTATAATAGAAAAGTGGTCACAATATATACCCAAAAAAGTTTATAGTGGTATTTTATTGGTAATTTGTTTCTTTTAAGCATTTATTACTAGAATATAAGCTTCTCACAGATTTATGTATGTCCATTCTTTAAAAAGAAAAAAAGGAATTTCCCTCAACTTTCAAGCACAAGTAAAGCATTTCTGGATGATACTTCCTACTTACTGAATAAAAGGTGTATTACTCAGCTTTGGACTGTCCTACTTACGGCTTAGAAGCATGTTTTTCAAAGATTATTATAAAAAGGAAGTGGAGGAATGGCAGAGAATTGGTTAGCTTTAACTCTCCTGACCAATTATGAAATCTGAGAAAATATTATTTAAACCTAATATCTGAATCTCTGGAGAAGAACTTAAAGCCAGCTAGAGCGAAGTTTACTGTTAAAAGACAAAGTAAAATGAGTGAGATTTGCTAATTTACAGCATTTTGCCTAGTGGGAGTTGTAAGGAAAAGCACATTTACTTGCTTGAGATGGCAAACACAGAGCTCAGGCTGGTAGACTAATCAGAAAGTTAGGGGGGAAATCCTGGGGAAAAGGCAACAGAGGACATAAGCCCTCAAATTTGCAGACAAAATCTGCCACAAAACATGGCTCACCACGAAATTATGCAACCCCAGGAGGAGTCAACAAAGTTCTGGCAACAACAAGCAAACAAAAACACCCAGCAGCTAAAGGCTGGGTGGGAATTTCAGGTACAGACCACCAAAGGTGAGTGGTGAAGTTTGAATCCAGCCAAACTTAACTGCCTTCTAGAACAAAACTGACCCTTCAAAAGAAAAAAAAAAATCCAGAGCCTTTACAATGCATTTGTCATAATGTTCACTATCCAATCAAAATTCATTAGACATAAAAAGAAACAAGAAAAAGTGTCCATACTCAAAAGAAAAAGTAGTCAACAGAAACCAACAGAGGATTAAGATGATGCAATCAACAGATGAGACCTCGAAAGCAGTTATTATAAACATGTTCAAGAACTTAAAAGATGATATATGAATAATGAATGGATAAATTTGGAATTCAGCAAGGAAACAGTTACTATAAAAAAGAACCAAATGAAAATTCTAAACCTGAAATGAAAAATTCACTATGTGGGCTTAACAGCAGAATGGAAACAGCATAGAGTTACTGGAGGTGGAGACAGAACTTATTAAATCTGAAGAAGGAAGAGAAAAAGAATGAAGAAAAAGGAACAGAGGCTCAGAGACCTGAGGGTAAGTATTAAGTGGTATATAATACAAGTTTATCTGGAGTCATAGAGGAAAGGAGAGAGAATGGAACAGGAAGTTACCTGATGAAATGATGGCTAAAAAGTTTCCCAAATTAGTGAAAGATATCAATTTACAGAGTCCCAAATCTCAAGAAATCCCAAACTGAATAAAAACAAACACTGAAAAAAAAAACCAGTAAAGAAAAATAACAAAATACATGTAGAGAAAGAACAATAAATGAAGGCTAACTTCTCATTAGACCCATGAGAGGCCTAAAGACAATGTAATGACATATTTAAGATGCTGGGGGGAGGAGAGGGAAACTAAGCCAGAATTCTATATGCTGCCAAATACACATCAAAAATGCTTTAAAAAGACATTTCTGCAGAACAAAAACTGAGAGAATGTGCTGTCAAAGTACTTTCACTCAAGAAAAGCTGAAAAACGTTCTTCAGGATAAAGGGTCATGATGCCACATAGTAACTATGATCTTCAAAAAGGAAGTACAGGAGAAATGGTAAATATGTCATTACATATAAAACATATATTCCTCTCCTTTTTCTTTTTAACTACTGTAAAAGACATAAGACCATTTAAACCAAAAATTCTAATAGTGAACTGTGGAATCTGTAATGTACAAAGACGTACTAGGAAGAGGAAGGAGTGAAGGGTGTCAGAACTGTAAGGGGGCTGCGATTTTACTCTACTTGCAAGTTAGGAGCTCAGCCTGCCATGGTATCATGAGAGCTGGTAAAGACCAAACTCTGTGGGGTGAGAGATAAAGAGGTTTATTACTGACAGCAATAGCAGTACCCAGAATGTCAGCATTTTGGTGCCTGTTTCCTGAGCCCCAATTTACACAGGGCAATGTGAAGATGGCTAGATAACACCTGAAGACACCGTGGACTGCATTACAGGAGAGGCAATCTGATCTTAGGGAATCCAAATCCTTTGTAACCGGCAGTAAGGATGCGTTTCCCTTGCTCTAGAGGGAAACACTGTATCATCCAAGGTCATTCACTATACAAACACCCTTGAAGAGACAGTCAGGAACGAAGGGCAGGCAGTGCCATGCTCACAACATATGCAGAAATATGAAACACTTTAGGAGAACCCTCTCCCTAGAAATGGGATAGAGGAATCAAAGTGATATTATTACAATTCAAATAATCAAAAAAAATAAAAAATAAAAAACGAAAGAAGAAAACAAAAACAAAGGGAGCAATTAGGAAAAAAAAACACACAAAGATGGTAGATTGACACTAAATCACATGAAGAATTATATTAGAGGGCTAAATTTTCCAATTAAAAGTCATCACATCAATAGGGCTCCTGTAAAAAACAACAGAGGATCACAGCTAAAAGAATCTCAAGCCTCAGATCCTATCTGAAGAGTTTCCAGGAAAACACAAAGAAAATGGACAAGACAAAAACTAGGACACTAGGGAAATTTTAGTCTCTGACAACACAGCTGTAACAAGAAGTAAATATAGGCTAAGGTCTAACTCGATAAACTTAAAAGCTCACATTAAAGGTCTATCTACCTCAGTTTTTAACCCAATACAACACGTCCAGCTTTCAAGAAAAAGAATTACAAAACATGCTAAAAGGAAAAAAAATACTGTCTGAAGAAACAAAGCAAGCGTCAGAACGAGACTCAGATATGGTAGAGATTCTGGAACTATCAGACTGGGGATTCAAAATAACATAACGAATGTGCTAAGGGTCCTGACAGTAGTATCAGAGGAGGAGCAGTGGAGAGTCAGGGCTTTCACCATTACCCACCAGGAATGAGACCACCTCACCAGTGTCAGTGGGAATCACAAGGGGAGTCAGAAGTTCCACTTCCACTGTCTTAGTCTGTTAAGGCTGCTGTAACAAAACACTACAGACTGGGTTGCTTAGAAATAGATTGATTTCTCACAGTTCTCGAAGCGGGAAGTCCAAGATCAGCATGCCAGCAAGGTCAGATGCGGGCTCTACTCTGGGTCTCAGAGTTCTCACTGTACCCTCACATGGCAGAAGGAGCAAGGGAGCTCCCTGGGGTTTCTTCTCCAAGGGCATCTTAGAAAAGAGGTCTCTGCCCTCATGACCTACTAATCAACTGCCAAAGGCCCCACCTCCTAAAATAATTTCACCGGACATTAGGCTTTCAACATATGAATTTCCCGGGGGCACAAACACTCAGACCATACTGTCCAACAATGAAGACGGCCCTCCCACTCTGTGCGCCAGTGGAGGCTGAGTGAGGAACCTGGGCTTCCAGTCTGCTCTGCAGTTAACAAGGTGGCACCTCTCTTCCTCTGAGTTAACAGTATTAAAAAGGCCAGCGAAAACAGAATGTTTAAATGAGATGCAGAGTCTCATAACACAAAACTCAAAATTTCCTCGTTTCAGTTAAAAATCACTTGTCATTTTAAGAAGCAGGAAGATGTAAAACTGAATGAAAAGACGTAATAAGTAGACACCAACACAGAGAGAAGACAAATTAGAATTATCTAACAAAGATTTCTAAATAGTCAACATAAAAATAATTAAATGATCACTTACAAACATATCCAAAACAAATGAAAAATCAGGAAGCTTCAGCAAAGGAATAAATACACAAAAACCATACAGATCAAAATGGAATTCTAAAAAATGTTCAAATAATGCAGAAAAAGTCAGGAAAACAAGACAGAAATTGAAAACAGAACAAAGAGAAAACAAAAACAAAAAAGAAATGGAAGGCTTAAACTCTAACATATGAGTAACTTCATTAAATATAAATAGTCTAAATACAATAATTAAAAGGTAAAAACCCACAGAGCAGTTTAAATAACATGATTCAATTATTGCTGTCTACAAGAAATTTCAATTATATTGATTCACTCAAGTGAAAATTAGTTGGGGAAAAAAAAACAAAACCAAAAGCCTGTCTACTAAATAGAAGACATTTTGCAAATGATATATCCAATAAGGGGTGAGTATCCAAAATATACAAAGAACATATACAACTGAACATCCAGAAAACAAACAACCTAATTAAAAAATAGGCAGAGAACCTAAAAAGACATTTTTCCAATGAAGACATACAGATGGCCAACAAGTACATGAAAGGATGCTCCACACCACTAATTATCAGGGAAATGCAACTCAAAACCACAAAGATATCTCACACCTGTAAAAATGGCTATTATACAAAAGACAACAAATAACAAGTGTTGGCAAGGATGTGGAGAAAAGGGAACCCTTGTGCACTGTTGGTGGGAATGTAAACTGGTGCAGTCACAAACTGAAAACAATATGAAGCTTCATCGAAAAATTAAAAATAGACGTACCAGTACCATATGCAATTCCATTCCTCGGTATTTATGCAAAGAAAACAAAAAGACTAATTCAAATTAGGCACCCTATGTTCACTGAAGCATTGTTTACAATAACCAAGATATGAAAGCAACCTAAGTGTCCGTCAATAGAATGGATAAAGAAGATGTGAGATATAGATACCTATCTATCTATGGGTATATCAGTAGATGATGGAATATTACTCAACCATAAAAAAGAATGAAATCCTGCCATTTCTGACAACATGGATGGACCTACAGGGCATTATGCTAAGTGAAATTATTTAGACAGACAAAGACAAATACTGTATGATTTCACTAATATGTGGAATCTAAAAAACAGAACAAATGAATAAACATTTCATTTTAAACAGAAACAGAGTTACAGGTACAGAGAACAAACAGGTGGTTGCCAGAGGAGAGGAGGTTGGAGTGAGGAAAGAAATAGGTATGAGGGAGATTAAGAGGTACAAACTTCCAACTACAAAGTAAATGAGTTAGGGGATGAAATGTACCTTATGGGGAACACATACAGTCAATAACTGTGTAATATTTTTATATGGTGACATACTGTAACTAGAATTATTATGGTAATCATTTTGATATGCATACAAATTCACATGGAAATTTCAAATCACTATGTTGTATAACAAGAATTAACACAGAAGGCCAATTATACTTCAAAAACAAACAAACTTATAGAAAAAGAGATCAGATTTGTGATTAACAGAGTTGGTGGAGAGAGGGCAAACTGCATAAAGGTAGTCAAAGGTCCAAAACTCTAGTTATAAGATAAATACTAGGGATGTAATGTACAACATGATAAATTTACTGCTGTATGTTATATGTGAAAGCTGTTAAGAGAGTAAATCCTTAGAGTTATTAGCATAAAATTTTTTTCTTTCTTTAATTTTGTATTTGTGAGATGATGGATGATTACTGTGATAATCATTTCATGATATATGTATGTCAAATCATTATGCTATACACCTTAGACTTATACAGTACTGTATGTCAGTTATATCTGGAAGAAAGAAAAAAAACCAGATTTGAGCAGTCAACACAGGAAAGATGTTATTTCTTTCTAAATAGATATGCAGGTTTAACATAATTCCTAGAAAAACCTCAGCAAGATTTTTTGTAGATATACACAAGGGTATTTTAAAATTTATACGAAAAGACAAAGGAACTTCAGAAATAGCTAAAACAACATTGAAAAAGAAAAACAAGAACAAAGTGGGAGAAACTAGTCTACCTGATTTCAGGACTTTCTATATAGCTACAGTAATTAAAGACTGTGTGGTACTGATACAGGTAATGGACAAATAGATAAATGGAACAGAATAAACAACCTAGAAATAGATCCACACAATATGCCCAAGTGATTTTTGACAAAGATGCAAAAGCATCTTAATGGAGGAAAGAGAGCCTTTTCAACAAACGCAACTGAACAAGCACACGTTCGAACAACAAAAATAATGAACAAACATACTCATACATTATATAAGAATGACTCAAAATGGATCAAGGACTTTAAAAAACAGGAGAATATATTCAGATCTAAGGGTAAATAAAAGTTCTTAGATTTTATACCAAAAGCATGATCTATAAAGAAAAAATACACTGGACTTCATCAAAATTAAAAATTTTACTCCATGAAAGACTCTGTTTAAGAAGATAAAAAGACAAGTTAGAGAGTGGAAAAATATTTACCAACCACCCATTCAACAAAGGACTAGTATCTAGATTATATAAGGAGTGCTCAAAACTTAACAGTAAAAATATATACAGTTCAATTAGAAAATTGGCAAAAGATATGAAGGGTCATTTCACTGAAGAGGATATACTGATGGCTAATAGCATATGAACAGATATTCAACATCACTAGCCATATGCAAATTAAAACTACAGTGAGATATCACTATACATTTATCATAATTGCTAAAATAAAAATAGTGACAACACCAAATGCTAGCGAGGATGTGGAGAAATTAGTCATACATTCCCACTAGGAATGTAAAATGGTACCATCAGTCTAGTAAACAGGTTGGCAGTTTCTTACACCCTAAACATGCAACTACCATATGACCTAGCAACTGCATTTCTGGGCATTTACCCCAGAGAATGAAGACTTACAGTGATATTAAGATCTATAATAAGAAATATACGTTTTGGCCTTAATCCATGGTTCCTCGCACACAGTTCCTGAAACTCATAATTTCCTAATGATAAAGAGCAAAGGAAGCATATCTTGTTAATAATTTTTGGTCTTTTGTTCTTAGTCCTGAAATAGCTCCAGAGGATAGAGGTGAAAGTACTCGTAACAAGGCCCTTTCAACCACACTTCAGTTTATGTTAATCAGGTGACTTTGGGAAAGGCCCTGGAGAACCACAAGACAGGGGCTGGATGCCAAGGGGAACCAACTACTTGACTAGAGGGTTGGAACTTTTAGTCCCACCCCCTTCCCTTCCCTTGTCCTCAACCTCAGGGGCTCTGAGAGGGAGGAGTTAAGTAGAAGCTGAGCTAATCACCAATGGCCAGTGATTTAATCAATCCTGCCTATGTAATGCAGCCTCAGTAAAAGTCTCTAAAGTATAGGATTTGGAAGCTTCCAGGCTGGTGAACACATGGAGGTGCTGGAAGAATGACACTTGGAGATGTCTTGGAAGTGCCACACCCCTCCCCTAAAGTCTTGCCCTATGCGTCTCTTCTATCTAGCTGTTCCTGAGTTGTATCCTTTCATGATACACTAGTAATCTAGCAAGTAAACTGTTTTCCTGAGTTCTGTGAACTGTTCTAGCAAAGTATCGAACCCAAGAAGGTGGTCATGGGAACCTCTGATTTATAGCTAGTCCATCAGAAACACAGGTGATAATTGGGACTTGTGATTGGTATCTGAAGTGGGAGCAGACTTGTGGGACTGAGTCCTTAACCTGGGGGACCTGATGCTAACTCCAGGTAGATGGTGTCAGAACTGAGTTAAATTGTAGAATACCCAGTTGGTGTCCACTGGAGAATTGCTTGGTATGGGAGAAAAACCCCACATATCTGGCTCAGAAATGTAAGGGGAGTGTTTGGAGAGAAAAACAGTGAGCAGTTTTTTCTTATACTTACTTTCACATACAAACCTGTGAATGAATGTATGCAGTAGTTTTATTCAGAGCCCAAAACTGGCAACCACCCAGAAGACAGACTGTGGTATATCCGTACCATGGAATACTACTGAGTAATAAAAAGGAACAAACTACTGATACATTCACAACTTGGATGAATCTTTAGATAATTATGCTAAGTGAAAAGTGCCAATCCCAAAATGTTGTATATGATTGTTATATAGCATTCCTGAAATGACATTATATAAATAGAGAACAGATTAGTGGTTGCCAGAAAAGGGAAATAGGAAGGATCTTTGTGGTGACGGGACTGCTCCGTATCTTCTTCCCTGTATAGATGTCAACATCCTGGTGGTGGGACTGCACTTATCTTGTCACATGTTACCACCAGGGGAAACTGGGAAAAGGTACATGGGGTCTGTCTGTATATTTTTCTTAAAACTGCACATGATCTCAAAATAAAATGTTTTTTAAAAATCAACTCCCCCTTTTTTTTCCTATGTAAGTAAGCATGAAGAGATGAAAATAAAGTTAACAAAGAGTTAAAAGCAATAAAGTACTTCCCCTTTCCTGCTTCACTGTCCATCTTTTAATTGTGGATAAATGTGCTAACTACATGGTGGACTTCTTACTCTCCTGCAATCATTAAATCTTTCATACATAACAGTAAATATAAGAATAGAAAACATACTGTGATGATAAATAATTTAATCTCTTTACCAATGTTCCCTTGAAATGTCCTGGCTTCTTATACCATACTTTGTTGCCTTCCTCTTCACAGACACACAGATGATCCATGAGTCCATTACTATATAGAAAACATTTTCCTACCAAAGAAGATTGCAATAGTCAATGATTACTGCACACAACTGTATTATTTCTACAGATGAACAAACTGGAAGTACTATGAGCAGACTAAGAAATCATGAAAAGACACATAACCTTGTCTTCACCTTTTAGGATGAAACAGAAATAATTTGATTTGCTTAATGACATAGCACTGGGCTCTAAACTCACACTGGTGAAAAGCAACTGAGTAAGTTAGGATTTCCGGACTGCAGTCAGCAAATGCATACAGAAATAAATTCTTTTTAGGTTAGTGAAGGAATGGAGAGGGAAGATAAAGGAGGAAAACCTGTTTTGAAAAGAGAACATAAGTGTATGTCTTCTCTGGCCAGAAGAAAACTCTGTGGTATGTAAGGGAGCTTCAGACAAAAATACATTATGATATCTAATATATATCTGCAAGTCACTAAGAGAGCAGATCTTAAAAGATCTCATTACAAGAAAAAATTATTAACTAGTGAGGTGACAGATGTCGACTAAATTTATTGTGGTAATGATTTTTCAAGAGATACATGTTATCAAACCATTCTACTGTACACCTAAAACTAGTACAATGTTATATATCGATTATATCTAGTAGAAAATAATGCTATGCTTTGTCCCTCTCTCTGTATTTATACTGCTCAGTCTAGATATTCGTCAGCTCCCTCCTAATTCGCTACAACTTTCTCTAATAACAATTCCTTTCCATTATTGTATTTGTTCGTGTTGCCAAAACTGTCTTCTCTATTTGGCCATATATTTTCTGTCAGTTTCACAATACTATTAGTCTAACTTTAATGTACAGGAAACTACCTTCCTTTTCAGTCTCTTCCTACAGTCCACCTGTCCTTCACTCATCCGAAATAATGCCTGTAGTGCTCTCCATCTCACCGCCATGCATTCAACAGGGGCATTTATGTCAGAGCTAACTTTCTTATAGTCCAAGCAATCTGTTTTCTGCTATTTAAACATGTTTAAAATAATATTATCTTTATAAAACTGTAAAATATTGATCAAGGAATTGCTATTTTTGCCCATCTAATAAAAATGTAACTACTCTCCTCAAAGTTGACATAATTTAATGACAAGGTCCAGCAACTAACCAAGCTGATTGATAAAATGATGAATGTCCTATCACTATTTAAGCAACAACTGGATGACTGTTGGATGAATATTCTAGGGTGGGTGCAGCTCTTAGACTAAAGGAGGAAGCTAGATTCTAAGGTTCCTTACACGTATAATTCTGTTCCTGTTCCTTACACGTATATAAAATCGTCCTCTGCTTTCATGAGTAGACTCATAAAAGTGTTACATATGTGCCACATATACACACGCTCACACAGGCAGTTGACCCTTGAACAATACAGGTTTGAATGGTGAGGGTCTACTTATATGCAGATTTTTGTCAGTAGTAAACACCACAGCACTACACGATCTACAGTTGCGTGAATCTGAGTATGAGGGACTGTGAATACTGAGGACCCGTGGGCATCAAGGGTCAACTATAAGTTATAGGCAGACTTTCAACTGCATGGAGGACGGGCAATGCTAACCCCCTTGATGTTCAAGGCTCAACCGTATTTGTTTTCTGCTTCATCATGGACAACTAAGAGCCAAAAAAGTTTCTGCATGAGGATCAAGGTATTAATCTTATAAAATTGACAAAAAGAGAATATTATTCAAACAAAAATGAATGCAGTGGGATTCAAAAATCTAACATAACATTTTCAGGGTAACTAGAATACACACCTTTGGAGAATGGGTTGTTCTGGGCTTGGAGTCGAATTTTAACAACATCAAAAGGTGTCACTGTGAAGATACAGAAATTTCAATTAACAAGTGATACCTGTAAATTGTACAGACGTTTGTCCAAAGAATACAAACTACATCAAATGATACCTTTCCCCATAACTATATAATGGGTAAGATTATTTATCTTTAAGTGGTTTTGAGTGTTAACATTCTAATTTTTTGCCTATGAATTTTGTTTAAAGAGGACCAATGAGAAAATGTAATTACTTCTCTCACAAGTTCTAAACTCTCACTTATAATATTTCTACAACTATAATTCTATTAGCATTAAAACTAAAATACTAGCATTTATAAGAAAATGTTATCTGACGTAAAGAATAAAAGTTCCAAAAGTCTATTTAAATATCTGAGAATAGCTCTGTATTACAACTAATCAATAATCAAACAACATAAGTCTTCCTAATCTGTTAAATTCACCTGTATCAAATAAAAACTACAGATGCAAATTTGAGTAAGCTAACCATAAATCATCCTTACTACCATGTTCTGTTACTCCACTGGGAACAGTACAGCAAAGGAAAAAGGTTTAAACTTGCATGCTATTATTTCCTCATCTGAGAAGAAGGAGGTCACATTAGAAGATCTCTATGGCCTTAACAACCCTAGCGGTCTGACCTGAAGGAAGATACTATACTCTAAAGCAATCAGCTTAGTTTGTTCTAATGATCTGCTATCTTATTTAAATAAACTAGCCAACTCATAATCATTAAAATGCTAAACTGCCACCTAACTATGTCATTTGGCTGCATCTATTAAGAAAGTCATTATAAAACAAAAATGTGGTCCAGAGAAATTTAAGCAATTCAGTTACTAAAAACAAAGTAAAACATAATTTGTATTTGTTGCTACTATAAGGTGGCCAAATTCTCTGTATTTTTCATCATGCTAATATTTTATTCCATCTTCTTACTTTTTATTAAAAAAAATAACAAAGTCATAAAAATTTAACATTGATAGGGACTTCAAAGAACTCCTGATCTAAGCCCCTAACTTTACAGATGAAAAATGAAGTAGAGAGAGAGTAAGGGCTATCCTAAAGTGCATTCACCCTGAGAATGGCAAAGCAAGACTACAGTTCTAGTCTCGATTCTCTGTCAAGAGTTCTTTTCATGTTATCATGATGCAGCATGAATGATAATACTATCATTATTTCACAGACAGCAAACTCAAATGGGATCTGTGATTAATTCAGTTATATAATCTACATCATAACATTCCTTTACCCATCAGCGATGTCAGTATAGCTCCAGTACAAGAGGCAAGCACTTGTTGAAGAGGTGTCACTTTGATAACTGGTGGTCCCTCTGCCTCAGGATCCATATTTTTAACTAATAGAAGAAAAATCTGCTAAAGAAAAGCAAGATGTAAAAAAAAAGTTTAATGAAAAATATCCTCAAAATTAACAGCTAAAAGTTAAACAAACTATAAAAACAATAATCAGTTTTACTATCAAAGCACAAGTTGTTGACCACTTTCAAAAATAAATATATGAATTTTATATAAAAAGGCACTAAAAAACTCATTAATAAAACACGTTCTCTGATCTTCCAAAAATTGTAATGTACTTCAGCTAAGCTATGTGAGCAGCATCACATTTGTAACACAGTTAATAGAGCATTAAGAAAACAAACTCCAGTCAAGTAACAGAATGAAAGCAGCTGACCAACAAGGCTCAGAATCTGAATTTAGGCTCAAAAGAACTATTCAGATACTCTAATCTAGTATAGAGATATCAGCAAATATAGCACTACTTTTATTGCATATCAAACACTTGCAAAATAAAATTAAAACACATAACCTTCATAAGAAGCATTATCTTAGAAAACTTCAATGAGAAAAGCAACATATACCTATAAACTTATTCAAAAATAACCAGTCAATAACATATGGGGATCATCTTTCCATGTCTATGTACACAAAAGCACATAACATGTGTACGTGTAATATGTGTATACATGCACACAGGCAAATTACATCTAACTAATCAAATATGTACAAACATTTGCATATCTGTGTACATGCATCTTTTTTAAAGACAAAATAGGTTAATACTATTCATACTGTTTAGCAGCCAGCTCTGATACTTAAAAATATATTATAGACATTGTGTCAATAAATACAGATTTACATTATCATTTTTAATGCTTATGTGGTTTTTAATCATATTTATTTAATCAGCCTTATATTATTAGATATTTAGGTTACTGCCAATTTTTCATTAATTAATTTCATAAACTCTCATATAAATATCCTTACACATACATCTTTTTGTGGTGTTCCTACAACCACTATAGAAGAAAAAGTAATATTGCTGGGCTAAGATAAAAACTTGAGACAAATTACCAAAATGGTTTCCAGAAAGACTGGACCAATTCATACTTCCATTGGCAACATATAAGTTCCTATTAGCCCATAAATTCACCAAACACTCTCTCATATTACACATCATTTTTTTTCCTGAACCATGTGAAAGTAGGTTGTGTACATCACACACTCTTCATCCTAAATACCTCAGAATATTCCTATATAAATCATAATACAATTATCAAATTGAGGAAACTTAATGTTGATAAACATTCTGCAGTTCATTTTCCAATTCTGTCAATTATCCCAATAATGACCTTTATAAAAATGAATGGTAGTTGTATTATTTCTTTAGACTTTTATTATTCACCTACCTGGTTTAAGTCTTTTCCTCAACTCTATGTTCCAATATTTTATTGTTTGTAACATCAGTAGCTGAAAATCTGTAGTGAAAAAAGAAAGTAATTGTCTTATCTTTTCACACAGGAAAGGGATAACAAGCCTAAAGGAAAAGAGTATATAAAAGACTTTAAAATAAATCAATGAATATTTATTAAATATTATTTACTTATTTTATTAAATATTTCTATTAAGTGCTTTGAGGAATATGAAAAGCATTCAATGAATGTTATCATTAGAGTTATGAAAATATTTTCACAAAAAATCTTCATATTATCCCAGTAAATATATTCTGCTTTAAAAACAGACAAATCTAAACCTGAACATACTGACCAATCTTACTATCGCTGGGATTTGAACAACTAGTTTCTGTGAAACTTATAGGAAACTCAAGAGACTAAAGTAACATGGTAAATGTGGCCACAACATAAAAGAAGGTGTAACACTCCGGTCTATAGGACTATTGTCTTAGTTTCTTCAACAAATGACAGTAAGGTGGGGAAAAAGGTAGCATTTTCTTCTAGGAGTTTAATAATTTCAGGTTTTACCATTGAAGTATTTAATCCATTTTGAGTTGATTTTGTATTCAGTGTAAGATAAAGGTCAAAATTCTTAATATAGCCAAATTCATCAATCTTTTCCTTTATAGATAACACTTATTTTGTGGTTCCTTTAAACAATCTTTCCCTATTCAAAAGTTCAAAAGATATTCACCTATATTTTCTCCCTAAAAGTGCTAAACTTGCTATCGACAAATTTTGAGTCCTTAATCCATATAGAAGTTTTGTTAATAACATGTGAAGTAGAGACCCAATGTCATCTTTTTTCACGTGAAAATAGATGACTACTTTATCCAGCTCCAATTATTAAATAATCTTTCTTTTCTCCTTTCACCTGACATACTAGTCGGTCACAACTAAGTTCTATTTCTGTGTGGAACTATTTCTAGTCTATCTACTCTGTTGGTCAACTATCCATCCTTAAACCATATCACACTGTATTATTATTGTGTCCTAATTAGTCCTTATATTTGGTAGAAAAAGTCCATTCTCCCTGTTCTTCTCTTTCAGAAGTGTCATGGTTACTCTTAGCCCTATGAGCCATCATAAAAGTTTAAAGATCATCTTACCTTGTTCCTTGAAAAACCTCTTTGGGATTTTTGATTGGAATTGAATTGAATCTATAGATAAATCTGGAGAGAATTACTATCCATGAATACCATCTATTCCTTCATTTATTCAGGTCTTCCTTAATGTTGTTCTGAAAAGGTTTAAAATTTGTCCTATAGAGACACTGCGTATTTGTGGCAGATCTAACTCTAGGTACCTGGTAATCTCTAACACTAATATAAACAATGTCTTTCTTTTAATTACACATTCTCTCTGTTGTAAGCACATGCCACTGATTTTGTGTATTAAAACTTATATCCCGTCAACCTTGCTAAAAAAATCCTCTATTATTTCTAATTATTGACTTTGAAACTCTTCTGAGTTATTTATGTAAAAGTGAATGTTGTCTGCAATCAATGACTTGGATTGCACCCATTCCTAATCATCATGCTCCAGTTTAATTTTCTCACTGCACAGGCTAGGATCTTCAAGACAGTATTAGAGGAAGAATGGTGGAAATGAGTATCATTGTTCTATACTTGAATTTAAAAAAAATTCTTCTAAGATTCCCCATTAGGATGATGTTTGCTCTAGACTATTTATTTATTTATTTATTTACTTATTTACTTATTTATAAATAATAACTCTTCATCACATTTAGGAATTTTCTTTCCAATCCCTATAAAGACTTTCTTTCCTTCTTTCTTTCTTCTACTCCAGTTTTAGTGAGGTCAAAGTAACATGTAAAATTGTAAGATATTTAACATACACACCGTGGTGATTTGATAGATGTATATACGTTGTGAAAAAAATACCTTCTATCTAGTTAATCAGCACATCCATCACCTCACATACTTATCCTTTTTTTGGTGAAAACATTTAATTTCTACTCTCTCAGCAGATTTCAATTATATAACACAGTGTTATCAACTACAGTCACCATATTTTACATTATATCCTCAAACCATATGCATCTCATAGCTGAAAAGTTCTATCATTTTACTAACCTCTTCCTATTTCCCCACCCCCTGGCCCCTGACAACCACTTTTCTATACTCAGTTTCTGTGAGTTTGATTTTTTCTTTTTACGAGTCCAGGTACAAGTGATACTATGCAGTATTTGTCTTTCTGTCTGGCTTACTTCACTCGGCATAACGTATAGGTTCATCCACACTGTCATAATGGCAGAATTTTCTTCTTTCTTATAGTTGAATAGCATTCTGTTCTATCTATCTATATCACATCTTCTTCATTTTCTTTATTTCTTTCTTCACAACTTTATTTAGGATTAACTGACATAGAATAAACTGCATACATTTAAAGCTTACAACTTAAGAAGTTTTGACCACCTGTGAAACCATCACTAATAAACAAAATGAACATAATTGGCATACTCATTAGTTTCCTCCTGCTCCTTTGTTACTGCTACTTCCCAGCACTCCTCCTCCACGCACTCAAACAACTAATGTTCTTCTGTCACTGTACATTAGTTTGAATTTTTGAAAATTTCACAAGAATGGAATACAGTATGTATTACTTTTCTTCTGGCATCTTTCATTTACTATAATGCTTTTGGTACTCATTCACATTATTGTATGTACTGGTACTTGGTTCTTTTCTATTACTAAGTAGTATTTCACTGTATAGATATACTATAGTTTCTTTATCCATTCACCTATTAATGGAAATTTGGATTATTGCAAGCTGGGGGCTAGTACAAATAAAGGAGCTACGAATATCCACGTTTAAGTCTTGAGTAAATACAGAGAAATAAAATGGCTGGATCAAAAAAAAAAAAAAGAAAGAAAGAAGAAGAAACTATAGTCTGTCCACAAGAGACAAATGCAAAGGTGGTTCAACCTGTGAAAATCAATCAGTGGAATTCAACTCAGATGAATGGGGAAAAAAACACATGATCAACTCAGTTAATACAGTAAAAACGGATAAAAATCCAACACCTTTTCATGATACAAACATTCAACAATGTAGGAAAAGAAGGGAACTTCATCAACATGGTAAAGGGCATGTAAGAAAAACCCACATATAACATTATACTTAACGGAGAAAGACTGAAAGCTTTCCCCTAAATTCAGGAAGAAGACAAAGATGTCTACTTTCTCGCATCATCCTGGAAGTTCTAGGTAGGGCAATTAAGTAATAAAAACAAACAAAGACATCTACATTTGAAAAAAAAGAAGTAAAACTATCTCTATTCACAGATGACATGATTTTAATATCTTGAAAATTCTAAAGAATCCACCAAGAATACCTACCAGAGCTAATAAACAAATTAAGCAAGGCTAGAGGATATAAGATCAACATATAATCATCAGTTGTAATTCTGTACAACAATTAACAGTCTGAAAATCAAATTAAGAAAACAATTCCACCTGAGTATAATTTTATAGTTGGCCTCCTGATCCCCTGTAACCGAGGTTGCACAGATTCAAATAACTGTAGATCAGGTAGTACTGCAGTACATATTTAATTAAATAAAATCCACGTATAATTGGACCCACAAAGTTCAAACCTGTATACAATAAAAATTACAAAACATTGCCAAAATAAACTAAGGAAGATATAAATAAGTGAGAAAACATCCTGTGTTCATGGATAGGAAACCATAATATTGTTAAGATGGTCATATTATACAAATTCAATGCAATCACTCTCAAAATTCCAACTGCTTTTAACCAACAAGCTGATCCTAAAATTCATACGAAATTTCAGAAGACCCTGAATAACCAAAACAGTCTTGAAAAAGATGTACAAATTTTGGAGGATTCAGACTTCTCAATTTCAAAACTTACTAAAAGGCTATAATAACCAAAACAGTGTAGAAGCAGCCTAAGGATAAACATACAGATCATGGAACAGAATTGAAAGTCCTGAAAATCTATGGTCTATGGTTAACAGATTTTCAACAGTCTTTCCAAGAGATGCTGCTATGATAAATGAATATCCACATGTAAAAGGATGATGTTGGACCCTTAGCTCACACCATGTACACAAATTAACTTAAAATGGGTCAAAGGCCTAAGCTAAAACTATAAAACTCTTAGAAAATGAAGTAAAGCTAAATGATCTTGGATTTGGCAACAGGTTCCTAAATATGACACCAAAAGTACAAGAAACAAAAGAAAAACATAAATAATATTAGATTTTATCAAAATTTAAACCTTTTGTGAATCAAAGGACATTATCAAAAAAGTGAAAAGACAAGCCACAGAATTGGTGAAAATTTTGCAAATCTATCTGATAAGAGTCTAGTATACAAAATCCTTCAGAACACTTACAACTCAATAAGAAAGAGACAAAAGCCCAATTTAAAAATGGACAAAGGACCTGAACACTTATCAAAGGTATACTAATGGCCATGAAAATATGCTCAATGTTACTATATGATCCATCAATTCCAAGAAAAATAAAAAGATATGTCCACAAAAGACCTACATATAACTGTTCACAGCAGTGTTATTCATACCACTCAAAATTAGAAACAACCCAAATATCCATCAACAGGAGATGGATAAACTGTTATTTATTCACACAATGGAATACTACTACTCAGAACTAGAAAGGAATGAACTATCGATACCTGGAGCAACATGGATGAATCATAAAAATATTATGTTCGACAGAATAATTTAGATGCAAAGCATATAATTACATGATTCCATTTACATGAAGTTGAAATACAGGAAAAAATATTTATTAATTAAAAGTCTGAAGGGTGATTACCACTGGTAGGAGAAGGGAGATTGGAAGAAGGAATGAAATAGCCTTCTGAAGTGACCGAAAAGTTCTTTATTTTGATGGAGGTGATAATTACATGGATACACATATTTGTTAGAACTCATCAATCTGTTTGCTTTAAATGGGTGCACTTTATTGTATGTGGATTATTAAAAGTATTAGAAAAATTTTAAATTTACATGATGAGACGTATATGGAGGTCTTATGGTAAATCAGTCGTACTGGGCCTGGCACATTGTAGGTGCTTACTCAATATAGAAGTAAAGAAAAAAGCGACATAGGTAGGTAAATTGTTTTATAGTCATGGTCAAATATGTATTCTGTAATATCCTAAAGGAATTTACAATCTAGTTTGGAATGTAACACAACCTCTGAACCAACTCATTATTTTTAACAGCTCCTATGGGTCCCACAGCAGCCTCTGACTTAACACTGCCTCAGGGTGATTCATTCTCAAATTCTGAATCCTTCTGCCTGGCTTACACTCTGTTTTTGACTCTTCACTTAGGTTGTGTTCGAAGACTTAATATGCCGAATTTTCCTTGGTTTCCCAGCTCACTCTCACCTGAGACATGAACTGCAGTGACACTGCCATTAACTCACTCTCCTTTCATATGCTTAGCCTGAAAAACTAAGAACTTAGCCTCAGAAAAACTTGAGGCTGTCCAGTTCACCGGGGTAGTAAGACTGCAAAATGTGAAAATTAATCAATTAAAATAGCAATGGAACACATTTCAGAAGACAATAGATCAACAGTTGGCAAAGCAATCAAACTGGACTCTTATTGAAGGCCCCAAACGAGCAGGATATAAAGGCTAAATCTAGGTTAGGCTTGCTATGAAAAGGAAAGAGGAACAACTGTTAGCCAAGTGGCGAGACTTAAGGAAGAGCAAGAGAAAAGGAAAGTGGTACTACAGGAAAATGAATAAATCCATTTGTTTAGACTCCATATATATATATATGGTAGTCTGAAAAAGCAGATTAGGCCTCATATGATAACCACAAATAGTTGTTGGGTAGACTGAGCAGAGATTATCTTAATTTACAGTTGATGATGAAAATGTAGCATAGCAAAGTTAATATCTGCTCAAGGTCAAAAGATCTAGGAATAGATCTCATACTGAATGAAAGTCATTTTCTCTTGATTCACAGCCAAATACTCATTTAATTAGACCATGCTTTTGCTCATATTCTCCAACTCTGCTTATTAGAATTCTTCAACCAACTCCTCACCATAAGTAATGCTGTACCCATTCATTTCTTCTTGAATGTATACCTTTCACCTGAAGCACATCTCAAGACATTAACATAATCCTATTCTCTTACCAATAGCTCTGATTATTCATGACAGTAAGGAGGTTTCTATGTTTACAGGCCGCAGATATATGACCACATCCTTTTTCTGTTGGCAACTAAAAGATTTGAGTTCCAGTAATAATTTTTAAAAATTGTCCTTGGGTAACAGATCAGAAAATTTCCAACACTGTCCAGTAAAACAGACTTTCTGCTTATTCACAGCTTGACATTATCACCTACAGTGCAGTCAAGGGTGTGTCTAAAAGCCTAGGGTGCAACTCTGTTACAGTCCTTCCTCTTTATAGTAAGAGAGGTACCTTATCTTTCACTGGAATATAAAATGGGCTTCCTGTTTTTATTTTCAACAAAAACATGTTTAAATCTTTCTCATATCCCCTAAGCTTTCTAAGACCCTATCTTCCCTTTCTATCTTTATAATTCCCTTACCACAACACATTTTCGGCAAGAGTACACTCAACCTGTCTCCACTTCAAGCCCATCGTTTTTAACTTAGTACTCACCTTAGCTAGCTACTGAAAGTCTCATTAAGGAATCAATAACATCTTAAATACCAGAATAGAAGGCCTATTTTTCAAGTCGTAGCCTTTTTGAACTCTTGAAGATGGAGTGGCTGGTGTAGAGTTCGCCAGAATGATAGATAGCACTTACTAAGTTCTCACTCTGTGCCAGACACCATACTAATTATGTTTTCAAAAATGTTTCACTTAATCTTAACAACATCTGAGAAGTGTTTATTACCCTCTTCTCACAGATTAATATTTAGGATCAAATTACCCAAAACCACAGTTAGTGAAGTCTGCATGATCCCATTGTTTGTAATTCTGTGACATTTGAAGATTAGTTCCCAGTTCTCTTCCTAACACCGTGGCTTTTTCTCTCTCTCTTTCACTATTTCATCAACCTCTGCTCATCACTACTTCTCTTATTTCACATGCTCTCCTAGGCAATTTCATTTCCTTCCATGACTTTAACTACATTCTAAATTAGTGTTTCTCAACTTTTTAAAATTTTCTATAAACATAAAAACCTTGTGATTTCTGTAACTTATTTATTATTAGTTAACTTATTTTGAAAAGATTGTTTTTCCTAAATAGAAATTCTGATGTCGAATATGTTTGTTCAAACTATAGCTCTTCCTGTCTTTCAAGATGTGACAACCTCTCAAGCATCACCCCATGATCGAGAATCAGTGACTGGTCTGTATGATGTCTCTCCAATCTATCTATTTTCCCTCTCTTCCACTTCTTTCTCTCTCCCAGACATCTTTCCTGAATTACAGACAAATATTATGAAGTGTCTAATTATGATAGTTCCCTTACCGTCTCCCCAGCCCTTCAAACAAAAGCCATCCACAGCAAAACTCTCATTTCCATTACCAGACCTGAACCATTTCTTTGTGTCCGTCATTCTAGCTAACAGTGTTACAATCTACCCTTATCTCTGCTTTAAGGTAGCTATTTGTGAAACAGTGATATGGGCACTAACTTTCCTGAGCTACTAAGTTAAAAATCAACCATTAAACTATGAGTGACTATCATTGCCAAGAATTAAGGAATGCAAAGTAGTACAAGAATTAACCCTTTTTACTCCTTAAGATGTTTACAAGCAAAAACATAACAAAGTCAATTTGTGCGTGAAGCGTTTTCCCACTTGCAAAATAAAATTTAGTTTTCAAAACATTTACATTTAATCCTTACTACAAATCCCATTTTTACAGATGAAAAAACTGAGACTCAATGGGATTAGGTAATTAAACCAAAGTTTTACAACTGTAGGGGCCGGTCCAGACCCCAAATCCTAGACTTGAGATTTCAAATTCCCCATTCTTTCTGTTAGTGTGGAAATAAACTTCTATACAGTAAGACGAATATCGGTCTGGGCACAGCAAAGGTCAACAGAGCAGCGCACTCAAGTACCAAAAGGAAAAAGGCGACCTGGACGCGCTCTAGGCCGGAGGCCTCCTGGCCCAACTCTCGTTCGGACGCGCTCCGTGCACTCTCTCCCCCGTAAATCTCCCTGCGGCCTGTCCCCAGCCGGCGGGGTGACAGCGGGAAAACCACGTTCTGCGACTTGGGGCGCGCTGAGCAGAGGCTGCGGCTGGCAACCCGCCCCGCCTAAAGCTGAATCCGGGCTCAGCCGCAGCCGCCGCGCCCCCAGCTGCCGGGACAGCCGACCTGCGGGAAACAAGCGTACCTGGTGGAGGAGGCGGCTGCGGGGCAGGCTGTCCCCCCAACCTTAGAAGGCGGGAGTGACCCTGGTGGCGGGCAGGGCCAGCCTGCGGCGCTAACTGCATTCACTACGTTTGGTTAACTCGGAGCCACAAGGACGCTTCAAGCAACACAGGGACGAGAAGCGGCAGGAAGAGATCGCGGATCTGAAACCGAGAGGGCATCGCAATGGGGGAGGGGAGGGGAGAGGCGGGGCGCGAGCGAGGAGGCGGGGCGAGGGGGGCGGGACGCGCAGCGCGAGGGGCGGGCAAAAGCTGGCTGGGCGCGCGGCGCGAGGGGGAGGGAACGTAGGGGCGACGCGAGGCGGGGCGCAGCGCGCGGCGTGAGGGGGGGCGGAGCGCGCGTATCGGCGCCGCGGCCGCGTGACGCGTTTTCAAATCTTCAACCGCCGCAGCCCACTCGTTTGTGCTTCGGCTCTTCCTTCTCCGGCCCTGCGGCCCCGGAAACCCGGCAGGCCGACGCGGCATCTCTACTGCGTGGGTGTGGTAGCCCGCGGAAGAGGAGCGGCGACCTGCGGATCAGCGGGCCCGGAGGAGCCGTGTTTCCGCGGCCGCCCGGCGCGACACCCTCTCCGGATCCAGCATGTAGGTGCCGGGCGGCTGCCATGAACTCCGGAGCCATGAGGATCCACAGCAAAGGACACTTCCAGGGTATGAAGCCCCTCCTCCGCCTACAGTCCCTTTAATCCTTTCCTCCCGTCATGGTTCCATCATTGATTCTTCTGAGTTCTCGCGTCGAGTCTCTGCTTCTCTTCTGTTCTGACACGTGCGTCCTGCTCTGTGGCCTGAAGGAAGGCTCCGTTCTGGGTTTTGCCTCAGAAAGGGAACGGATCCCGGTCGGCTCCTCGCGCTCTCCACGCTCCACCTCGGCCCCAAATTCCCTGCCGTGCCGTCGGTTATAAAACTAGCAGACAATGTGCGGACCCGGGAACTCGCCGGGGTTCCCCGAGATGCGGCGACCCTTTGGGGCTGCAGCTGGAGTCTCAGTTTAAAAGCAGCTGTGCTCGGGGCTTTTCGCTTCCTGATTAAGTTGGTTAATTGTGGGTGTATTTTTGGTCTCATGAAGTTGAGACCATTGCTTTTTCAGCATTATAGAAACAAAAGCAAACTTCCATTTTCAGTCACTTTATTCGGTGAAACATTTCAGCCTCTTTCTTTTTAATAATGTACATATAATGTGATCTATTCTTTATGAACCGGTTGTGTTCTTGAACTTGATGTTTAAGCAGCTGTTTGGATCTCAGATTTGTTTTCAGAGAAAAGAAGGAAATGAATGGCGATTTGGTTCTTCTGATGGATCTTTAATTCTTCTTAATATATACAGTGACTTTATATGAAACTATACCTTGAGCAGTCAGGAGTCAGGAACCTTTTGAGGACTGAGTCATTCTGGGTAACAGGTTTCTTGCATTATTAAATGTTTAACATTCTAAGTACCAGTTTTGAGTGTTCAGCAGAATGGCAGAAGCTCCATAAATATTTGTTGAGTTAATATTCCATGGCGTTTACATCCTAAGAAAACTCCTTCTAATTGGTCTTGTATGGTTATTTCCCTGCCTTGATACATAGAACATGAATAAACGCATGAATATTTTCTGCAGATTCAACTCTTGACTGTGAACAGTAATCATTTTGCACCATATAGTATCTGTTAAAATGTGTAGAGTATTTGGCCTTTATCTTAAGTCTGTACTAGAAAGACATATATTAAAATGTTAATTAATGGCTGCTAAAGTAGTGAGATTGTGAAGTTTTTCCTCTCTGATATGATTATTTTATAAACAAATATTGTTTAAACAGTAAACATTTTTTTGTCTGCATAAAACATGATCTAATTCCAGATTTTTTTCAACAACAGGTGGAATCCAAGTCAAAAATGAAAAAAACCGACCGTCTTTGAAATCTCTGAAAACTGACAACAAACCAGAAAAACCCAAATATAAGCCACTCTGGGGAAAAGTATTTTACATTGATTTACCTTCTGTCACCATCTCTGAAAAACTACAAAAGGACATTAAGGATCTGGGAGGGGTAAGTCAAAACCATACACTTCGACAAAAAAGTGTAACTAGTACTTTTTGATATGTAACCATTTAAAATTTTCCTTTTTGAATACATATAACCATATAAGCACCAAGCTTAAAATTTTTATCAGCTGTTAATCATTAATGAAAAGTCATTTGTTTTAACCTTTTATAGCCTGACAAAAGTTTCAGGTTTCTGTGATCATTGTCTGGTATAAAGTTCACAAAGTGTGAGAAATGAGACTCCCTTATCCTGGAGGAACCTCTGATTGCAGTGTTGGGATGTCCTTCTGATGGCAGGAACTCCTTGATTCTGATGATTAGGAAGCTACAAAAAAGTAAGAATTTTATTTATAGAACAGGAAAAACCTATTCAAACCACAGAGAATTAAAATCTCTCTTGACTAATATAGTTTCAACAGACTGAGTATTATTAGGTAACAGAATTTTGAATTATAAACATGGAAAACCTGCTTCCTTCCTACCTTATATACACTGAGTAAATGATTAGGAAATTAGAAAATTTGGGTAAAAGTCTAAGATTTTCTTAGGCTTGAGGTTAATATTGAGTAAATTTTAGCAAGTCAGGTTAAGATTTTTATTAATCTGTTTCCTAACTCCTGTTTAAACATTTCACTGCACTTCGAGTTGGTCATAGCTAACATCTTTGAATAGTCTGAACACATCCTACCATTACTAGAATAGAAATTTTCAGAACATATAACAAGTTTCTTAGAATTGTTTATTGGTCTGATTATTTTACTTACTTTTCTTTGAAAAGCTGTTCTACTTTTTTGCTCTTCATTTTCTTAAACTGAAACATTGCCACACATTTGTAATAGTTATAGCATGTATCATGATAGCCGTATGACTGCGTTCCTAAAGGTCATGTTTTATAGCCTGCCACCGTTTAGTAAAGACCCCTTCATTTTAGAAGTTAAGCACTTAATGTCCAGAGAAGTTAAGTGACTGGCCCAGGGTAGGATTAGCCTAGTTCACAGACTAACATGTTACTGCACCATTCTGTTCCTCTAGCAAAAGTGGCTACAAAGTAGCTACCTGATACAGTTTGACAGCTTTCTTAATTATGATGGGAAAACTCATTAACCATTTTGATCTAAATTAGTAATTTTAGATTTGTGTTTTTAGCAGTGGAACCCTTCAAACAAAATCATGTTCAGAAGTCCACCATGTAAAGCCAGTAAAAGGGAACTACTCTAGCTAAAACTGCAGGGACTGCTTGCCATTTCCCCTTTTTCCCTCTTTCATCCTATAGCAGTTCCTGAGGGACTTGCAAGAAACAAATTTTGAATTAATTTATACGTTAGATAGTAATTGGGAGAGAGTTGAAAGTTAGTTTTACACACTTCAGATTTTATCCTAAAAGGTTTGAAGTAGACCACTTAAGTGAGGAGCGTATTAATGGCATAAGTTTCCAAATTTTCCCCCAAAGCTATGGATTTTCTGTTGAACTTGATTTATTACAAATTCTGATCTTCCCTGACACCTTTCCAATAATTCAGTGATGTCCTGATTTCTGTCCCTAGCGTAGTACCATTTCTGTCACTGAAAAAGTCTTACAAAGATCTTGCATGTGAACTGTAAAGGAACTTTGACTTCCTGTAGTACACTAATTTTAGTTTTCAGATTCAACTTTAAGAAATGTTTAGTTAAATAGATATTCCTTGAAAGGATTATGCTTGTTATTTAGTTTTTAGGATTACTTAGGTCCTTTATCCATTTGTAATTTATCTTGCTTCAGGTTATAAAGAGTATTGTCCTTTTTTTCTTTTAAACTGTCCATATTTATATTTGTTTTCTCTAGTCTTAATAAAAACATCTAAACACACCATTGGATTCTTAAAATCCAATCATTGAGAGCACACCAGTCAAATCAGACATAATGGGGAAATATCTTTGATGGTGGCAAGGAAAGTTGCTATTGCAAAACAACCGACCATATTTAGGTCCATGTCTAAGCAGTCTGAACTAAAATAAGACATTTGGAGAACAACAGAGATGTAGGGTCAGATACCTTACCATATCATGAAGTGAAGACAGAATTCCTTGTTTTTGGTCTTCATTGTGACCTTGAGTTATCAGAAAATAAGTTTCAAGTTTACTTTTTAAAAGACCTAGATCAGCAAAAGCTAATAAAGACCATGATAAAACTAAGTCACCAGTACAGAACGCAGTATTAAGTGCTCTGGCAGATTAAAAAAATGAATCTGATGTCCATCCCACCCTCAATTGCTAATCTTAAGTGGATATGGCATTGGTACAATTACGTGTAATACAACATAAAATGTTAAGAAGAGGGAAAGATTACCTTCAACTCAGGAATTTTGGTAGTCATTTTATAGACACAATTTGAACTCAGCTTTAAAGAATGATTATGATTTGGGCATGTGGAAGTTCATTTAAAAATTCTTCCACTGGTGTCTCCATACGCTAGCACTATTTTAGATTGCGGGGATGCGAAAATAAAATATAGTCTAATCCCGTAGAAATTCTCAGCCCATGGGAACATCAGACACCTAAATAAATTACGGTGTAGCATTGTCACTGTTTGAGTAGAAGTTATGTAGAAATTGTCATTAGAATATGGAAATGATTAACTCTGCCTGTAGGAGTTATAGTAAAGAGAAAGTTTGAGCTGAGTCTTGAAAGCCAGGTGGAATGGACAAACTAAATAGAGGGAAGAGCATATTTAAATTACATGTCTCTGTGATTTGTATGAGCAACTCCTAGTATTACAGTATGACTTGAGCTTGGGATTTAGATGGGGGAAGTGGCAAGAAAGAATGTTACATTGGGGCCAGCGTATGGAAGATATTTTATTTACTACTAAAAAGTTATAGCTCAATCTATAGAAAATGGAAAACCAAAGGAAATGTGTGGTAATAGCATAAGGACAGACAGTATAGACCAATGCAATAGAAGAGAGAACCCAGAAATCCTCACACATATGGTCAGTTGATCTTCAACAAGGGTGCCAAGACCATTTAATGGGTAAAAGGATAATCTTTTCAACAACTGATGCTAGGAAAACTGAATAGCAACATTCAGAAGAATGAAGTTGTACTCTTGCTGTACATCATATGCTCCAGTTAATTAAAAATGGATCAAGATCTAAGCGTAAGAGCTAAAACCATAGAGAAAAGTATTAGGGAAAAATCTTCATGACATTAGATTTGGCATTATTCTTTGGATATGACATCAAAAGCACAGAAGGAAATGAAAAAAAACCAGATAAACTGGATTTAATAAAAACATGAAAGTTTTGTTCATCAAAGGGCACTATCAAGAGGGTGAAAAGACAACACACATAATGAGAGAAAAAAATTTGAAATTATATATCTGATAAGGGATTAATATCTAAAATATAAAGAACTCCTACAATGCAGCAAAAAAAACAACCTGATTGAAAAATGAGTGAAGGACTTGAATAAGCATTTCTGCAAAGAAGATACATACAAATGGCCAGTAAGCACATAAAGTACGCAGTGTCACTAATCCTTAGGGAAATACAAATCAAAACCACAGTGAGATACCACTTCATATCCATTAGGGTAGCCATTATCAAAATAAGTGTTGGTGAGGATATAGAGAAACTGGAACCCTTGTGCACTGTTGGTGAGATTGTAAAATGGTGCAGCTGCCATGGAAAACACTATGTTATTTCCTCAGAAAATTAAAAATAGAATTATCAAGCAATTCCACTTCTGGGCATATACCCCCCAAAAATTGAAAGCAGGGTCTTGAGATATTAGTATACTCATGTTCATAGCAGCATTATTCACAATAACCAAAACATGGAAACAACCCAGATGTTAATCAGCAGATGAATGGATAAAAGAAATGTGGTTTACATATACACTGGAATATTAATTCAACCTTGAAAAGGAATAAAATTCTGATCTTTGCTTATAACACTGATGAACCTTAAAAACATTGTGCTAAATGAAATAAGCTAGACACAAAAGAACACATATAAAATTCCACTTATATGAAGTACCTAGAATTATCAAATTCATACCGAAAGTAGAGATTTCAAGGGGCTGAGAAGAGATAATGGGGAGTTATTGTATAATGGGTACAGTTTTAGTTTAGGATGAGGAATACATTCTGGAAATCGGTAGTGGGGCTGGCTACACAACATTGTGAATGTACTTAATGCTGCTGAATTGTACACTCAAAAATGATTAAAATGGTAAATTTTATGTTATGTATTTTATCACAATTTTTTAAAAGCATGTAGGAGATTGAGCTTCTCTTGAAAAATTAGAACCTCTGGCGGTTCTAGGGCTACATATTAATGAAAATAAAGTATTTAGCATGTAATTGTTCACCTGTATTCTTGCTGGCCCTTGTAGACATTTAAGTTTTTAATTTATGGAATATATAAATGTGGATACTTTATTTAATGGTGGAAGAAAATATTGCTCAGAAAAAAAGGAAGTAGTGATTTGCATTTAACCAAGGCAGCCACTGGCCTTAGCAGCAAATTCTGCTTAATGCTTAGATGAAACTAACTCATCTGTTACATACTTTGCTTTGTTTTTATTACCCTCATTTATATTATGAGGTCCTATGAAAATTAAATATAGCTATTTAAAATAGTTTAGAAGTCTTTCATTTATGCAGATAGTTAATGATTAATAATATTTTTCTACTTAGTTTAACTTTCCTGCCGTTGGATGGGAGTGATCTTCAATAGCATTGACTATGATACATGTGTTTATAAATTCAGGCATTTAAGCAGTGGTTTTCAAACTAGGGAAATTCTCTTCAAACAGTAATAAACTCTTAAGGGTAAAGGTTCCTACCTTTCCGTTAGTTTAAGGCTTATTTATGGAAAGATGTTAATAACTTTGAGAGTTTGAGTTGTGCTGTCGAATACTGAATACTGTAGTCATTAGCTACATGTGGCAATTGAGATTTAAGTTAATTAAAATAAAATATATTTTAAAATTCAGTTGCTCGGTCACATTAGTTACATTTCAAATACTCAGTAGCCACATGTGGCAGTTCCTACCATGTTGGACAATGCTGATAAAGAACCTTTCAATGACTACAGTGAGTTCTACTGGGAAGTGCTACTTTAGAGCATGGGCTTGCATCATAATACCTGTGTCCAAATTCTGTTACTACTGATGTAATCTCAGGCAGGTCACTTCTCTTCAATTTTCTTCTCCATAAAATATGGATAATGTTAATGCCATGGGTGGTTATGTGAATTAAACTATTTAATGTATATAAAGTACATGCTCTTGTTGTGTTATTGGAACTCCCATTCTGAACTCTAGGTTCAGAATAATACAGTATAAAACCACCAATTTAGAAAATATTAAAATGCATCAAATTGACATTTTTTTTTACCGTGCCTAGTGTGTGAAACAGTTCATGATTTACATGACTTACTTAAAAATACTTTGTTTTCCTTTAGCGAGTTGAAGAGTTTCTCAGCAAAGATATCAGTTATCTTATTTCAAATAAAAAAGAAGCTAAATTTGCACAGACCTTGGGACGAATTTCTCCTGTACCAAGTCCAGAATCTGCATATACTGCAGAAACCACATCACCTCATCCCAGCCATGATGGAAGTTCATTTAAGTCTCCAGATTCAGTAAGTCTCATATGTTTTGAGACTCTCAGAAAGGCTATGAGATCTCATAATTTTCAGGAGCAGGCTGACAGCAGAGTTCACTTAGGTAGAACACTATATTAAGCGTAGCTTTCAAGTTGTTAATAAGGTTGCTATCATATATAGAAAGGTGATTTTTCTCCTAATAGTACTTGTGTAGTCAGTCATACTCTCATTCCTAAAATATGCCCTTCCATTTAGTGATGGCTTTTATTTTTAGAGTAATTTACAACTAAAAAGTAATAGCAGGTCATTATTTTAAAGAAGAAATAGAAATCTTTTGTTTGTTTCAGAGCAGGGGTAAGCAAACTATGGCCCATGGGCCAAATCCAGCCTGCCACTTGTGTTTTACAGCGTGTGAGCTAAGCGTGGTTTTTATATAAAGTTTTATTGGAACACAGACATACCATTTATTTATGTATTGACTGTTGCTTTCCTGCTGTAAAGGCAGAATGGGGTAATTACAACAGACTATATGGCCTGTAGAACCTAAAGCACGTCCTGTTTGGCCCTTTAAAGAAAAAATTTGCCAACCCCTGTTCTAGAATTACTGATAGCACATTCCTACCACTCAGTTGCCAATAAGTTGTAACATACAGTGAAGGGTAAATTGAATTGATGTAATTGGGTATAGAAAGGGGAAGAGATTGCAAAATAAAGTGTTTTATCTCATTTTTTGTGGGAGAGGGTGACTTACGAGCGTCCTTCTACTCCGCCATCTTCTCCGTCTCCCCCTTTATCTCATTTTTTGATTGAAGTTAATTAAATGATTTTTAAATATCCTCCCAAACTTATCTACTATAGCCATTTGAGAACCAGGGAAAAATGGGGGCAGGGGAGAACAGGGAAAAGAAAGGAGTTACATAAGCAGTATCATTTGAAAAAGAGACAAATATATAGAAGAAAAAAAGTTAAAGAAGAAACAACCAAGCAAGCGTCATACATTCTTTCTGTTAATGCTTTTATGGAGGGACAAGGTGATACACACCAGTGACTAGTTCCAAATTAATTCCTGCTGATAGCACTTAAACTGCTTTTCCTAGTGTCTTGTTTAAAAAGTGAAACACCATGTGAAAACAGTATATACGGTTTATCCATATTAGATTTTTGGTTAAATAGGAAATTAAAATGTAAACTTACTGTTTAATTTTAGACAGAATTTCAGATCAGCCTATTTTTATTTTTCATGTTGAACAGAATTTACTACAGAGCTGACCTTGGGTCTCATTCAGCTGAGTTTAGTTGCTCCACCAAAAAAAGAAGAAACAACTTTTTAAATAGGAGATCTTATTACAAAGACCCTAAGGAAATCACATTTTATAAAATCACTTTTTACCATACATTTGTTATGTGTTTTACATTTCATATTTGTATTAAGATTTATCTATAAATTTTAACTATATACTTTAGCTATTTTATCTTTAAAAAAAATTTTTCTGGTGAGGCACTATGTTATAACTATATGTTTGATTGTTCTCTGATCTTTTTATAGGTATGTTTGAGCAGAGGAAAATTATTAGTTGAAAAAGCTATCAAGGACCATGTAAGTACAAATTTAAAAAATTCAGTGTATATTCTTTTATTAAAAACTGAAGTGGAGATGTTGTTGAAATCTTCTTTGCCTTGTTTTTAATAGAAAAAGCCTAAATATCAGCATGTATCTCATTTTATATAGAGTAGAACCTGCTTTTCATGAAGAAACATCTCCATCTTGTGGCCTTTTAAAATATTAACTGGATATTTCTGAAGCTAGTGGCATTTTTGTGTTTTTAAAGGAAATAATTTCTTAAAACTCTTAAGTGAAATGCTACAGGGTATGTTAATTGTCAGGAATATGGGAATATTATTAAATAGGAATGATTTTAGACATTCCAGAAGAAAAATCTGATGTCCTTCTTACTATTGTATAGGGTCTGTTCTGAATAACCATCTCAGTGACATTAAGCTTCAAATAATATTTTTAAAAATAGCTCATTTAAAATAGTAATTTCCTAATTACTTTATTTTAGTAATACTTTATTTAGTAATTACTAAATTACTACTGGTAATTACCTAAAAATACTACCAAACTTTTTTTTTTTTATACAGGATTTTATTCCTTCAAATAGTATATTATCAAATGCCTTATCATGGGGAGTAAAAATTCTTCATATTGATGGTAAGGATTTTATTATTGTTTTTGACAGTATTTGTCAAAAGTATCTGTCTCTGTCCTTTGGATCCTAATTTTAGATAGTGAGAATTCTGATAGCAAGAGATACCTGTGATGGTAATAATTTCATCTAAATTTAGTACAATTAAAAGAAAATAGCAGTGTTTAACTCGAAAGGTAAACATGCTAATCTTAAACCCTTCTTTCTTTTAATAAAGACATTAGATACTACATTGAACAAAAGAAAAAAGAGTTGAATTTACTGAAGAAATCAAGCACTTCTGTAAGAGATGTGGTACGTTATTTTTTAATTTTTAAGCTAAATTAAAAATGATTAAGCTTGGTTTTTATAGATCTGTAAATTTTTTTGCCAAGTGGAAAATATTATTGCTGTAATATGTACCAAATGCATGCTTCTATTACTTGAATAAATTGTTGTGTATCATTTAACTTTAGGATTTACTTATAAGGTAAAAGTTCCCACTGCAACTCAAAGAATATACTTTTGTGAATAACATGGCAATTGACATACTGCATGAGGAGCTCTTCATGTGTATAATATACTCCTTTTGAGAACATAAATAGGAAGTATTCTTACTTTTCAACTGTTCCGTAAATATTGTCATGTATGGCTATCTGACCTCACCTCAGAATATTTGTTAAACAAGTTCATTGGGCATTGCCGTCTGTTAGACCTATTATTCCCATATCTTTAGCCTCTTACCTTTTTACCAGCTTCCTCCTTGAAGCCTCTGTATAGAATCAAGCTTGTTCTATCCTTTAGAACAAATAGAGTAAAACCTCCCTTGACCTCATGTCCCTGCCTACTATTCAATCTATGTCATCTAGCTATCTCTATCTCCACTTTTATACTTCCCACTCACTCTCCAGCCTATGAGGTACAAAACTATGGAACAATTTGGCAAATCAAGTGTACACTTTTTAAAACCAGTCATATTGGTTCTGTCAGCTCTCATTCTATTCCTCCTTGAACTTACTTATTTTCATCTGGAACTTCTCTCATCTCTGCTTTCTCATGGTTCTCTTATCTCTCAGAACTTTCTTTTGTGGTCTGCTTTTTCTTCAATCAGTCAATCCTTAAATGACTAGAATCTGAAAGGAAAATAAATTTTATGGAAGAGTGTATATAAAGATATGAAACCATAAGTAGGATGGCATGTTTTGGAAATTTTACGTCATATTTTACAACTTGATCTTTAAGTGGGAAAGTGACAGGAAATGAAGCTAGAAAAATTAGCAAGTTCAGATAAGACCTTGCATGCTATATAAAGTTAGATTTAATCTTGAAGGATTTGGAACATTTTTGAGAGATAATAGGAGAGCAAACCTGGTTGGATAGGTTATTCTCTTGAACACAATTTTTAATAAAGATTTTACATCGTAACTACCCTATTAGAAGTAAAAAAAAAAATTCCAAGGGACTATTTCCAGATTTTTGCAAAGTGAGGGGTGGATATTTCTTTACTGAAATGTGCTAGATAGCATATGAATTACCTTTGTAGCACTTTGTGGATTGTTTGGATTGTATATAGAAATAAATGTATAAAAATTTAAACTCATAAGCACATTTATGGACTCAAATACACACGCATTATCATATCTGTCTATAAACATAAATAAGTCAGTACATATCTGAAACAAGTTTTATGAAACAGTACTTACCCTTAATGTGCTAATACTTCTGTGGTATTCTTTCATTTTTAAAAAAAAATACTGGCCACAACTCTGTCTAAACTGATTTTACAGCCCTATAGGTCACAGTCCATGGTTTAAAAAGTATTCTGGGATGTTATGAAAGTAATAGGAAGAAATGCTGAAGACCTGCTTCAGATGGTAACAGAAGGGTAGGGGAAGAATTGAAAGATGCTTATTAACAGGTTATAGTGCCTAACCAGTGCCTCGACTCTAATATATACTGCATGAGGGCCCAGATCACGTTTTACCTCTTTCAACACTGGGTTTTGTTTACACATGGAACACATTATTCACTCAGTATTTAGCAAATACTCAGTGCCTGTTATGTGCCAGGCACTAGAAGTGTTTGCCCCCTTGAGAGAAAAAAAACAAAAAGCTGTGATAAATAGTTGCAAAACAGGTTTTACTTTCCTCCCAAAACAAAAAGGATAGGAATACCAGTATCTGTATAATTCAGGATGTGTAACTGGTCAGCTTGATTCCAAAACTTGAATTTTTTTCTGTATATAAGAAAACAAATGTTTCCAGGAAATTTTTTTGGTTTGCCAGCTACTAATGCATAAAACTTTTTAATGAAGATGCATTTATGGGTCTTGAATGATGGACATATATTAATCTTATGCATGCTAAATAATACATATGAATTTTAAGACATTTTTAGATTCTCATACTCTTGTTAGTATGTATCTTAAAAAAAAAAAGTATATTTTGCTCCAGTACTTTATTTAAAGTGCTTTGAGTTTTTTCCCTCAGTTTACCTAAAACGTATTTTGTTGAAGATTTTTTGTATATATGTGCATGAGGAATATTAGTCTTTTTCTTTTGATGTCTTTGGTTTTAATGTCAGGGTAATGCTGTCCTCATAAAATGTTGAGATGTATTTTCACTTCTATTTTCTAGACAGTTTTTTTTTTTTTTTTTTAAGAATCTGTTGTATTTCTTAAATGTTTGGCCAAATTTTCTAGTAAGGTTATCTGGGGCCTGAAATTTTCTATGTTGGAAAATTCTCAACTATGAATTAAGTTTCTTTATTAGATAGAGATAATTAAGGGTTTTTTTCCCCAAACGTACTTTGGTAGTTTGTATTTTTCAAGGAATTTGTACATTTTGTCAAAATTGTTTAATTGATGGAAAAGTGTGTGTAATTTCCCTTATTAAGCTTTTAATGTCTGTGAAGTCTAATGATGTCACTTTCATTGCTGATACCATTATTCTGTGTCTTCCCCACCTCCTTGGTTAGCTTGGCTAGAGTTTCATCAGTTATAACTATCTTTTTGAAGAACCGTAAACTTCCTTTAAGTTCTGCTTTAGCTGTGTCTCATACATTTTATATTGGATTTTTTTTTTTAGCATAGACTTTTTTTGTAAGAGTACCTTTAGGTTGACAGCAAAAGTGAATAGAAAGTCCAGATGTTTTCCATATGCATATGCCTTGTCTATATATACACACAGCCCCCTGATCAATATCCTACACCAGAGTGGTGCATTTGTTACTAATGATGAATCTATATTGATAAGTCATCTTCAAAGTCATAGTTTACATTAAGGTTCACTCTTTGTAGTATACATTGCATGGGTTTGGACTTGTATAGTGACATGTATCCATTATCATAGATAGTATCACACAGAATAGTTTCAGTGCCCTAAAAAGCCATCATGTTTTACCGATTCATCCCTCTCTCCCCTTCTTACCTCTAGCAACTACTGCTTATTTACTTATTGCCATAGTTCTGTCTCTTCCAGAATACCGTATAGTTGGAATCATACAGTATGTAGATTGGCTTCTTCACTTACTACTAGGCATTTAAATTTCCTCCATATCACTTGATAGCTCATTTCCTTTTATTGCTGAATATTCCATCGTTGAATATGCCACACTTTACGCATTTGCTTTCTGAAAGACATCTTCATTGTCTATTATAAAGCTCTGGGTAACACTCATTTTGTTGTTGCTGTCATTGTTTTAGGAGGGAGTTATCCAATTTTGTTCAAACTCTCAGTTCTCAGTCTCAGTTTCTGTAAGTGGTGGTTCTAATCTCCATTTCAGTTTTCAGAGGCTTAAATGCAGCTTTCTGCCTTTGCATGCATCACTTATAGCTTAGCCCAAGACTTGGGCAGTGGTTTAAATCTTAATTCCATTTCAAGACATAATCATTGTTTTGTTTCTTGTTTTGTTTTGTTTTCATTTCTTCGATTGAGTTGATTTTAAAACAGCTTTTTTCTTGTTTTTTTCTCCCCATGAAACTACAATAATCACCCTTCTTTTATATAGTTATTTTCCTTTATGGTTTTTTTCTTATCTTGATATTAATTGCAGTTGCTGTTTTCACTGTACTTTCAAGCTCAGTATTTTTGCTGTATCTTTTTTTCCTCCTTAGGGGAAAAGAGTAGGGATCAGCACTCAAAAAGCAAGAAGTAAGTATTTTGATACCCTTAAGTATTTGTTTTGCTTTAGAAAATAGAACAAATCATATAAAAAAAATCTTTAAAAATCATGGAACCAATCCCTGTAAATGACTTTTTCAGTAGGTTCTTAGCCCTTTTGTTTTAGAACATTGACCCCTGTGTCAGTTTGGTGAAGCCTATGAACTCTTTCTTAGAATAATGTATCTTAAAACATTTTTTGAAAAACCATTCGATTATTAAGGAAATCAATTATATTGAAATTCAGTTATCAGAATATTTTTCAGTATAAAATAATTATATACTTGTTTTATTACACATTAAAAAGTTCTAGCAGTGATTATGATTAATTGCTAATTTTGTTTTGAAGTGATGAATATAATGATGCTTTGGGATATTTGTGGTAACTAATACTATATAAAACTATGTTTCAATTGATATCAAAATTACAAGTGCTGCTAATTCTGATCCTGTGGCTTATATGCAAAATTGGAGAAAGTGTTAAATTTCAGTTAGAGATTAGTGAAAATAAAAGTTAGATAGTTTTTCCTGTTCTAGGTCAAAATCCTCCTGAATTCTATTCTTAGATCCTTTGGGGGATCCATTCAGTTTACTAATCTCAGAATAGGGACAGAGCATCTGTTATTTTGGAAATGTGTTGATAATTGTAAAATATCTTACCTGAGGCTTAAAACTTCAAATTGAAATTAAATGGATAATGGATGCATATTTATTTGGATTTGTTTAGCCAGAGTAGTTTTGTTAAAAAAAAATTCTTGATTTGTAAATTTCTAATGTCATGTTTTGTATATTATCAGCAGGTAGACTCAAAAAGCCTTTTGTAAAGGTGGAAGATATGAGCCAGTAAGTATCTAAATTCAACCTGTATAATTTAAGCATAATATTAAAGGAGAAAATCTAACTACTTAAGCTGTTTCCGCTAATACTGTTAGATCTCTTTATGTTAGATTTATATGATACTGATATGCATGTGGCACAGTTGCAGAAATTAGCAGTAATTAATTTGTGCTCAAGGACTGAATTTAGTTTCAGTAGGTTTTAGATAGTATTTCTTTGAAAATCTGGTTTAGAGCAATCATGAGAGCAACTTACTTTTCAGTATTTCAGATAACCATTTTCTGGCTAAATGCAGTACCATGTGATTTAGAACTACTACTTAAAGATTGCATCTGCATTTGTGAAAAAGAAATTACTAGTTACTGCTTGGAAATACAAAACCTGAGTATAACATCTAATTTGGTAGCTTACCTAAACTCATTCTGAAGCTTTATGGAATAATCTTACTGAAGACTACAGATATAAGTAAGTAATTTGACATGGGAGAATTAGATTTCTTCCTTTTGATAGTCCACTTAGTCATTTAGACATACATAATTAATTCTCCTGGGTACTCCTGAGGTGACGTAGATGTATTGAACGCTTCTTTTTATGAAATATGTTCCTGTGAGAAAAAAAATACAATTTTACAAATTTACAAATACAAAATTAGGCCTAAAGAAGGCACCAGTAAGTGAAAAGACATCCCATGTTCATGGATTGGAAGACTTCATATTTTTAAGATGTCACTACTGCTCAAAATGATCTACAGATTCAGTGCAATCCCAATGACTTTTTTTGCATAAAGAGAAAAATCCATCCTAAAATTCACATGAATCTCAAGGGACCCTGAACACCCAAAATAATTTTGAAAATGAAGAACAAGATTGGAGTTCGACACTTCTAATTTCAAAACTTACTACAAAGGTGTAGTCAAAAAACAGTTTAGTACTGACATAAAGACAGATGTATGTCTATGTATGTCTACCAGTGAAATAGAATAGAGAGCTCAGGAGTAAATCTTTATATGTGTGATCAAATAATTGTTGACAGGGATGCCAAGGGCATTCATTGGGGAAAGGACAGTCTTTTTAATAAATGGTATTGGAAAAACTAGATATTCACATACAGAGGAATGAAGTTGGACCCTTACTTTATACAATGTATAAAATTAACTCAAAATGGATCAAAGACCTCAAACTATCAAACTCTTAGGAAAAAAACATAGGGGAAAGCTTTATGACATTGGGATTTGTCAATGATTTCTTAAATATGACACTAAAAGAAGAAATAAAAAGATAGAAGAACTAAGCTGGTCTACATCAAAATGATGAAATTCTGTGCCCAAAGGACATAGCACATTGAGAAGGCAACCCACGGAATGGGAAAGCAAACTTGCAAATCATTTATCTAATAAGATTATTAATAGAAAGAACTCAACAATGGAAAATCAAATGACCCAATCAAAAAGTGGGCAAAGGACTTGACATTTCTCCAAAAATACAGATTGCCAACAAGCATATGAAAAGATACTCAACATCTCTAATCATCAGGAAATTGCAAATCAAAACCACAAAAAAATCTATCACCTTATAACCATTAGGATGGTTACTATTTTAAAAAGAAAAACAGAAAATAAGTATTGGTGAAAATACGGGGATATTGGATCTCAAGTACACTGTTGGTAGGATTGTAAAATGGTGTAGCCACTATGGAAGACTATGGAGATTCCTCAAAAACTTCAAACTGCCATATGATCCAGCAATTCCATTTCTATGTATATAGCCAATAGAATTGAAAGCAGGGTTTCAAAGAAATACTTGCACATTCATGTTCATAGCCAAGAGGCAGAAGCAACCCAAATGTTTATCAACAGATGAATGGATAATATGGTATATACATACAATGGAATATTATTCAGCTTTTAAAAAGGAAAGAAATTTTGACACAGGCCACAACATGGATGAACCTTGAGGACATTATGCTAAATGAAATAAGAGTTACCTAGAATAGTTAAGTTCATAGAGACAAAGTAGAATGGTGGTTATCAGAGGCTGGAGGAGAAAGGAGAATGAGGAGTTACTGTCTAATGGGTACAGAGTTTCACTTTTGAAAGATGAAAAGAAATCTGGAGATGGACGGTGTTAACAGTTGCAAAACATTGTGAATATAGTTAATACAACTAAATGTGCACTTAAGAATGATGAAGATAGTAAATTTTGTTATATGTATTTTACCACAGTATAAAAAGAAATTATATGCTTAAAAACTAATGGATCTAGAAATTGGGAAGGGAAATCTAACTGTTTTTGTTACTTATTTCAGATTCCAGATGAATTACATGATTTTGAAATATAAGACTTCTAACATGTTTTCTTTCATCATAAAGATTCTCATGTGTTTATCTTTTTATTCTTTTAGACTTTATAGGCCATTTTATCTTCAGCTGACCAATATGCCTTTTATAAATTATTCTATTCAGAAGCCCTCCAGTCCATTTGATATGGATAAGCCGTCTAGCACCCAAAAGCAAACTCAGGTTAAACTAAGGTTGGTTTAACCTTCAAGTGATTTTTTTATCTTTTTAAACAAGTATTTTAAATAATTTATTTAATGCCATGGAGTGTGTGTGTTTCTAGTCACTATGATTATTTCCCCCAGTATATCTTTAATGCCTCTTTGCTAGATTTAAAGTCTGAATCTCTTCTAAGCATGTCACATTTAGACCTTCAGGCGGGGAGGGGCTTAAAAATATTTGCAAATAATCAAAATATGTTGTTTCTCTTAAGTGATGCACGATTAAATGTTCTCCAGAATAATCTTTACATTCTCAGTTTACTTCTCAATTTCTTAAAAAGAAAAATGGTTTAAAGTAATTGTTTTTATCTCTGAAAATTATGGCAGATTCTCTTTGATAGTTGAGGACTGTAAATTTTTGAGAATTATTCCTTATGTTCAGTGGTTAATCTTTTACCATATATTCCTGTCAGAATCCAAACGGACGGTGATATATGTGGTGGAATTCCAGTTCAAGTCCATTTGAAAGAGAAGAAGAAAAAAGGATATTGTGAATGTTGCTTGCAGAAATATGAAGATCTCAACGCTGTAAATGGGATTTTTGTATTTAGGGGGTTGATATTTCTAAAACGACAAATAATTGTTGTTGTTTAAATTTTAGCTTATTCTTTTGATTGTGGTTTACAACTTGGTAATTATTAAGTAGTAGATATTTCTTTTTGATAGAATTGTCTTAAATTTTAAGAGCCCAAAGTGGGGAAATGTATATTGAAAAATCATTTTTATCCATTCAGCAAATATTTATTGAGCACTTCCTTTATGCCAGTCATTGCTCTGGGCACACAGCATTGAACAGGAGAGGCCAATTCCCAACCCTAGTGAAGACTACATTCAGTGGAAGGGGAGGAGGCATAGGTGACCGCAGGATAAAAGAATAATGAACTATACATAGAGAGAACATTAGATCAGTGCTATGAGAAAACATAAAGCAGGAATGTTGCTGTTTATTTAGACCAGACAAGGAATACCTAATTGATAAGACGATATTTGAGTAGACCTGAGAGAAGTGAGGGAACAAGACTTGTGAGTATTGAAATAAGCAATGCAAAAGTGCTAAATTAATGGGATCAAAGAACAGATGTTGGTGGCCTGGACTAAGCATTGGTAGTAGAAGTGATGAGACATGGTCAGATTGTGGGTATAATTTAGAAGTGGAGCCAATTGGGTTTTGTTGGGAGGGAGATAAGATGATGGGTCATGAGTGGCCACAATTTTTCAGGCCTTCACAATTAAATAATGGGCAAGTGATTTACTAATAAAAGATGAGAAGAAAGTGGAGAAGATTCTTTGAAATATCAGAGAAATAGAATAGTTGAACGTATATATGGGATGAAGAGAAAGTTTTAATGATGAGAACTATTACAATTTGCAATATGATAAAAAAGAGCAAGAGCTTTGGATCCAGGCTGCCTGGATTTGAATCGTGGCTTCCTGTCTGTAACCTTGGACAATGCCTGGCACTGTGCTTATTAAATGTTAGCTGTTATTGTTTGAATTGATAATTTTTAAAATAGGTTGGTTTTGGTAGAAAGATGGTAGAAACGTTGAAAAACTAATACTTGAAAACATCAGATTCATAAACTACCCTGTCTTCAGAGTCTAAATTGAAGTTTGTTTTATAACCCAAAACAAATTAGTAGTTTGTCAGAAAAAAAAATGCCCTTTTCAAAAATCTTTTTGAAAATTTAAATTATAGATGGGTCCTGAAATTTTACTTTGCTGTTGTAGTAGAATAATCTATAAATGGATGTTTTCCTTAATATCAGCTTGTGGATCTTAATTTGATGCTCAGAGAATGTTGGGGCTGAAAATCACTGGTTACCACAAGGAAGGAAGATTAATGAGAGTAGAGGTTAAGATCGATACTTTAACAGTTTTTTATGTATGTTTCCTAGTCACTAAGGATAAGAAATTATTTTGTTTTTGGAATCTTTGATTTCACAGTGATTCATTTCCACCTGTATGAAGGCATTCATTTAACAAATTTAATTATGGAAGATTAAGCAACAAACAAAGCAGACGTATTCTCTACCCCTATACCATCTTATGGTCTGACAAAAAATAAATATAAAACATGTATTTGCAAGTAGGATGAAAAATGAGTATCAAGTGCAGTAGTAATAAATAATGAGGGTACCTAACATAGAATGAAGGGCAAGGAAGGCTGAACTAAGAAAGTGACATTTAAATAGAGACTTAAAGAATGAGTAAGAAGGGGTAGGTGGAGGTGGAGAGGAACTATACAAAAGCTGAAAGTTGTTCTTAGTTCTTTGTAGTTACTATTTTTCCTTACAAGAACATAAATAAACTGAATCTGAACTTACAGAGTTAATGTTTCATTTCTCATTAGTTCTAACATTAGTGTGCATACATAATTTGTATATGGTAAATTTTGCAAGCTAGGAAAGAATACCTATGTATTCCAGAATACTGTATATTTGTAACCACTGAAGAATTTAGTTTTTGGAATTACAGTCAAATCATCAAAAGTTAAAATTATATGAAACTAGGGAAGCAAAAATGAGGTTCTTCCACGATTGTCTTGATACAGGCTTCTAGTTATAATTCCCTGATCAACTGATAGACTAATGATAGAATTAGCCTGGAGATTTCACCTATTCAGAAGGAACTTTTCTTCCTATGAGTTTTATCCCAATGCACTAAGCTTGTTTACTTTTATTCTTGACCACTCTTAAGACTAAGAAAAGCTTTTTGGTACTCTCTGTTATGAGCACTGGGTAATTGAGATCAGGTATTTGCTCATTCTCAAATGTGTTCCTCGATGATGAATCTTTCTTTTTTTTTTTAATACTTCACAGCATTAGTTGTACTTCATTTGTTTGTTCATTGTACCTTCTAGAGTCTTGTTTTGGATTCTTGTATGCTGAATTACGTTTCATTTACTTAATATTTTATAAGCTCTACCTTCCTTATTTAGTGGTAATTATATAACGATTAAATAAAGTAGCAAAGGGAAAAAAGTGTTTCAAAAATATTAGCACATTCTAAATGTTTAAATGTTACTGTTATTTTTCTCCATCTTTTCTCTTCACTTTCCAATGTAGCTCACTCCCTTTCAGTTCCATTGAAACTACAGATTAGTTAATGTTTGACTTTTCTCGTTGAAGAATGGAAGACTGAAAACCAAAGTAGTTTTAATGGTTTTTCAAAAGTTACTTTTATTCTGCTTCTTTTAAATTCTGGTAAAGGATAGTTCTTTGCAATAGTTAGTAGAAACTTAATTTTAGGGGCATGAAAATATTAGAAAACCTGAACAAAAAGATATCTGTTGCTTTTAAAATATAATTTTGTGATTTATATACTTTTTTGTTTTATTTTAGCATCTTCTAAGTGAGCAACACAGAAACTTTGCACAGAGTAATCAATATCAAGTCGTTGATGATATTGTATCTAAGTTAGTTTTTGACTTTGTGGAATATGAAAGGGACATGCCTAAAAAGAAAAGGTAATTTACCAACTCAAGTTTTAAATTTTAATAGAATATTAAACTGTTTTATTAAACTAAAATCCAAAGTTTTCTTTTCTTAGAAGGATTATGTTTTAAGGATATAAGTATGGTTAAGAACTGATTAATTCTTTCCTATTCCCCTCCTCCTCCACTACCAAAAATGCTTACCTTAAATTACTTTTAAGGTCCTCTTCTTAACAGTATAGTCTAAAAGAGAAGTTGACACTTTTTCTATAAAGAACCAAGTAGTAAATATTTTAGACTTTGTGAACCATAAGATCTCTTATAACTACTCAGCTTTGCCATTGTACAATGAAAGCAGCCACAGACTGTATGTTAATGAATGAGTGTGGCTATGTTCCAATACAAGTTTGTTTTATAAATAGACAGCAGAGTAAATTTGGCCCATGTGCTATACAGTTTGTCAGCCCTAGTCTAGACCATTTCCTTGGAATAATGAAGGTAGAATTTTAGTTAATCTTAAGGAGTTTTAAGAAACCTTCCCCCTTTTCATCTATTAAGTCATCTTTATACTTTGACTAGATACTTCACTTAAGCTCTGCTTGCTGATAATATTTATTAAAGGTATTGACAAGACTTTTAAGTGTGAGTACAATGCTGTTCAACATACTATAACTGCACATTAACAAAATGAACCTCATTAAGTTTATTCCCATAAATCTAAAATAAAAAGAAATGCTTTTATATAGATATATCCTAGAATTGATAATATCTCAATAGGTTGTTTAGTGCTTATAACTGTTTTTAGACCAATCTTAAGGCATAAAGAAGACTGTAAGATGTGATACCAAGCTACAACTTCTGAAAATTAGCTAGAAAAAATTTTGGCTTTAGGTAGTTCCTAAACATCATATGTCTGTAACTTTCTGAATGATTGTTCATGACTGATTTTATATGATATTTGGAGAGGATGCATATTTCCAACTATTAAATGGACTTTATATGGGCTACTGTAAGAATTTAAAATTCCCTAAAAATTCACTGTGCAGCAGAGTTCTGAACTAGTACTTACATATAAATTGGTTATTCCTTAATCAATTATCTTGTCTGCACAATTTTTCTCTCTATAGGCAAGTCACCTAAACATCTCTAGATTTTAAAGGAGAGCATGTTGTTTTTACATTTTTTTAATCTTCCATTTGTTCAAGAGGAGTCTTAAGTAAAAGTATCAACAAAAGAAACAGAAAAAGAGCCATTCTGGTTTTGAAGGGGCAGGTGGAATTCTGTGTTTCTCTTTGTTATCTGTGACTTGTGTAACATAAAGCATACTTAGTGAGCTGTTAAGTTTCTTTCTGTTTGTAAGTAATTTAGGAGTGTCTAATACAAACTAGCATCTCAAGGATATTAAGACGTTCCATGAAGAAGAGGGTTTCAGGTCGACTGTGTGAAACGTAAGGATTATTAACTTGTCATCTTTAGAAGTATAAAGATAAGAGGTTTCTGGCTCACTATGATATTAGATAGTTTATATTTAAATATAAGTAAATATCCAATTTGCCTTAGATTTCCCAGTAAATACTCATTTTCCACATGCTAAGTCAAATGAGGAGACAACATTAATGTAAATCACAGCTTAGAAGTTATGAAATGTTTCAGGAGAATGGAAACATTAGGAGCAGACCCAAATCCCTTTTCTGTCATCTTTCTTTGATTTATATGGTCAAAGTAGTTTTAAATACCAAATTGAAAATACTGCTTACCTTTGGGAGGAAGGGGAAAGAATAGATGAGAAGTGGTATATTAGAGTTTTCAGCTGTATCTATAAAGTTTTATTATTTTAGTAACATCTAAAGTAAATTTGGCTAAATGTTAAGAGTTCTATATTTTTCTAATGTAGTCTAAGTTAAATAAGTTTCATAAGTAGTTTTAAATGATTTTTACTAATTTAGTTTTAAAATACTTAGGAATTTTTGATAGCAGTTATTTCAGTTTTTTTCTTTTGCTTTTTTCTCTCAAGAATAAAATACAATGTTGGATCCCTTTCTCCTCTTACTACAAATGTCCTGAAAAAGTCTGAACCTAAAGAAAATCTGGAATTGCAACATACTTCTCAGAAAGACTTCAGGGAAAATAATGTACAGGTGATTGAGCAGAGTTTCCTATATAAAGAAACCCAGGAACCTGAACAAAAGTTAGTCTCTACTTCAGAACACATCTCCCACCCTTCAAGTGAATTAAGAGGACTTGATGAGAAAACATCTAGTAAATGTTCCATGTTAAATCCAGCTGAAAATGACATACAGCAGAATTTTACACCTCTACCTCCACATAAACAGGAACGCATTCTTGACGTTTCTGAACATAAATTAACTATAAATGAAAATGACTTAGAAGAACTCAGGGTAGATCACTGTCCTTGTAGGCCACAAATATCTATACAAGTTTCTAATTGCAATACAGATAATAGTGCATCTCAACCACAACAGAAGTCAGATACTGTGCTTTTTCCAGCAAAGGATCTAAAGGAAAAGGACCTTCATTCAGTGTTTTGTCATGATTCTGATCTGTTAGCAATGAACAGTTCACAGGAGCACCTTACAATTCAAGCAAAGACTCCATCCCAGAGCCCTCCTGAGGAACCCAACACATGTGACCTCAAGAATATGGATAGTTTACCTTCTGGTAAAATCCATCGGAAAGTGAACATTTTATTAGGAAGAAATAAAAAAGAAAATCTGGAACCAAGTGTGGAGTTAGATAAGAAAGAAACTGAATTTCTTACTACACAAGAAGAAAACAGAATTTGTAGCTCACCAGAACAATCTCTACTGGACTTATTTCAGACAAGTGAAGAGAAGTCAGAATTCTTGGGTTTCAAAAGCTACACCGAAAACAGTGGTATGTGTGATACTTTAGATATTTGGGAAGAGGAAGATTCAAATAATCTGTTATCAATGTTTTTCTCTTCCCCTTCAACTTCTACATTTACTGGCTTTTAGACTTCAAAAATAAATAACCTTTCAAAAGCAATGAAAATAATATTCTTGGAATTTTTATAAATATAAAAATTCTTAGGTTTGAGGGTTTTTTTTTGCCAATTTTCTTTACAGAACCAAATGTAAATATTAATAAAGGTGACATTTTTCATTTTTCTACAGAATTGAATGCCTGTTAGAGAAAAATTGTAGAATAAACTTGTGACCCATCTTGTTTTACATACTGTGTTCATAATTGTTTCCTAAGAACTACTATGAATAATTGGTTTATGTCCATGAAAACTAATTTCAAGTGAAAATTTGAGAATATCAAAATTCAGCTTTATAAATTTAGATCTTCTAGTTATATCTATTGTCTGTTAAAATAGATTTCCATGATAACATGACAGTATTGCTTTTAAAAACCTAATTTTCACACAGGAAGGAAAAAAATATATTTCAGTGTTTGAATTCTGGAAATCATTATTACCAGAAACATTGACACTGAAAGGTGAACTAGTTGGACCATGCTAGGGTGTTGGCATTGAGGAGTTAGGTTATTTGTAGGGATTAATAGAAGCCATGAAGGAAAAACTTAACCAGGCTAGCATATGGAATATAATAGTTTTTCCATTCTTCTTAATTATTTACTTTGGAAATAATTTCTTATAAAAATAATTCTTTACCCTCTAATTTGGTATCAGGAAATGAAAGCATAAGGATGGCACTGAACTAAAGATATGTTTTGAAACTTGCAGATTGCTTTTGATTAGGCAGTTGGCAATTCAATAGTTTAGAAAAAAGAAAATTCAAATGTAAGAAAAATTTCAACTCTTATCAGTAAGTGGCTTACAATAGTGCCATTGAATATTGTGTGAATACTTTGTCACTAAAATTAACTTTGATTGCCAGTCTTAATTTTTTGAAACCCTGTATGGCTTGGAAGTATATGTTATTTTGACCATCTGGTCAATGAGAAATACTAACTTTTCAATAACTTTATTGTTCATACCAGTACCTAAAGCAGGATCACTGAACTATCTTTACAGTGCATACATGCAAACTTTATTTCCACTGTAAATTACTACTGTAGCATTTTGTCAGATGTATGTGTATATATGTAACTCTAGATAGCCTTCTAAAAAACCTAGAGAAACTTGGAAAATAATTTGTTTTTTCCCTTTGTTATTACCTGTGTTTCCCTCAAATTTCCAATTAAAAGGTATTTAAACTTGCTCTGCAATCGTTGGACTTTAGACCGACAGTCTCTTCTATTTGTAGTGACACTGTTGGCCCTAAAATGGTTTGGAGTGATTTTGTGTTAGTTGTATTTAATAAGGAGGAAGAGGCTCAACTGAACCTCTGCAGTAGTTAAATGTTGTTAAATTTTATTTTGACACTATTTTTGAACTATTATTTTGAATGCTGGACTTTTATTAAAACACCTTCCTCCAAGATCCTCATAATGAGTATTCTACTTTTTAAAAAATTCCCAAGTTTCAGTTTATCTGGAACAGTGCTATAAACTAGCAGGACCAGCACATGGTGTTTGTGTGGGTTGTGCTTATGCAGGTGAGCACTGAGCCAAGGGGGAGAGCAGGTAAGAAATCCAATCCGCAGTCTGCAGCTAGTATTCTGCCCTGGGATTGCAGCCCTGTTAGAGGAAGGAGTACTTTTTCCTAGTTTTTTCCCCTGGGCAAGGTGCTTTGGGGTTGTGTCTACCCAGAAAGGGTGTTTTACTGTTTTTTGACTCTCTAACAGCACTTAATTGATTCCCAGATTCGTTCACAGAAAAATAATCTTTAATGTAGTAAGGGTCTTCATAGGTCCTCAGCAGGGTAGATAGAAAACTCTTGGTTTGCTTGATAGAAAGTGCTTCCCTAAAAGTGTCTAGACAAATCACAGTAAGCACGTGATATCAAAGAATTCGACTTATCAAGAGCAGTGAAGTTGAAAAGTGTTAGGAAAGAAAAGGCACCCTAATTAAGCCAAGGACAACAGACATCGTAGCATTCAAAGTTGATGGCTCCATTTTTCTAGGAGTAGCTAGAAACAGCAGTAATGAAGACAGTGTGGTTTTATTGCACAAAATGTCTATTTTTCTAAGCTCACAAGCAATTGTAGCAAGAGGTATTTTACGCACGATAATAGAATCTGTTTTTGAAGCCAATGATGACTTCATATGCATATATTAGTATTATATGTATTAAAATAATTAGTGGAACTACATAAGGTGTTACTCTAATGTGTGTAATTTGTAGGGGACCTTTATGAATGTCAAGACAAAAATATACCTAACTTTGAAAGAGGAATAGAAAACAAAGGGATTATGTGCATGAATGACATTGTACTTGAGTCCTTATTTCCAGAAATGTGGGATTACTTTGTTATCCAACAAGAATTTAGGTGGGGTTTGTTTGTTTTTAGCACTTTGGGGCTAGGATGGATGTGTAGTTAATATTCTGCTATCGAAATAATATGTTAAAATACTAAATGTTACATGTATTTAAATATTACGAATTTCTATAAATGTAGTTTTGGTGTGAGACCAAAGAAAGTTTTAGTTTTATGTTACACTTCTAAGTATCATTCGAGTCCTATGTTTCACTGATACTGTGAAATGTAAGGATAGTAGATAGGCCTCTTCTTACAGGAGATGGAAAGGTTTTTAAACATAATGTTAACTGAACCCTCACTGGGCTAGCTGGACCTGAAACCACAGGATTGCAATCTTAAAAGGTCTAAAAGAATGCTAGTCTAGAGTAGGTTGCTCAGGCAATATTAATTGGGCCCAAATTACCTTAGATAACAGCCGGTATAGACTTGCTGGCGTTGAAGTGTGTGCTGTGACCAATAATACACATGAGCCTTGTGCTGTGATTACATTATTTGTTGGGGAGGGTGGGGGCCGAGACAGGAGAAGGAATGGCTTGGGACAATGACAATTAGATCAAATGAGAGGGCTGTTTAGCCTTTTAAATGCACTATTTATAAGAAATGTTTAATGGTATTACACAAAAAGTAGTATGGTATCCAAATTAGTACCACTTAAAAACAAGAAGTTACCCTTTCTGCATAAAGAAGCAGTATTATGCCCACCTTTTTGCCTGTGCAGGCTAATAATTCTGCATAACTAAGGTTAAAAAGCAGAATTTAGGCTCTTGCAAACAAAGGCCGTTAATTAGCCTTTGTTAATTTTGCAGGCAGTACTAGAGGGAATTAGCCTCCTTAAAATCCTAGCCTCCCCCCCCAAAAAAATTCTAGAGCTCTGGGTAATTAAAGTTGCAAAAATAATTTATTAGCAAAATGTATTACTCAAGCAAGAAAAAGATACATGAATTTTGAATACCAGAAGAATAGCATGTGACCAAAATAAATGAGACTTGAACAATAAGAAACCAAGAATCAGACTGAGACATAGATATACAAAGCCATATCTACTGAGGGATGTCACAATTCCTTAATGAGAAAATAAGTTAAAAGTATCAAAGTCCCTATATATTACTTAATTTTACTTGATTGTGCTTAAGTGTACAGTAAATTGCATTTAGCTTTTGTTCTGTAAGTTCAGTTGTCAGCAATTTTGCTGACTTCAGACCTCAAGCTAAATGACAAATGATTATTAGGAATAGGTGAACTTTGTTAAATTATCAGATTTAGTAAAATCAAGAAGGCAGCTTCTGTAGAAGTTGAAGAAAACTTTGATTTTTGACTTTTTAATCTCTCCTAATAGCAAAAATAGTGTTATACAATATACACTCAGATGGGAAGCACAAATTCCAAGAGGGTCAAAAGAGTAATTAATTGCAAGTCGGGCCACTCCTGCTTCCATCTATTGGTTCCCAGACCTATGTATTATTTTATCAGACATAGCACCATATAAACATTTTGAACTCAAAGTATATACTGCATCCTAGAAGGTGATACCCCATCCTCAAAAATATCACCTCCACACCTTCAAGTTGATGCTATAGCTATGCCTTCAACAGGCCTTTCTGATGCTCTTTCAGGCAGCTTTTGGGTGATTCAGTACGTGTTAAGACCCGTGGATCACCTGATCATGGGCTCACTCCCACACCTTTGCTGTAAAGTCAGTCCCCTGGTATAATGTGAAATCATGCATCAGAATTCTCAAAAAGTGATGGTGTGAGCAGGAAAGAGCGACTCTTAACCTGGAATACGTCTGTTACTGTGCCTAGCATAATCAACTTGCCATGAAGTGCCTGGTTGGTCTCCTCGAGAGGCTGTGCCATATGAGGAGCTTAGTGTTGGTCTCTGTTTCTGGCAGGCTGAACATTTGGCAATGGCAGAAACACTAGATAAACTTCAGAGACTAGGAGCCGATACTATTGAGCCCATACATAGCTTTCATCCCTGTCACCATAGCCCTTTTCCTCATGTACCCATTGTGCCCGCATTAGGGTGGATTAACATGTGATATAAAGATATTCACGCTTCATGCCCACTCCCATATGCCATGTGCCTCTATCCTTTATATTCAATCTTCCAATCTTTTTCTTCACCAGTCCCTTAACAGCTAGTCAAATCATTTCTCACTGCCTGAGTTCATGTATATTCTAAATTCAGGCCACTTCTCTTTCCACACAAAGGGGATGACCAGCTATACCACTTGCAGCTCTGCCCATTGGGAAGATTTTTCCCTTGTGACTGGCTTTCAGTGCCAACGCTGAGTGGAGCTGTCTCGCTGTTGGCCATCTATATTCAGCTCGTACCCACACAAGTAACTAGTCCATGAACCAAGTTTAAGATTTTTCTCCTTTTTCATCTAGACTTAAGGAATGGACCTGTAGGGGTGACCTGGGAAGAGGAACTGATGCAACAGTGATGGATGACGTGGGGTTCTGGGCTGCCTACTCATGGAATTTCCTTGAGCCCTCTGGTCCTGCTTTTGCTCAACCCTGGATGGACCAGTTCCATTTTACCATGGATTACTGCTGCACTTGTTCCAAGTTATGTCTTGACAGGTCTGATTAAACACCAGCTCATGATTGGCAGTTGTAACCACCTGAGGATTTTGCCCTACTGTCGGGTGCTTTAATCTCTCATACATCATCATCTCATACAACAGTCTGTTTTCACTTATCAAAAAGTATATAATTCTTCACAGAAGTCGTCATGGCCTTGCTCTAAAATCCCCAGGGCCTCGGTTGTGATTTCCTAGTGGGGCTTGCCGTAAACTCGAGTGATGTCTCTAGGACCTTTGAACATGCCTGGTAATACAACTGCAGAGTTTTTTCTGCTCACAGCTGGCAGTCTTTTATGCCCCCGTGAGGACGCAGTATTCCCACTTGAGATATACTGCTTCAGGACCAGAAGAGGCCACCTAAGTATTATGCTTCCTTTTTCATGCTTGGGAAGTTCAGGATGCAAAAATTTGTCCTTCACTTTGAATGGCATGTCTTGGCTTGCCCCTGACCACTGGAACTCAAAAAATGTTACTGATGTGACAAGGTCCCTGAATAATCTTAGGGTATCTCACCCTCTAGACAGCATGTGTCTTATCAGAGTTTCCAATGTGCTAGCAACTTCTTGCTCATATGGTCCAATAAACATGTTATCACTGCTGTAATGGATTAATGTGATGTTGTGTGGCATCCTTTCAAATTATAGTATGACGAAGGACAAGAAAGTTTAAATAGCCCTGGGGTGAAACTACAAATGTATTCTGTAACCTTTTCCCTATGAATATAATAAACTGTCTGACCTTTTTTTTTTCCTAACAGGGATGGAAATTATCCATCTACCCAATCAATGTCTGCCTACCCTGTACCTGGGACTATGTTCTCATCTGCAGTGGTAAAGATACCACATTTGGCACTTCAGCTGCAATTGAGCCTACTACTTAGTGCAGTTGGTGGGAGTCTGCTGTCAATCTTTATGACCCATAAGAATATGATGGGAATCAGTCATATTTTAATTACTTAACAGGGGCTCTAACTTCCTCCACCACCTCCAGCAACCCAAGTTTAGATTTTTTTTTTTGATTTATTATTTGGCTGAAAGATAGAGGCAGTTTCAGAGATTCCTACTTATTTGGTCTTCTTTTTTTCCTTTTCTTCCTTTCTCTCTCCCTCCCTCCCTTTTTTCTTTTTCTTTCTCCCTTTCTCTCTCTTTCATTCTCTCTCTCTTTTTATCCCTCCCTCCCTCTTCTTTCTTTTTCTTTCTTGTTTTTCACACTATAATTTTTATCCTATAGGCCAGGGACACAGTGTGAATGATTTTATGAAGTACTAAATACTTCTCTTTTACTAAAATATTCCGAGGCTAAGCAAATGACATTTTTGGCCCACTGTGAGCCAAACCTTTGTCAGGACTCCATTTATTACCTGGCTGCCACATGCCCCCCCCCCGTTATAATAGGTGCTTTGGGTCCCAGGCACCAATATCAATTCAGACCCTGCATCCACCAAATATTTGAGTACTCTTATCTTTTTCCCCAGTACACAAGTACTCAAGTAAATAGAGGTAAGCCCCTTTGAGGAAGGACTTGGGAATCATTACCATGTGTCTTTGACTTGTGCTGCAGGGTCCTTCTTCCAGGGGCACGACTTTTCTTCAGTCAGCGGTTTCTGGGTGGAAAAAACTGACTCAAGTTTGGAAACCGTACAAGAGATCACCAGGGCACTTTTCACACTGTAGTGTACAAAACGGTGTTTACTCGGTGTATGTGACAGCAGGTGCCTCTTGTACCGTGTCCTTTACCGCTGTGTCCCCTCCGCTTAGTCAACCCCCGGGCACATAGTAGGTCCTCAATCAATATTTGCTGAATGGTTTACTTACCATGTACTCTTGAAGGTTTGCTTGCCTGATAATAATTTAAGTAATTTTTAAATTTGCGGGAAACATGACTACAGGGATCCAATGGCTGAATCCCAGCTCCCGCAGCGGTTCATTCGAGCATCTTCGGTGCCAGGAGGCCTGCCAGCGATGACCTTTCTTTTTTCTGCCCTCCTCCTTCCTCCCGTCTCCAGGAGGTAGAGGACCCAGTGGTCACGAGGTCGCGACAGTCCGCGCTGCGGTGGAGACGAGCGGGACGCGGGGAGAGAACTACATTTCCCAGCTGACTCCCGTGCGCGCGCCCCTGCCCGCGCGCAGGGGGCGAGTGCGCCAGGCGCTCGCTCCCCGCAGAGCGCTCGTCGCCCGCCGGAGCTTCTGCCAGGAGATGAGGTGGGAGGCGCTAAAAACCACTTAGCTATAGCCAACCGCCCAATGCAGCACTCGCTCGCTCCCCCCGCCAGCGGAAGCGCCCGCGGAGCACAATGCAGCACTGAGGTAGCGCCGCGGTGGAGGCTGCAGCGCCGCGGCCGCCGCAGCACCGGCTAGGGCTGGGAGGGGGCGGCCCAGGCGAGCCGGGGGCCCCGGGCGCAGGATCCGGACCCGGCTGCCCGGGCATGAGGAGCTGAGCGTTTCGGGCGAGGCCGGCTGACAGGCAACACCATGCAGGCGGCGGCGGCGGTTGTGACCGTGCCCTTCGTGCTGCTGTGCGCTCTGGGGACCTGTCCCCTGACGCGCTGCGGGCGGCCAGGTAAGTTCGCCGCCCTCTGTGGCTTCGGGACGTACCATTTCCCGGGCATCGTTGCAGCCCTCAAGCGCATTGTAAAGGGGCATCTCCATTTCCTGAGTGCGCGGGGAGATTTTTTTATTTAGAAGGGTGGTGAGAAGTGAAGCAAAAATCCAGTGTGAGGGGCGCGCAGATGCATTAGACGCTTTAGGTCAAATGCCTATTTTTCTTCTGAAGTGAAAGAGGAATGCGAAGGATAGCAGAAGGGTGCTCTGCTTCTGGGCCCCGATCCTGGCTGTTCTCAGATGAACTGGTCCAAGGCTCTCCGTCTGGTGTCTTTGCGTCCTTCCCAAATGGGGTCCAAGACGAAGGGGGAAGTGGAATCTTCATAGGGGAGATATCGGACCGCAGGATGGACGAGGGTGGGTCAGGGTAATTATTTTCGCCTTTTCTCCCCAAATCCCTCCTTGTCCCCTTCCTGCCCGAAGGAGACGCCTCGTTGACAGAGATGGAGAGGAGGAACGAAAACCGCTTCCTGGAGCGCCAGAGCATCGTTCCACTCCGGCTCATCTACCGCTCCGGCGGTGAAGACGAAAGTGGGCACGACGAGCTCGACACGCGTGTGCGGGGCGACCCCGGCGGCGGGCAGGTGAGAGGTGCGGTCTGGGGGCTGGTCCTCCGCGCGGCCCGGCCCACCCCGACCCCACGTTTGCTCTCCGTTGCCCTGGAGATGTAATGTCTTCAGTGAAACGAGCGAAATTCTAATGCGAGTCATGCATGGCGCTCCCTGTGCAAAAAAAAAGGAAGGAGGTGGGGTGGGGAAGTGTTGGACAAAATGCCAAAATAGTCACAGGCTGGGGGCTTTGCTCCAGAGGAGTTTGTGCGGGATGCCTCCAGCTGTGCGGCAACCCAAGCAAAGGGGCGGAGACCCTCTCTCTGCCAAGCAAAAGCCCTGCGTGGGAAGAAGGAATATAGTGTTTTGGCAGGATTTGCATCATCATTATTGTTGTTGTGGTTGTTGTTGTTTTAAATCTCAAAGAGAAGCCTTTATGTGATTTAAGCCAAGACTGGTACTGTAGGAAAATTGGAAAAACAAGCCTAGACGTCCCTAACTAAACTAAAAATTAAGCTGAACTGCAAAGTTCTAGGCTCACTCACTTTGTGGACATTACAGATGTCCCTATTCACCTCCAGAAGAGGCATCCCCCTCCCGTCTTTCTTCATTGGTAGCAGTCCTTTTGGTGTAATGAGGGCCACGTTGTTTGGGGGCATTTATAAATTATGTTTAAATATATCTAACTACCATTTATCCATATTTAGGTCAAAATCACACATCCACCGGTATGCCTGAAAATTATTTGGAATTTTCTGGTTAGTTTAAGTAAATATCTGGGGGCTCTGTAGGCATTTTTTGGTGTTTACATACATCATCCCAGCAACCAGTTCACCCACCTGTAAGTACATATTAAGATAGAACTTGTTCATGTAGTTGAAAATTTTGTACACTTCACTGAAGCAAAGGCAGGCTGATCATTTTCACATGTATAAATATATTCTTAATACTTTAAGATATTTTTTGATGATGTGATAGGCATAGTAATTTATTTGTAAGTGTAAGAATAAGTACAAATAGAAAAATACAACTTTAATCTGTATTTGTAGCCAAGTACTTAGTTCTGTTAAAATTTTAATATAAGATGGAGATTAATTTAAAGGGCTATAGTAATATCCATCAGTTAGATTATTGTAGTAGAAAATCTAATATGCCAGGCTTTAATGATGGATTCTATCATTTGAATTAATGTTTGGTAAATACCTATTTTTTTATTTGAATTTTATTTACTTATTTGAATTAATGGTTCGTAAATACCTTTTCCATTTTGACTTGTTTCCAAAGTAAAACTGAAGAAGCATAGGACACCGGTCTTACTTTTCAATAAATTAGAATATTTCTGTGGAGGAATATTCTCACACTCATTTACAACTTTTGATTATAAAAAATCTCAAGCACACAAAAGTAGGGAGAATATTATAATGAACTCCCAGCTTCAGTAATTTGCAACCCGTAACCAATTTTGTTTTATCTACAGACTACATATTTTCTTTCCCTTTCTGTATTATTTTGAAGCAAATCATTTCATTCATAAAAAAAATTCACTGTGTACCTATAAAAAATAAGAATTTTAAGAAAATATAATCATGATATTTCCATAGCTAATATATATTAAATATTAAATGTACAAATATATTAAATACATATTTAACATAATATAAACATAGTAAATAAATATATACATAAATATAATATATATATGACTTTGATCCATGACACAAATAATGTCTATGGACTGCAGTTAGTTTAATTTTTTGTTTTTTAAGTCTTTTTAATGCATGGTTTCCTCCCTCCCCCAACCATTTCCTTGTTTTTTTCCATGCAATTTATTCATTGAAGACATGGAGTCTGTCATCCTGTAGAGTCTCTCACAGTCCAAATTTTTGCTGATGTAAACAGTGCTTTAAAAAAATCACAAAGACTTTCTCAGAGAGGAAGGGAGCCAGGAGAAGGTAGAAATGCAAGAAGAGAAAACTGCAGGACTGAACCTGGAAACTCATGGAGTCTCTGCCCTTTGCTGGTCCTGTCCATAGGTACCCTCTGCCCTTCTCTGAATTAGTGAAAGACCACCACTCTTGGACAACAGGCTGGTCTTCCTTTTTGTTCCCATTTTGGAGCACTACTTCTGTGGTGTTTTGGTTCCTAAGCCTCTCCCCTTGGGGCAGAAGATGCTCTGGGCTTGTGCAGCTTCTGCTGCCCACAGCAGTAAACCTTACAATTGAGAAGAATGACTCTGGCTTTTGGTGAGGTGTGAATGGATGGGTGGGAGCTAGGTAAAAAAGCATGAATAGATTAATTCAAGTCAGAAATGAAAGTGAAGACACTGTCTTGTCATCAAAGTAGTTATTCCAAGCAGTTATCTGAATGCCTGGCCCATGGTAAGGTACATGTTGTGCATCTGGTTGGTGTCTGGATCACCTGGGAGCCATTGCAATTTACCAAGCTCCTTAACTACTGTTAGAGGTCACTGGCTACTTGGACTGAATGTGGCAACTGCAGTTGTAAAGACGTAGTTTCCATAGGCCAACTTTTGCTGCAGTTAGGAAACTAAGGAGTGGTCCTGCATTTTGGCATTCCAATGGGAGCTGTCATTGAACCTAAAAACATAAGTTAATTCTGTATGGGCCTTGTTATTTCTTTGACGATTAAGTAGATATAATTTATGGCATCTTAGCTACCAAGAAATAGTTCCAGCAACTTCCTTTCTACTTCAAAAATACAATGAGGATGCTTTTCTATCAGCTCACAAAAATATGTATATTTATTTGTTGTTTTGTTTATTTAAAAGGCATTTACTTACTTGAGCTCATACTGTGTACCAATTTTTGTACAAGGCCCTGGGGATTTAGCAATAGAAGACTCAGTTCTACCGTTGAAGGACTTTTCAGACAAGTAGGAAGATCGATGAATGGATACTTTCCCTTCTGTGTGATTTTCTGAAGGTGATCACAGAGAGCTGGGGAAGCAGAAAAGACATGGTACTTAATCCAGATGAGCAATCAGAGTGTGTCAGAGGGAGGTGCTGAATGAGCTATGTTTTGAGGGTAAGTAGGAATAGGCCACATTAAAGGGATGGGCATATCAAACTGAAGGGGCAGCAGGAACACGGGCATGTGGGAGTCAGGACACATTTTTGTTAACTGCAAATAGGACTTAAGGGACAGATGAGACAAAGCATGGAAAGCAGAATATAGAAGCCGCAGCACCTTCATGACTTGCTGAGAAATTTGGACTTGTCCCGAAGGCCGTTTAAGAGTCTCCATAAGGAAGGTTACTGACCAGATTCGTGTTATTGCGGGATAACCCTAATTGTTAGAAATGAATAACCTTAATTTCAAAGGTAGTTGTTCACTTGAATTCATTGCTAAATGCCAATTCACCTACTCATTAAGCTTCACAAGAACTTAGTTACTAAGTATACTTAGTTACATACTATAAGTGAGTTAATATTTTAAAAGCACTTAAAACAGCGCTGGGTATACTGTAAGCACTATGTGAGTTTTTGTTAAATAACATTAACTCCCTCAGGTTGCTTAAGTACTATTTAGAAATTGTATGACATCACATTAATGCAAAATGGTGCCCTAGTTACCCGAATTTAACACAGTCCCAGAAGTAAGTTACAAATTACTCGAGTTTACGTAACTAAGTGGAATTTAACGGTCCTAGAGATGGAAGAAACCTAATAGGTCATCTAACCTAATTCAAGAATTACTTCTCACCTGGTAAGATCGAGTCATTAACCTAGAGTGAGGAAACCAGTAATATATTCCCTGATGTTTCAGAAACCTCATAAGAACTGTGATGGTATAAAACAGATAATTTTACTTTTAATGTGTTGTTATTTCAGTTTTCATCACTAAATGGAATAGCACTTTTATTTTTGGGAAAAAAAATTTTCATTCTAGTTCTGTGGAAATACTGGCAATTAGATTGATGTGAAATAATAATTCTGTTGATATGAGTCCATATGGTAAAAGATTTCTTTACTATATGGCCAATTACTTGAATGCATACTTTATTTTCATCCTGAGTTGGATGATTGGCCCAAACTGAAGGCTTATTGTGTCCTAAAGTCCTAGAAATGGTAAGTCAAAGAAGTGATATTTGATTATGGGTAACCTTGCTATCCTGAAGATTGTCTACCTAGTCTGAAGTCATCTTGGTCTTGTAAAATAGCACTCACAACTAGAATATTCAAAATATTCAGTCTTTCTTCTGACTTGAAAATGTGCTAAAAAATTGTATGTTTGCAGACAATAGGATAAAACATATTTTTAACCCGATACCCCCATGGGCAAGATACCACCTACCAAGTCCTACTGATGGTTTCATACTGATGATCATGTAATTGCTATTTTTAAGGAGAAGCACCTTGATGGCTACTCCCTTTTTGCTAGCCAAGCATGATAGATTTACCGTGGCATCAAAATTAGGTTATTTGGTGGTTGATTTTGATGTGTGGTTACCCCACCCATTTTCAATACCTTGTTTTGCAGCCCATGATTGTTTCTCTACAAATAGCAGAACTTCATTTTCTTAGAAGTCTTTGTTGTCAGCGAATAGACAGGCTACGTATTTTTTTTTTTAATCTCATTGCCTGGAAGGTGTTGCAGTTTCTCAAGTGGTCAGCCAAGCGCCAAGAACATGAGTCTACCATTTATTAGAGTTTTGATAATCTGTAATGATTGGGGAAAATTCAGAGTGGTCACAGGACGGCAAGCGGTAGGTAGCTGTGCTCCATTTTTATGAGGGTATTTATACATCTGCCTGAGCGTGGCTGAGCTGTACTTAAAATCGGGTTGTTTCACTTGGGAGCCCTGAGTCAGCTTGACTGTAAATTGTCTGCAGTACTGCTTCCTGGGCGGAAAAGGAATCCTAGGAGTTACAGCTTTAGAAATATTTAGCAAGGATAGCACAAACAGCTTCTTTTTTTTTCTTAATGTGCATTTGTTAAACCCAAGTAGCTCAATATTGATCAACTTTTGCCACCCATCAAAACTTTGTTCTGCTGCTGCTAGAAATAGGAAGGAGGCATTTCCCAGTACGCTTTTATTCTCCTACTAACCTCTTATAATTAAATAGCTGAAAGAAAATGAGATTTAGAATTGTAGGAATTTTCCTTAAGTATTGTTTTTAGTCTGGGAGATCCCACTTTGTATATATTCTTGGGTGTCTTTGAAATTCTTCATCATGATTTTACTGTGTGCAAAAGAACCTCATCTTGCATTGCTTCTTTACAGCAACACATGGAAAACTGTGACTGACACTAAGAGCTTATGAGTTGATAAAAATTGTCCTTAGTTTTATTTGCTTTCTCTTATTTGAAAGAATGCCAAGTGTTCTATCATTTTTAGTGGTTAGATCCCCTTCTGAAAGTACATGGAGGAAGGCCTGCTTTCTTGTCTCATGTAGTACTCTATAGCTCCAATGGGGCTCAGACAGTGCCACATTTATCATTAGGGATTATGGATAAGCTGCAAAGGGATAAAGGATGTTATGGAAAAGAGTGGAAGAGAGTACAAGAAGAGGAAGAGATAGATCTTGAGGAGAATGGTGAGAAGGAGGAAGGAAAGAGAAATCAAGAAAAGAGAGATACTTATAATAATGTTGTCATGTTATGGTATATATTAAAATATTTAATAAAAGGAAGCTTATATGGTTACTTTTCATGTGCTGAACACTGTTCTGGGTTCCTGATACATGAGCTCATTGCAACTCCACAAGAATCATGTGACAGGTAATACTTATCAGCTGCAAAATTGCAAAGCTAGTAGGCATCTGAGAGAGCATTTGGCCCCAGGCACTTCAGCCTCACTCCCCTCCGGCTGTGTGTTTAAGCAGTATGCTAAACTGGCCTTAAGGCAGGAGGCCACCAACATTTCCTTAGATATCATTCAGTGGCACTGGGATCAAAGATTTCTTACATCTGTCCCATAGGAACTATATATTTCTTGCAGCCCTTGAAAATACTTTTAAAAGTTCTATAGTCGTGAAGAAACTTGCAGAACACAATAGGAATGCTTCATTTCTACTGTCTTGAGAGTGAGAATGGATTATATAAAGATAATTAACATTTAAAAGGTGGAAAACACCTCTTTCAGGATGTGTGTTTTGTTTTGGAACTGGATGTGTATGTGGATTGTTATAATCTTTCTTTGGAAATCGAAGATTTTAGTATCCAGTAAGTCAACACCAAAATTGTATATGCTCATTTGTGGTTTAAGCTTCATAAAACGGAAACATTCAATGCTGAACAGAAATCAGTAGTCACATATCTTTTCCAAATGAAGATACAAAATATATTTTGTGTCTTCATAGACAAGTAGCTCCAGAGTCCAGAATGTGAAAGGATTTACATAAAAGAGATTAACCAAAATGATAACTTCTGTGAACATCTAGCTGGATGTGTTTACTTTGGTAATAAAATCGTTAGGAAGCAAATATTAAGGGAAAGTGTTGAAAAATAACAATGAATATTTCCTGAATATTTATCATGTGTTAGGCACTGTGCTGAGTTATTTACATGCACTAGCTGTCACTCTGCGGTAGGTATTATTGTAATACCCATTTTATGGATGAGGAAAATGAAGCTTAAGGAAGCTAGTTAACCAGCCCAAGGTCATACAACTAACAAGTAGTAGAATTAGAATAAGAATTCTCAAGGAAAGTGTTAGAGATCCACATACAATAACCCTTTTGTAATCTTTGCTATTTATTTTAATGTGGTCACCCATTCATCTGTGTGTTGGAACAAACCTACCATTTCTTTAAAACTCTTGACCCTGCCCATGTCTCCTCTCTCATTAACTTCTTTCAGGGGTGAACTGATGTCATGTTTAGCACTTGGTATACACCTTCATTTCTACGTAGAAAGTAGAAATGGGTATAATTTCTACTTCTAGCTCAGATATTCTTTTAACCATGTAGAGATATCCTGAGATATCTTGAGTCTGCATCTAAATGGCAGCAGAGAATATCTTTATTCTGAGTACTTGATGGAGTTTAATCTGCCAGAAATTCACTTTAAAGAAACTATTTATAGAAAATCATCATCCATTCCTCCATAGTGTACTGGCCTCACCTCCAGAGATTCTGGGGTGGGGATATTTTTTAAATCTCTCCAGTGGATTCCAATTTGCACCCAGGGTCGAGGAGCTCCATATATTCTCAAGATTTAAGGTATTTTTCCCTTAAATCTCTTTGGATTTAAGTCAGTCATGAGGGAGTTGGTATGAGTTGGGATTGATTTTCTCAGTCACTCCCCTGACCTTTTCATGCAGGATTTTTCTAAAGGTAAGTTGAAGGACATTGTAAGAAATATTCCTGAGAAACCAGTTACAGTACTCATTGAAGTCTTGGAGACATTATGCATGGTGTCTCAACAGGACCAAGAGAAGAGATTTGTGATGTAACTGTGTTTCCTTCCTTGACTTCGGTGCCAAAAGTTTAGAGGCTAATTGTGCCCCAGCTTTCCCAGATTTTTGTGGTAGCTTCATTCCTATCTCATTATCATGTACCTTCTCCCCATCCTCATTTCCACCCAAGAGTCACCTAAAATCTCTCTGGACATGATAATTTGTCAGTCTGGGAAATCGTTATCTGTGCACATTTTTAGGTGCATGTTAAACTTAGATTCACATAAATATCCAGGCTTAAAACATGTGATCTTAAGATATGTCCTCCGTCTCCTTTTCTAAAGTTGTCCCGTTCCCCTACCCTCCTTATCACCATTACTCTTTTTTCCTTCCTAGCACTTGACTTTCCTTTTACAGATGGACTTGTTTGTTGTCTTTTTTTCAGTATGCCATTGCTAGACTATAAACGACATGAGAACAGTGATCTTGCCCATTAGTTCACCACACGTCTCCGCTACCTAGAGCGGTGGCTGGTACAGAGTCAGTGCTTAATAAATAGGTTTTGAATTAATGAGTTTTCCCTTTCCCCCAGGTTCCTCATCTACTTAAAATTTTTATCTTATCTTGTAGTTATCCACATAAAACGACCTGAAATCCTTTTTGGAACAAGATAGGGTTCCAGATTAATAAATACATGTATAGTTTGTCTTTTCAGATATTGAATGTGCAGTCCCTTTGATGATTACAATGATTTGACACATAAATTGAATTCAGTGTGCTATGTTTTAAAAAATATAAATATATCGTGTAGAAAAACTGATTGTATACTCTAAGTGTCCTTTACTTCTGATTTTACCTTTTGAGTAGCTTTTAAGACAGAAATCTGTTTTCCCTAGAGCAGACTATTATATATAACTTGATTTGGAAAATAAACAATGTTGTACCGTGACCCAGAAATATCAGCAGTTCTAGCTAAAAAGAGGAGTAAGGAACTTAATCTTTCCCCCCTCTTCTTTCCACTCTGCCCCCAATCTGTTGTCTCTGTTGAGGAGTTTTTTCAGACTCATACTCATCAGCAAGGGTAAATCCACATTTTTCTTCTCCTTTTTAAAAATTAATTTTGTATCGGGATTTTAGCACTTAGCAATAGTTGCCATTTTGTTGCATATTTTTATTTTGTCCCGAGTAAAGAACTTTAGCTAACTTTGAAGATGGGAAATCAATGGTATTTTCCAAAGCTTGACCTCCAGAGCTTATATTTTGCAAGTTGTTTTAAAATTTTTACCCAAGGCAGTAGAACTGTTTCACAGTTTTCTTCAACCACTTAATTCTACTTGGCAGAGATTCATATCTCTAGCCTTTCCCTCTAGTTGGTCAATTTCTGTTCTTATTTACATATATATTTTTTTTTCCACTTTGCCTTTTAACCAGGCTTGTTTGGGAGAAATTGCCTTCCCTTCCTCCACTAGTGAGGTCAGAGTGTCGAGGTCTGGCTGATATACACCATTTGCTCCTCCTGGGTCACAGCTCAAGGTTTTCTTTCAGTGGTTTCTCTTTCTTCAGATTATATAGCAAGATGCTGCAGAGAGAGCTGCTACTTCGCAGACCTGGTGTCCAGGAATTTATAGTGGATTTTTTATGTCTTTGGCGTCTGGCTTGGAACCCGGCTCTGGATCCATGGCAGTCAAGGTCATGCAGGGTAGCAATAACCTAGGGTAGGCTAGAGTAGGAGCAGTTGGCAGAAAACAATCTTGACTCATCAGAACAGGGCAGGAATAGGCTATGGGTACAAGAGGAGGGGAAGGTGAGGCTCAGGGAAATACAAAAATCAGTTCTGGGGAGAAGATCGTGGGTCTGCTGTGCCAGCTCAGTCCAGTATCCTTCTGGCTCAACTAGAGACAGTGACCTGAAACAGTCTGAGGTACTCTCTGAGTTTTTAATCTCAGCTTCTTGAGGTTTTAGTAGTTGGCTCCACTCTTGATCTAGGTCTTAACGTTTTTAAAGAGAGCCTTGGGATTTTTAGCAGGACTTACTCTGATGGCGTCTGGGATTGTTTTCATCCCTCCATGAGCTTTAAGTGTTTGGTTCAGAGGGAGGAACCGTTTTCTCCTCCTCCTCCTCCTCTTTCCCTATCCTCCTCCTCCCCTTCCTCATCCTCCTTCTCTTCTCCTCCTTCTGTTCTTCCTCCTCCTCATCTTCCTCCCCCTCCTCTTCTCATCTTTCTTCTTCTTATTCTTATTCTTCTTTATTCCTTAGTCTTCCTTCCTCCTCCTCCATCTTAATCTTTGTTGGTCTTTTCCAAAGGTCTGCAGGCTAGTGGGAGGGGCTTTAAGGGGCCCACCCTTCTTCCCATTGTAGAGTTCGGACTGTAGTCACTGTGCATCTCCTGGGTCAGGAGGTGAGGCTCTCTTAAAGATTGATTTCCTAACTTATGCGACAGTTGATGCTCTGAAAAATCACACTTAGTTTGTGCAAAATGAGCAACGGGCTTATTTCACGTGGCATGTGGAATGCGTTAACTAAATGTATGTTAATAATCGAAAAGTAGGAGTTTAGAAAATTTGTTCTTATTGAGATGGATAATTTTGGTGTCAGTCTCCATTTGTTATAAATAGTGGGTTATTGTCAAGGCGAGTTTGGTATTACTTGCAGTTTAGCAACAGTTAGGAGTAATTTGATGTGCTTTCTAGGAAAACTTTAGGAAAGTGTTTCATAAGAACAATGGGAAAAATTCTTATAGATGCATCTGCAAATTCACCATTGTGTAAATAATCAAGGAGGAGTTTTATTGACTTTGATAGAAACTTAAACATCATTGAAGATGATGGAACTTTTGATTCAGGACCACAGAATTGTTCTTATACAGCTGGTTTAGCTATAAATAGTACATTGCTTTTTTTCCCCCCAAACTTATTTCCTCATAAAAGTACCTTAAAGCTTGGACAGATACTGATTGATAAGGAGGTGGACAAAATTCAAATTGTATTCACTGCTGTCACCAAAAGTGGAGCCATTTCTGACTGGGTGAGGGACTGGAGATGAGGCTCTTTCAAACGATGGCTTGTAGCAACGTTTGTTGGTTCTCAGGATCCTCCAGGATGAAAAAAGGGGGAAAAATATTGGTGCTGAGATACTGTGAATTCTCATTTAATTTCTGAGGTAAGTTTAGCACAGTGTCCTTATAGTTCTCAATGATTTTGCATAGACAATGTTCTTTCATAATTAATGAAGGGAAAGTACTATTTATTCATAACTTAACCAATTTTAAATGAAATCTACCTGAGATCATTGATGAATGAGTTGATGGGGACATTTCTTAAGTGTCCTGCATATGAAATCATGAAGTTTGCAGTCGTCATAGTGAAGGGAGAGGAATTACTTAAATTTAATTGTAGGGAAAAACATGGCGTGAAGGCATGCATCCTCAACTCCATTTTTATTTCTTCCCTGCTTTGAGCTCAAAGCCTTGTACACAGCAAGCGCTCAACAAGATGTTGACTAGATGACGTCATTGATGCCATGACTCAGAGAGCACCCAGACCCTGGGTGTTATGTCAGATTTTCCCTGGTCGATTATTTCTTTTCTTTTCTCTCATCTCTTTCTTTCCTCATCTCTCAGGGAAGGTGCTGTTGTGTTCCTATTGCCTGTTCCGATCTGTCACTTTCCCGTGAACAGAGCCTCACTCTGTTCACTTTCCCTGTGGTCCTTGGTTTATTTTTTATTTTTGTCCTACTCTCTTTCTGTCAAGTGCCTCTTTTTCTCTTAGCAACTAAAGTAAGAACAAGTCTCTGAAAGGTTATTTATATTCAGTGTTGGGAACCATCCCCGCTGCCCGTTGTCGGACTGACTTATTTTGGGATTTGCAAAATGTGTTACAGTTCAACCAGCCTCCCACTCTACTACGTACCTTTAAACCTGTTTTTTATGTGGTTTTTCTTTTTTCTGTTTGTTTGTTTCTTTTGCTCCCCTTAAAGTGTCCCTCATTCAATCCCCTTCTTTAGATGTGGTTTACAGTGTCACTTCTGCTCTTTGCTGCTGGAATAATCACCTTCCTAAAATGATTCTCCTTATTGTCACTGCTCCTCGTCCCCTGGATTTAAACTCAAAGTTCTGTGCTCAGTCTGCACTCCACACTTGCTGAACGTGTCACTTCTCAGTCTTCCAGAGTGACCCATTGCCAAATGACTGCAGGATTCAGACTCAGCATTAAAGAATGACAAGGCAGTTTTCCAGGTAGATGTTAAGTTAAAGTTGCTTCAGAGGCTTGGCATAAAATTGTTCCTACTTACGTGTGTGTTGGTACAGGGATATCAGAGCACTGATAACAGAAGATGTCTCCAAGAGATGGACTCTACTGCTGGGCTGGAACTTTGTCATTCATATTCACCACGTATTCATCAGTGTCACATTGACGCTGTACCTGAGGCACAGTTGTTCCTCAGCGAATATGTATGGTCTGCCTTTGTTTCAATTTTCCATGTCACAGATGCAGAGAGAAAGTTCTGTGACCATTCATGTTACTGATTTTATGTACTGCTGATGTATTTCCACCCATCACAGTATTTCTTGCCTCTGGATTGTTAAAATTGTTTGTTGGGATGGTTTTGAGCGGAGCATGGGCCTCCTTCCACATTTCTGTCTTATCCCTGACCTCTTTCTTCCTCTTCCCCCACATGCATTCTTGCCGGCCCAGCAGAGCCGCCCTGTCTAATGCCCAAGTGCTGTGAGGATCTCATTACTGTGGGCACCAGAACACCAGTCGCTGCCCCTCTTTCTTCAGATGTGAGGCAGCTTTTATTAGGAAAAGCAGGGCAGGACGTTAAGGAGAAAACACCAGGAGAAGTGGTGGGAACTCGAACGGTGACTGGCATGCTGCTGTTGGACCCCATAAAGCCACCTTGCGGGCTCCCGGCTGCCTTAATCACTGTGACAAAATCATTCATGTCAGTTTATAGCCCCATCTCTTCCCACAAAAATAAATCCAAGCTATTTAACCTTTGTGTGTGACTTTACTCATTAGACTGCCGTTTGCTGCCTAGAGCTGCATTTTGTTGAAGACAATGATGTCTGTCTTCTGGGATAGTGACATATATTGTTTTTGATGGTTCTCAACTCATATGACATATTCAGCCAAGGAGTTTCCTTGATATTTGTTCTTGCATTTTTGATTTTTTTTGAACCAAGCACAACAGCTTTTTTTTTCCTCCCTGTAACTAAGCCCCCAATACTTTCTTGTCTAATATTTTGTTTTATTTTTATTTTCCCCCGATCTTTACCTCCCTATGATGGACTAACAAATTAATATAAGTTATTTACTTTATTTCTTAGACAGTAGATATTACCTTTACAGCACTATTACTCCATGGAATCTCCATGGTCTAAAAGATCTGCACATTTGATTTAAATCAGAAAAGACACCACTAGAGAACAGTCACTTTGGTATAAGTAGAGACTTTAGGAAGAGATGACACTCTGAGCTGTTTCAAGCACTAATATCTTAGTGAGAATGAAGGATTGATATGACAGTAGGTTTATGATCAGAAAAGAAAGTGAGCGCTTGTGTTAGGGAAGGGCCCCCCCCCACATTAAAATGTTAAAATCAAGGAGCTGGCTCACAGAAATTCATTCTTTAATAGTTTTCATGACTTCAGCTAATCTAGTATAATCTCAGGAACCAAATAATTCATATGTTAAAGATATTTATAAGACCTTTACTGAAACATAATTTGCATACCATAGACTTTACTCATTTAACAGTGGTATACAGTTCAAAGCTTATTAGTGTATTTAAACAGTTGTGCAAGGCTCTTCATAGTCAATTTTAAACATTTTCATCACCTCAGAAAGAAACCTCACACGCATTCCCCAGACTCTCTCCTGCTGTCTATCCCCACCTCCGGCCCTGGGCTACCACTAGTCTGCTTTCTGTTTTCATAGCTTTGCCTGTTCTAGACGTGCCATATCAGTGGAATCATAATCTATGTGATCTTTCGTGACTGGCTTCTTTTACTTAGCATAATGTTTTCAAGGTTCATCCATGGTGTCGCATGAATTTTTACTTCAGTCCTTTTTATTGATGAATACTACTCCATTATTTATCCATTCATTTTGATGGAGATTTGGATTGTTTCTACTTTTTCCAAATTATGCATAATGCTCCTATGAACATTTGTGTAAAAATTTTTGTATGAACAACTGAAAACACACACACACACACCCCAAAGATCAAAACAAATGTGTCATGAAACAGTACTTACCCTGATACATGCAGTGGATGCTTTTCATTCTACTCATTTCTGTCATTTTCTAAAAAAGAATCTGTCCATGATGCACTTAATGTGATTTCAGAGCCCTCTAATGGGTCAGGATCTGACCCATAATTATTTATTTATTTATTTATTTTTAATTTTAAAAATTAAAGTAAAATCAATTTACAGAGTTGTGTTAATTTCTGGTGTACAGCATAGTGATTCAGTTATACATATATATACATATTCTTTTTCATTATAGGCTATTACAAGGTGTTAAATATAGTTCCCTGTGCTGTACAGTAGGACCTTATTGTTTATCTATTTTATATATAGTAGTCAGTGTCTGCAAATCCCAAACTCCCAGTTTATCCCTCCCTACCCCCTTACCCCTGACCCACAGTTTTATAAACTAGCCTAGTACATGTGAGGCAGCTCTGGTGAAGGTTTTAAAAGACTGAGTCGCGTGCCTCCTGGCAGCTTTCAGCTATTCATTTTTGTTTCTTGTAGTTTTTCTGGCAACAGTATTAGAGACATCTCTGCAGCTGGGCTACTCATCCCTGAGCTGTTGTGGCATCAGTGAAATCAAGCACGTGAAGGTGCGTGTGGTGTGAAAATTTCAAGACAACTTTTCTTCCTTTTTTTAATTTTAAGAAGCTTATGTTTTGAAATAATTTAAACATGCAAAAAAGGCAGATAGAATAATGTGATGGACACTCTTGTACTCACCACCCAGCATTGACAAAATTTAGTATTTTTTCCTAAAGAAATAAACGTATTTAATGTAGCTCTATGCTCTCCTGCCCTTCCATTCCCTGTTCCTTTCCAGAGGAAATGATCTTGCAACTAGTGGGCATCTTTTCCTGCAACAAAGTTTTTAATCCTTGCCTTTGTACTTTTACTCTGTAAACATTCATCCACAAACAGTGTTTATTACTGTTTTGTGTGATTTTTAGATGCATGTATTTACTCTCATTTACGTACATCCCTTTGCCGCTTCTCAACATTGATTTTCAGTCTCTTATGTTGATCCAGGTAAAATGAATTCATCCCTTTTATTGCTGTCTGGCTTTCCATCTTATAAGCCCACCCTCATTTATTTGTTTATTCTCCCATTAATGATATTTATAGATTGTTTCTGATTTTTTTTTACATTTTTATTGAGATTGTTTCTGATTTTTTGCAGTGTATGTCACTGATACACACAGGTGCGTGTGTTTCTGTAGGGCTTATATTTAGAAGTGAAACTGTTGATTCTTAGGGTTTGTGCCTTCTCCACTTCAGATATTGCTAAATCACACCATGATATACCAATTTACAGTCCAACAGCAGTACATGAGAGTTTCTGTGCATCCCCATCTTTATCCTCACTTGGAATCATAAGACTTTTAAATTTCTAGCAATATTATGGGTCTGAAATAGTGTCTAATTACTTTAATTTCCATTTCTCTGATGACCAAGGAGGTAGAGCACCTTTAGGGATCTATATTCCTTCTTTTGAATGGTCTGATGAGATACTTTCCCCATTTCTCAAATGTCTTTTTCTTACTGATTTATGGTTGTTTTAACTATATTGTGGACTCTTTCCTATTATTGGTTATCTCTGTTTCAAATACTTTAAACAATTTTTGTGCTTTATCTCTTCATTCTCATAGTATCCTTCGTTGTAACAGATTTGAAAAATTTCTTTGGTTGTCATCAATATTCTTTTCTTTGTGATTCTTTGTGTGTTTGTATAGTACTGTACCAGTGCAGAATCTACTCTAGTTTTAGAATAAGTCTTAATTTTTAGTAAAGCTATTCCCTGACAAAGTTTTCTTCTAAGAAAGTATTATAAGATAGTGATTAAGAATTAGAGGACTTGAAATTAGAATGGTTTCAGTCTAAATTAGACTGCATGGATTCATTGCCCACCTTTGCCACTTAACTTCTCTAATCCTGAGTGTTTTCACCAGTAAAATAGGAATAAGAATAGCAACCAACTCACATGTTGTGAAATTTAAAGAGATAATATTCATAAAGCTTGTAGCTGAGCATTCGGCATATAGTAGAAGCTCAGTTCATGCTAGCTCTCTCTCTCTCTCTCTTTTTCAGCTCCCATCGTGATCATTTCTTGGTATAAAACTAGTGCCCAGTTTCTTGTGTACACAGATAACCAGATTTCTCTGTTTTCACAGGGGCTGTGATTTGCATCAGACCTTTCAGGAGACTAGAACAGTTTGGACTGTGGTGCTAATTGTGAGTTCCAGCTTTGGTCTCACTGTGTTTTTTCTAGGAATTTAACAAAGTTAATCTTATTCCTCCCTCCCTCTCCCCAACATAATAATATTGGTTCAGACATCAGAAGGAACTTGTTTTCTTGAAATTAAATGAGTAACAATGCAGCTCCATTGTTTTGGTATGGGAAGCATCTCTGCATTAGCTGAGACCTCAGTAGTCTGTATCCTCTAGAGCTGCTCCCAGCTAGGAGGTGAAGAAAGGAAGGGAGGGCATAACATGAAGAGATTAATGGACAGTGAGATAAAAGGTTGGACTCATAGTTCCCAAACCAGACTGAGTGTCGAAATCTACATTTTTAACTTTATTAGAGGATAGGATGTTCTATTTTAGTAGCTGTTTTATTTTCTTTTTTAAAAACATGTTTTATCTGAACAACTTCAAAAGGCAAAAAATCTAAGGGAACTGAGAGTTGAGGAAGAAAGTGCTTCCCAAATTTTATAGAAGGCAGCAGTTCCTATAACAAAGATCATTCCTCTTCTTTGAACACTTTGCATTTGAAATATATTTATGACCACAACCCTGATTCTTAATATAGCTTTTTAAACAACAGCTTTATTGAAATATAATTCATGTACTATAAAATTCACCCTTTTAAATTGTACAATCAGTGGTTTTTAGTATAGCTTTTAATAAATTTTAGTCATTCTCAAATCTCTCTTTTTCTCTTTCTTTTTTGGCTTTCCACTTTTTATCATTCTTCTGGTTTTGGTCCCAAGCTAAACTAGTTGTGATGGTTTAAGTTCCTTTGCTCACCTTCCTGTCACGATGAGTTGGCTAGCATTAGACAGTGCCTTCAGCCCAATGGAAGAATTTCCATTTTCTTGCAGTGGATTCCTATATTTAATAAATATTTTAGCACTTAATCAATCAACCATGTGTTCTGGAATTTCCAACAGTTTTCAACAATCTTTCCAAAATCTGTTATTCCAAATTTAATTGTTTGTGTTATTTCTCTTTCTCAGGAAATAATTGGGTTAGAAGAAGCCCATATGCTTTTCTTTTGGCATCATATGCTCACTGCAGAAAGTGTTCATGGTGTATGATCTTTTTTACGTGGTGTTGAATTCTGTTTGCTAATATTTTGTTGAGAATTTTTGCATCTATGTTCATCAGTGATTTTGGTCTGTAATTTTCTTTTTTGGTAGTATCTTTGTCTGGTTTTGGTATCAGAGTGATGGTGGCTTCATAGAATGAGTTTAGGAGTACTCCCTCCTTTTCAATCTTTTGGAAGAGTTTGAGAAGGACTGGTACGAGTTCTTTGTATGTTTGGTAGAATTCTCCAATGAAGCCATCTGGTCCTAGACTTTTGTTTGCAGGGTGGGTTTTTTTTTTTCTTCTGATTCTATTTCACTTGTAGTGATTGGTCTGTTCAAATGATTTATTTCTTCTTGATTCAGGCTTGGTGGATTGCATGTTTCTAGAAACTTATCCATTTCTTCTAAGTTGTCCAATTTATTGCCGTATAGTTGTTCATGGTATTCTCTTGTGTTATTTTGTATTTCTGTGGTATTGGTTGTAATTTCTCTGTTTTCCTTTCTTATTTTGTTTATTTGTGTTCATTCTCTTTTCTTCTTGGTGAATCTGGCCAGAGATTTGTCAATTTTGTTTATTCTTTCAAAAACTAGCTCTTGGCTTGATTGACTTTTTCTACTGTTTTTTTAAAATCTCTGTTTTATTTCCTCCCTGATCTTATTATTTCCTTCCTTCTGCTGACTTTTGGTTTTGTTTGGTCTTCTTTTTCTAATTCTTTTAAGTGATAGGTTAGGTTGTTTATTTGAGATTGTTCTTTCTTGAGGAAGGCCTGTATCTCTATGAACTTCCTTCTTAGAACTGCTTTTGCTACATCCCATAGATTTTATGTGGTTGTGTTTTCATTGCCATTTGTCTCAAAATATTTTTTTAATTTCTTCTTTGATTTCTTCATTGACCTGTTGGTTTTTTAGTAGCATGTTGTTTAATCTCCATGCTGTCGTTTTTTTCTCCTTTGTTTTTCTGTGGTTGATTTCTAGTTTCATGGCATTGTAGTCAGAAAAGATGCTTGAAATAATTTCTATCCTCTTAAAATTTGTTGAGACTTCTTTTGTGCCTGAGTACATGATCTATCCTACAGAATGTTCCCTGTGCACTTGAAAAGAATGTATATCCTATTTTAGGGGGATGTAATGACCAAGTCCAACTATTCTATTGTGTCATTTAGTTTCTTCATTGCCTTATTGATTATCTGTCTGGAAGATCTGCCCAGTGATGTTAACAATTAAGATCTCCTGCTATGATTGTGTTCCCATCAGTTTCTCCCTTTATGTCTGTTAGTATTTGCTTTATGTATTTAGGTGCTCCTATATTGGGTACATATACATTAATGAGTGTAATTTCCTTATCTTGTATTTATCCTTTAATCATTATATAGTGTCCTTCTTTATCTTTCTTTATGGACTTTGTTTTAAAGTCCATTTTGTCTGAAATCAGTATTACTACTTCTGCTTTCTTGCCATTTTCATTTGCATGAAATGTCTTTTTCCATCCATCCTCTCACTTTCAATCTGCATTTGTCCTTCTCCCTAAAGTGAGTCTCTTGTATGCAGCATATTGTAGGTTCTTGTTTTATTGTCCAGTCTGCCACTCTTTGGCTTTTGATTGAAACATTTAGTCCATTGACTGACATTTATGGTAATTATTGATAGATGTGTGTTTATTGCCATTTTGAACTTAGTTTTCCAGCTGATTTGGTATCTCCTCTTTGTTCCTTTCTTTTTCTTTTTGTAGTTTGATTTTTTTTTGTATTATCTTGGATTCTTTTTGGGTTTTGTGACTCTATTGTATGTCTTTGACTTGTGGTTACCCTGTTTTTCAAGTACATTAACCCATTAATGTATCTGTTTGCTTTAAACTGGTAGTCATATAAGCTCAAACACATCCCACATAGAATGAAAAAAAGAAAAAAAACTATATTTTCCTGCTCCCCTCTCCCACCTTTAATGATTTTGATGTCCTCTTTTACATCTTCATGTTTATTCTTTGCAACTCTTTGTAGTTATCACATTTCCAATTATGGTTTTCTCCTTTCTGTAGCACCCTGCTTCTTTTCTATTTAGAGTAGAGCTTTCAATATTTTTTTTAGTGTAAGTTTAGTATTACTGAATTCTTTTAGTTTTTGCTTATCTGTGAAATTCTTTCTCTCTCCTTCTATTCTGAAGGATAGCCTTGCTGGATAAAGGATCCTTGGTTGCAGCCTGTTCTTCTTGTTGGGGACCCTCTGTGCTTCCTGTACTTGGATATCTGATTTCTTCTGTAGGTTTGGGTAGTTTTCAGTCATGATTTCTTCAAATACCTTTTCAGTCCCCTTTGCTCTTTTTTCTTCTGGGACCCCTATTATGCATAGGTTGGCATGCTTTATATTATTTCATAGGTTCCTTATATTGCTTTGTTTGGTTTTTATTTGCTTTTCTGTCTGCTGTTCTGATTGGGTGACTTCTGTTATCATGTATTCTAAGTCACTGATTCATTCCTCTGTCTAGTATGCTTTTGATTGCCTTTAGCTCAGCTCTTATGTCTGCCATTGAGTTTTCTGTTTTTAATTGATTCCTCTTTATAGTTTCAATTTCCTTTTTAAATATTCTCTGTCTGTATCATAGTCTCTTTTAGTTCCTTCAGTGCTTTGATCCCTCCCTTTTTGAAGTCATGATCTAGTAGACTATCGAGGTTTATTTAATTGATCATTCTTTCAGTGGATTTCTCTTATTCTCCTAACTGGGAGTAGTTCCTCTGCTTCTTCATTTTACTAATATCTCTCTGGCACTATGGATTATGGAGTATCAGTTATCCACTGTGGTCTTGAAGGGATTTTTTTTAAAGAGGATGAATTCCTATGTAGACTGTGCACCCCTAACAATTTTGTCACGAGGTCTGTCTTTAGTATGGATGGTTGCCACAAATTTCTTCTGTGTGTGTTGGCAGTTACCCCTTTGACTGTGGGTGTGGCTGGTGTTGTGGGGACCAGAGCCTGCCCTGGTTGCTGAGTGGGGCATCCTTTTTGTTCTGTGGTTGTCACAGTCCTGACAGGTGCCGGGTCTGTTCCCCTTTTGTTGGAATGGAGGCTTTCAGACCCATTCCTGAGCTGAGATATGTAGTAGGTGGGCTTCGAGCACTTCAAGTTCTTTGTTGACTCTGCCATTGGATCTGTTTTAGTTCTCACATTTCACTCAATGAGAGAAAAAGCTACACTTGTCTCTGCACCTTCTGGCCCTTGTGCCGTGGGGTATTTTAGTATGTTGGAACCATCAATCATGCCTTTTTATAGCTCCTGTTATCTGCAGCATGGTTTCACTAGAACTGGAGATTTTTGATTTCTCTTTTCGTTTTCCTATCTTTGAATAATGAGGGAACTGAGAAGACTGCAAATATTTAATAGACTTAGATTCCTATTCCTTTTTTTATGAAGTAAACTTGCCAGCTTTGCAATTAAAATTTTTCCATTGGTTCTTTTATTTTTCAGGTTAAGGCTCACTAACTGTTTTGGGCAATATTAATATTGTGTGTATGTGTGTGTGTCTGTGTGTGTGATGGAATTATTCCCTATGATTTTATTTGTGAACTGACATGTAAAAATTTTACTCCACTAATGTTTACTGAAGGCTTAATACAGGCAGGCACTGTCTAGATTCTTGGGATACATTAGTGAATTAAAAAAAAAACCCAAATTCTTTCTTCGTGTGGCGTATGTTCTAATTGATAGAAAAAAACCCATAATAAATGGTAAATTATGTAGTAAATTAGAAGGTGGTCAGTACTGTGGAAGAGAAAAGAAAAACATTGTGATGGGCATTGAGAGTGCAGGGGGTTATGAGGAGCATAGGTTTTAATTTTTAGTAGGATGATCCAATAGGCCTCGCAGAGAAGGTGACAATGGGAAAAATCCTTGAAGGATGTGAGAAGTGAGCCAGGCAGATATCTGAGGAAGAGCATCTTAGGAGGAGAGAACAGCCAGTATGACCTCAAGACTAGAGCATGTCTACCAAGTATGAGTAACAAGACTACTACTCTGAAGAAGATGGGTGATGGAAAGTCTCATTGAAAACTGTACTGAGGAAGTATTCATATCTCTGGCAGTATTTTCAGTTTTATTCTGTGACCTCCAAGGAGCGTACTGTCTCACCAAAGAAGACCACACAATTTTCATTATAGTGTTTGAGTGTAATCCATCACCTGACCCTGAAATAATGCACTTGGATTCTTCTTTACAAGACAGTGTTACTTTGGTGCACTGAAGTGTACTTCTCTTTTATCTCTATACATTCATGGATGTGGAGAACTCTTTCTGTACCATGTTTTATCCTGTGTGGTTGGTAGATATTTTTAGTGCTAGCCTGCCATAAAGCTTACAAAGTAGCAAATCATTTCTACTGTGCCTGACAGATGAGAAGCATACTTTCAAGTCATTTTTGGACATATCCTGTTTCACAAACGGAGGAAATAGGTCTAAATTGCATTAAGAGGGTTCTGTTAGCTATTTAAGAGGGAAAATAAGATGACTCAGCATTGGAACAAACTACAAATAGAGATTGAGAAACTGTCTCAAAAACTTATAAAATAGGCTCAACAATCATTTTTTCAAGATGGTTTTGAGTAGATGTCTGTTTTCTCACAGGTGGGAAATGAATCACATAACTCATTGTGGGTCCCTTAAGCACAAATTTCCGTTCTTCTCCCTCTGAACTATAAATAATGGGTATTTCAAGCTATTTAGCCAAATGGCTACAAACTCACCAAAAAGTGTTGATTGAATACAATGAGTACAGGGACACAGGTAAGAAATTTTTAAGGAGAATCAGTAGAATGCATGTGCTGGTAAGGGTTATACCTTTTATAACCATGATAGTGCCTAGAGAAATAACAAACAAGAAAACCAAGAGAAATAATTGATTTAACTAACTATAAGAAAGCAATCTCTATTATGGTTATATTCCTAACTACTTCCCATTTTTGAGTAATTACAGTTTGCAAAATAACATTTGTTCATCTCATTATCAGATCAGAGTTGTCAGACTTTTATTTTATTGAAGTATAGTCAGTTCACAATGTGTTAATTTCTAGTGTACAGCAAAGTGATTCAGTTAAACACACACACACACACACACACACATATTCCTTTTCATATTCTTTTTCATTATAGGCTACTACAAGATATTGAATATAGGTCCCTATGCTATACAGTAGGGCCTTGTTGTTTATTTATTTTATGTATAGTAGTTAGTATCTGCAAATCCCGACCTTCCAATTTATCCCATCCCACCCCCTTTCCTTCCTGGTAACCATAATTTTATTTTCTATGTCTGTGAGTCTGTCTTTGTTTTGTAAATAAAAGTTCATTTGTGTCTTTTTATTTAGATACCACATATAAGTGATATCATATGATATTTTTCTTTATCTTTCTAGCTTACTTCACTTAGAATGACAGTCTCTGGGTCCATCAGTGTTGCTGCAGATGGCATTATTTTATTGTTTTGTGGCTGAGTAGTATTCCAATGGAGATACCTATCTATCTATCTATCTATCTATCTATCTATCTATCTATCTCACAAGTTCTTTATTGAGTCATCTACCAATGAACATTTAAGTTGTTTCCATGTCTTGCCTATTATAAATAGTGCTGCTTTGAACCTTGAGGTGCATGGATCTTTTCAAATTAGAGTTTCCTCTGGATATATGCCCAGGAGTGGGATTGCTCGATCATATCGTAAGTCTATTTTCAGTTTTTTAAGGTATCTCCATACTGTTTTCCATAATGGTTGCACCAAATTACATTCCCACCAACTGTGTAGGAGGGTTCCCTTTTCTCCACAGCCTCTCCAGTGTTTATTGTTTGTGGACTTTAGAATGATGGCCATTCTGACTGGTGTGAGGTGATACCTTATAGATTTCTAGTTTTAAATTTGAAAGTGATCTCATGCTTTGTACAAAATAAGGTACTACGTGTCGAGAATACAGAGATTCCTGGTACAGAGTTGAGAGTGGAGACTGGTGTAACTGGCAGGCATGGACCTCCAACAGAGAGGAATGGAGGAATTGTTATCTGGAAGTGACAAGGGAAAACCAGGACAATTCTGACTTCTGGATGTAACACAAAATTCTGTTCACATACACTCGGTCGGACTTTTGCGGCTCATGTGGTGTAACGATAAATTGCACTGATGGAACTAGACTGTTCTGTGTACTTTACAGGCATTCAGTCTTCCCAGCAATCCTTGGAGGTTAATACTGTTGCTCCCACTTACTAAATGGAGAGACTGAGACACAGGGAGCTTAAATGTCTTGCCCAGGATCATTCAGTTGGGGATGGGGTGGAGGCAGAATTTGTAACAGGTAAGTTGGCTCCAGAATCTGCAGTCTTAGCCACCATCCTTTGCTGCTTTTCTTAAGTTAACTGCAGAGATTTTAAAACAGAGGGAAAACTCCTTAGGACATAAGAGTTTCTCACTGGACTGTATAGTTGCCTTGTATAAGAGTAACATGTCTTTTACCAGACAGTCAACATCTGTGGGCAGGGACTGTATCTTTCATAGAGTCTGCTGTGGTTCTCAGGGAGTCTTGTGCTTATGGTAGAGGTTCAGGATATCTTGGTGGTAACAGAGGTGGTGGAACAGGCAGGGAAGGCCAGAGAAGGACAAAGAGGGTGGCTGGGTGGCAGTTTGCTGAGGATGCTGATCTGGGGAGCATTTTCAGTCAAGGTTTTGCCAGGAGGCTGCTTCCCAGAAACTCAGTGGGGGTAGTTCAGAGTGACTACCTACACACTTCTCAGAAGTGAAGAAATTCTCCCAGGGTATCATTTAATAAATTAGCTGAAAGTGAACTCTGTTTG